>NC_054470.1:31470080-32087223 GCF_017639515.1 Carcharodon carcharias
GAAAAATCAATTTTTGACCCATTTTTTGGGAATAATGTTGCTGGTGATTTTAAGAAGCAAGTACAGGTTTCACATTTTGTAACAGTTTTTTACAAACTAAACAAATTCAAATTGGAGCGAGCAAGCTGAATTCTTACACATAGCAGACTCTCTTGTTGCAGCCTATGGCTCGAAAACTTCCTGTAAAGTAACATGTTAATGTTTGATCATTTGTGCAATAACTAGTATATTACAATTAAAGCAATAGTTCAAACATCAGGGCCTCAGTGAAGGAATGAGAAATCGTTGATAAATACACAAGAACTTATATTTTAATAATAAAATGTTCCAAGATGCCTCAACAGGTGTAAATAAACAAAATATGACACTAAGCCATATAAGGAGATATTGGGCAGAATTTTCTGTTCTGGAGTTTAAGGGTAGCTCCCATATCGTCCCAAACCTGCCGCATTTCTCATGCATTCCCAGGAAACACACCGTTTCCATGGTGGGCGGGCTCTCATTCTCCCGCCATGCCATCACCCTCGCCACTTCATCACGTCGGGCACCATATTTAAAGTCCAGCTGCCATGCACAAATCTCAGCTTCCGGCCCACGACTACTGCGGGGAAGGTGCCCATGAAAGGCAAAATGACTGCAAGCCCCAGGTTTAATGACACATCATTGGAATGCCATTTGGATGCCGTGGAGGCTCGTCGTGATGTCCTCTACCCCCGCTCTGGCCGCAGGACGCGCAGCGGCATCACCAATCCTGCACGGAAGGCGGTGGCAGCGGTGGTCAGTGCCAACGCTGCTTAGAAGAGTTGGCCATCCAATGCAAATAGAGGATGAATGATCTCATCTGTGCAGCCAGGGTATGGCAAACATTTCATCACTCTAAACTCACACGCTCAAGCCCATCACATATCCTCTGGCATCTCACTCACTGCCAGCTCAAGGGACTTTGCCACCCATTCTCACACACATACCCTCACACATCCATCATGCCTCATCTTCTCTGGGGACTGCCTCCTCAGCCCTCACCATCTTGTAGCCACTTGCACAGATCAACATGTGCCCCCACACACACCCTGGGATACCCTCCCCCATTACAGCTCTCATCCTGCAGCCTCTTCCCTTACCTGAGGAAACTTCTCCCCGTTCCCTACATAAGACTGATCTGGTAGGTAGAGACCTATCCGTGAGCCCCCCTAAAAGTGATATGGTGCTGTCTGTGAAGCCTGGCGCTGATGACCGTGAGTGTTGTCCAAAGCAAAGTAGCAAACAAACCTTGAAGTCCCGAGTGAAATGAAGCTTGCCAGGTGCACGTCGCTTATGTGATGTTGTGAAACACGTCAGCGTGAGTGGACGATCCAGCAGGGTGGGGGGATAAGCCTGGCGGGCTGGGCTTATAAAATATGCTGATGTATTACAATGAGGTTCCCGATGTCCGATAGCAGGAAACACAGCCCGCCATAGGCAGGCTGAGTGGACAATCGCAAACTGGCTTCATGCTGTCGTGAAACCGATCTCGCCATATTGTCCGCTCATGCCATCGAACACGCCCGACACTGGCAGCACAGAAAATCCCAGCCTAAGTGTGGTGCTGGTAGGATAAGCAGCGTATTTCCCGCTGGCAGGGCGGGGCGGATTATCATGCCCGATTTTATGTTTGGAAGCTCATTAATGTAACATGATTTAACAAACAGCTCTCCGAATCACACGGTGGACAGGCACTGATTCGTCCACCCTGCTGTCACCTTATGGGGTCGAAGGTCCTGGCACCATACTTAAATGCCACTCAAACACACACATTCACTCTTTCCAGCCCAAGTGTGTTCTCGAGTGACCCTAAGATGGCCTTCAGGACAAAGAAGACTATAGCCCCAAGGTTCAGCCATGACTCCCTTGAGGCTCTAATCTGAGGTGTCCACCAACACCAGGATGTCCTTTTCCCCATGGGATGGTTCCAGGAGGCACACCAACCTCACCTTGACAGCACAGGAGGCGGTCGCAAAGGAGATCTGCGCATTGGGCACTCGCCTGCAAAATGCCCTGCACGGACTCACAGAATTTTAATGGCACAGAAGGAGGACATTCAGCCCATCGTGTCTGCACCGACTCTCCAAATGAGCATTATAACCTAGTGCCACTGCCCTGCCTTTTCTCGGTACCCCTGCAAATTATTTGAATAAAAACAATCATCCAATGCCCTCTTGAATGCTTCAATTGAACCTGCCTCCACCACACTTCCAGGCAGTGCATTCCAGACCCAAGCCACTCATGTTAAAAAGTTTTTTTCTCACATCACATTTGCTTCTTTTGCAAATCACTTTAAATCTGTGCCTTCTTGTTCTTGATCCGTTTAAGAGCAGGAACAACTTCTCCCTATCTACTCTATCAAATCTCCTCTTAGCCTTCTCTCCAAGGAGAATGGTCCCAACCTCTCCAATCTATTCTCATATGAAGTTTCTCTTCCCTGGAATCATTCTTGTAAACCTTTTATGCACTCTCTCCAATGTGTTCACATCCTTCCTATAATGTGGTGCCCAGAACTGTACACAATGCTCCAGCTGAGGTCTAACGAGCATCTTATATAAAATCAGCATAACCTTCCTGCTCTTGCACTCTGTGCCCCTATTAATAAAGCCCAGGGTGCTATATGCTTTATTAACTGCTTTCTCCACCTGTCCTGCCACCTTCAATGATCTATGCACATATACACCCAGGTTTTTCTGCTCCTGCACCCCCTTCAAAATTTCACCCCTTATTTTATTTTGTCCATGTCCTTCCTACCAAAGTGCATCACCGCACACTTCTCCATATCTGCTACTATCTGCCCGCTCTATCAACTTGTCTACTTCCTTTTGAAGTTCCACACCATCCTCCTCACAGTTCACAACACTCTCCACTTTCATATCATCCACAAACTTTGAAATTATCCCCTGCACACCAAGATCTAGATCATTTATACATATCAGGAAAAGCAAGGATCCCAATACTGACCCCTGGGGATTTCCACTACAAACCTTCCTAAAAAATATCCATTAACCATTACACTCTGCTTCCTATTTTTCAGCCAATTTTGTATGCACGTTGCTACTGTCCCTTTTATTCCCTGTGTAATAACTTTTCTCACAAGTCTTTTGTGTAGCACTGCATCAAATGCCTTTTGAAAGTCCATGTACATAGCATCAACAACATTACCCTCATCAACTTTTCCTGTTACATCTTCAAAAAACTCCAGCAAGTTAGTTAACCATGATTTCCCCTTTAGAAATTCATGCTAGCTCTTCCTTAACAACATATATTTTTCCATTGACTACTAATTCTATCCTGAATAATTGTTTCTAGAATCTTGCCCACCATCGAAGTTAAACTGATGGGTCTGTAATTGCTGGGCTTATCCTTACAGCCCTTTTTGGGCATAATGTTTACAGTCCTCCAGTCCTCTGGCACCACCCGAGTCTAGGGAAGACTGAAAGATTATGGCCAATGCCCCTGTAATTTCTACTCTCACTTCCTTCAATATCCTTGGATGCATCTCATCTGGTGCTGGTGCCTTGTCAACTTTAAGTACCGACAGTCTATTCAACACTTCCTCCTTATCAATTTTGAACCCTTCTAGCGACAGAGTTTCATCTGTCACCATGGCCTGAGTAGCATCTATCTTCCTGCAGTGCAGGAAGAGGATGAATGATCTCATCCACTCTGCAAGGGTTGGTCAACCTTCCACTTACTCCAATTTCACACTCTCAGAATGGCGTCAGACACTCAAAGGGTTACACTGCTCAGGGACTAGAGGCTAAGAATCCTGTGGTGAGTAACTCATCTCCTGACTCCCCAAAGTCTGTTCACCATCTACAAAGGACAGGAATGTGATGGAATATTCTCCACTTGCCTGGATGAGTGCAGCTCCATTAACACCCAAGAAGTTCGACACTTTCCAGGAAAAGCAGCTGGCTTGATTTTTTTTTTTAATGCTCATTTATGGGATGTGGGATCACTGGGTAGGCCAGCATTTATTACCCATTCCTAATTGTCCTTGAAAAGGTGTTGGCAAGCTACCTTCTTGAACTGCTGCAGTCCATGTGGTGCAGGTATACCCACAGTGCTGCTAGGAAGGGAGTTCCACGATTTTGAGCCAGCAACACTGAAGGAATGGCGATATGTTTCCAAGTCAGGATGGCGAGTGGCTTGGAGGGGAACTGCCAGGTGGTGGAGTTCCCACGTGTCTGCTGCTTTCATCCTTCTAGATGGTGTTGGTTGTGGGTTTGGAAATGCTATCAGAGGAACCTTGGTGAGTTCCTGCAGTGCATTTTGTAAATGGTACACACAGCTGTCACTGTACGTCTGTGGTGCAGGAAGTATATGGGATGCCAATCAAGTGGGTTTCTTTGACCTGGATGTTGAGTTTTGTTGGAGCTGCAGTCATCCAGGCAAGCGCAGAGTATTCCATCACACACCTGACTTGTGCCTTGTAGATGGTGGAAAGGCTTTGGGGAGTCAGGAGATGAGTTATGTACCACAATATTCTTAGCCTCTAACCTGCTCCTGCAGCCACAATATTTACATGGCTAGTCCAGTTCAGTTTCTAGTCAATGGTAACCCCCAAGGTGTTGATAGTGGGGGATTCAGTGATGGTAAAGCTATTGAATTCAAGGGGCGATAGTTGGATTCTCTCTTGTTGGATGGTCATTGCCTGGCGCTTATGTAGTGCAAATGTTACTTGCCAGTTGTCAGCCCAAGCCTGGATATTATCCAGGTCTTGCTGCATTTGGACATGGACTTCTTCAGTATCAGGAGTCACGAATGGTGCTGAACATTGTGCAATCAACTGCAAACTGACCTGATGATGGAAGGAAGGTCATTGATGAAGCAGCTGAAGGTGGTTGGGCCTAGGACACTACCCTGAGGAACTCCTGCAGTGATAAAAACAAAATACTGTGGGTGCTAGAAATCTGAAATAAAAACAGAAAAGTCTGAATGTTCTGGAACGGAGATGATTGACCTCCAACAAGCACAATCACCTTCCTTTGTGCTAGGTATGACTCCAACCAGTGGAGAGTTTTCCCCCTGATTCCGAATGGCTCTAGTTTTGCTGGGGCTCCTTGATGCCATAGTCGGTCAAATGCTGCCTTGATGTCAAGGGCAGTCACTCTCACCTCACATCCTAATATATCATCCCCAACACTATGAGCTCTTAGCTTGTGCAGTAACTTTTTATGTAGCACCTTATCGAATGTCTTTTGGAAATCCAAATACACTACATCTACTGGTTTCCCTTTATTCACCCTGCTTATTACAGCCTCAAAGAATTCTAATAAATTTGCCAAACTGATTTCCCTTTCATGAAAGCATATTGACTCTGCCTGATTATATTATGATTTTCTAAATGTCACGATGCTACCTCCTTAAGAATGAATTCTAGCATTTTCCCTATGGCAGATGTTAGACTAACTGACCTGTAGTTTCCTACTTTCTGTCTCCCTCCTTTCTTGAATTGTGCTGTTATATTTGTGGTTTTCCAATCTGCTGGGACCTTTCCAGTTTCTAGAGAAATTTAGGAAGGTTACAGCCAATGCACCACTATCCCTGCAGCTATTTCCTTTAAGATCCTAGGACGCAGGCCATCGGGTCCAGGGGATTTGCCAGCCTTTAATCCCATTAATTTTCTTAGTACTTTTCCTCAAGTGATTGTGCTTGTTCTAAGTTCCTCCCTCCCTTTTATCCCCTGCTTTTCCACTATTCTTGTATGTTTTTTGCGTTTTCTTCTGTGAAGAGAAATACAAAATATTTGTTAAAAGTCTCTGCCATTTCCTTGTTTACCATTATTAATTCCCCAGTCTGACCATCGAAGGGATCAATGTTTATTTTAGCTGCTCTTTTCCTTTTTATATACTTGTAGTAGTCTGTTTTTATATTTCTTGCTAGTTTTTTCCCATACTCTAATTTCTCTCCTCTTTTAGTCATCCTTTGAAGGTTTTCTAAAATGTTCCAAATCTCCTGGGCTACCACTAATCTTTGCAGCATTATCCATCTTTCCTCTCAATTTGATATCATTGTTAATTTCCTTAGTGAGCCACCAATGGTGCATCCTTCTCAGAGTCTTTCTTTGTCAATAGAATACATCTTTGTTGAGAGTTATGAAACATCTCCTTAGATATCTGTCATGGCTTCACTGCCATCTTACCTCTTAACATATTTTCCCATTCCACTTTAGCCAACTCTATCTTCATATCCTTCTAATTGCCTTTATTTAAGTTTAAACGCTAGTTCAGACTCAAATTTTCCCCCTCAAATTGAATGTAAAATTCTATCATGTTATGATCACTCTTACCTAGAGGATCCCTTACTAGGAGGCCATTATTTAATCCTGGCTCATTACACATTACCAGGTATAAAATTGGTTCCAGAACATATTGATCTAAAAATTATGCTAAATAACCTATGAACTCATCCTCTGGGCTACTTTTGCCAATTTGATTTGTTCAATCTATGTGAAGATTAAAATCTCCCACAATTACTGCAGTACCTTTCTTAAAAGCCCCCACTATTTTTTGATTTATACTCTGTCCTGTAGTGTAGCTACTGTCAGTGGGTCTATAAACCACTCCCAACAACTACTTCTTTCCTTTGCTATTTCTTATCTCCACCCAAACTGATTCTACATTTTGATCCTCCAAGCCAAGAACATTTCTCACTACTATACTGATTCCATCCTTTATTAACAGAGCCATCCCACCTACTGTTCCTTTCTTCATGTTGTTCCAAAATGCCAAATACCCTTAAATATTCAGGTCCCAGCTGTGGTCACTTCGCAACCATGTCTCTGTAATGGCTATCAAATCATATTCAGTTATTTCTGTTTGTGCTATCAATTCATCCATCTTGTTACAAATCCTGTGTACATTCAGATAAAGAGCCTTTAATTCTGCCTTTTTACCATTTTTCCCAATTCTGACCTTAATTACTGGTGCAGTATGTCCCTTCCTATTCTAGTCATCATTATCTACATCACTCCCCTGCACTATTGGTTTGTTCTTTCTCTTTATCTTTCTAAACCGTTCCCCCGACTATTTAGCTTAAAGCCCTCACTACAGCCTTAGTTTTACAACTCACCAGGACAGTGGACCCAGTGCATTTCAGGTGAAGGCCTTCCCAAAATACAGCTCCCTCTTTCCCCACTGCTGGAGTCAGTGCCCCACAAATCAAAACACATTTCTCCCACACCTATCTTTGAGCTACGCATTCAAGTCTCTGATCTTATTTACCCTATGCCAAGTTGCTTGTAGTCCAAGTAGCAATCCAGAGAAAGATAAGAGAGGGACACAGCAGAGATTCATAATGAGTCCCAAACTCACTTACAGTACCAGAGACTGATAGAACAAATCCCTTGCACAATTACAGTTCCTCTGACAGGCTCAAAAAGTGACCAAACACTCATACTGTATCAGAAAATGAAAAATACAGACTGAATAAGATGAAGAGAGCTGCAGTTCCTTCTGCTGTTACACCACTCCCTCAGTGCTGGTCCTTCAGCGGTGCAGCGCTCCATTTGGTGCTGGCCCTCTGGTGGTGTAGAGTCATGGAGCCACAATGGAAGCCACTGAAAAGGGCCAGGGTCTGGGCCATGTCCAGTCCTCCATCCTTCTGCCTGATTAACCCACCACCTGGAAGGATAATGGAACCTCCTCCTCCTCCTGCAATCACCTTGAGGGACACCAGCAGGACAGGAAAAGCTGTGGCATATCGCACAACTGCTCCTCCAAGGTCTAGCAGTCCTTATCGTCAGAGTCCCTGGGTTCAGCCTCGCACAATACTAGTGACATCCAACTCTGGGGCAGATGGGACAGTGTCAACTGGAGAAACCTTTTTCAGCATTCCTTCCATGTCAGCATGAGTGATAGCTCACCCGTATCCTCTCCTGTGGTAGAAAAGGCAAGTCCACTAAACAAGATGAAAATCACGAAAGGAAGAAGGAAACTCGAGTACATGGTGCCTTAGCTGCTACGTTAGCAGGGACTGAACAACTGTGTGCATCCATTGCTCCTCACATCTCCAGTACAGTATCCCTGGAAAGCTTACATCTTTCAATCTCACTCTCCCAGCAAAGAAGAATTTGTCTGCGTATTGTTTATGTACTTAGAGTTAAGATGGCACTGCACCGTGGCATCATGAGATTTTACATTGCTCACTGTTTGTGATGTCGGGTGGCATTTTCCAGCCCCGCTCATTACAGGAATCGTTGCAGACAGTATGGAAAATTTGATGGATCAGCAAAAGATCCGTTGACTTCAGGTGGGAATTTCCGGTCCTGCAGCACTGGAAAATCCCACCTGTAGTTTCTCCTTTTCATTGTTAGTTATTCACTTGTGTGTGGTTTATAATGAACAATCAATTTCTGAATGGCCAATTCAATTCAATTCAAATTTTATTGAACTGAATTACCTTTGTGGCTCTGCTTTTTAATTTAGTCCCTAGCTGCTCATACTGCCACTACAGAACCTCTTTCTTAGTCCTAACTATGTAATTGGTAACTATTTGGACCACAATAACTGGATCCTTCCCCTTACTCCAAGTTTCTCTCCAGCTCTAAGGAGATGCCCTTAATCTTGACACCGAGCAGGCAATACAGCCTTCAAAATTCACACAGCAGAGAACAGTGTCTATTTCCATAACTACTCAGTCTCCTAATTATAACTACATCCCTTTTCACTCCCCCAACTTGAATGGTTCCCTGCACCATGATGCCATGGTCAGTCTGCTTATTTTCCCTGCTGTGCCTGCTCTCTTCCGAACAAGTCAAGGGAGTAGACAATGAGTCTGGTAGAAAAGACTAAGCTCGGAGAGGGCATGAGAGGAGTGAGGAGATAAATTAGAAATAGTGGTGAGTTAAGGGCTAGGGTGGGGTAACTTTCGAGGAAGATTGGAAGTTTAGAGAAATAAATGCGCAAAAGTCTGGTTGAGTCAAAGAGCAAAGAAAATAGAGTGTTATTGAAAAACCTCTGGGGCCACAGTTCCAGTATTTATGGAAAGATCACTCTTGCCATAGATCTGTTACTGATCTCACTGAAATCTGTGGGGTCAGGGCGAATAGCCTGCAGTAGCACACCATTTTTGGTAAAGAGTGTGGAAGAATGGTGCATCAAGAAATGCAGGCATAGGAAGTACAAGCATGGTGCTTGATCCTTTCCCTGACCCCTGAACTGCAAGATCATGGCTACATGAAAATTCCTGTAGAAAAACAACTGCTGGCTCCTTTTTTGGGATCGTTATTTAGGAAGCGGGAAAGGAGAAAACAAGGGACTACAGGCCAATTCCTGCCATCACTTGTTTGGAAAATGCTGAAATCCATTATTTTATTTTTTAAAAAATGTCCTTCAATTGTGAATCTCACTGGTAAGGCCAGCATTTGTTGCCCATCTCTAGTTTCCCTTGAGAAGGTGGTGGTGAGCCGCCATCTTGAACCACTGCAATCCATTTGGTTTAGGTACACCCACAGTGCTGTTAGAGAAGGAGTTCCAGGATTTTGACCCAGTGACAGTGCTGGAACAGCGATATAGTTCCAAATCAGGATGGTATGTGATTTGAAGAGAAGCTTACAGATGAAGGTGTTCCCAAGCACCTGCTGCCTTTGTGGTTCTAGGTGGTAGAGATCAAGTATGAAGAGAGTGCTGTCAAAAAAGTGGCAAACTTAGGCAGCAGACCTTCTTGATAGTATACACTATTGCTATGGTGGTGAAGGAAGTGAATGGCTAAGGGGGTGTATGGAGTACCATTCAAGCAGACTGCTTTGTCCTGAATGGTGTTGAGCATCTTGGGTGACATTCCTTAAAACAAGTAAGGATTACACCCTCATATTCCTGACTTCTGCCTTGTAGATCGTCGAGAGGCAGAGGGGTGAGGAGGCAAGTTACTCACCACAGAATTCCCAATCTCTGACCTGCTAACCTAACCACAGTATTGAAGTAGCTGGTCCAGTTAAGTTTCTGGTAAATGGTGACCTCATAGTATTGATGGTGAGTGTGTCAGTAATGGTTAAGCCATTGAGTGTCAAGGGGAGAAGGTTAAACTCTTTATTTTAGAGATGGTCATTGTCTGGAGCTCATATGGTGCAAATGCTACTTGCCACTTACCAAGCTGAATGTTGTCCAGCTCTTGCTGCATCCGGGCATGGACTGCTTCATTTGCTGAGGAAATGCGAAGGAAATTGAACACTGTGCAATCATCAGTGCAGCACCATTTTTCACATAAGGACAGAGGTAAGGTCAAATATAAAGCATCTGAAGATGGTTTCGGCTAGTATGTTGCCCTGTGGAACTCCTGCAGTGATGTCCTAGGTTTGAGATGATTGGCCTCCCACAACCACAACCATTTTCCATGTGTTATGCTTGACTACAGCCAGGAAAGCTTTCCTTTGATTCCTATTGACTTCAATATTTCTAGGGTTCCTTGATGCCATACTTGGTCAAATATTGCCTTGATGTCAAGAGCAGCCACTCTCATCTCTGGAATTCAGCTCTTTTGTCCATGACTGGACCAAGGCTGCAATGACGTCTGGAACTGAGTTGGCTTTTCAGAACCCAAACAAGCATTGCTGAACAGGTTATTGGTGAGTAATACCATTGGACAGCACTATCAACAACATCTTCCATCATTTAGCTGATGATTGAGAGTAGACTAATGGGGCAGTAATAGGCCAAATTGATTTGGCCTGCTTTTTGTGGCAAGATATACTTGGGCAATTTTCCACATTGTTGGGCAGAAGCCAGTGTTATAGCAGTACTGGAACAGCTTGACTAGAAGTGCAGCTAGTTCTCTAGCACAAATCTTCAGTAGCGCAGCTGGGATGTTGTCAGGGCCCGTAGCCTTTGTTGTATCCAGTGTCTTCAGCCATTTCTTAATATCACGTGGAGTGAGGTGAATTGGCTGAAGATTAGCATTTATGATGGTGGGGCCCTCAGGAGGAGGCCAAGACAGATCATCTACTCAGCACTTCTGGCTGAAAATGGTTGCAAACTCTTCAACTTTGTCTTTTGCATTGACATGCTGGGCTCCAGTATCATTGAGGATGGGGGTGTTCCTCAACCCTTAGTTGTTTAATTGTCCACTATCATTCACTACAGGATTTGGCAGGACTGCAAAGCTTTGATCTAATCTGTTCATGTGGGATCGCTTACCTCTATCTATAGCATTTTGGTTCTTTTGTTTAGTATGCATGTAGCATCACCAGGTTGGCACCTCATGTTTAAGTATGCCTGGTGCTGCTCATAGCAAACTCTCTTTCACTCCTCATTGAATCTGGGTTAGTCTCCTGGCTAGATGGCAATGATGGAGTGAGGTGTGTTCAGGCCCATGAGTTTACAGATTGTGATAGAAAACATTCCACTGCTGCTGATGGCCCATGGCATCTCATAGATGCCCAGTTTTTAGCTGCTCAAGTTCTTTGATTAGATAAAGTATAAATTACCAAAATGATATCCAGATAAAGGGAAACTTGAAAATCTTGGGCTTTGTTCACTGGAGCATAGAAGATTAAAGGGGAATAAACTGATGTTCAAGGTTATGAAAAGGCTTGAGGAGATAAATAATGAAAACAATTAACTGACCAATAGTAATAATTCAGCAAGGAGTCATAAATATAGGCTTATATTACTAAAATCATGAACTATTAGAATATGGAAGACATTATCTTGTGTCTGTCGATGTCAAACATGAGAAGCAAGAAGGAATTCAATATTTGAAACATTCTATACACCCCTAATACACATACAAAGGGTAAAAGGATACAGATAGGACACCATTGTGAGAGTATCATCACCACAAGAACTACAACAGTTGAAAAAGATGATGCACCATCATATTCTTAGGAAAATAGGGTAGAATATAAATGCAGCCTTGCTTGCATCATCCACAACCCAAAAAGAATCCAAATTTTCCAGCAAAGCATCTATTGGCATCTGCTGTTTGCCAGACCTGCCTTGTGCTTCAGCAAGTTGCTCAAAGTGCAAGCTGATAGCAGTACAGCAAAGGATGCCAGTTATCTGAGACTTGAGTGAAGAAGGCAAACAACTATATATCTCCTTAACAAATCAGATTGAAGAATTGTGAAATAAGCATAGGAGCTACAGAGAAAGAAGTGTAAATTAGAGAGGGTCAGTTCACATTGTTAAATATGGTACAGAGAGATAAATAAAGAGAGGAGAAGAGAGATTGGATTGAGAGAGGGAAAAAAATAAAGGGTTTTTCCATTGTAATTTTGGCATTTATAAAATCTCCAACAACAATTAATACCTGAAGGAATGAAACTTCACACTTTTAACATTGCTGAAAAAGACATGTCAAAGCTTTTTGTCTTGCATTCATCAGGACACTTCGCAAGAATACCAATAAAGTGGAAAATAACAATTTATACTGTATGAAAAGACAGTGCTGACTGGTTGACAAGTAGGCTTTGATTGGTGGAGGAGTTGCCATGGAGAATGTACCAGTGATGATGACTAATAGTTAACTGCCAAGCATTGTTTGAAATTTAAAACAGGTAGCCTGATCCTGAATGGTCAAGGCATTACCCTGAGGAATGAGTCAGCGAATGGCTGTCACTTATTTTGTTAAGCTGAAACAGGTGTAATGTGTGTATATGTTATTTCTGTTTGCAAAGAACAGAGCCCTGTGTATTAACATATGTAGCTACCAGTACATGCAGATGTGCCACACTGCGAGCCCAGCTGACAATCTTAAATTCGTTGTCAGTGTAATTCTTAGCACACTGAGGATTATTTAGGTAAATGTTGTCTAATTGCAGAATCACATCTGATGTTGGACGCCCGTGTTTTGAGTTTTGCAAGCACGGACTGGTTGGGTACGACCTGTACCTTGCTTGTTACGAACAGCGATTGGGACATGCTGTTTGATACGATCCACCGGTCTTTAGGACATACAGCCTACATACCTAGCATCACACTGACACTGAAATTCATATACCACATTACTCATTTGTGTAACAGGCAGAATGCCTTTTTGGCTTGATGGCAGCATCCCGTTAGTACCACTCATGTTGCGACTGCATAGTAGATGTGTGAAACAGCTTGCTTTACCTGTTGCTGAAATTTTTGAGATACCTTGCCCTTCCATGATAATCTGAGGTAGATCGGGCACTTTTCAGGGCCAAAAGTGGCGGTCTTAGGCCCATTCGTGAGTTTGCATGATATACAGATCAAAATGATTTGATCAGGTGTCACTTATTATCCCACAAGATGCCTTTGATGTGCCCTATTTCATCATCAAGCTTGCAAGGTGAGCAAATGGCTCAGGTCCTATTTACAAGAATGCAGATAAGACCAATCTTATAGCGTGTGGAGCTATAAGAATCCCAACGTATATATTGACCAGTGAAGGTGGGCTTGCGGTAGACCATGGTAGAGAACTCCCTGACAGATTTCTCAACTAGTACGTCAAGGAAGGGGAGTTCATTTGACTGCTCCATTTCACAGGTGAATTTGAGCGCAGGATGGAGCCCATAACATGTACATATGACATACATTGCACCTGTTTCAGCTAAACAAAATAAGTGACAGCCATTCACTGACTCATTCCTCAAGGCAATGCTTGACCAATCAGGTGCATTCTCCATGGCAAAGCCTCTACCAATCAGAGTCCACTTGTCAATCAATCAGCAATCTCTTCTCTCATAGTATAAATTGTCTTTTCCCCTTTATTGCTATTCTTGCAAAGTGTCCTGATGAATGCAAGATGAAAAGCTCTGACATGTCTCTTTTCTCAGCAATACTCAAGTTCTGTACTATAAATACTTTTAATCATTAATTTTCAGTGCCAGAGAGTTTAATTAAAAGTATTTAACAACTGTCACATCAATAAAAGGGTACCTACACCTGTAATGACATGATTCAAATTTCTGTGGCAAGTTCAGTATTTAACTATCACATAACTACAGCAATTTCATGCCATCCAATGCACTTCAATGATGAGGTAGATAGTAAAATTATGCTTCTGCGAAGCTAACAGCAGTCAGATGCAATGCATACAGCAACTTTTGGGTATTGGCATTTAACTGCACATTTGCCCCTCGCTTGAAGTTGTACCATTTACACACCAATTAACCTCATCATTACTTTGACAGCAAAATCAGGATCCATCCTTTGAAAGCCCGTTTGGGTTTTACACAAATTTATATTTAGATATATGTATGCTATTCCTTTTAACTTTATATTATTCAACTTCCTGTATTTTAATTTTTGTTCCTCAATTAACATTGCACCTGTCTCCCTCAAAACTGTAATATAAGCCAAGCATTCTGATTACAATATAAATTATCAATTGGTTGATGCTTAATGCACCCCAACTGCTTTGATCCGAAACATACATATTATAAAATTTCCTAAATCATACAGGCCAAGAAGATCCTAAGTTCCTACCCTAGTGTATGCTAAGTTATCTAAGATCCCTGAAAGGTTGTTGGGTGTTCTGATTTAAATGTTTTACACTTCTTAAGTGATAATGAACTGTTGAAGAAATACTTTCTGTATATATTGCAGCTTAAATTATCTCTGATCACCAGTACAAGTACAGACCCCTGCCTTCCCCCGATCCTCACTACCTTCTCCCTTATAAAATTTTCTCTTAAGTTTCCCCCTCCCTCTTTTGCCTGTGGTGACTCATGTATACCTCCTGTCCTGAATGCCAACAGTCTCCAGCAGCTTACTCAAGAGGGTGTTTTCAATGTGTAAGGTTACAAAGAATCACAGAATCTCAGAATCTTTACAGTGCATAAGGAGGTCATTCAGCCCATCGAGTCTGCACTGGCTCTCTGAAAGAGCACTCTACTATGTCCCACTCTCCTGCCTTATCCCCATAACCTTGCACATTCTTTCTTTTCAGATAGCAATACAATTTCCTTTTGAATATTTCAATCGAACCTGCCTCCACCACCTTTCAGGAAGTTTGTTCCAGACTCCAACCACCCTCTGGGTGAAAACATTTTTCTTCACGTCACTATTACTCCTTTTGCCATATTATTTTGAATCTGTGCCATCTAGTTCTTGATGCCCTCTGGAATGGGAACAGTTTCTCACTATTTACCCTGTATACCCCTCAGGATCTTGAATACCTCTATCAAGTCTCCACTCAGCCTTCTTTCCTCCAAGGAAAACTTTCCCAACCTCTCCATCTAGCCTCATAAATACAGTTCTTTATCCCATTCTTGTGAATCTCCTCTGTACTCCCTCCAATGCCTTCACATCCTTCCTCAAGTATGGCACCCAGAATTGGACGCAATGCTCCAGATGAAGCCAACTAGTGTCTTAAACAAATTCAACATGACCTCCTTACTTTTGTACTCAATGCTCCTGTTAATGAAGCCTAAGGTACTCTATGCTTTATTAACTGCTCACTCAATATGCCCTGCCATTGTCAATGACTTATATACATATACACTGAGGTCCCTGCACCTCTTTTAAAATTTCGCCCTTTATTTCATACTGACTCTCCAAATTTTTCCTGCTAAAATGAATCATTTCACACTTCTCTGCATTGAATCTCATCTGCCACTTGTCTGCCCAATCTACCAACATAGAGTCATAGAGTTATGCAGCACAGAAACAGGCCCTTCAGCCCATTGTGTCTATGCCGGTCATTGAGCACCTATCTATTGTAATCCCGTTTCCAGCTATCTATGTCCTTTTGAAGTTCAGGTCTATCCTCATCACAGTTGACAATGTTACCAATCTTTGTATCATCTGCAAATTTTGAAATCATGCCCTGAACACCGCAGTCTAGGTCATTAATATATAGCAGGAAGAGAAAGGGTCCCAACACTGACCCCTGGGGAACTCCACTACAAACCTTCCTCCAATCTGAAAACAACCATTTACCATTACTCCCTGTATAAACAGGCTGTTTGACCACGGGACATCACAGTCGATCCTGACCCAGCCTTCAGCTGATGACCATGCATGCAATCTCCATTATAGTCACTGAAGTGATCAGGGACATATCTGCTTTTTGCCCCTCTCTTTAGTTGATAAAAATGGAAGCCAGTTGTAGGGCCTGCAGATCCTCCTGATTGAGATTAGATAAGTTAGTATTAGTAGTGTAGGAATTTAGGACCTTCTTAGTCTGTATGGTTTATGATTCTTTATGGTATGGGATATAAGCATATGTGGTACATTAGCCAGCGAGCAACTATTTATGACATAATCTGAATGCTTGCATTATATTACAATTTTGTAATCACTCTAGGTATCTGTTTTCTATATATAATTGAATTGTACCTGCTCTATATGATACAGAAATAACAGTTAAGTTGACTCTCTGAGAAACTTCAGAAATGCCTTCATGGTCCTAGGTTTAATATCCTAACTTTTGACATTCTGAGAGTCAAAATAAGACAGTAATGCTATAGTACTGGTATTCGAAGGCCTGGACAAATAATCCAGAGGGTATGAGTTCAAGTCCCACCATGGCAGTTGAGAATTTGAATACTCTTTTAAAAATTATGTAAATAAAAATCTGGCATCAGTAAAAGTGACCATGAAGCTGTCAAGCATAAATACCCAACTGGTTCACTAATGCCCTTTAGGGAAGGAAACTTGCAATCCTTGCTCAGCCTGGTTTACATGTGACATAAGTTCTACACCAATGTGGCTCACCCTTAGTTGCTCTCTGAAGTGGCCTGGCAAGCCAATCCATTGTATCAAACTATTACAAAGAATAAAAACACTCTGATGTGGTTCAAGAAAAAACTCCACTACCTTCTCAGAGCAATCAGGTGTTAGCAATAAATGCCAGCCTTGCCAGCAATTCCCACAGCCTAAGAATGAATTAAAAGGGACAACTACATTTATGCAAATTCCAATACTCTTCATCCACTGTCATTCCAAAGAAATGCAGTTTGGTAAGAGTGCATAAAAATGAAAAAAAAAATCATTTCAGATCTTTCAGAAGTATTTCCTTCAGTCAAATAGCATTAATGTGGATTAACAAAAAGTGTATTTGCCTCGGATCTGTATGAAGATTAGAAAATGCTTCCCAGTCATATTCAGACACTAAAAGCCAGCTGAGATAATAGATTCTCATTTGAATGAGATTATGAAAAGGAATCTTGACCCATTTTGATGCTGACACTTATGCATCAGAATACAAATGATTAACCCTGCTCCAGACCACCTTTGGGAGACCAACTGTAGAATGTACAAAGGTAACTACAATGATAACTATGTATCACCAAAGAAAAGCCATGTTAAAGAAAACACCTTAGAATGTTGATTAAGAGTTATATTAATTTGCAATGACAAGGATATAAAGTGTTTGATAAATCAATTATTCCTAATTTAATCTACTCAAGTCGGTTGGTAAGCATATTATATCAAATAAATGAACATGAAGTTCCATGTAATTTCTGTTAGTCAGCATGGGTTTAAAATGCATACCCAATCAAAGCCTGTAGAATTATATCAGTTATGCTAAATTTCTACAAAATGGAATATTAGTAATATAAACTAATCAACGTTGCCAAAATACAATGGTAACACAAATGGGAAAACATTATAAGTATGTGAATGTTTGTTTTAAATGATGTAATGAAATTGAAATAAACATGAAACTTCTGAAATGTTTTCCTGTGTATTTAATGTGGTTTGACGCTTAAATGAAAACATTCTCTTTATTAGTGTGACTGACCAATACTAAAGATGCATTTATCTTAAACTCATCACATGTATCAGAGGCCTCTGTAAGAAAATTCATGTGTTGCAAATAAAGCACAAAAGGCAAAGATAAAACAAACCCTCCACACACAATCATTGTAACCAACATCCAGAAATCGAGAGGTTTAAAATATACGAAACTATTTAAATTGGATCTTCACGGTAAACCTGCTTAAAAAAACCCACGTGTGTGCTCATACAACACACATAAATAAATATTACTTTCTCCATTTTTAAAAAAATATACTCATTTTCAGACGGAGCGAAAGTTGGTATCGGTAAATGTATCATATAACATACTAATTGATTATCAATAGCAAAAATTAATCAGTGTCATTTCGATGGCAACATCATTGTGGTAATAATTTTACCATTGTCACTCTGTAGTACAATACGTGAGGGTGGGGAAAGTATTCGAGTCTCTCAATAATATGGTAATTAGTGAGTGCTTATCGTGTATTTTCAATTTACTGCCTCTATGTTTTAGAGAAAATATTACCTTATCACGAGAAAATGAACAAGAGGCTTTGTAGAGCTTACAATCAAATAAACAAATATACTCATGCTTCAAATGGAAAACCTCTCCAATCACAAAAGAATCTTTCAAGTAGTTTATTTGTGGCAGGGTTTTTAAATGTTAAACCCATCAACCCCATTACTGTACCTGGATAATACAAGCTAGTTCAGTGTCATCCAGCAGCCTGATTGTACATTTGATCTCTTGGCTTAAGGATTTGATACTTGAACTGCGAAAGCGGAGCATTTTCATTCTTCCTCTTCTAATTTCTCTTTCGTTAATCATAGAAGCCGTCAGCCTCGACAACAAACATCTCTCGACTAAACTGAAAAAAGCCTTGGGCGTGTATCGTATTATGAAGAAAACACTAGCACATGGAAGAACATTGACTGCGTCAAGCGGAGTCTCTATGTCAGGCGTTCATTCAAGATTTCGCTGACATTTACATAGCAAGAAGAATACAGGCAGCAACCATGAAAACTCCAACCACAGAATTTGAAACCAGTAGGTTTTCTTTCCCTTGTTAAATAATACCACCCTCTAAGTCACACACTGCTCGCTGTATGTGTAAGCTGCAGTTCAGTCTGCCAGTTGGAAAGATGCTCTTGTGTTGCATTGATCCAATTCCTCCTCGCTCAGCACGCACACGCAAAGAAAAAAAGGGGGCGCGCGGCGCAGCCCGGGAACCAGGGGCTCAGCCAATCACGAGCAGCTCCCGAGCACGCGCCTCGCGCAGGTAATGCGCGCGCTCAGAGGCGTCGCAGGGACAAAGAGCGAAGTGATGGTATACAGCTTCTATATGCATACCAATACACAGCTACACTCTGTCCTTGTACTCTGGTTATCGATGTTATTCCTGCACATAGATACATACTTTGATGTTTTTTTTAAATCATGACAATGTTACTTTCTCTACTTTGTGGAAGGTTTATTTAAAAGGAAAATGTTGAAAATGATTCATTATCAATTAAATGCAATTTTGTTCGCATCGATTTTTCCCTATGTGCAAACACAGCTCTGTTAAAGAGATGCTTATAGACGATTACTGTGGCAGACCTGGGGCTGGGAGAGACCTCACCCGAGCTAAACTGTTTATCAACGATGCCGTTCGCACCTACAGTACTTACTTTCTGATTGGATTGCTCTGCACTTCTCTTTGCCCTGTCCTCTCTTCCCTTTGCAGGACTCTCCTGGCGGACACTGTCCCAGTACAACTAAATAGTTTATTTTTTAAGAATAAAAATCATTGGAGACACTCAGCAGGCCAGGCAACATCGATCAAAAGAATGCATGTGAGTCAATGTATGGGGAGCTTTAGAACTGTTCTCTTACCTGAAACGCCAAGTGTTCTCTACCCAACTGCTGCTTGTCTCCTGCATTTTCAACTTTTGTTTCAGATTTTCAGCATCCTCAGTATTGTACTTTTTTGAAAAAAGTACATTCCTCCTTCAGCTTCTTCTAATGCTCACTATCACCAGCAAAATTACCATCAGCATCAATGCTGGTATGCCAGTGACACTTAGCATCAACTGAAGACAAGTTAGAGCTTGCTTGGATTTTTGATATGATCCCAATTCCGGCACAACCACATATGTTCCCGAAATGGCCTGCATCCTAGGATTTTAAAAGAAGTGGCTACTGAGATAATAGATGCACCAGTTGTAATTTTCCGCAGTTCCCTAGATTCTGGAAAAGCCCCTTCAGATCGGAAAACAAATGTAATTCCTCTATTCAAGAAAGGAGGGAGACAAAAAAGTAGGAAACCACAGGCTAGTTAGCCTAACATCTGTCACTGAGAAAATGCCAAAATCTATTATTAAGGAGGTTAAGCGGGGCACTGAGAAAATCTTGTGAAAAGGAAATGATATTTGACTAATTTATTAGCGTTCTTTGAGGAAGTAACAAGCAACATGAATAAAGGGAACATGTAGGTGTGGTATACTTGGATTTTCAAAAGGCATTTGATAAGGTGCCATATCAAAGATTACTGTGCAAGGTCATAGTCATAGAGGTCTACAGCACAGAAAAGGGCCCTTCAGCCCATTGAGTCTGCGCCAGTCAAACAAGTACCTAACTATTCTAACCCCATTTTCCAGCACTAGGCCCATAGCCTTGTATGCCATGGCATCGCAAGTGCACATCCAAATACTTCTTAAATGTTATGAGGGTTTCTGCCTCTATCACCCTTTCAGGCAGCGAGTTCCAGATTCTGGAAAAAATCTTCCTCACATCCCCTCTAAACCTCCTGCCCCTTATCTTAAATCTATGCCCCCTGGTTATTGATCCCTCCATCAGTGGGAAATGTTCCTTCCTGTCTACCCTATCTATGCCCCTCATAATTGTATACAGCTCAATCATTTCCCCCCTCGATCTCCTCTGTTCCAAGGAAAATAACCCCAGTCTATGCAATCTCTCCTCATAACTAAAACTCTCCAGCCCAGGCAACATCCTGGTAAATCTCCTCTGCACTCTCTCTAGGTAAGAGTTCATGGTGTAAGGGGTAACATATTAACATGGATAGAGTATTGGTTAGCCAATAGAAAGCAAAGAGTAGTGGTAAATAAGTCATATCTGGGTTAGCAAGCAATATCTTGGAGTGCCACAGGGATCAGTGCTGGCCTCAACTACTTACAATCTACATCAATGACTTGGCTGAAGGAGCGAAATGTATGGCTGCTAAATTTGTTGATGACACAAAGATAGGTAGGAAAATAAGTTGCAAAAAGGAGGTAGAGAGTCTGCAAGGGGATATAGATAGGTTAAGCAAGTGGGCAAAAATTTGAAAGATGGAGTATAATGTGGGAAATGTGAGCTCATCCACTTTGGCAGGAATTATAGGAAAACAGTATATTATTTAAATGGAGAGAGATTGCAGAACTCTGGTACCGAGGGATCTAGGTGTCCTGGTACATGAATCACAAAAAGCTAGTATGCAGGTACAGCAAGCAATTAGGAAGGCATATAGAATGTTGGCATTTATTGCAAGGAGAATGGAATATAAAAATAGGGAAGTTTTATTGCAGCTGTACAGGACCTTGGTGAGGCCAGAACTAGAATACTGTATACCATTTTGATCTCCTTATTTCAAACAGATGTAATTGCTTTAGAAGCAGTGCAGAGAAAGTTCAATCAACTGATTCCTGGGATGAAGAGCTTATTTTATGAAGAGAGTTTGAACAAGTTGGGCCTTTACTTATTGGAGTTTAGAAGAATAAAAAGGTGATCTTATTGAAACATATAAGACCTTGAGGAGACTTGATAGGGTGAATACCAGGAGGATTTTTCCTCTTGTGAGGGAAGACTAGAACTTGGGGACAGAGTTTAAGAATAAGAGGTCTCCCTTTTAAGATGGAGATGATGAGATTTTTTTCTTTCAGAGGGTCGTTAGTCTGTGGAATTCTTTTCTCCAGAAAGTTGTGAAGGCTGGGTCATTGAATTTATTTAAGACTGAGTTAGATTTTTGATCGACAAGGGAGTCAAGACATGAAATTGGAGTTGAGACCACAACCAGATCAGTCATGATGTTATTGAATGGCTAGGCAGGATCAAATGGCTGAATGGTCTACTCCTGCTCCAACATCCTATGTTCCTACATCCCTAGATGACTAACCAAGTACAAAAAAAGCCTTTGTCATCAATGAAGTCAGTGCTACGGATTTGGATGACTCACAGTGTGGTAGACTTAGCTGGAGTCAGGCAAATATCTAAGATTTCAGTTGGACATGGCTGTACAGTGTGGCATGATTCTGCTCCACCTATACCAAAAAGCAACAAGAGGTTTTAGGTGAGTGAAGATTGAACCACTTAAATCAAGATTGCTGCTTATAGTGGTTTAATTCTCCCCATTGTAGAACATGTATGAATGTTGGTCCAATATGGTGACTTTATGTGTAAATTGGATTGTAAGCTCATTGTTTGCATGACTACAGGCCCAGTCAGCTAGAAAGGCCTGCCTGGACACAAACATCATGAAATATACAGATAACGATGAAATTAATAGAATACCTTCTCCCGGAGTGACAGTATACATGAGGAAAAAAACTTACTAAGAAATATTTAATACTGAAGAATCCTCGAGTATTCAGTGATGGGATAGGAGAAGTTGAAGTATAATACCAAATCAGGCTCACCAAGACAGTAGATTTGGTTCACGATATCCCACATTGGGTATCAATAGCTTTAATGGATACAGTAAAGGAAAACTTATATGGCCTAGTCAGACAGGCCATTATCGCTTCTGTAACAACGCCGATTGCATGTATCAGTTTGATGAGGGTGGTTGTACCTAAGAAGATCATCAAATTATGCATCTGCTTAGTTCCCAAAGACTAAATGTTAGCAAGTGAGAGCTTATCCTTTGCCCACTATTGAAAATGCAGTTACATGTCTACATGGCACTAAAATCTTCACGATGCTTACTGTCCACAATGGGTTTGGCACATGAATCTCGATGAACAATCATACCTAATCACATTCCACACACCTTTTGGATGACAAAGCGGAAAGCATGTGCCATTTTCGATCAGCTCAGTGCCAGAAGTCTTCTAATGCAACGTCCATGACCTGGTGGAAGGGCTTCAAATGATGAAGGTCATTGCAGAGATTTTGTAACAATTGGTTTTGGAGCTTGAAGTAGCAATTCGAATCCCAGACAAGTACCTGGAAACTTTACTAAATAGATGCAACGATCGTGGAGTGATGGTAAACATGGATAAAATGAAGGTAAAACCAAAATACTGCGGATGCTAGAAATCTGAAGCAAAAACAAAAATTGCTGGAAAAACTCAGCAGGTCTGACAGCATCTGTGGAGACAAATACAGAGTTAATATTTCGAGTCCATATGGCTCTTCTTCAGAACTAAAGAGAAGTGAAAATGTGGTGAAATATATAATGTTTCAGGGAGGGGGGGTGGGACAGGGGAAGCTGAATAGAAGCCCAGTGATAGGTGGAGGAAAGGAGAGATTGTGAAAGATGTCATAAACAAAAGGTCGAAGGAGTGTTGATGGTGGTGATACTGGATAAAGGAGGTGCTAATAGTACCATTAAGAGTAGAAAGCAAAATGAGCAAGTGACAGATGGCCCTAGTGGGGGTGGGGTGGGGAAGGGGATGGTGTGGGAGAAAAGATCAAAATAGGCTAAAAGGTGGGGATAAAACAATGAACGGAAATAAATTTTAAAAATAATGCTAATAGAAATAGGATCATCTATTTCTACTTTTATTATTATTTAAATTTACCTATTTCTATTGTTTCTATTTCTATAGTTACTTGTTTTTTTCTCTCCCTCCCTTTTTGAATAAGAGTGCTACATTGACCGAGTCTCCTCTGGACTTTTACAGAATTTAAGGGTTCTTGGAAGATTACTACCAGTGCATCCACTATCTCTGTAGCTACTTCCTTTAAAAGCATAGGATGCACCCATCAGGTCCAGGGGCTTATTGGCTTTTAGCCACATGAGTTTCACTAGTACTTTTTTTCTTTAGTGATAGTCATTGCATTTATTTCCTCCCCCGCTTTTTTCCTTGATTATTTAGTATTTTTGGAATGATATTAGTATCTCCTACTGTGAAGACTGAAGCAAAGCATTTATTCAACTCCTCTGCCATTTCCTGGTTCCCTATCATTATTTCCCCAGCTTCATTCTCCAAGGAGCCTATATTCACTTTGGCCTCTCTCTTCCTTTTTATATATTTAAAGAAACTCTTACAGTCTGTTTTTCTATTACTTGCTATTTTATCCTCAAAATTTATTTTCTCCCTCTTTATTATATTTTTGGTCATCTGTTGTTGTTTTTTAAAACTTCCCCAATCCTCTGGCATACCATTAATCTTTGCCACATTGTATGTTTTTTCTTTCAATTTGAGACTATCCTTAAACTCCTTGGTTACCCTTCCTTGAATCCCTTTTCCTCACTGGGATATATCTTTGTTGAGAGTCATGAACTATTTTCTTAAATGTCTGCCATTGTTCATCAACTGTCTTTTCTGCTAAACTCCTTTCCCAGTCCACTCCAGCCAACTCTGCCCTCATTCCATTGTAATTACCCTTATTTAAGTTAGCACAGTTGTTTCCGACCCAAGTTTCTCACTCTGAAACTGAATACTAAATTCTACCATATTATGGTCACTAAACCCTAGGGGATACTTTACTCTGAGATCATTTATTAAACCTGCTTCATTACACATTACCGGATCCAAAATAGTCTGATCCCTGATTGGATTCATAACATATTGTTCTAAGAAACTATCCCGAATATACACTATGAATTCTTGAAAAATCAGAAACTTTCAGGGGTGAGCAGCAAAAGGCTGTTGCAACACAATACTCAAAGTAGAGTGACAACAATGGCTTAGAACAATTAATATATCACTACATATTGCTTTAACAATGGAAATATCAATGGGCTAGAAAAACATTGGGCAGAATCGCCCCAGATTTGAACTAAGTACAGTAGCAGGCATGAAAAAAGTAGTTTAACCCTCAGCTGCAATGGTAGGATTTTGCACAGTGTTGTCCTATTCCTGGTGCACCCCGCCGCATTAATAATGCATTCACGGGAAACACGCCGAGTTGCTGGAGGGCAGCCTCTGATTTGCCTACCCTGCCCTCACCTCAGGTCTTCAGTAATCCAGGCGCCATATTTAAACGGTGCCCCCGCACAAAGCTAGCACTCTCTAATGGAACGAAAGCTACTGGAAAGTTATGGCTGTTAAAGGGAGGAAACATGCAGCCCCAAATTTAGCGCCGGGAGGAAACATGCAGCCCCAGATTTAGCGCCACCTCTCTTGATTGCTTACTGGATGCAGTGGAGGCCCGCTGTTAAATCCTCTACTCCTGCTCCGGGCAAAGACCAGCAAGCAAGGTGACCAATCCAGCATGGGAGGCAGTGACAGTGGTGGTTATTGCCTACACCCTGCAAAAGAAGACAGCCACCCAGTGCCAAAAGCAGATGAATGATATCTTCCATTCAACCTGGGTAAGTCACTCTTCTCATGACTCTAAACTCACGTACTGAAACCCATCACACATCCACAGAGATCTCACTCACTGCCAGTTCAAAGGACATCACCATTCACACTCTCACACACACCTTCATTTGCCCTGCAGATCGTGTCCTCATCCTGTCCATGGCACCACTCACCACCCACGCATGCCAGACATCCTTCTCATCCGGCCTGGCAGGCATCCTGCTTACACTCTCTCCATCTGCATTCATGCAAACAAGCTGGCACAACAGAAGAGAAAAGTCGCAGACTGGTGAAGGAATACCCGACATCAAGGTCCTCATAGACTTTGAAAATAGAGTCATCCAGCTGGCCAGTAGTGATCTGTACCGTTCCAGTGCTGAAGGTGAGGTCAACAGTGCTCAACCAAGTGAGGATCCAGCAGTGTAACATCCGTCAGACAACTACGCTGTGAGTGAATTTCCCTGTTCCGCAGTCCCCTGCCATGCACTAATGATCTCTCCTTGCTTTCGCAGACACATGCGGGAAGCAGTGAGAGAGTCCACGAGCCAGGTCCTCAACTCAAGCCCCAAAGCACCTTGGAAGAAGAATCTGATGACACCCTAACTGAAGACCCGTCACTGCGCTTACCAACACCCTCCACCAATACAGAGACACACACCTCAGTGGGATCTAGCTCTAGAGTTGCCTTTTGAGCACATTGCATTGTCTGATCCACAGCAGGGACTTCCCAGGTTTCTGGCATTCGGAGGACTGCTGTAGGCCATAAATATGCTGAGTTCAAGTCAGATGAGAAGCCTCTGGACTCAGTCATACCTCAGTTGCTGAAGCTGTAAAGGCAAGCTAGGGAACATCAGGAAGGGATGTTCACTGCACTTCTCAGATTGCAAGGCACAATACAGGAGTCTGTCTACCTTCAGGCTGAGGTGATTATCAACACTGGTAGGATGGCAGCCGCCATGCAAACTTTGATACAGGATATCAGTCCTGTGCTGCTGAGCCGACTGAACTCCATCGCTGACGCCATCATTGGCCTCCAACAGTTTCAATGCGAGAGGGGTGTAGGGCAGCTTGATCTCATTCCAGCTTCCCCTTCTCCAGGAATCTGCCAGAGGACATTGGGCACCCATAAAGAGGAGGACCAGCAGCTCAACACCCCAGAGCCATCCACCCAAGTGATTCCGAGAATGTCTAGTTGATTCAAATCCTCAGCTCCAGCTCAACAGGCCAAGGAGGGTGCAGCAGGACCACAGCAGGACACCCAAAGCAGGCTGGGGCCCTCCAGGCTTTGGCCCTCCAGAGGATGCTTGCCAAAGTCATCACAGACAGGACATAGCGGCAGGGTTAGGAAGGTTAAGATGATGTAACTCTTTTGAGTCAAAACAAATAAACTATATTAAAAAATCGAGGGACAAATTAAAAGGCAGCACCTTAAAGGGAAATTGCAAAAACAAAAGACAAATTTTAAAGGAAACTTACAAACATTAAACCAAAACACCCCAGTCCCCACGGTGCCCACCAAGCATGGAAGGCCTCGACGGTGCCCTCAGACACCACGTGCTCCCTTTCCAGAGACACCTGGCCACGATTGTAGCTGCAGAAGAGGGGCAGACAGCCAGGGTTAAGAAGATGTAGTTCTTTTGAGTCAAAACCAATTAACAAACTAAGGGACAAAGTAAAAGGCAGCCCCTTAGAGGGAAACTGCAAAAACAAAGACAAAATTCAAAGGAAACTTACCAACATTAAATCGAAATGTGATTAAAGGGGTTTTTAAAGCACCCCAGCCCCTGTGGTGCCCACTGAGCATGGAAGGCCTCAACAGTGCCAGCGGACACTGCATGCTCCTTTTTCAGGGTCTCCCAGCTGCGAACATGGCCATGGGAGAGGGGCAGTAAGTGGGGTTAAGAAGATATAGTTGCACACCCTGGGCATGGGTGTTAATCACTTGTACACCATGTTCGCTATTGTAAATAAACTCCCAAGAATGTCTCCTTGCCCGAATGGCCCCTTGTTCTGATGAGCAGTGTTCTTGTCACTCAGGTGTGAAACTTTGGTTCCTGCTCAAGATAAAGGCAGGTGTCTCAGTCCAGGGCCTCTTCCCTGTGCAAGGTGTAACCTTCAGATCAAAGTGATGGTCCAGCCTCACGCTCACTGGACACATTACTGATGCCTGCACCTCAATGGTGCTGGCCATCACTGCCAGAATGTTGTGGGCAGGTGTCACAGAGTTCCGTCATTCTCTGTGTGTGCTCTCAGCACCTTTGAGGCAGGGCTGGCCCCAATGTCTTCAGCATCTGTGACAGTGTGCTCCTGAAGGGATCAGGTACTGAAGGCTGGCAAAGGATCAGGGGCAGTTAAAGTTTCATGGCTGCGTCTCGATGATATGACCCTGATCATAGAACGCAAGTGAGCTGTTCTCAGCCAGACAGGAGTCAGACATTCACAGAGTCAATGTGAAGATCTATGGAGTGTCCTCACTGCATGTCATCATCATCCTCCTGGAGTTTAGCGGCTATTGGGGTCTCCGCTATGTCTCCATAACACAGGCCTGAGCACTGAGTGTACGTGTGCTCTCAGCCACACAAGAGTCAAACATACAGATGCAAGGTGAGGATGTCAGGACAATCCTCACTGCATCTTGTCATCATCCTCCGCAAACCTTGCAGCTAAGATAGTCTCCCGAGCATGCCTGCCTTGTCTGGCCAGTGCGATGGCCTCATCTTTGGCATCCTTGCTTTGGGGACCTCAACACCATCATCCCCTTCGACGTCCTCCTCATTGGAGGAGACATGCAGCTCTTCCATCTCCTCAGCCAGGTCCTCCCACTGTTGCAGCACCAGGTTCTGTAGCATGCAGCAACCTGATGATGCATGACACCCTCAGTGGACCATATTGCAGCATACTATCTGTCGAGGCTCCGGAGCCTCATTTTCAAAATGCCTATCATTTGTTCCAAAGTCTGGATCATGACATGAGCTTCGTTATACCATCACCCTGCTGCAGTCTGAGGCTGCTGCACGGGCGTCATCAGCCACGTCCTCTGTGGATAGTTCTTGTCTCTGAGGAGCCAACCCTGCAGCCTCTCTGGAGCCGGGAAGATGCCAGGGATCTGAGACCTGCTAAGGATGTAGGAGTCATGGACAGTCCGTGTGAATCAAGCGCAGACCTGTAGGATGCGTTTGTGGTGGTTGCACACCAGCTGAACATTCAGCGAGTGCATGTAGTTATTGAGGTTGACCTAGTTGACTTCTTGTTGCCACAGAGATCTAAGCATTACACAAGTGCAGTCGATTCCACATGTGGAAAACCAGAGACCCGCACAAAATTCTTTTATTGGGCAAAGGGCATGAAATATCCACCTCTGCATCCAACCTCTTCTTTCCACAAACACAAGTCTGAATCCAATCACAGCTTGCAAGTCGCATAAAGAGCCTGCCCCTTCATTAAAAATGGCAAAAATTCCAGAAAAAGTAAGGACTCAGTCAGGAGCGAGATATAGGAGTTTCAAGAGCGTGCACTCACATTTGAGCCCAGATAAAAGTCCAGGCCTTGGAATGAAAAATTTGGATCCATAGCAGAGCTGGAGACAGTGCAACAGAAGTCAATTGGCCTCCTGGGGATGCACACTCCATTGCCAGCCACTTCCAGCACAGCCTACACAGTATGCCATGTTCAGAAGGGTGCTCGTACAAGTATCTTCCGTGGGCATCAGAAGCAACTGAACTGGCCCTATCATATAGTCACACAGACCTACCAGCTGATGTGATGCCCACTTTCCAAATTTGCACCACGCAGGTCCATTCAATAAATTTGCATGTCACTTACCAAAAAAGCGGTCAGCTGCAAGAGGGGCTCAACACTAGTTAAATTCTTGGATTTAGCAGTTATTGCTGAATCCTGGGAAGTCAGAGGAGTCGGTGACCTGTCCACTCAAAGGCTGCAACAGCTATGGGTGCTGCAGTGGCAGTGCCTCTGGGTCTGCAATGCGAAAGGGAGATGGAGCAGAGGATGCTGAGAGGGCAAGTTCTGCAGGATGCCCTCTGCCAACTTGGAGCCAGACTCCTTTGGGCTCCTTGATAGTGATAGGAGGCTGTGTGGAAGTCCAGCCAATACACCTATCATTCAGTGTGCATGCACATTAGCATTTTCCTGTATGCCGCCCCATCAAGGTTTTCTTCTGAGTTCCCTGTAGCAGAACCTGTATGAGACCTCACCCTCTAGTGAGCTGGCAAACAAATCATCCATTAGCCCTGGCTTGGCTGCAGCCCTCACATGATTCGCCACGTGCTGATGCCATCTCTAAACAACCTTTAAAGGTATGTGCAGTGCCAATATCTCAGCTGGTGTCAGATAAATTGACAGGGCCTCCTCATCAAAGTTGTGCTGATGCTAGCTCCTTTCCACCTGGAGCTGTTGTGACTGAACAGGCAGCAGTTCTTTGGTGTGTCAAAGGAGAAAATCAGAAGGGGATGGTTAGAGTGAGGAAAGGAGATGGTCCATGGTCACACCATCTACAGCTTGCTCATCATGCCAGATAGTAGGATGAGGGTGAGATAGGAGTTGAGAAGAAGCATAAGGCAACATATTGTCATCCCTGAATGTTGTCAACGATGCCAAATGTCAAGGGCCCCATCATAGCCTCCCCCATGTTGCAGAAAACCATCTCCTCTGTAGAGCTCAGTCTCTGCCAGCTTAGCTGTGCTCCCCTTTACTGTGTTGTTGCTTGTCAGGTAAAGAATATTAGTGATTGTGTAGCACTGTATTTGGGTGATGTCCCTGCCGTAGCTGAATAGCTGGAGGTATGTGGGTGCAGCGATAGCTGGGTGTGATTCTGGCAGCATTGGTAGGTGAGTGAGGTAGACCATCTAGATGTTATATATGAGTCTTGAGTGACAGAAACTGGTGCTGCTTAACTGATAGGAGTATATTGCACTGAGCAGCATGAGAGGCTCATGGACTGGTGACAAAGGTATGTTCTTGACCATTCAAGTGAGGTCATTAGACTTCTTGTGGTACTACTATCAGGTTCTCAGGGCCAGATGCCAGGAATGGATCTCACTGTCCATTTACTCCCAATGTCTTCTAATGGTTGCCTTTGAGGGTCTTAGGGCCCCATGCAGAACCAATTCATCTCTCCTCTTTTCCATCTCCACCAATAAGGTCTCCAATGCCACACCTGTGACCCTGGAGCCCTCTCATTCCATTTTCCTTGTTTAGAATTGCAGCAATCACATTCAGCAGCAACCTCCTGTAATTCAGTGCAATTTTCCTTTGAGAGAGATACACTGCCTTTAAGAACAGAAGGCTGGCTGCACCATGTGCTATTAGCAGACATCGGTCAGCAGCCACCATGTCAAGTCCCCTCAGGATCACATATCTTTCAATAAGATCACCTCTCATTCTTCTAAACACCAATGGACACAGGCCCAAGCTGTCTAACCTTTTGTCAACTGGCAACTTCTTCATCCCAGGAATCAGTTGAGTGAACCTTCTCTGAACTGCTTCTAATGCAATGATGTCCTTTCTTGGATAAGGAGACCAAAACTGTACACAGTACTCTAAATGTGGTCTCACCAATGTTCTGTACAACTGTGGCAAAACTTCCCTACTTTTATATTCCTTTCCTCTTCCAAGAAATGACGACAATCTATTTGCCTTCCTAATCACTTGCTGTATCTGCATTCTAACCTTTTATGATTCATTTACTAGGACACATAAATCCCTCTGTACTGAAGTTTTGCAAGCTCCCTCCATTTAACATGCTGCTTTTCTATTCTTCCTGCCAAAGTGGACAAGTTCACATTTTCCCACATTATACTCCATCTGCTGATTTTTTGCCTATTCACTTAACCTATCCATATCCCTTTGCAGGCTGTGTCCTCTTCACAACTTACTCTCCTACCCTATCGTTGTGTCATCAACAAATTTTGCAACCACGCATTCGGTCCCTTCATCTAAGTCATTGATATGGATTGTAAATAGTCGAGGCCCCAGAACTGATCCCTGTGACAATCTCTTAATGATAAATTGATGGTTGGAGATAAATTAATCAAATGAAATGGTGTTTGGAATTTTAAAAATTATTTCTTGATGATCAATATAGGTAAAATGTTAAATGCTAAAACAATTACCTTTTATGATCTCATGACTAAGACTAAACTTGTGTTTAATATTAGCTATATGTTAGTCATTGCAAAATAATTTCGTATTAGTTTTCTATATAATGGAAAATAAGGAAATGGTGGATGAATTGAACAGATATTTTGCACCTGGCTTCACTCTAGAAGACACAAATAACAGCCCAGAAATAATTGTGAATCAGGGGCTGAAAGGAAGGGAGGAACTTAAAATAATTACACTCACCAGGGAATGGGTACAGTGAAAATTATTAGAACTAAAAGTTGACAAGTCCCCAGGTCCTGATGGACTTCATCCTAGGGTCTTAAAAGAAGTAGCTGTTGAGATAATAGATGCATTGGTTTTATTTTTCCAAAATTCCCTAGGTTCTAGAAAGGTCCTTTATGGGGTCTCTTACAGGGAGGAGGTGGCATAGTGGTTTTGTCACTGGACTAATATTCCAGAGATCCAGGGTAATTCTCTGAGGACCGGGTTTGAATCCCACCATGGCGGATGGTGAAATTTGAATTCAATAAAAAAAATCTGGAATTAAAAGTCTGATGATGACCATGAAGCCGTTGTGATTTTTGTAATAACCATCTGGTTCACTAATGTCCTTTAGGGAAGGAAATCTGCCATCCTTACCTGTTCTGGGGCGTGCTGCTTGACTCCCGTGCACTCCATCAACCGAAATGTTGCACAATGACATCGGGACACTTGCCCGACGTCATCACGTGTCATTTTACGTTTATTCGGACACACGCCCACCTGATGAGCACAATATTCTGCCTATGCCAATACATGAAAATCCTGAAGTTGCGGTCTGTCACTCAGGGTTCCAACACAGGCTACTCTGTGTTCCACCCCGAGCCAGCAATCACTGAGAATTTCAAATTTCCTCACCCGACATTGTCACTTGAAGCCCTTTAAAAAGTTACACCTGTTTAATCTGTCTGGGTTTTTAACAGTAGTGCAACTAATAAAATTCGATGTACAACAGAATTTGCTTTCAAAAAGTAATCTTATAATCTTGGTGTGCTGTTAATGATTAATTAACAGATTTTTCAAGCTAGCTGTAGGGGCATCTCACTCCTTAGCATCACAGGGAAGGCCTTTACTTGGATCATATATGAAAGACTCCATCCACTTGCAGACCGAGTGCACCTGGAAGCATAGTGCAGTAGATTTACTTTGGACATGATCTTCTCCATACAGCAGCTACAAGAGAAGTGTAAGAAATAGGGTATATATCCCTTTACCTTACTTTCGTGGATCTCACGAAGGCATTCAACATCATCAGCAATATTTTGGGAAATATTTGTTGTCCACGAAAGCTCCTCCATCTCATCCGCTCCTTCCATGACAATATGCACTGCACTGTACTGTCTGATGAGTCCACATCTGACAGTTTTGGAGTGAAGCATGAAGTGAAACAGGGCTGTGGCCTAGCTCCCACTCTGTTTGCTATCTTCTTCTCCATGCTCTTGACCTTCATCTTCCCTGCAGATATAGAAGGAATTTACTTGCACACTAGGTCAGACGGCAAACACTACAAGCTATCTAGATTGAAAGTGAAGCTAAAAAGCACATTGCATCCTGATAGGGGAACTCCTCTACACCAAATGTTGCACCAGTTATCAACACAGAAACTCAGCTATGAGGACTCACGCCCTGTCTTTCCCATGCCTGTAACTTGTTCTCCCTGACTATGAGTCAAGAAAACCATGGTCATGGCACAAGGTATTGCATCTCTACCCCTGTTCACGCTAAATATCACCCCAATGGAAGTGGTTAGCAAATTTTGCTACCTTGGGTCCACAGTGACAGAAAATCTGTCCCTTGATGCAGAGTTTGATATATACATAGGGAAAGCAGCTACCACCTTTGGCCGACTCACGAAACCCTCATTGGAATACACCAAGCTGATCCTTAGGACCAAGCTGATGATTTATTATACCTGTGTTCCGAGCACCTTGCTCTATGGCTATGAAAAACGGGTGATGTACAGCTACCAGGAAAAGAAGCTCACAATTTCCATCTTCACTTTCTGCAGCACATTATGGATATATTCTGGTAGGACAAAATCACAACTGCAGCAGTCCTAAAGACAGAATTCCCAAGTGTGCTGGCGTTAATCAAACCAAGGCAGCTTTAGTGAATTGGACATGTCCGCAAGATGGAAGACAGTCGCATGCCCAAGGATCTTCTGTACAGTGTGGTAACTGGAACCGGACAACCAGTGGGGTGCCTAAGGCTCCGTTTCAAGGATGCTTGCAAGTATGACATGAAGGCCCTAAATATCAACAATTGCACCTGGGAGCCACTAGCTAGCAAAAGACAGGAATGGCAACACCTCCTGTGGACTAGCGAGCACTACCATAATGACCAGTGGCTATATCAGCTTGGAAACAGGCACCAGCATTGAAAACAACAACCCACGGGGCTTCATTTGCAGCACTTGTGACAGAAACTGCCTCTCAAGGATTGGCCTTCACAGCTATCTGCAAAGGTGCACCAAGTGAAGATACCCCACCTAAATGGGTGTTTGCTGTGTGTCCATCATCTCCCGCAGATGGAAGGATGCCAACACACACACACACACACAGATTATTTAAAGTTAAATTTTTCAAGTTTTCTTAGAATATTTTAACTTCTACCTTCAACTCATGTGTAAGTCCCAATCTTTAATTTCTACTATGCAAAAATTTTTACAAGTGGTTTTATTTTCGTGCTTTTAGTTTCCTCTTTCAGGGGTGGAGGGGGGACAGGGAACAGGGTGGGTGGTGCAGTCTGTGAAAATCCTTTGCTGTGATTGGCTACTTGGAAAGTCTGATGACATCACTCCAGCTCCAAGCTGGAAAAACCCAAGAAAGAACAAGGCAATCAGTTGCAGCATCACTGCACAATGTTAAAGGTGAAATTCTCTCCAGAGAGAGAGAGATCGCTAAATCACGCAGCAAGACTTATCTACCCACATTTATAATGCAAATTAGAGGGGTGAAATCATTTGTAATTATGTAACTTGGTCACCAGTTGCACTGTATTGTCTATTCTCCACAAATTGATCAAACAGCTCTGAAAATTTTTCACCAAAATTTTGTCTGAGTAACTGAAATTTCTAATGTCTAAATGAAGAACACAAGAACAAAAGAAATCAGAGCAGGAGTGCACCATACAGCCTATCTAGCCTGCTCCACCATTCAGTACAATCATGGCTGATATTTGCCCTCAACTCCACTTTCCCACCTGTTCCCAAATCCTTTGATTCCCCATGAGACCAAAAATATGTCTACCTCAGCCTTAAATATATTAAATGATGGAGCATGCACACAGTCTAGTGTAGAGAATTCCAAAAATTCACAACCCTTTGAAAGAATAAGTTTCTCCACATCTCAGACCTAAATGATCAGGCCTTATCCTGAAACTGTGGGCAGAATTTTGCCCTCGGATGGCGTGCGGGCCCCACAGGCTTGGCAGCGGGCGGACAGCCAACCCTTGCCACCGAAACAGGGCTATTTTGAGTGGGCGGGCCAATTAAGACATGTACACGAAAGAGTGCACTGCTCCCTGAGGCAAAGTCCTGTCTCAGGGAGATTCGTGAGAGGTAAGTAAAGTCTAAAAATAGAAAAATATTAAAATTATTAACATGTCCCATTCATGTGACAATGTCACACAAGATGGGACATGTTAATAATAAACACTTAAAATTTATTACATTTTTAAAATACGGACATGAAACTTCATCCTGCCAGTGGATGAAGTTTCATGACTGATCTGGAGCCTGCTGGGGCTCCTGGCCTGCCCACCAGCCTTAAGGCTGGACGGGCAGGTATTTAGTTATCTTAACTAGCCTGTCAGTGGCCTCAATTGGCCATTGACAGGTCAACGGGCTGATTTCACTGTCCGCCCGCCTTCCTAAGAATTTAAACGGCTCGGGATGACGTCGGGGCTTCCTCCCAATGTCATCCCGCGTCATTTTCCCCTCAGCGAGCGGGCCCCGCCCCCAAATCGCCGAGGGGAAAATCGTGGCCTGTGTCCCCATGTTCTAGTGTCACTTGAACCACCAGTGTCTAGCCTGTCAAGACCCTTAAGAATCTTGTATGTTTCAATGAGGTGACTTCTCATTCTTCTAAATTCCAGAGAGTATCGGTCTATTTACTCAACAAAGGACAACCCTTTCCTCTAATAAATTGTTGCTGTACCCCCTCCAATGCAAGTATATCTTTCCTTAAATATGGAGGCCAAAATTGCACACTGTGCTTAAGGTGTGGTCTCACCAAAGCCCCTTACAATGGTAGCAAGACTCACTTATTGTTGCACTCCAATCCCCTTGCTCTAAAGGCCAGTATGCCATTTGCCCTTCTAATTGCTTGCTACACCTACATGTTAACTATTTGTATTCCTTGCATAAGTACACCCAAGTCCCTCTGAACGTCAACATTTACAAATTTCTTGCCTTAAAAAAAAGCTTTGCTTTTCTATTCTTACAACCAAAGTGAATAACCTTACATTTCCCCACATTATTCTTTAGTTATTATCCATGTTATCCATCCGCTCACTTAATCTGTCCATATCTCCTTGCAGCCTCTGTGCCTTCCTCACAGCTTGCATTGCTACCTAGCTTTGTATCACCAGCAAACATAAGGATATTACTCTCTGTCCCTTTGGCCAGAATATTACACTGGGCATGCGGGCACTTGCCCAACATGCCTGAGTTTGAAATGATGCACAATGACATTGGGCGTGCGTCCCCATGTCATCGCGCAGTCTTACAATGTTTCATTTGGCGGGAACCGGCTGCGCACCCGCCGATAATTGAAAGGCCTATTAACAACCTCATTAACTTGAAATTTACACTGTTTGTCCATCCTAACATTTGGCGGGCAGGCAAAAAGGCCAAGCGTCTTTTACATTTTTTAAGACAACTCATCCACGAGCGGTATGGAGTTTCCGAAAGCCAATAGTCATTAAATAAAAACTCTATTTTGGAATTGAAAACATATCCCATCTCATGTGACAGAGTCACATGAGGGGACATGTTTTATTACATTTTTACTGTCTGTATTAATTTTTTTAAAAGTACTTCAATCTTCCTGAGGCAGTGCCATGCTTCAGGGAGATTGAAGTGCTCTTTCTTGCGCATGCGCGAACTGGGCGCCAACCCCGGTTCTCTCTCCTCACCCCCACCCACACAGGCAGCACTGAGTGCTGCTACTCACGATCCATGCAGGATGGGCCTTAATTGGCCCGCCCACGTGAAATTGCGGTGTAGAGCCAATTGCGGTGCGGAGTCGATCGCAGGCAGCAGTCAGCTTCCCAACCGCCCCTGCTGAGCCCATCCAAAGAGGGAAAAATTTTGGCCTTTGTCTCAGTCATTAATGCACATTGTAAATAGCTGAGGCCCCAGCACTACTTGCAGCACTACTAATCCAAACTTGAAAATACCACATTTAGCCTTACACTTTGCTTCCATCCGTTAACCAATGCTAATATGTTACCTCCAACTCAATTACCTCTTAACTTGTATGTAGCAACTTATTGAATACCTGTTGGAAAGCCAAGTATACTACATCTATGAGCTTCCCTTTATCTATATTAAATGTTATATCCACAAGAAACTAATAAATTTGTCCCTTTTGAAGAATCATGTTGACTTTGTCTGATCATACTATGGTTTTCTAAGTACATTGTTAAGACTTTCTTAATAGTCAATTCCAGCTTTTTCCCAATGTCTGAGGTCAGGCTCACTAGCCTGCAGTTTCCTGTTTTCTGTCTCCCACCTTTCTAAAATAACAGTGTTACATTTGTTAACCTCTAATCCATTAGGAGCATTCGAGAATCTAGAGAATTTTGGAAAATCATAACCACTATCCCTGCAGCTACCTCTTTTAGAAGCCTAGGTTGTAGGCCGTCAGATCGAGATTTGTTGGATTTTAGTCCCTTAAGTTTCTCTATGCTTTTTCTCTGTTGATATTTATGATCTCAAGTTCCTCATTCATTTCAGCCCCTTGTTTACCCTCCATTTCTGGAATGTAATTTGTGTCTTCTACCAGATACAAAATATAAATTTAATGTCCCTGCCATTTCCTCATTCTCCATGATAGTTTCCTATGTCTCTGCTTCTAAAGGACTAATATTTACTTTAACTATTCTCTTCTCTTTTCGATACTTTGAAAAGCTCTTACAATCTATTTTTATATTCCTGGCTGGTTTCCTTTCATGTTCTTTTTCCTCCCTTTTTGGTCAACTTTTGGGTGGGCCTTTTCAGGTTTAAAGCTCTCCCAATCCTCAGAGTTATTACTATTCTTTGCAACATTGCCTCTTTAAAAGAAGATTAAAAGATCTAATACTCTCCTTAACTTCCTCAATAAGCCATGGAAGAATAGTTTTTGCTGAGCTTTCGTATTTTAATGGAATGGAATTTTGTTGAACATTTTGAATTTTTAAAAATTTTTTCCCAATGTTTATTTATCACCATATTTTTTTAATTTATCTACCCAATCAAGCTTAGCTAGCTCTCCCCTCATAAACATGTAGTTGGCTTTGCTGAAGTTTAAGACTCTTGTTTGGCAGTAGAGTATGTTGTTTCAAACTTAATATGGAATTCAACTGTATCCTGATCAATTTTTCCCAACGGATCTTTTAGTATGAGATTATTTATTAACCCTAACTCTTCGCACAATTATAGATCTAAAATAGCTTTAGTAATGCTTCAGAAAACTGCCATGAAAGCATTCTACAAAGTCATATTCCCCAGTCTCCTTTGCTAATTTGATTAGTCTATATGAAAATTAAAATTCCCCAATTATTACATTGTATTTGATACTGGCTCCAAATATTTCTTGTTTAATGCTCTGTCCAATGGTATAATTACTGTTCATGGGCTTGGAAGCTACTCCCAGCAGTGTTTTCTAACTCTTGTTATTCCTAATCTCTACCCATACTGATTCTACTTCCTGATATTTTGAGCTAAGATTCTTTTCCACTACTGTCCTTACATCATTGTCCACTATCAGGGCTACTCCTTCATATTTTACATTCTGCTTGTCTTTTCAAAATGTTCTGTAGCCTGGAATATTTATTTCCCAACCTTGGTCACCTTGTAACAATATTGCTATAATGTCAGTCATCTAAGCCATTTATTTCTAATTATGACACTAGTTCCTCTGTCTTATTGTGAATACTTAGTGCATTCAGATAAAGAGCCATCAATTTTATTTTTTTACTGTTATTCTTTACATGGATCCTAATCACACGTCCTATTAGGATGCCCTTATACTATTAATCTCTCTGTCCCTAACTGTCCCAAATTGCTACACCATTCTATCGTCTTTTCACTTTAGATTTCTAAATTCCCCTTCAACTGTATCCCCTCCCACCCTTCCCTTTTGGTTTAAAGCCCTAACAACAGCCCTAATTATAAAATTCACCAAGACACTGATTTCAGCCCAGTTTAAGTGGAGACTATCCCAACGGAACAGCTGTCTTTTTTGAGTACTGGAGCTAGTGCCCCTTGAATTGAAATCCCTTCTTCCCACACCAATCTTTGAGCCACATATTTAATTCTCCAATCCGTGTAACCATAAGCCAGTTGGCACATGGCTCAGGTAACAATCCAGAGATTATTACCTTTGAAGTTCTGTATTTTAATTTGGACCCTTACACCTCAAACTCTCACAGCAGTAGATCATTCCTAGTTTTACATATGTCATTGAATCTTACATGGACAAGGACAATTGGATCCTTACCCTCCCTCTACAGGTTTGATTTCAGCCCTGAGAAGATGTCCTTCACCCTGGCACCAGGCAGGCAATAAAGGCTTCAGAGCTCCTGGTCATGGCTGTAGTGAACAGTATCTATCTCCCTAACTATACTGTTCTTCACCACTACCTCACACCTATTCACTCCCCCCACTTGAATGGCATATTGCACCATGGTGCCATGGTCAGTTTGCTCATCCACCCTGCAGTCCTTCTTCTCATCCACAGGTGAAGTAGCATGTATCACTTACCTGTTGGTCATAGTCAAGGGCTGACGCTCTTCCATCACTACATACTGGATCCCCATACCTGCCTGACTCACAGTCACATTCTCCTGACATTGGTCATTGACCAACTCTAATGTTCCACTGAAGTCAAGGGGTGTGAGTGGCTCCCCTCCACCCTGATGTTCCACAACAGCTGCACCTCAGACTGAAGCGCAGAAACACTGAGCCAAAGTTATAAAAGCTACAGGCACTTACTGCTGATTTGGTTGCCTGGAACGACAATGAAGTCCACAAACTCAGTCATGGCACACCACCTGCCCTGCCATGTTTGTCTAAACTTATTTATTTATTTGATTACATTGCTAAACTAGTAACTAGTTAGCTACAATATTAGCAAGACACAGTCTCCTACTTTGGAGAGAGAGTGGGAGAGAGAAAAGAAAGACACTCACCAGTCACAGGAGGTAAAACAGAAAGAATAAAAAACAAAATTACCACTTGCACCAAATCCCAGACTTAGCACTCAGCTCACAAGGCACTCTGTTCCCACGTCCTTCCCCATTCTGTACAGTAGCAAGTACTGCCTACTGAAATAGAGTGTTTATGACTCACCTTCCCCAAAAGCCTGAGCTTGGACTTGCTATTTTTGGCTAGAGCTGTGACACTCAAAGTTGATTTTGGATTGTGCAGTCCAGATATGTGTAGTGATGGGAAAAGTCTAATTTTGTGACTCATATGTTTTAGGAGTATAACTTTTAGTGGGGGTTGAAGTTTTAAATGTAAAAAAATGGAAGCACCTGGTTTGGGAGGCTGGTAAACAGACCTATTTACAATTCAAAGAATGGCCTGTGTTTATTTAGTGAGGTCAGAGCTGGAAGGGGGAAAACACTAAACCATGGGTGACCCCTTTCTGAGTTTCCTGGTAGAGAAGAGATGTCTGCAGTTGTCTTCATGAGGGGTTTACATTATCCATATAATTTCCCAAAACAAAGGGAAGGCCTAAAAGTATCCACATACCTTTCAGGCCAAAGAACAGATTTTGGAATTGAAGATAATTAGTTTGAATATCTATCTGGAACATCCCAGGTATGGTAGCCTGGAATCATGTTGCCATGAGGGTAGATTGCAGGGAGGTACTCTTTTGTAAAACATGACCTGAGGACTCAAAACGTCAACTCTTTTCCCCTCCGCCGATGCTGCCAGACCTGCTGAGTTTTTCCAGGTAATTCTGTTTTTGTTTTGGATTTCCAGCATCCGCAGTTTTTTGTTTTTATCTCTAGGTACTCTCTTGTTTTGGGTTTATTTGTTTTTTTTCACAGAAGCAGTTAGCTGAAGCCTAGGAGCAACTTTGAGAAGTAGAGAGAGAGAATTTGCCAGAAGCTGTAGACCAGAACCAAAGGGCCATCAGAAATCAGGGAGATTTCTGAGTTGGAGTTATTAAGCTAGAGTGTTGGGGTGTTCAAAATCGTGAGGTTCTAAAGGATAGCTGGATAATCGTTTAGCTGGATGCTAGTGGAAGAGATCCTATACTTTGGAGAATAGTGGTAACAGTGAGGAGAATCAAACTTAATTTTTAAAAGCTGTGGCACATTTTGGTTTGGTCCCAGGAGAAGTGAAGAAATCCTTAAGATCCTGTAATGTACAGGGGAGCTCTTGGGTGGAAATAAAAGTAGAATGAGGAGTGTTCTTTTGAGGTTTCAGGCTTAAAGAATAAGTGTTTATGAAATATAGTGCTAAGTTAATAGTACTTACTTTGTTTAATGCTTGTACAGTTTGAAACATGAAATCTTGTGCCATAATTTCTTTCGGTTAACAACTGGGAGTTCAATTTTTTTTCAAAGGTACTGGACTCCCTCAAGATCATAACAGTAATACACCTAATTTCCTAGGGTGCATCAATGTGGTTAATTAGTTATTATTTGATGGAAAGTTAGGAGAGTCAGAAAGGAACAGAACATGGAAAGGAGGAGAGAGGAAATTAAAGAAATATGTATTTATATAGCACCTTTCATTTTAATCTCTTAAAGACAGCAGACTTAACTTCCTCACTGAACTTAAACATCAGCTTTTTAACTTTTGTGCTCACAGCCTGGGTTAAGACTTGAACCCACAACCTTCTGACTTAGAGGCAGGAGTCTTATCAACTGAGTCACAGCTGGAGGGAAACTGGTCAAGGGTAAGGGGGAAACTGACTTATCTTTGGGATAGAACAGGGTGTGAGTAAGGGGAGGGTGGATGGAGAGTCACAGGTGAGGTAAATAACAGCTAAGCAAGGGGAGAGAGAAATATAAATGAGTGGTTAGTTCAAAAGGATAAAGGATAGTGAAGGGGTGGTAGAAAGAGATGAATGTAGTGGGGAGGAGAAGAGATAAGATATTTGGAGGTGGGGAAGCATGAGTGATCAGGGGTTCTGATCTGACAGTTCTTTAAATAATGTCATGGGATCTTTTACATCCACCTGAGAAAGAAATCAGGGTTTTGCTTTAAAGTCTGTCCAAAAGATAGCAACTGTTAAGTCCTGCATTCCCTTGGCACTGAAGTATCAGCCTAGATTCTGTGGAAGTCTCTGGAGTGTGGCTTATACCAATCATGTTCTGGTAGGGAGCCACCACTGAGCCAAGAATGACATCTCATTTCCTATGGCACTAGTTCTTATACGTTCTGTTGATAATAACCCTGTTGTTGTAAAACAACATGTCCTGCACTAACCGAGAGCAATGCCACAAGAGATCTGCTAGCATAAAATAATTACTTTTCCTCCCCTTTAAGCTTTTCCTTTGTTACATGTAAAACCAGTTTCCTTTTGTCACAAATAAATCACAATTGCTCATCCTTCATTTAAAGAACCCTAAATGGCAAGTGCGTATAATTTTGCTGCGGACAACTTTATGCAATTAAAATCTGTTGTAGAAGTGAAAGAAAACTGGTAATTAAGTATCAGTTTTATGAGTCTGTCCTACTGCTGTGGAATCTAGCTGTTGCCTATGATATTGTACTCCTGAAATTACTCCTTTAGTTGACAACTATAATAACACTCCTTGGATAATTTTCACCAGTTAAATTGGCACTAGTTTCCCTAATCCAGTAATGGAGGGAGATGGTTTAATAAACAGCATGCACAACATAAATAAAAAGAATCATCTTTCAGCATTTCATACAGTCAACCCTTTCACCCATGCAACACCATATGCTTGGTCTCCAGGTCTCTTTTCAGAAGCATTTGTATCATAGTTGTTCTCCAATCTTTGATTGTTTTAATTAAAAAAAAAGCACGAGGACCTCAAGCAACTCTTGTGAACAAGCAACCTCCAATCTCTCTTCCCGTTCACTTTACTCTGACCCTATCAGTCCTTCTAACTTCATTCGTTAGTGAATCTTCACCATTCTCTCTCATTTCCCTTTCTGATCCTGACCAATATGTCACCAGTAGTTTCATCCCCTGTATGCACCAAAACAACAAATTTCAAGCTTAACATGATGCTGATCTCTATTTTCCAGTCTTGCTTTGTCAACCATAGCTCAGTTCTAGCACACTTGACTGTGTGTCAGAGGATTATGGGTTTAAGTCAAACATCAGAGACTTCAGACAGAATCATCCCAGATTTGCACTAAGTGCACTAAACAACGTTTTACCCGCTGGCCACAATGGCAGATTTTATGTCTTGAGTCTATGAGTTCACTAGTCAAGTAAACTCGAATTGCACATCTTTAAGTACACTTGTTAGTTGATTCTCGCTATCAATAATGGAGAGAGACCAACATAAGAATAAACTGTGATTGTTTATTGCAACAGAGGGCAGAGCACTAAATCCTTGCATGCTCTCACAACCACCTCCAGCTCTAGACTTACAGTCAACCAGTAGCCCACACTGTACAGTGATTGTCACATGGCTAGTTCACTTGCATTCTGTTAAAGGTACATGGTACTCCACTTTACCACATCCCTCCCCATTTACTTAAAAAATACAGTTGACAAACTTAATATGTGAACTATTTACACTAATAATTATTGACAAATCAAGTCTCTCAGGAGGCTTTCTTGGATGTGTTGAGCATCGCTGTTCAACAACCTCGGCTGGTTTTTCCGAGACCTCTTTTTCAGGGGACAGTTGTCTACTAGGTTCCTCAATGGATGATTTCACCATCTTTCAGATGCATTCACGTTCACTCCTGCTGCCCCACCCCTCCAAGCTAAAACAGATAAAGGGCAACAAGCTCAAGCAACATAGAGAGAAAAACATTTTTTGATTTTCTTTTCGATGGTTGTCAATTACTCCTAGTTTTCTTCCAGCGTGTCCTTTTCTCGGTAGCATTGCTCCGAATCTTGGTCTTCTCTTTAATTTTGCTATTGGCTGGGCTAGACTCGGGTGTGAGCTGAACGTGAGTGAGCTCAATAGTTGGGTTTTCTGACAGCACTTCTGAGAACTCAGGGCCTTCTAGTTTTAAAACGTCAGGGCTTTTATGCAGCTGCTGCTTCAGCTCTTTCAATTCTTTCCTTTTTCTCATTAATAATTTCCTGGAGAAACTCATATTTTTGCCCCTTCTCAGTTAATTCATTCCTTGACTCGGCTCAAGTAAGGTTTAACTCTTCCTTTTCTTCTTCATATCTTTTCAGTGGCACAAATTGGGAGCTGATTGAATTTTGTAGCACACGAAAGTCCTTTAAAAGGTTTTCCTTTTCTTTTCAAAGGATGCTGACTTCAGTTTGAACTCTGTCCTGGTGTAATACTTCCGTTGGGTCTTCGCACACTCATTTTTTTCTGCAGTAACGTTTCTCATTTCCAAATGGGAACTTAGCAGGCCCTCAAGATTTATCTCTCCCAGCCAGTTCCTTCTGAGAAGACTCGGTCCCCTGCCTGACATTACAAACAGGGGGGTAATTTTGCAGACTGTTCCTCATACTGTACCTTTCGGTCTTAATTCTTCACCCATGTATGTTCTCAATTTAGTGTCCGAAACTTCCAATCTTAAAGGATGGGTTCCTTTATTTAAGTATATGAATGTCTGTTCTCCAATGATGGACGTCTACACTCCAGTATCAATTTCCATCTTAACGGGTTGTCCATTGACTATAATGACTACTTGGATCAGCTCAGTTCTACCCACTTTCAGGTTATATAATGAATGGATGTCTGATTCTATTTCTTCTGCTTCTTCCATGAGACATATTTCATGATTTCTCCCTTTGTCTTTAAAATCCTTATGTGACCATAGCGGTGACAGAAAAAGCATTCGATTTATTTGAAATGTCGATTGCCCACTGGATGCATTTCTCTCATTCATTTTGTGGTAGTACTTTTCTATAGTACTGCTGTTGTTTACTGATCTATACATAGGGGCATTTCCCGTATTTCTGTGGGGTCCGATGTTTTTGTGTCTTTTGTTGCCAGTCTGTCCCGCCCTACCAGATAGACAGCGCCACTTTGTGCATCTCTTATAGCTTTCGAGTTTCTAACAGCACTGTCCATGGCTGTGGCTAATTCTAATGCCTTATTGAAGCCTAGATTAGCCTTTGGATAGTCTCATCTCTAATCCCGCATATCAGTCGGTCTCTCAACATATCACTAATGGCAACATAGTCAGCTATTGTCCCCTCTGGAAGCCTATTCCTTGAATTGAACTTGAAGCGCTGCATAGTGACCGAGGACCTTGGTCTCAGCTGGTCTTTTACAATTTTTATTAACTTGTTGAAAGTCTTTGAGTCGGGGATGTTAGGTGACGTGAGGCTGAGGATCAGCCCATATGTTTTGCTCCCGCATGTGCACAAAAGAATCAACCTCTTTTTTTCTTCCCGTGATATCGTTAGCAGTAAAAAAGAACACTCGGCATTCAACATATTGAGACCAGTCATCTGAAATGGATCAACACACCTGAACTGTGGCATCGTGAACGACTGCAAGGTGAGTGCGCTTCCAATGGCTTCCCAGTTCATGACAAATTCAGGTGTTTGGCTTACTGTGGCTTTCTTGACTGCCATCGATCGATTCATGTTTTGCCTTCCATAGAGTTGCCCTCTCTCTAGGGTCTCTTATCATTTTCTGATAATAGCCATTTTCTTGCATGTACCACTTTAAATGTATTGCCGCTTTAGGAGTAGTCACTGCTTTTTTTAAAACTCTGTCTCTGCAGCTGTCGGCTTTACTCTGCTGTGTTTCACGCTCTTTTTGAGTTTTGGTGGGATCCCTGTGATTGCGATTCTGCAGGGGTTTCTTTTCTTTTCTCTTTTTTCAAATTTAAAACCGCATCACTGCTTTCTGCTCTGATTGCCATCTATTTTATAATATAAGCACAGATTCTCTTTCTAATGTTTTGCTCACCTGTCTTGTGGATTCTCACGCAGGGGTTGTACAATTTTGCTATTTTAATCCTCGTTGCCAGTTTTATGTCTCGACTCTATGGGTTCACTAGTCAAGTAAACTCGAATTGTATGACATCATGTACACTTGTTAGTTGATGCTCACTATCAGTAATGGAGAGACACCAACATGAGGATAAACTGTGATTGTTTATTGCAACAGAAGGCAGAGCATTAAATCCTTGCGTGTTCCCACAACGACCTCCAGCTCTAGACTTACAGTTAACCAGTCGCTCGCACTGTACAGTGATTGGTCAGCACTGTTGCATGGTTAATCCACCTGTATTCTTTTAAAGGTACATGGGTACTCCACTCTACCACAGCAGATTTTCACGCCGTATCATTCTAAACCCGCCACATTACCTGCTGCCCAGGAAACATGCCGTTCCTATGGCGGGCAGGCTCTCATTCGCCCATCATGCCATTACCTTGCTGCTTCCGCATGCTGGGAACCGTATTTAAAGTCTAGCCGCGTGCACACATCTCAGTGCTTCCAGCTCACGACTGCTGCAGGGAGGATGTCCACGAACAGCAAAGAGACTGCAACCCTCAGGTTTAGTGTCACATACTGGAATGCCTTTGGATGCCTTGCAGGCCCGCTGTGATGACCTGTACCCCTGCTCTGGCCGCAGGATGGGCAGCAGCATGATTAACCAGGCTTGAGATGTGGTGGCAGCTGTGGTCAGTGCCAACACCCTGCAAAAGAGGACAGCCACCCAGTGCAGAAACAGGATGAATGATCTCTTCCTTTCCCCCAGGTTAAGTCACTCTTCTCACACCCTCACCTCACACACTCACAAACCCATTACACATTCACAGGGATGTCACTCACTGTCAGTTCATGGGACATCACCATTCACTCTCTCACACACAACTTCATTGTCCTCATCCCGTCCATGGGACCATTCACTACCCACACATGCCAAGCATACTTATCATCTGGCCAGACAGGCATCCTGCTTACACTCTCTCCATCTCTGTTCATGCAGGACAAGCTGGCACACAACAAGAGGGAGAGGTGGAGAAATGCCCGAAATCAAGATCCTCACGGACTATCAAAACAGCTGGCTGGCAATGACTGGGACCGGTCCTGTGCTGACAGTGAGATTGGTGCTGCTCTACAAAGTGAAGATCCAGCAGTGCAACATCCATCAGACAACCATGCTGTGAGTGATGTGTTCTGTTTCACTGCCACTGCCATGCACTAATTATCTCCCCTTGCTTTTGCAGGCACATCTGCCAAATAGCCGACAGAGTTCATGACCCAGGGTCTCCAACCAAGCTCTGAAGGAACCTCTGAAGAGGAATCAGAAGGCATCCTCCTTGAAGTCCCATCACAGCGCTCACCCACACCCTCCATGAGCCATCAGCGCAGAGCCACACATCTCAGTGGGGCCTAGTTTAGAATAGCCTTGGGATCACAGACTGGTGAGCACATCGCACTGTCTGATCCACAGCAGGCAGTAGCAGGGGCTTCCTAGATGTCCGGCACTCAGAAGACTGCTAGAGGCCAGAACGTTGCTGAGTCCAAGTCAGGTGATGAGCTTCTGGGCTTGGTCATGTCATAGTTGCTGGAGCTGCAAAGGCAAGCTCGGGAACATCAGGAAGGGATGTCCAGTGCACTCCTCAGATTGCAAGGCACGATGGAGGAGTCCGTCCACCTTCAGACTGAGGTGATAGTGCCGGCATCAGGAATTTGTGACCAACTGAGAACGTAGGAGTCATGCACACTCCCTGGAAAATGTGCACAGACCTGTAGGATGCGTTTCTGGTGGTCACACACCAGCTGCACATTCAGTGAATGGAAGCCCTTGCAATTGACATAGTTGACCATGTGTTGTGATGGAGACCTGAGCGCCATGAGTGCAGTCGATGGCAACCTGCATCTGTGGGAAACCCAAGGTCTGGGCAAATTCAATTGCTCTTGCATCTTGGCTGTCCTGGTCCCAGGCGAAATCCACAAAGTTGTGTGCCCTCGCAAAGATGGCATCCGTGACCTCATGGATGCATTTGTGGGTGGAGACTTGTGATATCTCACAGAGGTCACCTGTGGAGCCCTGAAAGAAGCCACTGGCGTAAAAATTGAGCGCCGCTGTCCTTTTCACAGCCAATGGCTGTGGATGCCCTCCATTTCCCCGTGGCACAAATTCTGCAGTAGCTGGCAGATGTGACCGAACAGTTCATTAGACATGCGCAGTCTTCCGAGACACTGGTTCTTGGTCATCTGCAGGGATGAAAGGCGGCATCTACAGACACTGAGTGTCGTTAAGTGCTGACCAGCGATGGCTCACTGTGGCTGTTCAGCAGCATGTGTGGGAGCCCCAGCCACCCCTTCTTCCTGACATTGCTGCTCCTCCCTCTGCACAGCCATGTGCCTCAGTTGCTCTCTCCTCCATCATCTTTGCTCTCTGTACATTACAAGGCATACAGCTAGGTCAAGAGGCTCCATGATCTTGATGTAATCCTCCTGCAGGATGAAAGAGAGAGAGACACATGGGCTAGCATGGGTGCATTAAGAACCTGTCCTGGTTAAATGTGAAGACCCCTTAACACGCCGCGGAGAGTGCTGGCCATCACTTGGATGGCCAGAGATTAATGCGCTGCATCGCTGCCCAAAACCACACCCAACTACTCCCCACTTCACCCAACCAATTGGCAGCTTTGCCCATTGGACTCTCAGCTCAGGCACAGGCATTCTCCTGAGCTGCAAAGCTACACTGTTAGCTTGAACCATCGGGGAGACTGGTCCAAACTGGGATGATGGTATTTCAAGGGGCTGTGAGCGCCTCCACCAGTGACTGCTCCACAGAGAGCTTTAGCAAGGAGATTGTACAACATGCACAGTCGTCCAACTGTTCTGCAGTCCATTAAAACGCTCATTGCTTTGCTATCTATGTTCAAGGGGTGAAAAGCTCTGCCAGGTGCATGTCGCTTATGTACAGTTGTGAAACCACACCCACGTGCTTGGATGATCCAGCATGGGGGGATCGATTCTGGTGAGATGTGCTTATAGTGATACGCAGATATATTACAATGAGGTTCCCGACATCTGACAGTGGGAAACATGGCCCACCGCTGACAGGCACAGCAGACAATTGCAAACTGGTTTCAAACATCATGAACCCGATCTTTGGCCTTCTCGTCATGTTGTCCACTCACGTCACCAAACAGGCTTGACGCCATCAGGCATGGAAAATTCCACCCGATGTTTTTTGAGTGAAATGTTAAACCAACACTTCAGATATCCTTTCAGGTGGACATAAAAGATCCCATGATACTTTCCAAGACAGAGCAAGGGAATTCTCTTTTGTATCCTGGCAATATTTTCCCCTCAACCAACATCACTAAAAACAGATTGTCTGGTCATTATCTCTTTGGTGTTTGTGCAACATTACTGTGTGAAAATTACCTGCCCTGTTTCTTACATTACAGTAGCTATAGCTCAAAAAGTACTTGTCCGGCTGTAAAGACTTTGAGATGTCTTGAGTTCATGAAAGCTGCTATATAACTGAAAGTTCTTTTGTTCTTTCTTGCCATACCCTTTTTTACTTTTTTTTTTGATCAAGGATGCAACCCCCTCTTTAATATGACCCCACTGCTATTTCAAGCATTTTTGATTCACCCGACACCACCCCCTTGCTTTATCTTTTACTACTGTTTCATTGGCTGCCTCAATTTCAATACTCTCCTTACTCATCTAATCTATCTCCATCTGAAATCGCATCTGATCATTCTCCCAGTTCTAATTCCAATGTCTGAATTGCCTAATTAAGCATCACGCTAAAAGTATCACAGTCACCTTCACCACAGTGTCTTAACAAAGCATGCCTGCTAACCTTGCCTGTTACGTCTAATGCAGAAAGAAAATTTGAATCTGCTTTATCCATCCATGGGGGTTTTTGTTAAAAGAAGTTTTTACATCTTCTCCCTACTGGGAGATGCTGCCGCTCTGTTTAGCAACTTCCTATGCAATGTCACTCGGATCAGAAACTGAACAGAACTATGCTTAAACCTCAATCCATCACTGCTCAGTTGCACTGAGTGTTAGCCTAAATAATGTATAGTCTATTATTCTAAAATATTTCTTGAGATTATGTCCATAAATCAAAAATGAATAAAACTGGGTGGTGAAAGTACTGCTCAAATGGTAGGATGTAGGTTTGTATTGCTATCTCCCATTATATTTGTCCCCTGAGTGCCATGATCTTAAATGTGTAGATGTAGAGACACTTCAATTGAGTTAAGCATCCAAATCTAAAGGAGAGTAACTCATTTGTATCCCCTGTGGTTGACAGGCCCTCAGCCGTGTCCGACCCATCTCCTGCGCCTCTGCCCTCACACCTTCCCCTCCATCCCAGAACCATGATAGGGTCCCCCTTGTCTTCATTTTTCACCCTGCCAGCCTCCACATTCAAAGGATCATCCTCCACCATTTCTGCCAACTCCAGTATGATGCCACCACTAAACACATCTTTCCCTCACCCCCTGGTCAGCATTCCGTAGGGCCTGTTTTCCCCCGGACACCCTGGTCCACTTCTCCATCACCCCCAACACCTCATCCCCTCCCACGGCACCTTCCCATGCAATCACAGAAGGTGTAACATCTGCCCCTTTATCTTCTCCCTCCTCAGCATCTAAGGGCCCAAATGCTCCTTTCAGTTGAAGCGTTGCTTTACTTGCACATCTGTCAATTTGGTTTACTGCATCCACTGCTCCCAATGTGGTCTCCCCTATATCGGCGAGACCAAACACAGACTGGGTGGCAGACTGGGTGACCGCTTAGGAGAACACCTCCGGTCTGTCCCCAAGCATGACCCAGACCTTCCAGTCGCTTGGCATTTCAACACACCATCCTGCTCTCATGCCCACATGTCCGTCCTTGGCCTGCTGCAATGTTCCAGTGAACACCATTGCAAACTGGAGGCACAGCACCTCATCTTCCGATTAGGCACTTTACAGCCTTCTGGACTTAACATTGAGATCAGGCCATGAACTCTCTTCTCTATCCTCATCCCCTTTTTTCAGTCCCCTTTTTTCCACATCCATTTTTATTTTTTATCCATCTATTTCTATTCATTTATCTGTGGTTTTATCCCTTTTTTATCCCCCCCTTCTATCCCATTTTCTATCCTTTTCTCACCACCACCACTCTCTTCGCCCACCCCATCCCATCCCCTACAGGGCCATCTGTTACTTGTTGCATGATGTTCTTTCACACAATGCTACCCTAGTTCTGCTATTATCACATTCTGCTTTCTTACCTTTATGCCACTATAACTTTTTTAGCACTAACCACTACCATTAATACTCCCTTTGTCCTTCAGTTCATGACATCTTTGTTAATTTCTCCTTTGTCCCCACCTATCACTGGCCTTCTATCCAGCTTCACCTGCCCCACCCCCCACCTTAAACAATATAAATTTCATCACATTTCCATTTCTCTTCAGCTCTGTAGCTGACTTGAAATATTAACTCTGTTTCTCTTTCCACAGATGCTGCTAGACCTACTGAGTTTTTTCAGCATTTTCTGTTTTTGTTTCAGATTTCCAGCATCTGCAGTATTTTGCTTTTAACTCATTTGGTTGTTATGCATCAACCAGACTGTGAATGCAAATTCTCTTCAAGAATGCACTTGTCTTCAAGAAATGCCTACCTTGAAGAAGTTTTACTCTACTCTCCATCAGGATTTTCGTATCTCTCTTTTGCCTTGTTCACCTTCATTGCTTTCCATTTCTCTCCTGGTGTTTGACAAGGTGGTTAGTAAAACCTGCTTTCACATATGTATTTCCTTTCTCAGTGACTGTCTCCATCTCCGACTTACCCCACGTGGATTTCAACTGAAATTCCATCCCTCATGTTTCGAACCCACCCAGGATTACAGGTACCTCCGGGACATACAACGCTCCTCGGACTGCTGTTCCTGTCGCATTCTGAGATCCACACTCAGTGCCATGCGCCGCCATATGAACACACTCGACCTCTCCCTCCAGCAGCACCGCCGCACCCTTTTTCAAAGCTGCGCGTGCCCCCAGTTTCATTTTATTCTTCGTCTCATCCGACGCCTCAACAAGAAACTTTTTCTCTTTCTCTCAAGTGCTAAGGACTGCAAGCTCCAACAACTCATCGACACCAACACCCATCTAGGACCTTCCAGCCCTGCCTGTCCCTCTGTATCCATCCTGTCTTCCAGTCCCAGCCCCGGCCATGTATTCACCATACACCCTGACCTGCCCCTCTCCGACGCTGAACGTTCAGTGCTCAGTAAAGGACTTAGTTTCATGCCCTTACGCCCTCATCTCAATGAATTTCGGGCTCGGCACGATGCTGAACTCTTCTTCCGCCACCTTCGTCTCTGTACTCACTTCTTTGGGTAGGAGTCCTCTCCCCATTCAATGGATCCTTTTACCCACCTCCAATATTCTCCCTCCACCTGGACCCCTCCCTCTGGATTCTTACCTTCTCTTGAACTTTTCATTGAGTACTGTCGGCATGACATCAGTCATCTCAATTTCTCTGCTCCTCTCACCTATTCTAACCTGTCTCTCTGAACTTACTGCACTCCGTTCTCTCAGGTCCAACCCTAACATTGTCATCAAACCCGCTGACAAGGGTGGTACTGTTGTTGTCTGGTGCACTGACATCTACCTCACAGAGGCTGAGCGTCAACTCGCAGACACTTCTTCCTACCTCTCCCTGGACCATGACCCCACCACTGAACATCAAGCCATTGTTTCCAGGACTGTCATTGACCTCATCTCCTCTGGAGATCTTCCTTCCACAGCTTCCAACCTGATAGTCGCCCAACCTCGGACGGCCCGCTTCTACCTCCTACCCAAAATCCACAAACAGAACTGTCCCGGTAGACTGATCGTGTGAGCTTGCTCCTGCCCCATGGAACTCATTTCTCGTTGTCCTGACTCCCTTCTCTCTCCCCTTGTCCAGTCCCTTCCCACCTACATCCGTGATTCTTCTGACACCTTACGTCACATCAACAATTTCCAGTTCCCTGGCCCCAACCGCCTCCTCTTCACCATGGACGTCCAATCCCTCTACAGCTCCATGACCCACCGGGATGGTCTGGTGGCTCTCCACTTCTTCCTCGACCAGAGGCCCGAACAATCCCCATCCACCACTACTCTCCTCCGTTTGGCTGAACTTGTTCGCACACTGAACAATTTCTCCTTCAACTCCTCTCACTTCCTCCAAATAAAAGGTGTGGCAATGGGAACCCACATGGGCCCCAGCTATTCCTGTCTCTTTATGGGGTATGTGGAACATTCCTTGTTCCAGTCCTACTCCGGCCCCCTCCCACAACTCTTTCTCCGGTACATCAATGTTTACTTCGGTGCTGCTTCATGCTCTCATCTGGACCTGGAAAAATTTATTAATTTTGCTTCCAATTTCCACCCCTCCATCATTTTCACATGGTCCATCACTGACACTTGCCTTCCCTTCCTTGACCCCTCTGTCTCAATTTCTGGTGATAGATTGTCCCCCAATATCCATTACAAGCCTACCGACTCCCACAGCTACCTCGACTACAGCTGCTTACACCCCGCTTCCTGTAAGGACTCTATCCCATTCTCTCAGTTCCTTCGCCTCTGTCGTATCTGTTCTGATGATGCCACTTTCAAAAACAGTTCCTTTGACATGTCCTCCTTCTTCCTTAACCGAGGTTTCCCACCCACAGTGGTTGACAGGGCCCTCAACCATGTCCGGCCCATCTCCCACGTATCCGCCCTCACACCTTCTCCTCCCTCCCAGAAACATGATACGGTCCCCCTTGTCCTCACTTATCACCCCACCAGCCTCCGCATTCCAAGGATCATCCTCCGCCATTTCCGCCAACTCCAGCATGATGCCACCACCAAACACATCTTCCCTTCACCCTTCCTGGTGGCATACCATAGGGATTGTTCCCTCTGTGACACCCTGGTCCACTCCTCCATCACCCCTACTCCTCAACCTTCCCATGCAACCGTAGATGATGCAACACCTGGCCCTTCACTTCCCCTCTCCTCACCGTCCAAGGGCCCAAACACTCCTTTCAAGTGAAGCAGCATTTCACTTGCACTTCCCTCAACTTAGTCTACTGCATTCGTTGCTCCCAATGCAGTTTCCTCTACATTAGAGAGACCAAATGCAGGCTGGGTGACCGCTTTGCAAGCATTACCCAGACCTCCCTGTCACTTGCCATTTCAACACTCCACCCTGCTCTCATGCCCACACGTCCATCCTTGGCTTGCTGCATTGTTCCAGTGAAGCTCAATGCAAACTGGAGGAACAGCACCTCATCTTCCAACTAGGCACTTTACAGCCTTCCAGACTGAATATTGAGTTCAACAATTTTAGATCATGAACTCTCTCCTCCATCCGCACCCACTTTCTGTTTCTTTCCCCTCCTTTTTGTTTTTTTCCAATTATTTATATAGATTTTTCTTTTCCAACCTATTTCCATTATTTTTAAAACAATTTTTCATTGTTTTATCTCCACCTTTTAGCCTTTTTAGTATTCCTTCACCCCACCCCCACGAGGGCTATCTGTACCTTGCTTGTCGTGCTTTCTACCCTTAGTTAGCACATTCCTTAGATAATATCACCACCTTCAACACCTCTTCGTCCCAACACCCCACCCCACCCCTCCTTAAACCAGCTTATATATCACCCCTTTCCTATTGTTACTTAGTTCTGTTGAAGGGTCATGAGGACTCGAAACGTTAACTGTATTCCTCTCCGCCGATGCTGCCAGACCTGCTGAGATTTTCCAGGTATTTCTGTTTTTGTTTTTGTTTTGCATTTCCAGCACCCGCAGTTCTCTGCTTTTATCTCTGTGAATGCAAATTTATTGATTGAGCTGGGATTTAATATTCCCTGTAATGCAAGATATTGCTGGCATGCTGTAAAAGTCTGCTTGTTGATAAAAAGCTGTCAAGGTGCAGTGCTGCTGAGAAATGCCAGCTCTCCCTGGAGAATACAGCGAGAAGCTAAGACATGCACCTTGGAGCAGGAGATCTCGCGATATTTGTGTGTCGGCGGGCGGAAGGACCCGGGAGATGATCCTGATCCTGATGGGGGTCAGCGGCAGCGGAAAGTGAGTCCCGTCGCCATTAGTCAATCTGCGGGCCCCGGGCCGGCGGTGCACCAGCAACTGGGCCCCGGGCCGGCCTTGCACCAGCCACTGGACCCGGGCCGGCCGTGCACCAGCCACTGGGCCCCGGGCCGGCCTTGCACCAGCCACTGGACCCGGGCCGGCCGTGCACCAGCCACTGGGCCCCGGGCCGGCCTTGCACCAAACGCTGGGCCCCGGGCCGGCCTTGCACCAAACGCTGGGCCCCGGGCCGGCCTTGCACCAAATACTGGGCCCCGGGTGCACTCCTTCACCGGGGAAGGGGAAGGGGAAATGGGAGGGTCAGGAAGGAGGGGGAACTGCTGGGGAGGGTGGAAGGTTGAGGTAGGTCAAGGGAAGGAGGGAGTGAAAGAGGGAATGGTGGGGTCAGGGAGGGGGTAGAAGGGAATGAGGGGCCAGGGAGGGAATAGAAGGGGATGGGGTCAGGGAGAGGGTACAAGGGGATGAGGGGTCAGGGAGGGGGTAGAAGGGGATGAGGGGTCAGGGAGAGGGTACAAGGGTATGGGGTCAGGGAGGGGGTACAAGGGAATGAGGGGGTGGAAGGGAATGAGGGGGTGGAAGGGAATGAGGGGGTGGAAGGGGATGAGGGGGTGGAAGGGGATGAGGGGTCTGGGAGGGGGTAGAAGGGGATGAGGGGTCTGGGAGGGGGTAGAAGGGGATGAGGGGTCTGGGAGGGGTTAGAAGGGGATGAGGGGTCTGGGAGGGGGTAGAAGGGGATGAGGGGTCTGGGAGGGGGTAGAAGGGGATGAGGGATCAGGGAGGGGGTAGAAGGGGATGAGGTGTCAGGGAGAGGGTACAAGGGGATGAGGGGTCAGGGAGGGGGTAGAAGGGGATGAGGGGTCAGGGAGGAAGTAGAAGGGAATGAGGGGTCAGGGAGGAAGTAGAAGGGAATGAGGGGTCAGGGAGGAAGTAGAAGGGAATGAGGGGTCAGGGAGGAAGTAGAAGGGAATGAGGGGTCAGGGAGGAAGTAGAAGGGAATGAGGGGTCAGGGAGGGGGTAGAAGGGAATGAGGGGTCGGGGGTGGGGTAGAAGGGAATGAGGGGTCAGGGAGGGGGAAGAAGGGAATGAGGGGTCAGGGAGGGGGTAGAAGGGGATGAGGGGTCTGGGAGGGTGTAGGGGATGAGGGATCAGGGAGGGGTTAGAAGGGGATGAGGGTTCAGGGAGGGGGTAGAAGGGGATGAGGGGTCAGGGAGGGGGTAGAAGGGAATGAGGGGTTAGAAGGAAATGAGGGGTTAGAAGGGAATGAGGGCCAGGGAGGGGTTAGAAGGGAATGAGGGGCCAGGTAGGGGGTAGAAGGGGATGAGGGGTCTGGGAGGGGGTAGAAGGGAATGAGGGGTCCGGGAGGGGATGAGGGGTCAGTGAGAAGGTAGAAGGGGATGAGGGGTCAGTGAGGGGATGAGGGATCAGGGAGGAGGGTTGTGGGGATAGGGAGGGGGTTATCCCCAATTGGAGATGTGGGGAAGGTCCGGACAGGGATGAGTGATAGTGGTGAGAGGGATGAAATGGTGAGGGGTGGGTTGGGCAGCACTAGGCAGAGACAGAAGAGGCCTTGCAACTGATTGTCTTGGCATGGACACTTCTAAAACTGAAACAGAAAATGGTGGAAACACAGCACATCAGGCAGGAGCTGCAGAGAGCGAGAACAAGATAATGTCTCACGTCAATGATCCCAAACTAGCTTCTGTTCTCCCCATAGATCCTGCTGGACCCCGGTATCATTGGGGATGTGGCCGACCTGCATCCGAATCACTATAGAAACAACTGTTTATATTTCGAGTTTGTGGATACTGGTTAGAGTTAGACTTGGGGAATAGGACTGGTTAAAGTTAGAAACTTTATTTTCATTATTACTGGATGCCCTCATTCAACACTACTGAATGGTTCAAAACTAGTCAGGTGGTGACGTTAGTTAGCCACCTTAGGGGACAACAGATACAGCAGTCACTATCTAGAGTGTGATTAAGAAAATGTATTGCATTCATTTTTTAATGGGATCTGTATAAACATGATAGTGAACCGTGCCCTGATTTTTTTCACTTGGTGAAAGCCCAATTATGGAAAATGGCAGTGAGATTTGTGCCTGCTGAAATTGCACATGAGCTCCCAGTATCAGGATTGCTGCTTCCTGGGAAGTTGCCACTGTGTTGTAGAAACTTGTGCATTACTGTAAGATTTGAAGGTCTGCAGCAACTTAAAATGACTCGGAATCAGAAATCACTCGAAGTTCTTGAAAGAAAGATGTGTTATGGTTTAGAATGGATCAGAGATTTTCAAATTTACAGAAAAATATTTAAAGCCCCTACAAGGTAACAGGAGCCAGTCATACCTTTCATGAACGCACTAAATGATACATCTTGATAACTTACCATCACTGCACCTGTACCCTAATCCAGAGTTCTGTGTGGAAAAAAATATATTAAATCAACTCCATGTTCCTTAAAAGTGAATTTGTCAAATTTTAAACATACTAAAATAAAACCAGAATGCACGTGCAGGATAAAAAGAACATTATAAAAGGGTTGTTATTATTTATGCAAGTTATGAAGTAAACCTGTATTGTTCACTTGTGCATGTAACTCACTTAAGACTAGATTTTTGGCACAGTAATTTGAATGGTTAGAGAGCTGGTTTTTAGTCTATTCAATGCCCTTTGTTAGTGACATTTTTAAAATATGAATAGTTTTTAGAAATTACACATCATGTAAGTCAAATCTCACAGGAGTGCTACAGTAAAAACTTATATTTATATTGTTCCTTTAACCTAATAAAACATCCCAAAGTGTTTCACAGGAGGACTATAAAAACAAAGTACTACAACAAGCATGTAAGGAGTTTTTAGGCCAGATGACCAAAAGCTTGTTCAAGGAAGAAGGTTTTTAAGGAGTAACTTAAAGGAGGAAAGCAAGGTCGCAAGACAGATGATATTTTAGAGCTTGGGGTCTAGGCAACTGAAGGCATAGCTACCAATGGTGGAGTGATTAAAAGTGAGGATACACGAAAGGCCAGAATTAGAGGAGTGCAGATATCTTGGAGGGTTGTGAGGCTGGAGGAGATTACATAGATGGGCGGGGGTGAGGCAATGGAGGAATTTAAAAACAAGGATGAGAATGTTAAAATCAAGAGATTGCTTGAGCAAGAGCCAGTGTAGGTCAGCGGGTCTTATTTTTTGACAAACTTGCAGGCAACACTGCTTGTGCAGTGATTGGTGGGCATGTCAGCTGTAATGTTGGGTGCCTCAAAAAGCAGACTGTAAATTCTTAAAGTATGTTATGTTGGAAGTAAAATCATGACTTGGCTGATTTGGCTATTTCAAATCCAAAATACTTGCAGAACTCTAAGTTTGCAAATAAGTACAATATGGCATTATCTCCACAGCAGAGTTACAATAGCAAAGTGAAAAATGATACTCTAATACTTTGTATAAAAGGCAGTTAGCTTGGATTCTTCCTTTTTAAATAATTTGTTGCTGCGCTTTGCAAGAAGGTGGTATACTATTTAAGTTTTCAAAACATGAGATTTGCATTTTTTTAAAAAAATAAGAAGTAATAAAACAGTACAAACACAAAAAACTGCAAATGCTGAAAATCAAACAAATCTGGTCAGTCTGATTCTTCAATGTCATTTACATCAAAGGATAACAAATATTCTGAATGTCAAAAAGGGAAGTAGTGAGTAGTCTATTACTTAATTAATCAAATGTACACAATGACTGAATTCTTAAAGGAAATGTTTACATTGATGCATCCTTTACTGCTTCACATTTTGGCATTATTTGTGGCTGCTAGAAGTGCAAATTTTGTAGAGGTCTGGGATGGTGCATAGCATGCGAGCATGGATGTGAAAAGTGACTCACAATTGCAGTTTCAGAAAAAAATTTTGAATGAGAATTTTTGCTGCTTATTTTGTTTGAGAGGATTTCCTTTTTTAATGCACAATGCATCAGCCATAGTGACTTTCCAGCTGGTCTACCCATTTTTTTGTGGGGAAAAATCAGGCTTCATGTTTCCCATCACAAGGATCGGTTTGGAAACTCACCATCCTAGGTTGTATTGCAGTACGTTTGTGTTTCAGTATATTGTGCGAATGCCTCACTCTTTGTTGAAAATTTTGTAACTTTAAAAATCCCTCCACGTTGTACAAGTCACTTGTATGTTGACATTAAAAAAGTGTTATAAAGATTCATTCAAATATACACTAACAGACCTTTGAACAATAGACTTACTTCATCATTATACTCTTTCTTTCCTAGGACCACTGTGGGTTCATGTCTTGCAAATAAGGTACCTGTCTAACAATTATTAAGAAATAAGATAACATTTTTCATTCCATTTACTGTCAAAGCTTTTGCCTCAACTCAATTTTGACTTTTTTCAATGAGCAACTTTGTTAATCTTTGAGCTGTCTATTGCTGCAGAGATAGAAGAAATTGTAAGATTGGTCCAGCTCTGTAAAAGTGAACATTCTATTGGTAAATCTCTGCAATAATAAGAGTTTTGCAAAGTTGAGAAGCCTATGTGAAGGACAGGGAATTATAGTATGGGATACCATCAACATTGAAATGAAATGATGCAGTAAATTAAAATTGAGTGATTAGGTTACACGAAGCTTGGATTTAAAATGCTTGAGGATTGTACTAAGAAAAGCACAAGGAATGTAATGGCTCCACAATTTTAAAAAGCTTGAAGGAATGAATGAGTATAAGATTGTAGTGAGTCTTGAAGGTGGAAGGCCCAAAGAATAAGTATTTGTAGCTTCTGAAGATGAAGAGCTGCATTAGCGATAGTCCAATTGCTAAAGCAGTTTGAAGGCTAGAACTACTAGATAACTCTCCTTTTTATCCTGAGAAGTTGTTAAAAGACACTTTCTAGAAATGGGTGCAGAATTCAATGTCTTTTTCTTGTGGTTGAGGAGTGATCCACAAAGATGGTGGTAGAATTGACGCAGATACATGTCTGAGGGGAAGGTGGCACAGGAATGCAAAATTTCCATTTGGTGGAATTCTGACATTTAGAAATGGAATCCTGCCTTTTTAATTTTCTTCTCTAACCTCTGCCTCCTCTCGACTGCCACAACCTCTAATATGACCAAAGCTGGGAGGAGAGAGTCTCAAAGTCTGGAAAATCTCTGTCAATAATTTTTGCCAGGAATAGGCTTGGGGGAGCAGCCACTCATCCCACTGAGAAGCCGCACTCTGCTGCAGGCTACTTGGTGGCGCTGTGGGTTTCAGCAGGCAGGGGGGAGAAGGAACAACGGAGTCCGAGTCTCTTGAGTTTCACAGGCCAGGGCAGCGGGAGCAGCAAGTCTGGGTCTTGGCTGTGCTCATCAGACAGAGGGGTTGGGAAGAGGGACTGCTGAGTAAGTGGAGGAGAGGGGTTGGGGAGACAAGCTGCTGCTGTGAGTGTGGGGAGGGAGGGAGTTTGGTAAGGGGTGGCTGTTAAGGATTGTTGGGTGGGGGGAGGGCTTCGGGGAGAGGAGTCTGTGTGTGTGTATGTTGGGGGAGGAGCTTTGGGAAGAGTGGCCGCTGAGTGAGTGAGTGAGGGGAGAGGGGACTGAAGGGGAAGCGGTTGCTGAGTGTGTGTGTGTGTAGGGGAAGGATGTTGGAAACAGGATTTGTGTATGGTCGGGGGAGATGGGAACCTGGAGAGCTTGGCTGAAACCTACATGAGTATAAAAAATAATATTTTTACAAAGTGCTTTGAAAACACCTTTTTATTATCTTTAAATATATTCTGAATGTTAACTTTGCTCCTTTTAATGCTGTTGTATTTTTGCTGGCTTCTGGAGTCATGTTAATTTTTAAGAGTTTTATACCTACATGAGGTGTGAACGTCAATCGCCCTTGAGAATGTGATGGAGAGTTAAAATGTGGTCACATTGGAAAATAGTTTGTGAAGCAGTGCCAAAGTCCTTTGCTTTGTTTCGAATCTACATAATCCAGCAAGGTCATGTCCTGTTGTTAGTATGGACTTCATCCTATATTACATGCACTAACTGCATTGAATACTGAAATGCTGAGTTCACTTTGGTAATTTGATGCAAATTCATTGGTTCATAGTCTGCATGATAAAAGAAGGTAAACATAAGGGAAAAAAAAACTAATGTTCCAAACCACTTGCAGTCTAATAAGTTCACCTAGTTGAAGTGGCCTAGAAGCATTTGCATGTCACTACAGATCATAAAAAGTGCTATAATTACTATGATTCCTTATCACAAAAAAAATTCAGACCTTTTAGTCATTAGCCACACTTATCCCTGTTGCAATAAGCCAAACACAGGCTCCCAATTGTAAGTCGACCATTTTTTTTAATTTGGAGGACGTTTCTGGGCACAGACCTGCTGCTGTTCCGCAACAGCTGGGCAGTAGGTTATCTCTTCCTTGCATCCCTGATTCCCAATATAAGGTCATGCTAGATGTTGGGACTGCATTCTTGTTCGAATTTGTTTCATTACTTTAAATGCCAGAGTACACATGTAGCATTGTAACAACCCCAGAATCAGGTCTTCAATGGGATATCAACTATATGACCCAGTATGAGTACATGCGTGTTTAATGAACTCATTTCAATGTGAGATTTCAGGCACATTACCCCGCACAATCCAGCATGAGTGCAACATATTGTGGTTCATTCACGACCCTTATGCTAATTCTACCTTTCACCTAGGTGCTCTCAATATCCACTCATCATTCGATTGCCATGGTTATAAGGCCCACTTAAGCTCTTCCATAACCTTATTACTATAAATATAGTGACCAGTTTAACACCTCCCAGAACATTAAGCATGAGCTGTGGGGATATATAGGCCTGCTTCACAGTACATCCTAAGTTCAGCAGAAAGCTGTTTTAACTCATTGCATGAACTGTTTTAACTGATCCCACAAACAGCCCAGAACATCAGGGTACATAGGCAATGAGAATTGTTATACCTGCCTTAGGGCACAGCTGGTGCTGGGGGTTGTGGGGGCTGGGTGACCAATCGAGTCCACGAAAATAAAGTGCAGTTCAAGCTTTGGCAGATGCAGTGTATTTCAGGTATCCAGTGTCAGGATGTGGGACCAGAAAAAATGACCCCAATGAGTCAAGTTACATCTTATGTAGTTCTATTACCTCAATCCTGTACAAGGATAAAATATGGCAATATACGCAATGTGAAACCCAAGTTAAACAATGAGAATTACTCCTTGTCTTGGTATTACTGTTGGATGCATTCAGGGTAAAGGCTACAATCCCTCAGATACAGGACAAATCAATTCTTGAATTTTTGTGCCCTTCTCTGTAAGAACTTTTAACACGAGTTTGATGTATGGATGAGGATATGCACTCGTGAGATTCACTGACTGATTATTTTAATGCATTGGAATGGTTTTTAATACACATTTTAATTAAAATTAGATCTCTGTGATAGGGTAATGTTCTTTTTATTGTTATTCTTACTTTATATGTAATTTCTTAATAAACAAGCAATGTAACTTGTTTTAGAGAAATGAATGAGCAAAGTAACCTGTTCTGTGAGGTTCAAGTAAATAAAAACACCTTTATTCAAGTATGCCCGGGACAGCACCTGATGAACCAAGGGAAACTTCTCAAAATGTTATAGTTTGCAACACCTTTTTGTAATTCATACTTCCCAGTATTACTGCTAGACCTTGTTGGCATTTGCTAATGCCTACAGTAACTTGATAACAGCCACGAATGGCTGGTTATTCAAACACATTCTTCACCTAGTGAGTTTCTTTGACCTACTCAGCGAGACAATACATAAAGAGCAGAACAAAAATAAAAATACCTGGAAAAACTCAGCAGATCTGACAGCATCTGCGGAGAGGAACACAGTTAACATTTCGAATCCATATGACTCTTCAACAGAACTAAGGAAAAATAGAAAAGAGGTGAAATATAAGCTGGTTTAAGGGGGTGGGGGGTGGGACAGGTAGAGCTGGATAGAGGGCCAGTGATAGGTGGAGATTGCCAAAAGATGTCATAGACAAAAGGACAAAGAAGTGTTAATGGTGGTGATATTAGCTAAGAAATGTGCTAATGGTGTGAGTTTTAGTAAATACCTTGTCAATTCTAAAACACCAGGAGAGAAATGGAAAGCAATGAAGTTGAACAGGGCAAAAGAGAGGTGGAAATCCTGTCGGAGAGAAGAGCAATACTTCAAGGTTTTTTTGCTTTCAAAGATATCCCCAAATACAAACATGAGCATAATTAATTTGGGTGGAGTATTAGCTCTTAATATTTTTGCCCCCTTACCCATGGCATGCATCTGCTAGTCCTGTGCAGATATGTTATTGAGAGGCATCCCCTTCAGTTTTCCCTCCCTGTGGAAAAGCACCTGTTGTCCAGTTCACACTTCTGCACAGTGAGACAAGATATCCTTTTCCCAATCCAGGATGCTTTTTCTTTTTATTTGCTATGTCTTCTGTTATGTGTTTTACAGCATTTCTTCCACTGCTTCTATATCAAGCAGATCATATATTGGGTTGTTTCCATAATGAACACTTTTTTTTAATGTGAACAGGTCGTTAGCCTAACCTGACTAATGTGTACTCAAAGTAAATTCATCACCTGCATGGCCTTCTGAAAATGAAAGTGCACATAACAGTTGCACTTCAATTTGCATTTTGGCAACATTTATAGACTGATATCAATATACCAACAGGCTAAACAGATAACTTCACACCCCCAATCAAGTGTTTCACTAGAATTTCTGATTAGTAGAAAAATCAAGCATCTATTCAGATTCTACAATAATTTGGTTACCATATTTGTATATTCAAAGTCAGAACATTAACTACAACGCAAAAAATGGGCGCTCGCATGCCTTTCCCAAATTCAAATTCCTATTTTGAAACCAAAATCTTATTTCTCTTGAATGTTGAGTTTTACTGATCTCTACAAGTTACGTGATAGGGAATAAACAAATCCAGGTGACTTCTCTACCACCGCTACGGTTAGATGAAGTGGAATATTGACAGCATTCATGGAAAGATCTATAACTGGACTATCCTATCTTGCAATAGATAAAATAAAATGAATAACAATGAGTATCCTGAAGTTTTTTTTAAATTTTAATAGTTGGGATGGAATTTCTATGATGCTGACGACTACCATTCTAAAGAAAACAAAGAAAAAATGGTTAAAGGAATACCGCTGGATGATCAGGTATTTTAACTACCCCTATCCAATCACTAATTCACACTGTTAGAAATACTGCAGTTAGCACAGTTATGTTTTTAACTTGACAAAATGAAAAAGTATTCATAAATGTGTATATAATATATATGTAGTTTATTTCCTATATTTTGTCAAAAGGTTTCCCAAGAAGCTGCACTAATAAGAGTTACTGCCCTTATTGGATGGGATTTTAATTTGGCTGCAGGTCCTTCCTGTTTACTTTTTTCCAGCTTTTAAGTTTAAGATTTGAAAGCAAGAGTGCAAACTCAGTGCACACCTCAGTTCAATGTTGATACATTTTGATTCCAAATGTTGTCTTCTCAAATGAGTAAGAGATTCCACTATAGTGAAATTCTGAGTGCATTTATCAAAACAAAAACATATTGTTACGCACAGGACACAGAATGGCTCTGATCTTGACTGGGGCAGGTTTGGGGAACATTTTAGGAGATGATTAACAGGCTTGAACCTTGTTGGACAGGGCATCTCCAGAGGAGGCCGAAGGCCAAGAGTAGCTGGGACCCTGAAGTTGGGTCAGTGTTCAGGTTGGAATTGTGGTGATCTCTGATTCCAAGGATGGGTGGCAAACCTGAGAGTAGGGGGAATGGTCTGATGGTAGATAGGGAAGCAGGCAAACTTGGTGGGCTGAAAAGAAGTGCTCCTGTTCCTCTTGGACCACAAGCACTTGGACCTTCCAGAAAGCAGTTCTCACCTCCCTTTGGCTGCCAGAGTTCCTGAGGCCTGAAAAACCTGGCTGGCCAGGAATAAACTGTGACATATAGCCTCATTCTAATACTTAAGTGCCTAGTCCACCTTCTGCAAGTAGGTTGGTTGCCTACAGCCTGTGTTGCCTCTGCTAGAACCAGAAATGGGAAGATTTGGGTCAGGTTTGAGATTTTTAGGATTTTCATATCTCACCCCACCCATACCTAACCCCAAAAATTTCCTAACATCCAATATAAACTTGAGGTGGAAATTGTAAATCAAGGGAAATCTTGTGTGTGTTTGATATTGTTGTTTAACCTTATTTAAAGCATTGGTTTTCAAACAGTTTTCTGCTGGTGGAATCTCTGTGCTAGTATTGCTATAACCCTGGAGACCCCAGTCAATACCAGCATTCCTAAGGAAGCCTCTCCTAAGTGTGGAAAGGCAGTGTTAGTTATGCAAAGAAACTTAGTACCATTGTTTAAGAAAATGATATTATACAATAAAAATAATTTTGTTAGTAAATTAATATATTAAAGTACACAAATCTGTTAACTGAACCCTGACATCCGTTCATGGAGATAGCCGGGTTTGGGGACCCCAATTTAAATGTGATGATTTAGAATAACTTTGCTTGGTGAAACAGAATTGGGAATAATAATTCATTGACTTATTTAATGTGTGAGATATAAAAGCTTTATTACAGTGAAATATTAGAATGTGCACTTTGTGCAGAATTAATAATTAATGTAAACAGCTGGATGTAACAAGGCTTCTTTTATTTATAAGTCTCTTCTTGAGTGTTGCCATAATTGTGGCACAGTGCTGAGGTGCACCTTGGTTTTCAAAATCTCAGCTGGCTGTCAGAGGACGACAGTGTGAGTGGTAGGAAAATTTCAAGAATGAATTGACTTGGGAGGCCTCTGTGCATCTTCCAGCCTCCAATTATAGTGACATTATGGGAGGCCCATGTCACCTGATCATTATTCCATTTTGAACTTGGGCACACTACATGGAAACTTAAGGAGAGAAAATAATATTTTTAGAAAGGAGTAGGTTGGAGAAATAAAGGAAGATTATATATAGAAGACTTCTACTCTCCTTCCAGTTTCATAAGACATCTGTTTTTGTTCCTCATAGGACAGAATCCCCTGGTTGTGCACTTTGCAAGAAATAATAATGAGGTAAACTGAAATTAAATGCATCTTTTATCAATCATCATGATAGACTTTTATCAACTGTAGTGATGGAAATAAAGCAAACATTACTAAAAATAATACAATTTCATCTTATGTATCAGATCAGATGTGCAATATCAAGTAATAATATTGGCTTTAGTCTGATAAAACCAAGTAATGAACAGACTTAAACAAATCACAATGACCAAATTTCAGTGAATCACAAGCAGCTGTTTAATAAGTGCATTTGAGTTTCCATGCAGTTGGAATTAACTGATTCAAAATTGTTTTCAATCTCAAATTTCTGACATTGATACATTGGAATTAACAAAATGTTTCAAGGAATTCCATTATTCAGTACAGGTTTAGAAAATGCAATTGATAATTATAATGGTGCTTGAATCCACACATTTTAAAACTTTTCCACACCACAGCCCTGAATTACATGGGGTTGGATTTTCAGATAGGAAAACAGAAAATTAGGGTTTCCTGAGCAACCTGCAGAAGTTAATTGCAGGACATCTTTTAAATTTTCCTGACTTGTTCCACCCAACAGTTAACCAGATAGCAGGCTAATATAAAAATATAAAATTCTGGAAATACACAGCAGTCAGGCTGCATCTGTGGAGAGAGAAAAACAGTATTAATGTTTCAGGTCAATAACCTTTCATTGGAATTGGGAAAAGATAGAAATATAATACGTTGTAAGCAAGTGGTGGGGAGAGAGCAGGTGTGGTGGTGAGGGTGGAAAAAGAACAAAGGCGAGATTACATGATAAAAGAGTTGGTGGTGCTGAGCCAAAGGGAGCAATAATGGGATAAGTTTTTTTAAAAAAGGTGTCTGTAGAGGAGGTGTGAATGGCAGAATAAACAATTGCCTAAAAGTAAAAACAGGAGAAAATAGAGTAAAAATCGGCAAAGAAGAAGAAAACAAAATGAGATTAGAGATTACTATTTAAACTGTTGAACTCTATGTTTAGTCTGGAAGGCTGTCGAGTGCCTAATTGAAAGGTGAGGTGCTGTTGCTTGAATTTACATTGAGCTTTGTTGGAACACCTCAGGAGGCCAAGGACATAGAGGTCAGCATGAAAATAAAGTGGAGAATTAAAATGACAGGTGACCAGAAGCTCATGGTCATGCGTGCAGGCTGAATGGAGACGTTCCGCAAAGTGGTTGTGTGATTTGCATTTGGTCTCCTCAATGTAGAGCAGACCATATTGTGAGCAGCCATCATTGCCATCTTCGTCTGCTTCCTTCTTCTGATTTTAGTCACAAAACGTCCATCCTCTTGCCAGCTGCTTTACTTGTTTGCCATATACCTTGATGGTTGCTTAATTCACATGGCTTTTGGCCAATTTCAACTTATTTTTACACAACATTTAACCCAAATTTTGGAATTGAATTTTTGGTGCAAATTTAGTTATTGGATTTGGTGTTAAATCTGATCAGAAACTTACTATAATTTTGATACTGATATACAATAATTCTGTAATGCATGGTAAAGCCTGAGCAAATATAGACTTTAGTGAAAAATCTCCCACACAGTTACAAATAATTCTGAAGTTATTTGTGATTTATACTACCATGTTCCTAATGATGAACGTAACTTTTAATTTTTTTTGTTAACCACAGGGAAAAATCATTTGGAGTAAATATGATTCTTGCGTGCTCTTCTCTGAAGAGAATCTATCGGAGACTCCTGACTGATGTGCAGAGTACTGTCAACACAGATTCAAAACAGAATCAGGAACGATCACAACTTGGCTGCAACAAGGAAATCTTGTTTGTGTATCTTCATGGCTCCATAGAATTGATTACCAAGAGGCTGGAGAGTAGAAAAGGACATTACATGTCACCTTCTTTGTTACAGTCTCAGTTTGACACTCTGGAACCACCAGAGGGGACTGAGAATTTCATTGATATTAATATTGAGAAAAACATTCCAGAGATAGTGGCTGAGATTGAGAAAAATCTGGGTTAGAATCTTTGATTTTTAACAGGGCATCAGAAATAAATTACTGCAACCTACTGGTGGGAAAATATGTTCCATGTCAGTAATTTGTTGTTAGATAGCACAAGCATATCTAGAAAAACAACAGTGGAATCGAAAAGCATTTTTCATTGATAAAACCTCAATGACAAAATGGCAACACAGCGCATTCATCGAGTAGTCCAATATGCTACCAAAATTATAATAGTTTATAAATTAAATACATATAAGTGATAATAGAATTGGTAGTTTCTGGCTATGATAGCAGTATTTTTATATTTATTTTTAAAATTGGCATGGTTTTAAGATTTACTGTGTAAATGTTCAGACCTAATTTATCCAGATATATGCAGAAGTGGTTTGCAAATCATTAGATTAATCAGAGACAAGCTCAATGTAAAATTTTTTTGTAAATAAAAGCAAACAAAAGTAGCATCAATAGGCATATAATAAAAAGAACCTGTAGAAAAAAATCACTGCAGTCAAATCTGATATAAAAGCAAAAAACTGCGGATGCTGGAAATCCAAAACAAAAATACTTGGAAAAACTCAGGTCTGGCAGCATCTGCAGAGAAGAACACAGTTAACGTTTCGAGTCCGAATGACCCTTCAACAGAATTAAGCAAAAATAGAAACGAGGTGAAATATAAGCTGGTTTAAGGGGCTGTGGGACAAGTAGAGCTGGATAAAGGGCCAGTGATAGGTGGAGATATCCTAAAGATGTCACAGACAAAAGGACAAAGAGGTGTTGAAGGTGGTGATATTATCTAAGGAATGTGCTAATTAAGGGTAGAAAGCAGGACAAGCAAGGTACAGATAGCCCTAGTGGGGGTGGGGTGGGGTGAAGGAATCAAAAAAGGCTAAAAGGTAGAGATAAAACAATGGATGGAAATACATTTAAAAATAATGGAAATAGGTGGGAAACAAAAATCTATATAAATTATTGGAAAAAAAGGGGGGGGGATTGGAAAGGGGGAAGGGATGGAGGAGAGAGTTCATGATCTAAAATTGTTGAACTCAATATTCAGTCCAGAAGGCTGTAAAGTGCCTAGTCGGAAGATGAGGTGCTGTTCTTCCAGTTTGCGTTGAGCTTCACTGGAACAATGCAGCAGGCCAAGGATGGACATGTGGGCATGAGAGCAGGGTGGAGTGTTGAAATGGCAAGTGACAGAGAGGTCTGGGTAATGCTTGCAGACAGACCAAAAGTGTTCTGCAAAGCAGTCACCCAGTCTGCGTTTGGCCTCTCAGAGCCCTCAACCGTGTCCGGCCATCTCACACCCGCCCTCACACCTTCCTCTCCCTCCCAGAAACATGATAGGGTTCCCCCTTGTCCTCACTTATCACCCCACCAGCCTCCACATTCAAAGGATCATTCTCTGCCATTTCCACCAACTCCAGCATGATGCCACCACCAAACTATCTTCCCTTCACCACCCCCCACCCCGGCGACATTCCGCAGGGATCATTCCCTCCGGGATACCCTGGCCCACTCCTCCATCATCCCCTACACCTCAACCCCCTCCCATGGCACCTTCCCATGCAACCGCAGAAGGTGCAACACCTGCCCCTTTACTTCCCGTCTCCTCACCATCCAAGGGCCCAAACACTCCTTTCAAGTGAAGCAGCATTTCACTTGCACTTCCCTCAGTCTAGCCTTAGTCTATTGCATTCGTTGCTCCCAATGCGGTTTCCTCTACGTTGGAGAGACTAAATGCAATATTGACTTCAGACCCCATGAAGTCTCAGTTATCAGGTCAAACATGGGCAGGCCTTCTGCTGTCCTCCCTCAACTGATGAATCAGTACTCCGCCATGTTGAACACCACTTGGGGGTAGTAAGGGCACAGAATGTACTTTGGCTGGGGTTACATCAATACTCATCACCAAAAGTGGCTTAGTAGCGCCACTACTGACCAAACTAGCAGGATTCTGAAGGACATAGCTGCTAGACTGGACTTGCGGGAGGTGGTGAGGGAACCAACAAGAGGAAAAAATCTACTTGACCTCACCCTTATGTTACAATCCCAGCTGATTTTTATACTGAACAAATCAGGTCCCAGAGTGAAACCTGGGTTGATAGCTCCTAACTATTTTTGTTTAGAAACTATGGAGGAAAGTTACTGAACAAATTCACAGGAGTCTGCTGCTGAACTTTTATCAAAGAATAAAACATTATTAATCAGTTGAAAAAGGTTGTAAAGATCTCAATACAAACACAAGGAGACGCTTCAAATTCACACTATTTCTTTACCCCAGCAATATCTTTACAGACACATAAACCAGTGAAGAGTTACCTCTAGCTTGACACAAAGGCTTCTCGCTTAGGACTTGCACAGTTGCAAACAGTTTTCTTCCAGGGGATTCCTGGGCATTTACTTGATGCTTCTCCCCAACTCATATCTCTTCCAGAGCCACCCAAAAACCACAATCTAAACTCTGTTTCTTCAACTGCAGAACAAACAATGAGTCCCCTAAACTCAGTCTTCCTGTAGCACATCTGCTAAGCTGAATACTGAGTCAACTACTGTCCCCAATTATCTTGTAATCTTTCCTACTCAGAGAGCTTAAAATTCCTGCGCTTCTGAGACTGAACCTTTTTTCCTGTCTATGCCACTTGACCACTGTTGCTAGGCAACAGTAAAGTTTTTCTCTAGAATCACTAAACTTTTAACCCATCTCTTTAATTTCAGGGGTTAGAAACCCTCACCCAAAATACCTGATCTTTTAGCCAGGAAACTACCCAGACTCCCAAGCATCAATACTCACAAACAACCTAAGTGAAACTGAAACCAATTGACCTTTTTAACACACGAATATATATTTAAATTTAACTTAAAATTATACATTGTTCATAACACTCACCAATCTACCGGTCATAGATGCATCTCTCCATGACAGTATTGTAGTAGTGACCACTGGACAGTCCTTGTGGAGACAAAGTCCCTTCTTCACACTGAAGACACCTACCATTGTGTTATGTGGAATTGGCACCACGCTAAATGGGAGATTCAGAATAGATCTAGCAGTTCAAACTGGGCATCCATGAGGCACTGTGGGTCATCAGCAGTCACGGAATTGTATTCCACCACAATCTGTAACCTTGTGGATCAGCATTTCCCCCACTCTAACATAATCATCAAGCCAATATATCAACCCTATTTCAATGAGGAATGCAGGAAAGCGTGCCAACCCGGTGAAGCCAAAATACAGGACTACTTGATGAGGTAAGTCCTATCCACAAAAAGCAAGACAAATCCAATCTGGCCAGTTACCACCTCATCAGTCTACTCCTGATCATCAAAGTGATAGAAGGTGTTGTCAATAGCGCTATCAGGTGGCACTCACACAGTAATTACCTGTTCACTGATGCTAAGTTTGGGTTCTGCCAGGGCCACTCAACTCCTGACCTCATTATACCTTATGTCCAAACAAGTCCAAAAGAGATGAATTCAAGGAGGTGAGATGAGAGTGACTGTCCTTAACATCAAGTTAGCATTTGACCCTGTGTGGCATCAAGGAACCCCAGCAAAATTAAAGTCATTGGGAATTAGGGGGAAGCTCTTCACTGGCTGGAGTCATAACCAGCAGAAAGGAACATGGTTGTGGTTATTGGAGGCCAATTATCTCAGTCTCAGGACATTCACAGGATCACAGACTTTGCTGCAGGAGATCCTCAGGGTAGTGTCCTAGGGCCAATCATGTTCAGCTGTTTCATCAATTACCTTCCTTATAACATAAGGCCAGAAGTGGGGATATCTGTTGATGATTGCAGTATTCAGTACCATTCACAACTCCTTAGATAGTGAAGTGCCCATGTTCAAATGCAGCAAAACCTGAACAACATTCATGCTAGGGCTGATAAGTGGCAAGTAACATTGATGCCACAGAAGAAGTGGGTGATCATCATCTGCAACAAGGCAAAATCTAACCATCCCCCCTTTATATTTAATGCGTTCCTATTGCTGAATCCTTCAACATCAACATCCCAGGGGTTACCATTGACCAGAAAATTAACTAGACCAGCCATATCAACACAGGCTACAAGAGTAGGTCAGAGATTGGGAATTCTGTGGCAAGGAATTCGCCTGCTGATTCCCCAAAGCCTGTTCACCATTTACAAGGCACAAGTTAGAGGCGTGATGGAACAGTCTTCACTTACCTGGACGTGTGCAGCTCCAGTAACACCCAAGAAGCTCAATCCTCTACAAAGTAGGCCAAATGATTGGCATTCCCTCCACTACTGGCGCAAGTGATAGCAGTATGTACCACCTACAAGATGCGCTGCAGCAACTCACCAAGCCTCCTTTGACAGCACTTTCCAAACCCATGACCTCCACCATCTAGAAGGACAAGGGTAGCAGGCGCATGGGAACACCACCACCTGAAGGTTCCCTTCCAAGTCAGGCACCATCCTGACATGGAATTATATTGCCGTCCCTTCACTGTCACTGGGCCATAAACCTGGAACTCGCTTTCTAACAGCACTGTGTGTGTACCTACACCAAATGGCCTGCAGTGGTTCAAGAAAGTGGCTCACCTTCATCTTCTCATGGGCAATCAGAGATGGAAAGCAAATGTTGGCCTTTCCAGCACACATTCCCTGAAAGAATAAGGAAAAAAATCCAATTTATCGAAGAGCTTAAGCACAAGTTGACAGAACAAAGGATCGAGGACTTCCAGAGGGTGCTACTAAAACAGTGCAACATTCTCGCACAGAACACTAAGCAGGCAAAAGTGTCTAATCTACGCAGTGTCTGAACTAAGCTACTGAGAAATCTACATCAGAATTTCTGTTTATCCACTACAGAGAAAGTACAGCAGGATAAACGAAAATTCCTCGTTGAATAAATTTACTTTTATGTTTGAAAACTGACAGCAACTACCATCGACCACTGCTTGTGTTTATACAAGTGGACCTTGACACAAAGCTAGCACTGATGCCAGCAATGTGAGCACTGGTTAATAAGGTTACCCAGCAAGTGGAAAACCTGAGCTAAGTTTCCTCCTGGAAGTCTCCTGCCAGGACTGAGTTCAGGATAGAGCAGTGCTTTGGGAGTCTGGTGTATGGCATATGTGCGGCATGTCCCACCCAATGGAGCTGGGTTTGAGTGATTAGCGCCTTGCGGTGGGCATTTTGGCTAGGGAGAGGATGCTGCTATTGGACTGCCTTTCTTGCCACTGGATTCGTAGGTTAGGATGGCCACTAATGGAGTTCAAAGATACTGGACACCAATTCTAAATGGGGATTGGAAGCTGGCTAGTCACGTGAATGATGTAAGCCCAGGTAATCCAAATTTTTTTGAAAATATAAATCCAACCACCAGCTATCAGCCAGGGTGCTTGGAGTATTATGGATCCACCTAGCTCAAACATGTCATTTTGGAGACATGTTGACCTGAAAATAACCCCACCTACATCCCATCAACTTCACCACTTGTTGCACATTTAGCTCCTGCAACGACAGCAGCTCAGCCACAGCCATTTCCCACTGCCCAGCTTCCTTTGCACTTCCAATGGACACAAAGCAGCGACGGCACCCAAGGGCCAAACCGCTGGCAGAAGGTCACAGCACATCATATCTAGATTAAGCAGTTGATGATGACAGTCATGTGAGGGGTTTAAGCAAATGGATGTGTCTACTATGAAGCCTACTCTCCAGTTATTGTAGGCTGGAACCTGCTTTCCTTTCTACCCCTTCTCCTTTTGCCATAATGTACTTTACGGTTTCACTACGGATTCTGTGCGTGGCCCAAAGAGAAAAAGCTCTTCTACTTCATACCTGAGAATTCTGATCTAGGAGGTATTATTTGGATTCGCCTTCCCCACCACAAGTTTAACTTGCACTGGGACTTTGTCACTGAGAAAGGATAATTAAATGGCAGTGGCTAATTGCCAGGAGTTGTGGAGATTAAAACAAAATCTGTAACAAAAATAAATACTGGTGAACCATTGGCCAGAATATGGAAAAGTAGGTTGTATCAGAACTAGAAATAGTAGGCTTGTCCATCTGACATTTCTGCACAACTGAGCTGTCAGAATTAGCTTGTTTAGTGTAGGCTGAAGGAACCACCACCCCATTGAGCCAGATATGAAAATCTAACCCAACTTTAGGGTCTCATCTTATTTCTTCTTAGGCAGTCCCTCAGGATCGAGGGTGACTTGCTTCCACTCTGGTTCACTGGGTTCTGAGGTGGCTGATAACCCAATATGTGATCTGTAGACTCTGGCACATGTAGAGAGTCAGGTAGATGAGTTGTTTGGAAGTTTGGACGCTCTATCTGAAGCCTTAGCTTTGCGTCTACGCGTTCCTGATGATGTCTCATTGGGTTTGATGCCTTCAGGAATGAATTTCCTAGGTTTTGATCAGTCTCAAGCCAGGGACTTGCATGAGTTGGCAGGGATGTTTGACCTCTTCAGTGATGCTTTGAAGGCATCCCTAAAGCATTCCTGCTGTCCTCCTGGCAGAGACTGCCAGGACTGAGTTCAGAATAGAGAAGTTGCTTTAGGAGTCTGAAGTATGGTTTGTGAGCAGCATGTCCCACCCAGTGGTGCTGGTTTTGAGTGATTAGCGCATTGCGCTTGGTATTTTGGCTAGGGAGAGGACACTGCTACTGGAATGCCTTTCTTGCCACTGGATTTGTAAGTTAGGATGGCCACTGATGGAGCTTAAAATTACCGGACACCAATTCTAAACTGGGGTTGGAAGCCGGCTAGTCATGAAAGCCCAAGTAATCCAAGTTTTTTAAAAATATAAATCCAACTACCAACTAATCATAAAAAAAATGTCTCCTTTAAAATTTTGGAAGATTGATGTAGTGGGGTATAGATCAGTGAGTATTTTCATTTTGTGGGTTGTGGGGGGCGGGGGCGGGGGATTTTGTGGGCTCAAAGAAACTGTACCTTCCCATGTACTCCCTGCCAGGGAGGCGATGGCGTAGTCACCGAACTAGTAATCCAGAGGCCCAGGCTAATGGTTTGGGGACACTGGTTCCAATCCAGCCACAGCTGGTGGAATTTAAATTCAGTTAATAAATCTGGAATTAAGAAGTTAGATCTGCGTAATAGTGACCAAGAAACTATTACTGATTGTCATTAACTGCATCTGGTTCACTTATGTCCTTTAGAAAAGGAAATCTGCCATTCTTACCTGGTCTGGCCTGCATTTGACTCCAGACTCACAGCAATGTGATAGACTCTTAAATGCCCTAGGAAGCCACTCCGTTTTATCAAACTGCTACGAAATCTACAAAAAGGAATGAAATTGAACGGACCAACTTGCATCAACCTAGGCACTGGAAACAACAACAGCAACCCCATCTCTGTCGACCCTGCAAAGTCCTCCATACTGACATCTGGAGGCTTGTGTCAAAATTGGGAGAACTGTTCCGTAGGCTGATCAAGAAACAGCCTGACATAATCATACTTAAGGAATCATAACTTATAATGTCCCAGATACCACCATCACCATCACTGGGTATACCCTGTCCCACTGACAGGACAGACCCACCTGAGGTGGCAGCATAGTGGTATACTCTGGACTGCATGAATTTCTTGGCATCAGGTCAAACATGGACAAGGAAACCTCCTTTTGTTACCACCTACCACCCTTCCTCAGTTTATGAATCAGTACTCCTTCATGCTGAACATCACCCAGAGGAAGCTTTGGGATGGCTAGGGCACAGGATACACTCTGGGTGGGGAGACTTCAATGCCCATAACCAAGAGTGGCATCACTTGGACTCGGCCAGCTTGGTCAGTAAAGGACATAGATACTAGACTGGGTCTGTGGCAAGAGAGAAAGACCTACTTGACCTCATCCTCACCAATCTGTTCACAATAATATCAGTAGGAGTGACCACTGCATGGTCCTCATGGAGATGAAGTCCCGCCTTCCATTGAGGACATACAGTGAATTGATAATTAACAGCGCAAATAGATGTAAACAAATATGATTGTGATTACTGAGACATGACTGAGGGTGATCAAGGCTGGGAACTGAATATCTAAGGGTACTTGATACTTAGGAAGGACAGGCAAAAAGGAAAAGGAGGTGGTGTGGTGTCGTTAGTTAAGGATGAAATCAGTACAATAGTGAGAGAGAATATTGGCTCAGAAAATCTAGATGTAGAATCTATCTGGGTGGAGCTAAGAAGCAACAAGGGGTGGAAAAAAATAGTAGGGGTTGTCTATAGGCCACCAAACAGCAGTGATAACGTAGGGACGGCATGAAACAGGAAATTAGAGATGCATGTAACAAGGGTGCTACAGTAATCATGGGTGACTTTAATCTACATTTAGATTGGACAAACCAAATTAGCAATAATACTGTGGCAGATGAATTCCTGGAGTGTTTTTTAGACCAGTACGTCAAGGAACTGACTAGGAAACAGGCTATCCTAAATTCGGTATTGTGCAATGAAAAGGGGTCAATTAACAATCTTATTGTGCAGGGTCTTTTAGGGAACAGTGATCATAACATGATAGAAAGCTTCATTAAGATGGAAAGTGAGGTAGTCTGATCTGAAGCTAGGGTCCTAAATCTAAACAAAGGAAACTATGAAGGTATGAAGCATGAGTTGGCTAAGATACATTGGGGAACATCATTAAAATGCATAACAGTGGATAGGCAATCACTAATATCTAAGGAATGAATGTATGCATTGCAACAACTATACATTCCTTTCTGGCACAAAAACAACAGGAAAAGTAGCCCAACCAAGGCTAACAAAAGAAATTAAGGATAGTATTAGATCCAAAAAGGAGCCATATAAAGTTGCTAGAAAAAATAGCAAGCCTGAGGATAGGGAACAGTTTAGAATTCAGCAAAGGAGGGCCAAGAGATTGATTAAGAGGGGAAATTAGAATATGAGAGTAAACTTGCAAGGAACATAAAAGCGGACTGCAAAAGCTTCTATAAAAAGAAAAAGATTAGTGAAGACAAATGTAGATCACTTACAGTCTAAAACAGGAGAATTTATAATAGAGAACAAGGATATGGCAGAGCAATTAAGCCACTATTCTTGTTCTGTCTTCACAAAGGAAGACACAGATAACTTCCCAGAAATGCTAGGGAACCAAGGGGAGAGTGAGAACTTGCTGACTTTGTCTAATTCCATTGATATTTTCTAAATGTCCTGTTATCATATCCTTTATAATAGATTCTAGTATTTCCGCTACTACTGATGTTAGGCTAACTGGTCTGTAATTTGCTGTTTTCTCCCTCCTTTCTTTTTTAAATAGTGGGATTACATTTGCCTTCCTCCAATCTGCTGGGACTGTTCCAGAATCTATAGAATTTTGGAAGATGACAACCAAGGGGATATTGAGAAGGAAGAATTGAAGGAAATTAGTATTACTAAAACAATAGTACTGGAAAAATTAATGGGACTGAAAGCCAATAAATCCCCAAGGCCTGATAATCTACATCCCAGGGTACTAAAGGAGGTGGTCGTAGAAATAATGAATGTGTTGGTTGTCATAAAGGATGTGATAACAGGACACTTAGAAAATATCAATGGGGTTAGACAATGTCAACATGGATTTATGAAAGGAAAAGTGTGTTTGACAAACATACTGGAGTTTTTTTTTGAGGACATAACTAGCAGAATAGATTATGGAGCATCAGTGGATGTAGTGTATTTGGATCTTCAGAATGTTTTTGATAAAGTCCCACGTAAGAGGTTAGTGTGTAAAATTAAAGCACATGGGATTGGGGGTAGTATATTGGCATGGATTGAGAATTGGTTAGCAGACAGGAAATGGAGTAGAAGTAAATGGGTCTTTTTCGAGTGGCAGGTGATGATAGTGGGGTACCATGAGGATCAGTGCTTGGACCCCAGCTATTCACAATATATATTAATGCTTTGACTGAAGGAACCAAATGTAATATTTTCAAGTTTGCTGATGACATGAAACTTGGTGGAAATGTGAGCGATGAGGAGGATGTTAAGAGGTTTCAAGGTGATTTAGACAGGTTGAGTGAGTAGGCAAATACATGGCAGATGCAGTATAACATGGATGAGTGTGAAGTTATTCCCTTTGGTAGGAAAAACAGAATGGCAGGGTATAATTTAAATGGTGATAGATTGGGAAATGTTGATGTCCTTGTACACCAATCACAGAGCAAGCACATAGCTGCACCAACAGTTAAGAAAGCAAATGGTATGCTGGCCTTCATTGCGAGAGGACTTGAGTACAGGAGCAAGGGCATCTTACTGCAGCTGTACAGGGCTTTGGTGAGACCGCACCTGGAGTACTGTCTGCAATTTTGGTCTCCTTACCTAAGTAAGGATATACTTGCCATAGAGGGGGTGCAGTGAAGGTTCACCAGACTGATCCCTGGGCTGGCAGGATTCTCATATGAAGAGAGATTGGGCCGATTAGGCTTAGAAGAATGAGACGAGATCTCATTGAAATGTATAAAATTCTGACAGGGATGGACAGACTGGATGTAGGTATGATGTTTCCTCTGGCTGAGGGGTCGAGAACAAGGGGTGATAGTCTCAGGATACGGGTTTGGCCATTTAGGACTGAAATGAGGAGAAACTTCTTCACTCGGTGGTGAACCTGTGAAATTCTCTACCACAGAAGGCTGTGGAGGTCAAGTCACTGAATATATTTAAGAAGGAAACATAAATTTCTGGACTCTAAAGGCATCAAGGGGTATAGGGAGGCAGTGGGGGGTGGGGGGGGGTATGACATTGAGATAGAGGGTCAGCCATGATCATATTGAATGGCGGAGCAGATTCAAAGGGCTGAATAACTACTCTGATTCCTATTTTCCATGTTTCTATGGTATGCTCCACCATGTTGTGTGCCACTACTATCATGTTAAGTGTGATAGATTTCGAACAGATCCAGCAACTCAAAACCAGGCATCCATGAGACATTGTGGGCCATCAGCAACAGAATTGTATATAACTGCAATCTGTATCCTCATAGCCCAGCATATTCCCCTTTCTACTATTACCATCAAACTACCAGGGGATCAACCCTGGTCAATGAAAAGTGCAGGAGGACATGCCAGGAGCAGCACCAAGCATACCTAAAAGTGAGGCGTCAACCTGGTGAAGCTACAACACAGGACCATTTGCAGTTGTCAAACAGCGAAAGCAGCATGCAATTGACAGAGATAAACGATCCCACAGCCAACATATCAGACCTAAGCTCTGCAGTCCTGTTACACCCAGTTGTGAATGGCAGTGGACAATTAAACAACTAACTGGAGAAGGAGGTTCCACAAATATCACATTCTCAATGATGGAGGAGTCTAGCACATCAGCACAAATGACAAGACTGAAGTATCTGCAGATCAGTCAGAAGTGCTGATTGGATCATTCATCTCGGTCTCCTCCTGAGGTCCCAGCATTACAGATGCCAGTCTTCAGCCAATTTGATGCACTCCACGAGATATAAAGAAAAGGCTGTAGGCATTGGGAACTGCAAAGGCAATTGACCCTGACAACATTCCAACAATAGTACTGAAGATTTGTGCTCTAGAACTAACTGCACCCTTAGCCAGGGTATTACAGTACAACTACAACATCAGCATCTAACTGAAGATGTGGAAATTGGTATGCCCTATGCATAAGAAGGAAAAATCCATCCTGGCCAATTACCGCACCATCAGTCTACTCTCAATCATCAGCAAAGTGGTAGAAGGTGTTATTGATGGCACTATCAAGCAGCACTTACTCAGAAACAACCTATTCACTGATGCTCAGTTTGGGTTCCACTAGGGTCACTCAGCTCTTGACTTCATTATAGCCTTAGTTCAAACATGGACAAAAGAGCTGAACTCCCGAGGTGAGGTGAGATGACTGCCCTTGACAACAAGGCCACATTTGACCGAGAGTGGCATCAAGGAGCCTAAACAAAACTGAAGTCAATGAGAATCAGGGGGAAAATTCTCTGCTGGTTGGAGTCATACCTAGCGCAAAGGAAGATTGTTGTGGTTGTTGGAGGTCAATCATCTAAGTCCCAGGATATCACAGAGGGAGTTCCTCAGGGTAGGCCCAACCATCTTCAGCTGCTTCATCAATGACCTTCCTTCCATCAGAAGGTCAGAAGTGGGGATGTTTACTGATGATTGCACAATGTTCAGCACCTCTTGTGACTCCTCAGGTACCGTAGTAGTACGTGCACACATGCAGCAAGACCTGGACAATATCCAGGCATTGACCAATAAGTGGCAAGTAACATTCACACCACACATATGCCAGCCAATGAACATCTCCAATAACAGAGAATCCAACCATCTCCCCTTGACATTCAATGGCATTACCATTGCTGAATCCCCCACTATCAACATCCTGGGGTTACCATTGACCAGAAACTGAACTGGGCCAGCCAAATAAAATGCTGAGGCTACAAGAGCAGGTCAGAGGCTAGGAATGCTGCAGCGAGTAACTCACCTCCTCACTGAGCAAAACCTATCCACAAGGCACAAGTCAGGATTGTGATGAAATATTCTCCACTTTCCTGGATGAGTGCAGCTCCCATAACACTCAAGGAGTTCAACACCATCTAGGACAAAGCAGTCCACTTGATTGGCACCCCATTCACTACCACCAATATCCACTCCCTCCACCACCGACACACAGTAGCAGCAGTGTGTACCATCTACAAGATGCATTGCAGGAACTCACCAAGACTCCTTTCAAAGTCACTTTTATGTCTTGGGTAAATGAGTTTGTGGGCCAACCTAACTCTAACCGCACGCCTTCCTACGTTCTCCTCAATTGCTGCTTGCAATCAATAACGGGGAGAGACAAATGTAAGAATAAACAGTGATGGTTTATTGAAACATACGGCAGAGCGCCAGATCATACATGCTCACTCAGGAACCTCCAGAGCTAGACTTACAGTTCCCAGTTGCCCACACTGTATAGTGATTCGTCAGTGCTGTCACATGATCAATACACGTGCATTCTCTTAAAAGGTACCTCACTTTATTACATCCCTCCCCCTTTACTTAAAAGTACAGCTAACAAGCTCAAACCACATTAATTATTTAGACAATAACAATTTACTGGTCAAATCTCTCAGGAGGCCTACTTGGATGTGTTGAGCGTCTCAGTTCAACAACCTCGGCTGGTTTTTTCGAGACCTCCTTTTCAGGGGACAATTGTCCACTGGTTCCTCAGTGGAAATTGGCAGGTTTGTCTCCCCAACCACCAGTGCTTCCAAATCATGTGACCGGTCCTTTACATGTGGAACAAACTCAAGCGTAGACGGAGACTGCATTTCTTCTTGTGGGACTGGTGTTCTTTTGCGGAGATGATCCACGTGTCATTTAATTATTTGGCTGTTTACCAATACATGATGGGAGAGGGGTCCAGTTACTGCACTTAACTCGCCTAACAGCTAATTGGGCCCATCTCCAAAGTTCTTCACGAGGAACACATATCCCATTGTGAAAGTTCTTTCACAACCATGACCATTGTGCCTGGTCTTCTGCACCTCTTTTCTACACCCTCCCCTCTAAGTTTGGCTGGATAAGGATCAGGCGGGTGTGGAGATGTCTCCTCCTTAGTAGTTCTGCAGGGGCAATGCCAGTCATCGTGTGTGGCGTGGTCCAGTATGCGAACAAGAACCAGGACAATCTCGTTCCGATGGAATCCCCTTCTATCTTTTTCATCACGTATTTAAAGGTTTGGACTGCCCAATCAGCCATGCTATTTAATGCTGGGTGGTAGGGTGAGGTTTTGATATGGGTAATGCTGTTAAGGGTCGTGAACCTGTGGAACTCCCCGTTGGTAAAAGTGGTCCCATTGTCGGACACGAGGACCTCCGGCAACCCACGCACTGCAAAACTCTGCTGCAAATGGTCTATGGTGGCAGTCCACATGGTCGACCACACTTCATTGACTCCCACTCCAAATGGGTGGATGTCTATCAGTAAAAGGAACATTGTGCCAGAGAAGGGTCCCATATAATCAACGTTGAGGCATACCCATGGCCACCCCAGCCATTCCCAAGGTTGCAATGGAGCTAAGGGGCGGAGCTTTTGTACCTGGTGGTACTGAGGACAGCTTTTGATCAGGGTTTCTAAATCCAAGTCCATGCCTGGCCACCACAAATAGCTGTGTGCAAGCACCTTCATTCTGCTAATACCCAGGTGAACGTTACGTAGTTCGGTAATAACAATCTTCACCCCCTTGGGAGCACGACAACCCTTGCTCCCCAGGGTAATATGCCGTCCTAGCAGGAGAGTTCATCTTTGTGATCAGAATAGGGCTTCATCTCTGTGATCAGAATAGGGCTTCATCTCCTCAGATTTAGATCCACCTGACCAACCATTCAAGACTTGCTCCCAGACGTTAGACAATAGTGGATCTCGGCTTGTCCACTCACAGGTTTGTCCGGTCTGAACAGGGGAGGAATCCAGAAAATTTAGCACTAAGACCAGCTCGTGGGGAATCAGAGCCTTTCCGTTATTAGCTGGCAAGGGAAGGCGGCTTGTGTCTGCACGTGCAATTTGAGTTTCCAAACGGTGAACAGGAGTATATATTAGTAGGCAGCTAATATTAGTGCCCGTCTCTGGATGCGAGCCAATGAGATTGGTGGTATCACTTTATCTTCTCCAAATAATCCCAGTAGGGGCTTGTGGTCGGTTATAATATGGAAATGATGACAGTGGAGATATTGATGACCCTTCCGGACGCCAAACACAATAGATAAGCCCTCTTTTCTAATCTGGGAATATTGTCGCTCTGTGACAGTGAGTGTGCGAGATATATAACCAATGGGTCGTTGGAGCCATCCACTATCAGATGTGAAAGGACAGCCCCTATTCTATAAGGGGACGCATCACATGTTAAAATTAATTCCTTCTTGTGGTCAAAGTGGACCAACAAGACCAACTATCTTAACAATCGTTTCACTTTCAGGAAAGCATCCTGGTGTGGGGTTTGTCAACTCCATTTCTGGTTCTTCTTAAGCAGGCCATACAATGGTTCCAGCACAGTCAAGAGGTTTGGGAGGAATCAGCCGCAGTAGTTTACCATGCCTAAGGAGGCCTTAATTTCTATGGTATTTCTTGGGGTAGATGCCTCACAAAGGGCCTGGACTTTTTCTTCCACAGAATGCATGCCCTGCGCAACAACCTTGTGGCCCAAGTGAGCTACCTCCTTAGCTTGGAACAGGCACTTCTCTCATTTTGAATGTACCCCCTCTTGTGCGAGGCATTTGAGCACCTTGTCTAGATTTACTAAGTGTTCATCGTCAGTCAATCCCATGACCAATACGTCATCCAAGTAAATGATAACATAGGGCAATCCTTGGAGCAGGTTTTCCATCGTTCTTTGAAAAAATAGCACATGCCGAGGAAACCCCAAAGGATAGATGTGTGCATTGATACAATCCTCAGTGTATATTAATGGTGACAAATTCCCTGGAATCCTTTCCCCCAACTCTAACTGCTGGTAGGCATGGCTCATGTCTAATTTTGACCATATGGTGCCCCCTGCCAACTTCGAATACAATTTCCCAATCTTGGGTATTGGGTGTCTATCAAGTTTGGCCACCTTATTGACAGTTAGCTTATGGTCACTGCGTAAATGCATGCTTTGGTCCGACTTCAGTACAGGTATGATGGGTGCCGCCCACTCAAAATTGTACTGGTTGTCGGATGCCCAATTTTTCCAGTGTGTCCAGTTTGGTTTCAACTTTGTCTCAGAGTATAAGGGACTGGTCTGGCTCTTATAAATCTAGGGGTTGCGTTTGGGTCTACATGGATCTTGGCCTGTACCCCTTGAATTCTTCCTAATTCATCATTGAAAATGGAAGCATACTTATGCAACAATTCCTGTTAGCTTTTCTTTGTAATTTGAAAAATTTTGGCCCATTTCAATTTAATCTTTTCCAGCCAGTTGTGGCCTATTAAGTTGGGGCCCTCTCCAGTTACCACTAACAAGGGCAACCTTGCAGATTGATCTCCATATGCCTCCAAGACTTGACATAACCCTTTCAGTCTTATTTCTTTGCCCGTGTATGTCCTCATCTGTGTGTCTGAAACTTCTAACTTCAAAGAATGGGCTCCTTTACTTAGAGATCTAAATGTATGCTCTCCAATGACGGACACTGACACTCCTTTATCAACTTCCATCTTAATGGGTTGTCCGTTAACTGTCCGTTAAGTGGGTTCCACCCACTTTGAGATTATATAACAAATGGATGTCTGATTCTATTTCTTCTGGCTCTTCCATGAGGCATGTTTCACAATTTTTCCTTCTGCCTTTATAGTGTTGTTTCAGCCTTTCTCTGCAGTACCGCCTTATGTGGCCACAGACGTGGTAGAAAAAGCACTCGACTTGTTTGAATTGTCACTCACTGACTAGAAGCCTGGATGTATTTCTCTCATTCATTTTGTGGGTTTTCTCTGCAGTACCATTGTTTTTCGATGGTCTGGAGCTAGAGAGCATTTACCGCCTTTCTGTGGATTCTGGAGTTTTCATGCGTTTTGTTGCCGGATTGTCCTGCTCAACCAGATAGACAGCACCATTTTGTGTATCTTTTATAATTCCGGAGTTTCTAATAGCACTCTCCATTGTGGCAGCTAAATCTAATGCTTTATTGAAGTCTAGTATGTTCAGCTAGCAAACGCCTTTGGATAGTGTCATCTCCAATCCTGCATATCAGCTGGTCTCTCAACATATCACTAATGGACGTTCTGAATTTGCAATGTTCAGTTAATGCCTTTAAAACAGCCACATTGTCAGCTATTGTCTTCTCTGGCAGCCTGTTCCTTGAGTTGAACCTAAAGTGCTGCAGAGTAACCGAGGGCTTTGGTCTCAGGTGGCTCTGTGCAATTTTTATTAACTCGTCGAAAGTCTTCGAGTCTGGGGGGCTAGGTGACATAAGGCTGCAGATCAACCCATACGTTTTGTTGCCATATGAGCACGAAAAAATTTCCCCCTTCTCCTCCACTGCAATGTCATTAGTGATAAAAAAAAGAGAATGCTAGGTATTCGACATACTGAGACCAGTCATCTGCAATGTGGTCGAATGGATCGACATCATAACTACGGCATCATAAGCATCTGCAAGGGGACTGCATTTCTGATAGCCTTTCCAGTTAATGATGAATTTAGGTGTTTGGTGTACTGCGGAGTCACCCTCTCTCTGGGGTCTCATAATTTTCTGTCCATAGCCATTTTTCATGTATTTACTCTTTTAAATGTATTGCCACTTTAAGAGCAATCACTTTTTTAAAACTCTGTCTCTGCAGCTGTCGGCTTTTCTCTGTTGGATTTCGTGCTCTTTTGAGTTTTGGCGGGATCCCCACAATCGTGATCCTTCAGGATTTTGAAAAAATTTAAAACTGCAGCACTGCTTTCTATGCAGATTGCTGACTGTTGCCTATTTTACAAGCTAAGTACAGACGCTCTTTCCAATGCTTTGCTCACCCATCTTGAAATTTATGTTCTTTATCCTCTTCACCACTTTTATATCTTGGGTAAATGAGTTTGTAGGCCAACTGAACTCTAACTGCACACCTTCCTATGTTCTCCTCAATTGCTGCTTGCAATCAATAATGGGGAGAGACTGATGTAAGAATAAACAGTGATGGTTTATTGAAACATAGGACAGAGTGCCAGATCATACCTGCTCACTCAGAAACCTCCAGAACTAGACTTGCCCACATGATTTATCAGTGCTATTACATGATCAGTACACTTGCATTTTCTTAAAGGGACAGGGTACCTCACTTTACCACAAGCAAACCCACGATCTCTTCCACCTAGAAGGACAAGGGCAGCAGATACATGGGAACACAACCACCTGCATGTTCCCCCCAATCCACACACCATCTTTCAAACTATATCGCCATAAGTTCACTGTCATTGGGTTAAAATCCAGGAAATCGCTCCCAAGCAGCACTGTGGGTGTACCTATACCACATGGGCTGCAGTGGTTCAAGGTGGTGGCTCATCACCACCTTCAAAAGCAATTAAGGATGGGCAATAAAAATGCTGACCTAGCCAGCAATGCCCATGTCCCACGAAAGAACAACAAAAGGTGCCGTGCAGTTCCAGTCAAATGCTGCAAACCTGAAATGGGGGACTTTTTTTTATATATATATAAGTAGAGCAATGCTTTTTTATTTAAATATTCCATCAGTTCCCATGGGTCACAGCAGTACACTTACACGCCTTCCAGGACCTCAATACCAGAGTGACAATGGACTCAGTTTTTCACCCTACATTGGACTGTCTTGATGCAGATTTGTTGGCACTCTATTCTGGACCTGTATATCTATGGAGGTGGTGTGAGGCACAGAGATGATTCCGTTCAGGATGGTGACCGTTTGCAATGTTAGTGACCCCAAAATAAATATACCTGACATAAAAGCCTCCAGTATCAAACGGGACAGACCAGCTGAAAATCAGACTGTTCAATATAAAATTGGACAAAATGCAACCCTCCCTAATTTCACTCACAGCACCTAATAAAGCTCAATATACACAGCTAGATGGATGCACAGTTAGATGGATGGATGCAGGTTTAGTGGAATGAAATTAGTTTACTTTGATGCAACAATGGAATAATGGCGATTTGCTGAATGGCACCATGTCAATTTAATTTGATTTCAGAGGCTAAGGTTTTTGATTATCCAGTACATTCATTTATAGATGAAGCTGGTTCAAATTCCTGGTACTATATTGCATTATAGATAAATCAAGTCTTACTTTCTAAAGTATGCAAATCCTGCCCTCTTGTGACAGTAGAGCACCCACTTTTTAAACCAGCACATTTCCTTGCATGTACTTCAGCACAAGGAAACCTAGAAGCACACTAACATGAGGACTGTAGTCCCTATGCTGTAAGCAGACTACAAAACCATATAATTTTTGCTAATTGTGTAGGAAATTTTCAGGTCATTCTTTCTAAAAGTTTGTTCAAATGTTTATGCATTTGGTTTGGCGTCAGACAGTAAAAGACATGGGCTGGTTCATGACAAATTGCTTTGAGGTGAATGGGCTAATGTATCTTAAAATGATAACTTTGTTCTTAAAATACATTTTTCTGTTTGTTTCAGTTAAAACTTGCAATAAGATGTACAAAGACAGTGAATCATATGACCAATATACACTTTCATCATCAAGGGTAATGTTTAGTGACTCAAATGCTTGCCTTTTCAGTGATATGGTTAGACAGCTGAACAAGTGATTTTAATGGAAGTGCTTTTATACAAAGGCATCAAATTAACCCATCTCAATACAATCCAAGAAATCTCAAGGTATGTATAAGAAAAATGATGCATCAACTTAATTCTTTACCACAGAACATACATGATTAAAAAAAGTTTTTCTCACAAAATATGGCTCATCTTGTTTTGATATCCAAGGAAACAACCAAACCATTCAACTAAAAGCATACCGAGTATAAAAGAATATATAAGCAGAAAAACAAATCATTTCCACTATAGTCAGCGAGTTAGTAGCCAGGGGCAATAAATTTAAAAATCACAAATATTATAAATTAATCAGTTAGGAGACTTCATTTTTATAAACAAAGGATGTAGATTTGGAATGCCCTATCAGCCATGTTGAAAGCAAAATGCATAATCGCTCAATGGGAAAAGGGCAAATATAGTTTAAAAAGTGGATGAGAAAAGTGATACAATGGAGAGCTATGAGAACTGGTACAGCTGCAGTGGGGTTCCTTGTGAGCGGCAAAATTTTACGATTGTCAACTAATTTGAATTTAAGAAACCATATTGAAATTTAGTTTGTCCTAGTCAAATTTTGAAAGTATATTTCAGGCTGTTTTGTTGCAATTGAGTAGTCTGCCATTATAGGCACCCTCCATGGTCCTAGAACTGCCAGTATCAGTGGCACATGGGAGTGAAATGAGCCACGTGGCCAGCATTTCCATGTATTCAGCAGGGAAGGGCACCTTGTTGCTGGAGGAAGAAAATGGGGGTTAGGGTGAGGGACTGGCAGTAGGCCCTAACTCCATTTTCCTGTCATTTTTGCTGTACCTTCTGGCTCCTCTTTTGTATCTCCAAACTAAGAATTACAACACTAACGCATCACATTAGCTTACCCTATGCTAACGTTAGTACACTAATAACTCAGATGACACGAGTTCAAATCCCATCATGACAGTTTGAGAATTTGAATTTGGGTTAAGAAAAATCAAGAAAAACAAGAGCTACGAGCAGTAAAAGTGACCATGTAGCTATCAAAAACGTTACAAAAAAATCCAGCTGGTTTACGAATACTCTTTAAAAAGGGAAACCTACTGTTCTACCTCAGTCTGGCCTCTTTGAGATTCGAGTCCTGCATCAGTATGGTTGACTCTTAACTCGTCTCTGAAGTGTTCTACAACACCATGATGCCAAGATCGTTGAGGGTTGGCAATAAATGCCAAACTTGCCAACCCACAGCCTGAAAAAAAAATTTTACAAAACTATTTCACATTCATTCCTATATGCAAATCAACATTTGAACTACAGCCCTAAATGGATACCTTCCCTGGCCCTAAAGCTGACCTCTCAAAAAATATATACTACTACACACTCAAAAGGATAGGAGAGTCACACACAGACAAACAAAATAAGATGCTCCAATCAGAAAAACAAACATATGTAAAAGAGAAGTTTACTGATTCACTGAGCAATTACATAAGGGATCAGCATATTCAAAAATGTGTATCCAGCATGCATTTCATTCATTTCTGCTTTAAAATGGCATCATTTTTAAATGCCATCAGGTAGTGGTCGACACGTAACGTCTGAGAGGCCCTGCGGGAAAAGGAAATGGTGGATCCTGTCGGATGGTTCCCTGAGCAGGCTGTCAAAAATCATTTGACAGAATGCCTTATCACCAGAACTGTCTAACAAGCTCCATGATGTATCTTGGTTGGTGATGAAAAAGGATCCGTAAGATCCTCCTTACACATCCGGAGTCTCACTCCCTCCACGTTACCCTTGAGGTGGCTTTTTCAAAATTCATCAAGGGGCGTTGGTCGGATTTTCTCTTGTTGGAGATGGTCATTGCCTGACACTTGTGTGGCACGAATGCTATTTGCCATTTGGTAGCCCAAGCCTGGATATCGTCCAGGTCTTGCTGCATTTGAACATGGACTATTATCCACCTGCTGTGGTGAGGAAGAGACTGTTATCCACCTCCTTCTGGAATGTGCCTTTGCAAAGAAGGTCTGGAGAGAGATGCAGTGGTTTTTGTCAAGGTTCATACTGAGCAGTTCTGTGACACAGTTCTCAGTGCTCTATTGCCTGTTCCCGGGGGAGGAAAATGAGACAAACATCAACTGCAGCTGGAGGATCATCAACTTTGTGAAAGATGCCCTTTGGTCTGCCCGAAACTTGTTGCGCTTCCAGTGCCCGACAAAGTGTTGCAGACTGGCATATTCCAAGGTCCAAGGGATGTACTAAAGCTTGGGGCAGCTGCCACAGAGGCACAATGGGGAAAGGCCACTGTCTAAGACCTTTCAGATATAGTGCACCGATGGGCTGGGAATTATATAGACCCCCCTTGGGCTGTATACTCACGTGTAACGTTCGCTGCATACATTCAATGTATCACAAGGATTTTGAAGCACCTCAGAATGCAACATGATCTATGCACACAAGTTAAATACCATTGCACTGTTATGAACATTTTGAAATGTCTGTAATGTTCCTTTGTATTGAAGCATCTCAGTGCAACTTGATATAAGTAGAAACTTGAATATTATTGCTCAATGATGGCTATTTTGAACAGTTTTGTAATGTTCTTGCAGATATTTTAGGAATAAAGTATATTTTTGCAAAAAAAGGTCTGCTTTAAAATGGAGATAAAGATTATGCCCATTAGTGTTAAATCCGGTATGCTATGTATTGCAACCTGTTTTTGCAGGAGTGTGCGATACCACACCTCAGCTCCTACAGGCAATGGTCACAATGGTAGTCCCATGGGTCATTAATCTGGTTGGGAGGAAATGAATCACGTTCCTTCGGCTTGGGTATTCTGCTACAGGGAGGTAACTTCACCATCTCCGAAGGTAAGGAGGTGGTGAGAGAGCATCTCCTCATAGCTGATGTATTGTATAAGAATGCTCTGCTCCAGTTAATTACTGTGTATGCCCTGTCTCAAAATAGCGTGTGGCTGGCTGGCTGCGCTGCAGCATCTCCCACTGCTGCTGGCGACTTCCAGACTCGAGAGCCTTGAAAGTAGCTGCCAGAACAGCGCACCATTAGTTTCTGAATTTATATCAAGCTCATATAAAAACAGGACCATGTCATTTTTAGGACTGAACTGCAGGAAGTGTCATTCATGTTCCACTCTATATCAGCTGGTAATCCAGCCAAAGAGCACCAAAGGTAGCTGGGCTGCCCACCAGCAGAATCCAGTTCTGATGAAAGGTCACAAACTGAAACATTAACTATTTCCAGCATTTCTGGTTTTATTTTAGCACAATTCAGTGATCTGGCTATCCACCCAAAAATGCACAAAGGTACAATCTACCCCAATAACATCACCTTTCCTTTTTCACATGTCACACACACTCAGAGGTAGCTAGCTCAAATTATATGTTCATAAAACTGTAAATTAAACAATGAATGATTATGCCAAATAACATAGCAGCAGCCATGAAAATAAAACAATCATGAAGTTCAATAAACTTTTAATGAAGAATAGGCAGCAATGACCAAGAAAAAGGTAAACCAGTCAAATCCAGTACTTTTTGTAAACCTTGCAACTACTTATTTTTGCACTAAGCTGAGTACTTACTTCTTAAGATAAGGTCTGTGATATAAGGGCAATAAAATGTTCCCAGAAAATCTCACTAATCTTAGAGCATTTTCTGTTGGATAATATTATTGGGACCATTTCCAGAGGTCTGTGGCAGAGTAGCCAGAGGCTGGACTTCATTCAGATTGACGGACGGATCATTATCAGTTAAATCACTATCAGTACAGCCGACAGCTCCCAAGGTGCACTTCTGCTTATACAGATTTTAGAAATTATCATTGAAAACAAGAATGACCATTCAGGATTCCTAGTTGTAAGGCTGCTTCACATGCCAATCTATTCATAGAGAGTTTTCTTGCATAAAGACTAAGACAACTTACAATTCACTTTTAATGTAATAGAGTCCCAAAGGTGTTCACAGAAGCATTATAAAACAAAATATGACACCAAGCCATGAGAAGATATTAAGCCAGATGACAAATAGGTTGGACAGAGATAGTTTTAGAGTATTTTAAAGGAGGAAAGCATTGTAGAGAGAGGTAGAGCTGTAGGGAGATAATTGCAGAGCTTTAAGACCTAGGAACTGTAGGCATGACCACCAAGGGTTGAGTGATTAAAATTGTTCAAAAGCCTAGAATCAGATTAGCATAGATATCCGAGGGTTGTGGGGCTGGAGGAGATTACAGATAGGGAGGGATTTGAAAACAAGGTTGAGAATATTTGTAATCCAGACATTGCTTGACCAGGAGCCAACGTAGGTCAGTGAGCAGAGGTGATAGGTGAACAGGACTTGATGCAAGTTGGGACAGGAACAGCAGAATACAAGAAACAAGAATTCGGGGTAGGCAATTTGGCTCCTCGAGCCTGCTCCACCATTTGATAAGATCATGGCTGATCGATTGTAGCTTCAACTCCACTTTGTCTGCTCCCATAATCCTGGACTCCGTCGGTCAAAAATCTAACTCAGTCTTGAATGCATTCAATGACCCAGCCTCCACTGCTTTTTTGGGAAAAGAACTCCACAGATTAATGACCCTCTGAGAGAAACAATTTCTTCTCATCTTAGCCTTTCGTGGGGACCCTTATTTTTAAGCTGTTTCCTGGTTCTAAACTTCCCAAGGGGAAACATTTCTCAGCAACCATCCTGTCAAGTCCCCTCAGGATCGTATGTTTCAATAAGATCACTTCTCATTCTTTTAAACTTCAATGGGCATAGGCCCAACCTTGCCTTATATGATAGCCTCTTTATCCCAGGAATGTCAAGTGAATCTTCTCTGAACTGTTTTTAACAATTATGCTGTCTTTCAAATAAGGAAACCAAAACTGTTAAGTATTCCAGACGCAGTCCTGCACATCTGCTCCAACACTTTCGTACTTTTATACTCTTATTTTTCTTGCAATAAATGCCAATATTCCATAATCACCTGCTGTACCTGCATACTAACTTTGTGATTCATGTGGCAGGACATCCAGATCCCTCTGTACCATAGAGTTTTGCAGTCTGTCTCTATTTAAATAATATGCCACTTTTCTATTCTTCCCATTAAAGTGGACAAGTTCACATTTCCCACATTATACTCCACCTGCCAAATTTTTGCCCGCTCACTTACTAAATCCATTTGTAGACTCGATGTCCTCTTGGCAACTTACTGTTCTTTCTATCTTAAGTGTCATCAGCAAATCTAGCTACCAAGCATTCAGCCCCTTCTTCCAAGTCATTAAAAATAGATTGTAGATAGTTGAAGGCCCAGCACTGATCTGTGTGGCACTCCACTAGTTACAGGTTGCCAACCTAAATATGATCCATTTATCCCTATTCAGTGCTTGCTGTTAGCTAACCAATCCTTTATCCATGCTAATATGTTGCCGCCTACACCATGAACTCTTATTTTGTAAGGTAATCTGTTCTCAAATGCCTTTTGGAAATCCAGGTACACCATATCCACAGGTTCCTTTTACCCACCTTGCTTGTTACTTCCTCAAAAAACTTTAATAAATTAGTCAAACACAATTTTCTTTTCATAAAACCATTTACAAAACCACCTTGACTGCCTGATTGTCTTATAATTTTCTAAATGTCCTATTACCTCCTTAATAATAGATTCTAGCATTTTTCCTATGACAGACGTTAGGTTAACTGGCCTATAGTTTCCTGCTTTCTATTTCTGTCCTTCTTGAGTAGAGGTGTCACATTTGTGATTTTCCAATCCACTGGGACTTGCCAGAATCTAGGGAATTTGAGAAGATCACAACCAATGCATTTACTATCTCTGCAGCCACTTCTCTGAAGATCTTAGGATGCAAGCCATCAGGTCCAGGGGACTGGTCAGCCTTTGGTTCTAAGTATTACTAGTACCTTTTCCCTGCTGATTGATTTTCAAGTCTTCCTGAGATTTTGTTGTGTCTTCTACAGTGAAGACAGAAAATACTTGTTCAACGCTTCTTCCATTTCCTTGTTTCCCATTATTAATAGCCCAGTATCACCCTCTAAGGGAATAACACTCACTTTAGTGACTTTTCTTTTTTAAATACTTGTAAAAACTCTTACTATCTGTTTTTATATTTCCAGCTAGCTTTCTTTCCTAATTTTTCCCTCATTTTTCATCATTCTTTGATGGCTTCTAAAATCAATCAAATCTTCTGACTTACCAACAGTCTTTGCAGAATTGTACGAATTCTCTTTTAATTTGATACTATCCTTAACTTCATTAATTAGCCACAGATAGTGCGTTCTTCTCATTCTTAATGGAATATATCTTTGCCAAGTTCTGAAATATCTCCTTAAATGTCTGCCACTGCTCCTTTACTATCCTACCCTTTAACCTATTTTTCCAGTTCACTTTAGCCAACTATGTCCTCCAACTTAAATAAAGGCAATTACACGGGTAAGACGCTAGTCTTAGACCCACACTTCTCACCTTCAAACTCAATGTGAAATTCTATCATGTTATGTGCACTGTTGCCTAGAGGCTCATTTACTATGAGGTTATTTACTAATCTTATTTCATTGTACATTACCAGGTCTAAAATAGCCTGCTCTCTGGTTGGCACTAGAACGCACTGCTAGAAGAGATTGTCCCAAATACACTAAGAACACATTTTCCAAGCTACCTTTGCCAATCTGATTTGTCCAACCTATATGAAGATTAAAATCACCCCTGATTATTATTGCAGAACCTTTCTTTCAAGCTCCCATTATTTCTCTCTGTATACTCTGTCCTACAGTGGAACTGTTAGGGGGACCATAAACTACTCCCGCAAGTGATATATTTTGCTATTTCTTATCTCCACTTAAACAGATTCTATATCTTGGTCTTCTGAACTAAGGTAATATCTTACTATTGTATTGTTATCCTTAATTAATAGAGCTACCCCACCATTTTTCTTAGCTTAATGTCCTTCCAAATTATCAAATATCCTTGAATGTTAGGTGCCAGCTTTGGTCACCTTGCAACCACTTCTCAGAAATGGCCATTAAATCATACAGATTTATTTCTGTTTGTGTTATCAGTTCATCAGTTTTGTTACGAATGCTATATGCATTCTGATACAGAGCCTTTAGTTCTGTCTTTTTAACCATTCTTACAAATTTTTCCTTATCTGCTGGTGCAAGTTTATATTCTCTGTCTCTTCCTGTCACTCTGGTTATCATTACCCATATCTCTACCCTGCTCTACTGCCTTGTCCTCTGATTTACCACATCTCCTCTCACATGGACCTTCACCCCGCCCTTCCCCAACTATTTAGTTTAAAGCTTTCTAAACTCCCAAACCCCAGACTCGTCAGAACACTGGTCTCAGAAGGTTCAGGTAAAGACTATCCCAATAGTACAGCTCCCATTTTCTCCAGTACAAATGCCTATGCCTCATGAACCAAGACTCATTTCTCCCAATCTTTGAGCCACGCATTCAACTCTGGTCCTATTCACCCTACTCCAGTTTGCTTGTGGCTCCTGTAATAATCCAGAGATTATTACCTTTATGGTTCTGCTTTTTAGTTTAGCCCCTAGCTGTTCATAATCCCCAAACACAACCTCTTTCCTCGTTCTATACAGGTTGTTGGCACCCACATGGACCATGATAACTAGATCCTCCCCCTCCCACTGCAAGTTCCTCTCTAGCCCCGAACAGGTGTCCTGAGCCCTGGCACCAGGCAGGCAACACAGCCTTCTGGACTTACGCACTTGGCCACAGAGAACTGTGTCGAATCCCATGACTATACCATCTCCTATTACCGCTACATTCCTATTTACTCCCCCACTTGAATGGCTCCCTGCATCATGGTAACAGTCAGTTCATTCAGAATAATAGTGCAGGAGGTGGCTATTCAGCCAGCTCTTATGCATTCCATACAAGCTAAAACAATCTTGAACCTATTGGATAATTGCAAGGCCTGAGGGTCCTCCAATGCCCCCTTCTTGATCCCCATAATCTGCTTTGCTCGCAGTCACACCCTCCTGTCCCTGACCACAGACCAAATCAGAAGTACCTAGCCTAAGGGGTGTGACTGCCTCCTGGAATAAAGTGCCCGGGTTACTTCTCCCCCTCCCTGATGCATCGTCATGTCCCAAGCTCAGACCCCAGTTCATTAACTCTCAAGCCAAAGATTCCTAAACTGCAAACACTTGCTGTAGATCATCATGGATGACACTGGTGTCTAACAGCTTCCACATACATACCTGCAACATATCACCAACCCTGCCATCCTTAGTGTTTTAATTAACTAATTATTTTCTCCATGAAATGTTAATTAATGCATTAAGTCCTTCTTATGCTTATATTCTTATTTCAATTAATGTTCTGCTTACGCCGATTGTAGTTCCCTCATTTAGAGAAGACAAAAAGAAAAAATCACTTACCTGCTTCCCTTTAATGTCGCACCTCAGTTTTTCTTTCTGAACATGGGCTCTGAAATCCTCTCTCAGGGTTTTAAAGGTTCTCAAGCTTACCAAGGTAGAATGTGGGAAACCAGCCAGGAGTGCACTAGAATAGTCAAGTTTAGCACTAAAAAAGCATGACTGAGTTTGTCAGCAGATGAGCTGAGATGGGCAAAAATCAGTCAATGTTATGGAGGTTGAAATAGGTGATTTTAATGACAGTGCAAATATGGGGTCAGATGCGTATCTTGGGTTGAATATGAGAGCCAAGGTTGCCTCCGACCGTTGCCGGGGGGGGGGGGGGGGGGGAAGCGAGAGAGAGAGAGAGAGAGAGAGAGAGAGAGCGAGGGAGAGGGAGAGAGAGAGAGAGAGAGAGAGAGAGAGAGAGAGAGAGTTGGAACTAGGGATTGGGGTTTGAAGCTTAATGGTTTCAGTCTCCCCAATATTTAAAAGGAAGAAATTTCTACTCATTGTATAATGCAGGTCAAATAAGCAGCAAGGTAATTTAGCAATAGTGGAGGAGTCAAGAGAGTTAGTGGTGCGATAGACCTGGGTGGCTTCAGCATACCTGTGAAGACTAAGAATGCGATTTTGGATGATGTTTCTGAGGAGCATCAGGTATATAAGAAATAGGAGGGGGCCAAAGATAGATCCTTGAGGGACACCAGAGGTAACAATGCAGAAACAGGGAGAGAAGCCACAACAAGTGAAACTCTGGTTATGATATACAAGAATGGAACCAGGCAAGAACAGTCCCACCGAGTGGATGACAGTGGAGAGGCATTTGAGGAGAATGTTGTGGTCAACCATGTTAAATGCTGCAGACAGGTCAAGAAGGTGAAGGATAGGTAGCTTATCTTTGTTACAGTCACATAGGATACCATTTGTGATTTTGAAAAACATTTTGGTACGTTGCCAGGGGCAGAAATATGATTGGGGGGATTCAAACATGGAGTTTTGGGAAAGATGGGCACAGATTTGGAAGGCAACATGTTTAAGAATTTGAGGGGAAAGGGAAGTTGTAGATGGGGTGGTAGTGTGCAAAGGTGGGGGTGATGGTGCCAGAATTAAAAGAGAGGAACAACATTGGAGAGAGAACAATAGACAACATCTGCTAAAATGGGAGTCAGGAAGGGAGGTTGGATGATCAGCAGTTTAGTGGGAATAGGTCAAAGGAACAGAGGTGGGTCTCAGACAAGATTAGCTCAGATGGGCATGATAGGGGATTGAAGAGAAAAGAGAAAAAGATGACAGTTCAGTATTAGGGCTGACAAGCCAAAGCATTAACTCTTAAAGCTACTCAGATAATTTTCAAGCAAAAACATGTATACTAAATAGCTAATGTCCCACAACTATCAATCACCATACACAGCTGTAAGGGCACACAGCAAAGGAGAAAACGGTAAGCCTAGAAAGACTCGGATCATATCTTTGTATGTCGTAATGCATTCTGAGCGGTTACAATAGTTTAATTTATGGTTAAATGAACTATCACTGTTTTGAGTATAGACAGTTGCAAAGTCCACTGGAAGGAGGCACTGCAAATTTGAGGGGCAGTTCTGAAAAGGCAGCCCATCTCTAAAAAATTCAGTTTATTATGATAGCAATAAATATTGTTGCATGATATTAGAAAAAAAAGATGCAAATTATTTTTTAAGCAATCACCATGAAAGCCCAGACACTGCACAAGTGGATAGTAAAGAGCTAGCATGTTAAAAGAGTTATTTACAAAAATGTGGTAAGGGAATCTGCAATAAGAAAAACATTTTTGTTTTCTTTCCATAAATCTTTTAATATTTGCTTCACTTTCTTTGGGGAGATCTTTTAAAAACTTCTTTCCAACAGTGGAAATACGCTCTTCCACTTTCATAGATTAATACAACGCAGAAGGGAACCATTTGGCCCATTGTGCCTGTTCCGGCTGTTTTAAAAATCTGTCCTATTAGACTCACTCCCCCTGCTTTTTCTCCATATTACACATTAATATCCCAGGACCCCTTGGAACTCCATAATCTATGAATCAGCCCATAAGAGAACTGCTAATAAAATATAAAAGTCTTACAACTAGCACATCTATCACACTCCAACTTCAAAGTGAAAAATTACATAGTTAAGAATCTAGAACAATGTTTTTAATAAAACTCAATACTTACCTAGAGCTTAAAATGATACAAATGATTAGTCTCAACAATTTAGAAGCAGTTAAAATTACCTTGATTTACCTATAAAGACTCAAAAGGGAAGAGTCAGGTTAGCAGCCAAATATTACGTATTATATGGAGGAGGTCATTCCTTCCATTATACTTATGCCAATGCTAATTCTAAATTGGGATTATCTTCCCAAGCCCCAGATTATCAACATTTTCCTTTGCGTTTATCTTAAATGTCATGACAGTAATTTTCAATAGCTACGTGATCAAATGAATAACAGCTATAGAATTACTGACCATAAATCTTTCACATTGAGATTGAATATTTTTTTTTAAAAAAGGCACAAAACAATTTATTTTTAATTCAGTTTTAATGATCTGTGCACTTAAGTAATTACTACTGATAAAAACTGACAGGTTAAATATTTTGTACAAGGCAGTTCAGAGAAATAATTAGATTAATATCACAAGTGACACTTGGGGGGGAAAAAGTGACATCCCAAATTATAATGCACATACAGTATGCTAGGATTTTACTGGCCAAAGCCAATCTGCTGTAGTTGAAAGCACACAGTTTAGAATAAGGTGCTCATTAAAGCTGCACAAAGAATTGAAGTCATCCAGAATTAGGAAGCTCAAAACCACTGCAATTGCATTCAACAAGACTAGAAAGGTATTGAATAATTTTCAGTGAAATAATATGTAATGAAGTACACTTCTATGCATTTCATTTTGCATATAAAGCAAAGTAATAAATATTAGATTCAGTGGTATTTTGCATTTAGTCTTTTGGATGTATTTGCCTTAATGCATGCTTCGTTCACAATATGCTATGAGTTGTCAGACACTGCAGTTTTGATCAGTTTCTTCTGCATCTCTTGCAAAGTCTTTATTCTATACAAATTGCTATCAAGAGGCTACTAGTTAAACAGCAGGACTTGAGATTTAAACAGATTTTCAGGTCAGACCAAAAAAACTATTCACATGACTCATCTAAGTTTTTAAAAATTACAAACAGAACAGAAAATTTCTATGCATGCAACATCTTGGCCTGACAAAAAAAAGCAGTAAATCCCAATGCTCATGTACTGTACAAATGCCTCTGTGCACTCTCTTATTATAATGCAATTATCTCCATCTCCAACTGCAAGACTGAACCTCAAAAGTCAAGCTGAAAAGAGCATTTGTTTTTAAAGATTTAACTGCTGTTATATCAAAAATAAATTACAATTTATTTGCAAGCTGCAGAAAGATTGCTAAGATGGTTGAGAACCCAGTAGCCTTTCAATGGCTGCATTGACATCTCCACCTGTTGCTATTAGAGCTTGAAGGTTGGCTTCACGATTCAGAAATCCCATTGCACTGAGCTGATCAAGTTGTTGCTGAAATTGTACTTCAGGATTCGGAGTCAAAGTCTGCCCAGCAATGACATGTAAAGGCAACAGAATGAAAAACGTGTCACCAGGTATTCTCTATCAATACTAAATAGAATATTTCATAGATCTTCAGGTGCCCATCTTCACATGTAAGTGTTGACAGACTATTCTACGATGTAGCATATTGGAATCAAGGTAAACTGGTCTTCAACCAACCAATGTCTCTACACATTATTTACAGACAGTTAAGGTATTAGCTGTAGCTCATCTGTGACACTTCTGCCTTGTAGTCAGGAAGTTGTAGGTTCAAGTCTCACTCTAGAAACTTGAGCACAAAAAGCTAACACTGGTAAGTATTACACTTTTACATTAATAAAAACAATAAACAGAATTGGTTTAAATCATGTTCACGCAGAGCCTATCTTTCACCCCTCACTGATGCTCACAAAATAAGCATTTGAAACGCAAGCTTTCATTTCATAACAGGGTGCTGCATAGGGAGGTAGTATGAAAAAGTACAAGAGTAAAAGACCATGGATGCTGAAAATTTTTAAACAAAAACTGAAAATGCTGGAATGACTCAGGAGGTCTGGCAGTGTCTGTGGAGAAAAACGGAATTAACTTTTCAGATTGGTGACTCTCTGTCAGAACAGGAAATGTTCAAGATTTACAGTTGCTGCCAGACATGCCGAGTCTTTCCTGCATTTTCTGTTATTATTTACCCTAGAAATGTAATTTGTTGCTCGAGAAGATTGACAGATTATTTACATCAAAGCTGTGGCTTGGAAAAAACAATGACAGAAAGTGTGGTGTGAAAAGGCTTGGGGCCTCTTGTCTTGACAAACTATTCATAACAGTGGTTGCTCAAAGTATTACTCAGAGTTCCAAACAGCAGAAAGAAAACCAAAAGAGAAAATGGCATAAGAGGGATTTTACTTAGTTTGACAAAAAAAGGTGACCATTACTGCCTGCAAAATCATGTGGTATGAACAGGCCGGGAGAACCCATCTGCACAAGCCCTCATTAAATCCATGCACGGTAATTTTTTTTAATGTGGAGCTAATGTGCCCTACTCTGCGTGTTATTTGGAATGTCGAAGATTAATCTTTAGTCAATAATAAATGAAGTGAATTATCAAATATTAGTGTCTCTGGCTGCACAAATTTGTTTAATAGGTACAGGGTTTATCCAACAGTGTGCAGGGAATACTACATTCTCTTTCAGACCAAATATTAAACCGAAGCCCCGTGCACCACCTCAGATCGATGTAAAAGATCCCAGGGCACTATTCAGAATAAGAACAGGGAGTTTCAACAATACGTATCCATCAACCAACATCAATAAAACAGATTATCTGGTCATTATCATATTGCTGCATCATAAAATCGCACCAAAGGAAGCCATTTTGCCCACCATAACTGTTCTCCAAAAGAGTATCCAATAAGTCCTACTTTCCCCCCTCTATCCTGCAATTCTCTCCTCTGCAAGTATTGATCCAATTCCCTTCTGAAAGTTACTATCCACTACTATCAGGCAGTGCATTCTAGATCATAAGTTCATAAACATTAGCTCATTTCACCTCTGGCCCTTTCATTGCTTTAAATCTGTGTTTTCTGGTTACTGACCCTTTTGCCACTTAAAATAAATAAGGAGATGTTGTTTCATCAAAACTCTTTGTGATCCTCAAAATTTCTATTATTTAACTTTGTTCTAAGGAGAACATTTGGAGATTCACTAATCTCAGAATTTAACTGAAGTCCCTTAACACTGCTATTACTCTCTTCCATACCCTCTTCGAAGCCTTGCCCTCCTTCTTAAAGTGCAGTGCCAGAATTGCACACATTACTCCAGCTCAGGCCTAACCAGACGATATAATGGTTCAATATAACTTCATTGTCTTTGTACTCTATGCTTCTATTTATAAAGCCAAGGATCCAGTTTGCCTCTTTTACAGCCTTACCACCTTGCGTTGTTGCCACCTTCAAAGAGATCTGTGCACACCCTCAGGTCTCTGTTTCTACACTGTTTTAAAAATTGTACCATTTAGTTTATATTTCCTCTTCTCATTCTTCCTTCCAAAATGTATCACTTCACACCTCGTTAAATTTTGGCCTGCCCAATTCACCAGTCTACATCTTCCTGAAGTCAGATACCATCTTTTTTAATGTCTACTACCTTTTGAGTTTAGTGTCAATTGCAAACTTTGAAATTATGCCCTCTAGAATCAGGTCCCCATCATGAATACTTATCAAAAACAGTAGTAGTTTTAATATTAATTTCTGTGGGCCACCACAGTATATTTCCCTCTGGTCTGAAAAACAACTACTCAGCTCTACTCACTGCTTTCTGTCCCTTGACAATTTTGTATCCATGTTGCTCTTTCATCCCATGGGCTTCAATTTTTCTAACCTGACTATTATGTGGTACTTTATCAAACACCATTTGAAAGTCTATACTGTTAGAATATCTCTCTAAATTGGATTTTATTTTTTAAATATGGAAAGATATTGCATTATTTGGACATTGGAGGGTGCCCGAGAGTTTTCTTTAAAAAGGGTCATAAGTTCACCTTAGAACTGTCAACAAGCAGGCCTCTTCCAAGCAATCACCTGAGCTATATGGTACTTGAGGAGGTGTTTGTTTGTTTTGAACTTTAATGAAAAGCTGCAAGACAAAAAGGCAATCACATGGCAGAGGCAAACTTTATGTTTGAACCTGTGGTTTTGTTTTCAATCTTGTTGGGGAAAGGCTGAGAACAGAATGCTACCCTGACTAACTCTCACTCTGTTTTGTGAAACCGTGTGGGGTTCTCGACCTGTAGTCAGATAATCCTCATCAGAGTGTAGTTTGTCTGCATAATTTTGGGCTTGCGAGCAGAAACAGGAAGCATTGATCCAGCTATACTCTCCCCCATGCTGAAGCCTTGTTGGTGAACTTCCTGACATCTACTGGGCCCAGTGGCACGTCTTCACCCAAGGCAACTTTAGACTGACAGCCTTGAACCTCAGAAGTTTAATTCTTTTCTCTAAGCAAGTTTTTTTTCCATCCACCCGACTCTGCACATTACCCATGTATCTTTTGTATGTGTATGTGTATCCGTGTGTGCGCTGGGAAAGTTTAAGTTTAAAAGGGTTAGTTAGTTACACTTCTGGATTACAATCGTGTGCCAACCAGTTCTTGAAATTTCTTTAAATGGAGTTTTATTTTATAATGAAACAATCATTTAAAAAAATTTTTTATAAAGAAGCCTGGTCAGAGTCTCTTTTATTCTGGGTACTATAAGTATAGGCAGACAATTGGCAATTTCAGTGAGAAAATTGAACATTTGGATTAAATGGTATGGCCTGCATAGTGGTGGACCTTGATAATTCACTCACTCCTCCCATCCCGGTGGTAATAATACACACATCAACTGCCCTATCCTCATCAACCCTCTGTTACTTCATCACAGAACTTAAGCAAGTCAGTCAAATATGATTTGTCTAAGAAATCTGTATTGGTGACCATTTTCCAAAGTGGCAATGGAATTCCAGATTATTCGCTTTAAAAGTTAAAAGCCTATAGGATGACTGGCTTGTAGTTAGCTAATTATCCCTCTCCCCTTTTTATTGAACAGATTGCAACATTTTTAGCCTTTCAACCCTCTGGCATCAGGCCTGTATCCAAGGCATGGAAGACTGTAGCCAAAGCCTCCACAATTTCTACCCTCCCCTTAGCAATCCAGGATGCCTCCCATCTGGACCAGATGCCTTTTCTAGAGGACATTTAAGTACCTCTTCTTCAGTCTAATCCTAAAGAATTTCTCTACCATCTCCCCCTTTACTGTAACATTGGCTGTATTCTCTTCTCTATTGAATACAGATGCAAACGTGGTATACAGTAAACTGCATACACAGTTTTATCCCCAAAATTACCAGCGTTGATCTCAACGGAGGTGTTGCAGGGAAGCCGCAAAAAGCAGCCAGGCTTTTCCCAAATAGGTTTTAGGATTTCAGCCTAGAAATCCAGTAATTTTCCAAGATTTTCAGGCAATTATAAAATTATGATGCATTTGTTTTATGAACAGCTGGATTTCATTTCAATGTCATAACCACAACTACCCTCCCATGAGAGAGACTGGAATCTGGTGCGTGTCATGTTACATCAAAATTACTGGCCAACTGTATTTTCACCTCATTTCATAATACCTGGGAGTTCGTTCCAGCTAATGCTTGCAACATCTGCTGCACAAAATGCTGCTGTCCGCCATCAGTTCCCACTGTTCCACCTGCTCCACCAGTATTCTCATTTGTATTGGGGGTAACTGTGCCAATTCCTCCAATACCACTGCCATATCTTTAAAGAAAAAAAATTAAACAGAATACTTTGAACAAGTCTGCCAACAACATGGAACAAGATAGTAACAACATTCAGTTCACAGTACAATGTAGAAGATTTCCAAAAGCTGCATCACAAGCAGTATGCCTAGAATTCTGTGCCACCTTTAGGGTATTATTTGCAGCAAGCGCTATCAAATTATTCAGCAAAAGATTAGACTCTGGGATGTTACTAACAGTTCTGTACATTTTACAGTAAACGTTATTATCTGGCACTCTACCAATCAGAATTTCTGATGTTTCCCTAATACAAATTGCCAGAAGCAATTACAAAGTTATCCGGAACCTGCACACTATTATTTTATACTTCAATTTATGTTTTACTGTACTGTTAGAGGTTTATAAGTAAAAAGAATACTGGTTTTAACTCCCTGAGTACTTGTACATTAGTTCATTCTACAAGTATTGCACTGTATTCCATCTAAGTCGAACACTTAACCAGCACCACCCATTCCCTGGGCAGGCCAGATATATATATTGATGAAATTGAAATGGCAGTGGTTAGGGATTAAGTGTAATAGCAGCAATTGAGTCACATCAAGTCACTGAACAATACAAAAAACTTTGTTATAACAGAGCAAAAGCAATAGAGCAAGTTTTTATGCAAAACTGTTACAACCACACGAAAAGAATGATGTCCTGCAGAAACATTAACAGCAATTTATTCACAGTCCACAGTAAAGTCCTCTAAAGTAACATTCATGACTAAAGGTGCAGGTCACTTTGTCAAGGAAGTAGATTTGTGTATTTTTGCTCTTTGTCAAAACTCATGCCAAGTGATCAGATTTTTCAAATTATGCAAATCAGCTAATCTCTAGCCAGAGAGAAGCAATACACTGAGTTGTAGGGTTTTTTGGTTTTTAAAAAATGTAATAACTAAAATGTTAAGTAGAGGCACAATGGACTAGCCCAATTCTGTAGCTGTGGGGAGGGAAATTGTTAAGAAACTAAGAGTATTGATTACAAGCCAAACCTGGATGTCTGTTCTTCATGCAATACTTTAATTCAATTCCTATTAACCCCCAGTAACCAGTGCACTTACTGGATACATTAAAGATGACTGGCACATTTGGAGCCAAAGCACATGAAGGAGAAAGGAATAGGGAATATGTGTTGATGGAGTTGGATGAAGGAGGGTGGGAGAAGGCCCATGTGGAGCACAAACACCAGCATAGCCAAGCTGGCCTCATTTGTATTGTAAATATTACGTAATACTAAGTAAAGCAATGTCAACAGTATGTTTAGGACTCAGCATCCATTTTTATTTATGGAGTAGCACTTAACTACCGTTTCATAACAAAGCTCACCCTGGCAGAAGCCCTGGGGCCTCTGTAGATAACGTCTGCAGGCCTTGCTGAATCTGCAGTAAAGCCTGCATGGCTCTTGGGTTTGACATAGCAGATAATGTTTCAGGGTTCTGCATCTGGAATTACAAGAACATGGTACTTTGGTCAAGATTGAAAACTTTGGGTTTCATCTATTTGCTACATCATGAATTTTAAGACACTCCAGCACAGTGCAGCACAATAACAATTCACTGAAATACTCAGTTACCACTGGTGCTAGATTGCACTATAGAATTAGAAGCTGCACATCTCCACACAAACAGCTCAATTTTATCTCAGTTTACATCAACTCTTCCTTTATTGATCCCTGGAGAGGAAATGCAAATCACCATATATCTATTACATATTGTGTGCATCATGCAGTGGAAAGTGCAAGAGGAAAACTGAAAAAAGGAAATATCAGAATGAGGTGAAATTTGGGGTTCACTGAGTAACAGTGGACGGAAACGTCCCAGGTCTACACCAAATGCCGTAGCAGGTGGGTAAAACAATGTTTTACCTGCCGACCACGATGTTGGGTTTTCATATTGTATTCTCCCAAACCCGCCACATTACTTACGCATTCCCAGTAAAACGCCGTTTCCAAGGCAGGTGGACTCTCATCCATTCACCATGCCATCACCTCGCCGTTTCATCACGCCAGGCACCACATTCGAAGTACAGCCGCGCTGAGCATTTCCAGCCTAGGACTGCAGCAAAGAAGATAGCCCCGAAAGGCAAGACAACTGCAGCCCTTGAGCACCTCTGGACGCCGTGGAGGTCCACTGTGATGTCCACTTCCCCAATCTGGCCACAGGAGAGCAGCTACATTACCACTCTAATTTGGTAGGCAATGGCAGTGATGGTCAGTGCCAATGCTGCACAGAAGAGGTTGGCTATCCAAGGCAGATAGAGGGTGAATGATCTCATCCATGCAGCCAGAGTATGACAATCATCTCACTCTAAACTCAGATACTCAAGCCCATCACACATTCACTGGCATCTCACTCACTGCCAGCTGAAGGGATATCACCACCCATTCTCACACACATACCCTCACATGTCCATCTGGCCTCACCTCCTCTGGAGACTGCCTCAGCCCTCACCATCTTGAGGCCACTTGCACAGATCAACATGTGCCCCCACACACACCGGGGATATCCTCCTTCCCCAGTACAGCTCTAATCCTTCAGCCTCTTCCCTTGGCTGAGGCCACTTCTCCCCCTTCCCCAGGCAAGACCTTGCCCTGCAGCCAGTGAAAAGCCACCCACATCTGGCTGATCTTGTAGGCAGAGACCTACCCATGAGCCCCTCTAAAAGTAATGTGGCGCTGTCTGTGAAGACTGGCGCTGATGACTGAGTGCGCTGACTGAAGCAAGGTAGGCAAACAAACCTTGAAGTCCCCAGCGAAGTGCAGCCCACCAGGTGCATGTCGCTTAAGCGCTGTTGCGAAACACATCAGCGTGGGTAACCGAGCCAGCGGAGTTGGGGGGGATGAGTCTGGCAGGCTGACCTTATAATGAAATGCTGATGTATTACAATGAGGTTCCTGACGTCTGATGGCAGGAAATGGCAGGCTGAGTGGACAATCACAAACTGGTTTCAAGCCATCTTGAAACCAATCGCGCCATATTGTCCACTCATGCCACCCAACATGCCAGGTGCCAGGAGGCATGGAATATCCCAGCCAGTAAATCAACTCAGCCTTGGAGATGAAAATGAACAGAACTTAGATTCAAGAAGATACCACAATGTCTTGAGAAGGATTAACTAAGAAGTTGATTTAGTGAGTATATAGTTGTGGGCATATCTGAGGCTACAGTGGATTGAGTGTCTTTATTTGCATATTGTGAAATATGAAAAGCATAACATAAGCACAAAAGTACAAATATCTAATGAATTCAATCCCTAGACAGTAGCAAAGCTACTTTGGTCATGCACTTTGGTAGGAAGAATAGAGGCATGGACTATTTTCTAAATGGGGGGAGAATTCAGAAATCTGGAGCATAGGGACTTGGGAGTCCTAGTCCAGGATTCTCTTAAGGTTAACTTGCAGGTTGACGCGGCAGTTAGGAAGGCAAATGCAATGTTGGCATTTATTTCAAGAGGACTAGAATATAAAAGCAGGGATGCGCTGCTGAGGCTTTATAAGGCTCTGGTCAGACAACATTTAGAATATTGTGAGCAATTTTGGGCTCCGTATCTCAGGAAGGATGTGCTAGCCCTGGAGAGGGTCCAGAGGAGGTTCACGAGAATGATCCCAGGAATGAAAGGCTTAACATATGAGGAACGTTTGAGGACTCTGGGTCTATACCCGATGGAGTTTAGAAGGATGAGGGGAGGATCTGATTGAAACTTACAGAATACTGAAAGGCCTGGATAGAGTGGACGTGGGGAAGATGTTTCCATTAGGAGAGACTAGGACCTGAGGGCACAGCCTCAGAGTAAAGGGAAGACCTTTTAGAACAGAGATGAGGAGAACTTCTTTAGCCAGAGTGGTGAATCTATGGAATTCGTTGCCACAGAAGGCTGTGAAGGCCAGGTCATTGAGTGTATTTAAGACCGAGATAGATAGGTTCTTGATTGGTTAGGGGATCAAAGGTTATGGGGAGAAGGCAGGAGAATGGGGTTAAGAAACTTATCAGCCATGACTGAATGGTGGAGCAGACTCGATGGCTGAATGGCCTAATTTCTGCTCCTATGTCTTATGGTCTAAACCATGTCATGGAGTACCTCCAGATCTTGGATGTGAATGTGCCATAACATATCATTTTACTCTAGAGCATTCACACAACTTATTTGAAATCAATACAGCTGTATGTTTACAAATAGGAACAATTTAACACCTTCCAACTGCTCTCAGTCACTTGCAAAGTTCCATGTGAATAAAACAAGCGATTCAGCATTTGGGTATTGGGTGAAGTCAAAAACAAACTCATTTACCTGCTGCAGAAAGTTAGGGATCTGTTGCCTCATTTGGTCTTGCAGCTGAGGGTTTCCTGCAAACAGCGGATTATTCAGCATGATCTGCAAAATACAAGGAAGATCTGCCTTAGTTCATTCGTTTGAAGAAAAAAAATGATGTTTTTGTTTTCTGATATTCCTGTTACAATGGAACCCTGTTAGCACAAATATTTAATTTGACCAATTTTTTTTCATTGACTGTGACAAAGCTAAACTATCCTATCCGGTCCTTCTCAACCCCAATAGCATTGATCATAACATCCTCCTCCACTATCATCCTCAGCCTCTCCCTCCTTACCCAGCTGGGTGGGACTGCACTTGCTTCCATTCTTATCTAATTATAGTTGGAGAATCACTAGCAATGGCTTTTCTTCCTGCTCCAGCACAGTTACCTCTGGCATCCCTCAAGGATATATCCTTAGCTCCATCCTATTCCTTACTACAGGTTGCCTCTCAGTAACACATTCCGAAAACACACTAGTTTCCACATGAACGCTAACGACATCCAGTTCTCTCAGCACCACCTCCCTCAACCGCTCCACTGTCTCCAAATTATCAGACTGCTTGTTCAACATCCAGTACTGGACGAACTAAAATTTCTTCCAACCAAATACTGGGGGAACTGAAACTATTGTTTTCAGTCCTCACCACAAACTCACTAGCCACTGAGAAACATTCCCCTCGCCCTGGGCAACTGATGGGGAACTAGACTGTTTGCAACTTGGTGTCATAATTCACCCCAAAACTATATCTCCACTTCATGACCAAGACAAACTATTCCCACCTCCATAACTTTGACCAACTCTGCCCCTGCTTCAGCTCATTTGCTGTCAAAACCCTCATCCATGCCTTTGCTAGCTCTTAACTTGATTGCTGTAATGCGCTCCTTGCTGGCCTTCCAATTTCTACCCTCCATTTATCCAAAATTCTGCTGCCCATGTCATAACTCAACAACTTACATTCACTCATCTGTGCTCGCTGACCTACCCTGACTCCCTGAGAATTTTAAAAGTTCTCCATGGTTTCTTGCCTCCCTATCTCAAATCTCCTACAACCCCACAACCCACCATGATATCTGCACTCCTCTAATTCTAGCCTCTTGAGCACCCGCAATTTTAAATGTTCCACCATTGATGGTCATGCCTTCAGCTGTCTGGACATTAAGCTCTGGAATTCCCTCCCTAAACCTTTTCACCTCAGTTTCCTTCTTTAAGATACTTCTTAAAACCTATCTCAATGACCAATCTTTTGATCACTTGCCCTAATATTTGCATATGTGGCTCAGTGACATTTTACTTTATAACGTCCCTGTGAAGCCCCTTGGGACTTTTTAATTACATTAAAGACATTAAATACAATTTGATGTTGCATTAGCTGTGGCTCAGTTGGTCGCCCTCTTGCCTCCAGGTCAGGGGCTCTGGGTTCATGTGCCACTTCAGGATTGGAGCACAAAAAGCTACCTTGTCAGTGCAGTACCGAGGGAATGCAGCACTGTCAGAGGTGCCAGCTTTTGGATGAGACCTTAAGCTGAAGCCTCATCTGCCCTCAAACGAATGTAAAAAAAAATCCCACTGCACTATTCCGAAGACGAGTTTGGTGTGTGGGGGGGGAACCCGCGGGGAGGCGTTATCCTCAGAGTCCTGGCCAATATTTATCCCTCAATCAACATCACTAAAACAACTTGCCTGGTCATTATCAGCCTATTGACTGTTGCATTGCCTACATTACATTACATTACAAGAGTGCCTACACTTCAAAGAGTACTTCATTGGCTGGAAAGTGCTTTGAGACATCTGAAGATACTTGCTTTTATATTAAGTCTGTGTCCTTTGGCCTTCAGAGACATGAGGGCCTCAACCAGGGTGAGAGGAGAGAGTGATGGTTTCAAAGGGGACGAGGACATCAAAGCTTGAAGTTAGCCTGTGGTTAACCAGATCGGTAGCTGCAGAAATAGTGAATGAAGAACCAAAGGCTAGGTGGTTGAGATTTTGAAAGTGTTGTTAGGAGAGAATTTTCTTCTTCCAGGGGTGGGCAAAGAAGTAGGATGGGAGGGAGAAGGAGCATGTGAGTGGACAACAATATAACAAAGATGGCCTTATCTGTGATTGACACAATGGGAGTAGCAAGGCCACATGAGATGGAAAGGTCAAGGTGGTTGCTATGAATCTTAGTTAGGGAGTTTATTTGGAGGGAGAGATTAAGGGAGGTTAGAGGGCAGTGAACTCAGAGGAAAGTGAGATGGAAATTGAATTCACCAAGAATAAGTTGTTTGGTGCAAAGGTTGAAGGAGGAAAGCAGTAAGGATATCCCAGTGAAAAAATGTTTTATGGTAATTGGGCAAGTGGTAGAAAACGAGGATTTTAAATGAGAGGCGAGAGGGGTGGAACAATGCAAGATGCTTAAAAGGAGAAAGTGTCACAGGAGTACAGGGACAGATCAAGCTGTGATTTAAATAAAAGCCACACACCACCACTGCACGAGTCTGGGCAGGGCAAGTAATGGAAGGTACAGCCAAGTGAAGAGGCTTTATTTAGGGGGGGAAAAAAATTGTATCACCGTTAGCTAGGTTACCGTCAAGGCCATGATGTTGATGCAATCATCCAAAATGAACTCTTGGATGGCAAATATTATTTGGCTCACCAAGCAGTATGATATAGTTTAGGGTTGTATGCCTGGAAACATCTAAATTTCTTCAAATATGACTGAAACTAATCTGCAAATATGGTACCTACACCTTCGGTAACAGGCAGCAAAGGCATTTAGGTTCCTAGCTCAATGGCAAGTTAAACATATACAAAAGTGTTCACCATTCAAAGTGAGCTTGGAGACAGTAACGGGGTACTACACTCTGTCCACTGCCTGGGACAGGATAGACAGAGGAGATTACAAATAAGTGATTCTGCTCTTAGCAGATATCTATAGTGACTGCCGCAGAAATAGGTGCGTTCATCAACATCTGCGGGCACTTCTAGGCTGATGCATGAACAATGGACATTTGGTCAATTGAAACAACATGGAAACAAAAAGGTGAAGGGAGAAAAAAAAGAGTAAACTGGGTGTTTGTGCAAAAAAGTGACTTTAAAATTGCAATCAAAAGCAAGCGTGTTAAAATAACAGCTTGAAATAATTTTTTTAAAATTCCTTTGCAGCAAATGGGTGTCATTGGCTAGCATTTGTTGCCCACCCCTAATTGCCTTAGAGAAGGTGGCGGTAAATGACCTTCTAGAACCACTGCAGTCCAAGGGGTGTAGGTACACCCATAGTGCTGTTGGAAAGGGAGTTCCAGGATTTTGACCCAGCAATAGGGAGGGAATGCCAATATAGCTCAAGTCAAGATGCTGTGCGGAGGGGAACTTGCAGGTGGTGTTCCCTTGCATCTGCTATCCTTCTAGGTGGTTGAGCACCTTGTGTATGGTACACCCTGTTGCCACTGTGTCAGTGGTGAAGTCAGTGAATGTTTAAGGTGGTGGATAGGATGGCAATCAAGTGAGTCCTGGATCATGTCGAGATTCTTGAGTTTTGCTGGAGCTGCACTCGTGCAGGCAAGTGGAGAGTATTCCATCACACTCTGGACTTGTGCCTTACAGATGGTGGACAGGCTTCGTCGATTCAGGAGGTGAGATACCTGCTGCAGAATTCCCAGCCTCTGACATGCTCTTCTAGCCACAATATTTATATGGCTGGTTCAGATCCGTTTCTGATCAATAGTAACCCCCAGGATGTTGATAGTGGGGAATTCAGTGACGGTAATGCCATTGAACATCAAGGGGTGATGGATGGATTCTCTCTAGTTGGAGATGGTCATTGCCTGACACTTTTGCGGCGCAAACGTTACTTGCCATTTATCAGCCCAAGCCTGAATGTGGTCCAGGTCTTACTGAAGCAGTCTGTGTCCATATGATCTGAGTCATAAATGGTGCTGAACATTGTACAATCAGCAGCAAACATCCCCACTTTGATCTTATGTTGGAGGGAAGGAATGAAATAATAAATGTCAGGTCTATGTACCATAGTTTTGCAATATAATTCAAAGCTCATGTTCATTTCTCTGGACCTTTGAACACTTAAAGTTTTAATAAGTGATGAATTAGTTACCAGCATTAAAAAAGTAAGCCATTAACCTCAAACTCAAATGCAGTGTAGCTTGAAGAGCCAGTTAGTAACATTCTTACTCCTGAGTTAGAAAATTGTTTTTTGAAATCCCACACTGGAACATCACAATTTAGGCTGACAGTGCAGCATGCACTGTCACCTGTGCCATTATTTGGGTAAGCTATTGAACTAAAGCCCTGTCTGTTTTAGGTGGGCGTTAAAAAGCCTGCTTATATTACTAATAGAATAGGGAGCTCTCCCAATTTTCATGGCCAAGTCTCTTCCCTCAACCAATATCACCAAAAAATATTAATTTGTCAACTTATCTTCATGCTGTTTATAGGATATTGCTGAAACAGAATGGAGGTCAAATTTGTGTGTTAACTGCTGTACTTTAAAATGTGAAACAGATATTTCAACATGATAAGGCATTACTTAATACAAGTGTTATTGTTAGGTACAGTTAATTTATAGAAAATACATTGAGGTATCTGAGTCTGTACCTGTGCTGCAAGGTCAGGGTTCTGACTCAGAGACTGCATTATACTCCTCATGTAAGGCGCTGAGAGCATGTTCTGCATTAGCTGTGGGTTTTCTGTGATCTGCTGCAATAGGCTCTGCATACCTGGTGTGTTGAACATACCAGATCCTGCTGTGGAATAGATCATTTAATAAGATTAGGATTTCACAAATGCAGGTTGGTGATGGGTGCTCCAGGAGATTGCCCGTAGCACTGAGCTTCTACTCCCAGGATTAGTATACTCGTGGTGGGGGTATGGGAGAGGTAAAGAGGAAGAGAACAAAATAAAGAAAAGAGCAAAATAAATTAAGAGATAAAAAGGGAAATAGAAAAAGGGAAAAAAGTCTTCCCGCCAGGAGATGCCAGGCAGGAAGAAATACCAGGCATCCACTCTTCAAACATAATCACTATAGCACAGCACAGGAGAGCTCTCAATGGGTGACACCAAGTCAATTTAGAAAAGAACTGCTATATTAAGAACTTTTTAAGCCGTGTTGTGTACCTTTGGAAACCTTTGAGAAGCATCAAAATATTACAAATTATAAAAAGGCGCTGTACAAACAATTCCAGTCACTTCCATGCTGAATGGGTTTTCCTTTGCAGGACATGAAAAAAACCAAAAACTTAATGCAATTCTACCATTGCACTGGAATCATCATCAGTATACTAGCTAGCAATCAATAAGATAAACCCACTTGAATTTTTCAGCAAATACTGTATTTTCTGATTTTAACTTCTGGAAACCTAAGAGCTACTGAGTGAAATGTTTATATTCTCTTCAGTTCTTAAACCATTGCTGACAAAGAAACCTTACCTCCCAATCCAGCTCCTAGGCCTGACATTGTGGGCTGACTGGTAGTTCCACTTGTGGTTGTACTTGTAGGTGTCTGTGAACTCGACAGTGGAGCCCAGGGATTAGGCAAGGGGTCTCGATTCTCTGTGCGTGATGGCTGATTGCCTGCATCAGGGCTACTCACCAAAGATGCAAAGGGGTTGCCTCCAAACTACAGTGAAAATGAAACATATATTCTGTTCTTTACAAAGTAATAATCATTAGTTTCCTCATCCCATCTCTTAATGATCCAGGACTCTTAAAATGCATATAAGTCACCATGTGCCAACAGTCTGATATCAAAAACCTAGCTTAAAGTATTAACTTCATTTAAATTGTACCAATACTCCTGTACCATTCCATCCAAGTTTTGAAATTTTGAGAAAAAGAGCCCAAGAGTCAATTTTCACTCAAATTAGCAGCCATAGCAGCCAGATCATCACTTTTGGAAGCTAATTTACCTCCCATACAATACACCTTGAGATTTATATTAACCAACTTCAGTAAATTGGTAGCCAAATTTTAAAAAACTTGGAAGTGCTTTTCAAATTTCATGCACAGCCTTGTGATAAGATTTGCTGATTACAGTAGTCTTATTCAAGAATCCAAGTCAAGGAAATTGTTTGTGAAATATTAACTGCAAAATCATGTGTATTCTTAACCATTAGAACTTATGATAATTAGGCATTGTGTTTGTAAAACAGATTTACAGACCTTGTTTTTACAATGGCTTGTCATTATATTTGGTAAGCAAACTATGCTACACATGCATTGTAGCATCAAGTGGATCTCCACTCTTGAAATAACATAAGTCAGAGTAAGCCAGGACAATTATCTCCCCTTCAGATGACTGGGATATGACATTGTCTCCACTAATACAACATTAACTACTCCATGTGGTCTCCTTCACACTGGGGAGACCAATCACAAATTGGGTGATCCTTTGCTGAATACAGTTTTTACACATGACCCTGAGCTTCTTAATCACTTGCCATTTCAATTCTCTGTACACTGTTCAATTCTCCCACAGAGACCTTTCTGTCCTCAGCCTCACTGCTCCAATGAAGTGCAAGGAACTTCATTGCATTTTTTGATCTTGCATTTTGCAGTCTTTCAACTTAAACAGCGAGTTATCAATTTTAAATCATAATGATGGTCCCCATTTTTTCCAGACAGCAATTGTTAATAATGATTCTGCTGCTGTCATTTACATCTACTCTGAACTCATCTTTTGTTTCTTTACTTGTCCCAATGCCATCCCCTTTTTCCTTGCACCATCATCGATATCACCAGATCATTCCTACCCTCCACCCAATCACAGTCCTTCCCATTTTTCTTGCCCCCTTCCCCTGCCTCAATACCTGCTTAAAAACTGGTACATCACTAACTTTTTCCAGTTGACAAAAGGTCATTTGCCTGAAACATTAATTCTGTTTATGACTCAGGTCAGGCAGCACCTGTGGAGAATTTCCAGCATTTTGCTTTTATTTCAGATTTATAGCACCTCCAGTATTTTACTTTTAAGTATTTCATATGTATAATTAGCTTTTTACATTTGAATTTTGTGTTCAAGCTCATCGAAAGAGATAGTCATAGACATAACAGGACAGAAGGCAGCCATCTGCCCATCAAGTCCATACAGTGTTGAGGAATGGGACATAATATACTTCAGTCAAACTGGGTGCTTATCAAAAGCTCCAGGTTAGGTGTGATTCAGCGAGACATAACATCAAGCTCTCTGTTCTGTCCCCAAGAATATACCTCAACCCAAGCTTTAGAAGGGCACCATCTACTTTTGAATTTAATCCATTTCCTACACACATCATCTTCAGGCTCATATGAGGAAGGCTGCGAATGAGTGCCAATTCAGGACAGTTTTGTGCTGGGGGGGTCCATGAATATTAAGAGACTACCTAAACTCAGATAGCAAAAGATTAATTATCAGCAGAGTGAGGATGTTTTCGCCCCATCATTCTAAGCTAAACAAGATCCAAAAGTGTCTACCCCATTGTGCAATCCAGTGGCAACGTTGTGATTGCTAACCATCAGAAGAGGCTTGGGCAGATAGGACACACCATTATCATACACTAAATAAAAACAGGTATTATTAGTGTATGAACCAGTCTTGGAGAATATAATGGGGCTATCATGCTCCAGTGTTTCTACTCATGACAGTAATAGTGAATAGTCATTAAAAGACCAAACAAAATGTTACAGAACTACTAGAAGAGTGAACAGAGCTAGAGATCTTTTGAAGAGAAAGAAAATCTTATGAAAATAAGAATGATTCTTTTCAAAACTAATCTCAATTACAATGAGTAATTAGTTTTGAGGTAAATGTTTTGGCGCAGAACATGTTTGAATCGTGCACCAAAAAGAAATACAGCCATCGTTGATAGCCAATTCATAAATGGTATTGCAAATTTTAACATGAATGGATGATATGTGCTCCATTATGCCAAAGGCACCATTTTGACACCAGCACCCATTTCATATTAGTGGGAACAAAACACAGATATAATTCATATCAGAAGACAAATCATTGATCCTCCTTTATTTGTTGATATTCATAGCAGCATGGGGGAAAAACAAAATAATCAAAACTGAAAAATAAAGTACGCAACAGGCAACAAGTGTCCTTGAAAATGTAAATTGTAAGCTTGTAAATTTACATTGAGTGTATATACAACTAGTAGCTACAAGGACAAGCCTCCAGATTCCATTGTAAATCCTTTAATCCATGCTGTAATACAAGCATTATAAAAATCCAGTCATAGTTTGCGCTGTAGAGCTCAAATTTGCAAGTACCCTTACAGAAGAGAAATTAGGATGCCAGGGCAGTTTTTCCTAAAATTGGATGGTGAGCTGAAACAGAAGACTATTTAGGTTGTTTTTTTGGTGAAGGATTGACATTGATTGCCCACCTACCTGTTCTTGGGCAGCATTCAACATTGGTTCCTGGATGTCAGTGTACATTCGTCTCAAAGCATTGTAACCGCCTGGAATACTTTCTAGATTGCTAAGAGCTCGGTCTTGGTTCCGCATCATTTCCTGCATCATAGCTGGATTTCGCGCAAGCTCTAAAGTCTATTTCAAAATAGGATGATATTTAAATTAATCGGGCAGACAACAGCACACACAATGTAAAGCTCAAATCTGAAAAAAAGATTCAAAATCAAACTAAGCCAAATCGGCAGCTCTTAAGGCACAGAATTTAGAATTGTTTAAAATTATGTTTGCATCATTATCCTTGCTAAAGAGAAAACACTTAAAATGTTTTGATTGTATGTCATCTCTTAAACTTGTAGATCTTTCACATAGCACAACAAAATTATTTCAAAAACTTAAAAGCTGAGCAAACGTCCAAATGCAATAATTACTTGTCTCGAAATGCTTTATGTCCAGGCTTACACAAAAGAACAATGCAAAATGAGAAGAGGCAATTGAGCCATCAGGCCTGCTCCTGCCATCTTTCTCTCTAGGAATTCACATTTCAACTCGTCGCCATGTTGGGGAGGGAGCTTTGATTGCTTGGTTTGAAAAGAACAGAGCAGTTTTTGCAATGCAATTTACTTTTTTTCAGTTAAAAAAATGGAAAAAATTATGATCTCTTTGCTTGCTCCCTCTGACTTACTTGTCTCATTATGTCTGGGTTATTAAGCATGTGACTAATCTCTGGGTTTCGCTGAATCAACTGTTGCATCTGTGGGTTGGTCACAATTAACTGTCTCATCATGTCTGGGTTTGACAGCATGTTCTGCACAAATGGGTTTTCCATGATCTGAGACATCATTTCTGGATTTGACAGTAGCTGGCGCTGCATCTGAGACTGTAACTCCAGAAAGTTGGATGAATTTAATCCCAAACTGCTCAAACCTGCAAGTCCTCCCAATCCACCTGGAACACACAAGACATTAGGGCAATGGGAGAACACATCATAACAAATGCTCAAATAAATTCAAAACAAAAAAAAAACTAAATCAATTTGCTTTAAGGCCAACTTCACCAGCAGGTTCTACAGATAGGTTCGGATATTCAAATGAGAGGGGAAACCCAGTTTCAACAAACAATCTCTAACTAACAAACTTCAGAGGAATCTGTTGTACAACAGCAGGTGAAAGTGGAGGGGCCTGCAAGTGATGGGGTCTCAGTTGAATTGAAAGACAATAATTGTTTGGCTACACAGAGAACAAAACCTCACCACCACCTCCCAAATTTATGGAAACATATCCAATCTGAACCACTGCATTTAGAAGAGATGAAAAGGGCTTTTAAAGATTTTCTCCTAACTTGCACTCCACTCTCCTCCATTTTAGCCGATGTTATTGGATTGCACCCTGCATCTTAGCTAAAAAAGCGGGAAGGTGACTACAGCTAGGTCTCTGCTGTTATGATTTGAGCTGGTTACTAGAAGCTTTGAATTTTTCCTCAATGGTGGCATCAACCTGGATGTTGGGCCAGGGTAGTGACAGAAGCAACATGGCTCTAATCAACAACTTTACTTGCCCCTGATGCAAAATTTAATGTTCTGCACAAGACAGATCGGTGAAAAGAACATAGCATAATGTATAAAAAAAACACATGGATTTCTCCAGGGAGAGGAGCAGTAAGAAAAAGACTAGGTCATCCTGGACAAGTCCCCTACTGAAGGACTGCAAGGCAACACTGACGAGAGCAGGTTATCTAATAGTTATCATGGCCAAGAAACAATGTATGGAAAGGAGAAGGAAGAAAGTAATTTTCAGTAATGTCAAGCTACAAAACTAAAGCGAGACGGGTGGGTTAACTGGGATCAGACTGAAGTCAACATGGTCTCCTGGAGCTTGCCTGATTGTATTTGAGATCAGCAAGGTACATCCCAGATATTCCTAAATTAGCCTAAGTTTTCCCCACATTGCCTCTGGCCTATTTTGAGAGATTGCATAATGGTGCTTATAGATTGCACTATATCAGGATGGAGCGGGTTTAATAGACCAGTTGGCCTTTTCAGATCTTTTTTCCGATGCTTTTACATTCTGTGTGCTCTGTGAAGACTAACACAATCACTATAATAAAAAGGTTAGCCTCTTAATGCGTTAACACATCCTGAACTGGACAGAATAGGCTTGTATCTGCTGGAGTTTAGAAGAGTAAGAGGTGACTTGATTGAACAATACAAGATCCTGAGGGGACTCAACAGGATGGATATGGAAAGGAGGTTTCCCCTTCTGCGAGAATCTAGATTACTAGAGGACATTGTTTAAAAATAAAGGGCTGCCCATTTAAGACAAAGAAAAGCAAAAATCTTCTCTCTCTGAAGGTCATGAGTCTTTGGAACTCTCTTCCTTAAAAGGCGGTGGAAGCAGGGGTGAAAGGTTATTGGAGTGGTTGAGAATGTGGAGTTGAAGTTACAAATCAGGTCAGCCATGATCTTATTGAACGGTTGACCAAGCTTGAGGGGCCGAGCAGTCTATTCCTGATCCTAATTTGTATGTTCATATGAATTAACCAATTTTAATGTATAGCAAAAAAGTTTGGAAATAAATTCAGGGCTTAAAGTGCTGAATGGGCTATCATTATTCAGGCCATCAAATTTAATAAGAAGGTAGCTAACTGGCAACCAGTTTAACTTTCTACTGATGATACTTACCAAGGCTGCTAATAGTTGAAGCCGTGCTGCTGGATGTTGCTGAAGTAGTAGCAGTGCTGCTTTGGCTGTCAGGTTGGCTCTGCTGCTCTGGAGGCCTTAATCAAAATGGGAAATTTTTTAGAGCAATTTTATGTTGATTTTTTTGGAATGTGAATTTTCTTTTTATGTTGATCAAAGTGAAGTATATTGGTGCCAAGGTATGAAAACAATGCATCTCAGACATTGGTTTCAGCATCAAGCATGCCCAAACTTAAGAGTAATTGTCTCTTAAGTCTGTGCCTAAGCCCCACATCAGAAGAACATAACTTACTATACCGGCAACACACTTCTTCCATTGCCCACACCAATGACCTTATCTATGGTCTTGTAGGAGATTACCAATTTAATGCCAATTTCTAAGTAGTTCTGGGCTCATACCCACGAGTCATCAAATGTTCAACTCATTTCTGGTAACGCCCCTACAGTCAGCAGGCAGAGAACACTTCCATTCCATCAGGATTGAATTTCACCCATATGCCAAAGGTCACTGTCTGCTCCACTTTAGGCAACCAAGTTGAATCCTACATTTTCTTTCTAAAAATTCTGAACTCCTAATGATCTCTATTCCAGAAGTTTTAGCTATTGTGTGAATTATAAATAAAACACAAGTATATTCACATATGGATTCCAACACTGATGACAGAATGGGGCTAAAACGCAAAGTCATCTTATCCTACCTTTTGATCAGAAGGTACTCTTTTGCAAAAGTTGATGAAGGGAGGGTAGTTATATATGGTGTATATGGATTTTCAAAAGTTGTTTGATAAAGCTCCACATAGAGTTAGCAAAACTGAAGTCCGTTGGATTAAAGGAACAGTAGCTGCATGGATGCAAAATTGTCTAAGGAACAGAGGTAAGCAGCAAATGATTATTTTTCAGGTTGCAGAGAAGCATACAGCAGTCTCCTCAAAGGTCAGTGTTAGGACCACTGCTCTTTTAATAATCTGGACTTGGGTTTACAGGGAATACTACATCCCCTACTACAGGGCATGGAGCAAACAATGAGCAAAATAGTAACAGGCTTCAGGGCGCAAGACTGGTGAACTGGGTGTGATAAATGAAATTTAGCGAAGAAGTGTGATGTTGTTTATTTTGGTAGGAATAATGAGGCACAATGCAAAATAAATAGCACAATTTTAAAAGAAGTGGTGGAAACGGCGGGTATTAAAGATTTAGACGGTGGCAGGACAAGTGAGGAAGGCCATTAAAAACACATACAGGATCCTTGGCTTTTTAAATAGAAGAGTGTACAAAAGCAAGGTAGCTGTGCTAAACCTTTATAAAACATTGGTTTGACCCAAACTGGAGTACAGTGGCTGATTCTGGACCCCAAACTTCAGGGAGGGTGTCAGTGCTTTAAATGAGAACGCACAGATGATTTACTAGCATGGTACCAGGTATGAAAGGCTTCAGTTAAATTGCAACAGTAGAGAAATTTAAGGTTGCTCTCCTAACAGCAGATAAGGTTAAGAGGAGAATTGAGTGCTCAAAATCTTTCAGGGTATCAATAGAATTAATGAGAATCCATTTTTAGTGGGAGAAGTATCAGTAAACAGGGGACTTGATTTAAAATTGACAGAAGAGCCAATGGTGACAATGAAAAACTTCATTTTATATATAAGTGCAGAAAGTTGCAATGATCTGTAATACATTATCTGAAAGGGTGGTAAAAGCAGATTCAATAATAACTTTCAAAAGAAAACTGAATAAATACTTGAAAGAGAAAACTTGCAGACCTATAGAGTAGGAACACAGGAATGGAACCAATGGGACAGCTCCTTCAAAGAGTCAGCATAAGCACAATGGGCCAAATCGTCATCTTCTGTGCTGTAACTAACTAGTAGCTTGACTGAGACGCTACAAGTCATCAAAAGTGACCACATCACAAAATTTGGACCAATTAAATGTTTTCCAGCCAGTCCATCACATCTCCTACCCAACCAAGATGCAAACACTGAAGCAACTTTCAATATTATAAGTTACTATTAATACTCTTAACATCCTCTCTGATTCATATTGCCTACAATATGTATTAATCAGTTTTGTGTGGATGGTGGAGTGTATTTCATCTCAATGTAGCAAATTTCTAAGTTGAACTGTATACAATAAAAAAACAGAACTGGTTCCAGGGTAGAGAAGTTAAGTACAAGTTAAATTTGAACATTTATTTAAAACTCCTGGATTTTACTTTGACCTGGCAATTCTCTTTTGATCTTTCATATTAGTTCTATAGTGTAAATGGATATTTACCTGTTTTGAGTTTTGATAACCAGATGAACTGTGAGCCCATCCTGTATTCCATGCTGGGCAAGCGTATCTGGATCTTTGAGGATTTTTCCAGCAAATATTAGCACAAGCTGTTCTGGTTGTGCCTTGAATCGCTTGGATATATCTTCCTTGAACTATTTTTTAAAAAAATTGAAGTTACTACTTTGCAAATGATACTCTTGAATATCTGTCTGTTGCTATAGACACTAAGGAAACAATGTACAAGGCCAGCAAAGTACACAGAAACTTGCAGTCTTGAAATATATCGTGTAGTTTTCCTCAGATATCAACCTTTTCCCATTGAGTGATCTTGCAGAAAATGTTCGAAATTGACTCTCACGTGAAACATTTAGCATCCTTACCTTTCTCAGACACACGCCCAAATGAGTCAAATACAGCACAGACAGATGCAGTTTTGAATCTTGACATTTTAGGTGATCGTTCACTTTGATAAGTGCCACTAAATTTGTGGAAAAAAAGGTAACTTCGAAATACACGTGCAGGTGTTTTGGTTTTTTATGTGAGCTGTGTGTGTGTGTGTGTGTGTGTGTGTGTGTGTGTGTGTGTGTGCATGCATGCACGCACGCGCAGGGTGACGAAAGGGGGTAGGAATGGTGCTGATGAGTGTGTAAAGAGGTTTGCTTGTTGGGACTGGTGGAAATACTCCTGCTCCTCCTGGCCCACAAGCAGTACTATAAATGCACTTAGCTTATGGATCTGGCCCTTCTCACTTCCATTAAACTGCCAGATACCCAAGCTCCAGGAATACTGGCCTCTCCTGAGGGTAAAGGAAAATTAAAATGGAGGAACACAGCCACCTTGAAGGGAATCAGTGACAAACCCATCTCCCGAGGGCGGATTGGTCGTCTGAGACCCATAGCACCTTAAATTGACTCCTGAGCGCGATCTGGTTGCCCTCACCTGAAGCAGCCATATGAAATCAAAATGTTAGCACTGTTTCTCTCTTCACAGAGGCTGCCAGATCTGCCGAGTTTTCCCAAAGTTTCCTGTTTTTACTGCCCCATCTGATCCACCTCTGTTAAAACCTGAAGTGGGAGGCTTGGGGTTGGGTTTGAGGTTTTTCAAATTTTTACCTTCCACTCGTCTCCAACACAAGTTATATCACACTCTCTAAACCAGGGACTTGTAATTAGCACAAAGCAGCCTCAAGTTTGTATAGGACAACAAAACAAAATAAAACAGGACAATTTAAGGAAGCTATGCTGTGCTGCCTCTCTAATTTTAATGAGATGTCAAGGTGAGTATGTGAACATGATGAATTATGTCATTTGAACTGTGAAAAAGCACCTAGAAGTACAACTGTACACAAGTTAAGTTATATTTGTAATTAGCATTTTAACCTGCAAATTAGTACAGGCAGTAGTGAAACAGTTTGAAGTGATGGATTAAGGTTCATTATACAATATTGAAGTACATGCAATTTTCTTTCTCCTATATCATATTGGTAACAATATACTAATCAAGCCTAGCATGGTACGAGTAAACTAAGCTAAATATCTGATTACAGGAAGACAAACCCTTGAACCTCTGGTGAACAGAGCCATTCTGATGAACAGTATAAACAAGGACTGTCATTTTAATGTTCTAAAAATTGCTATAAAAATCAGTTTATGGAAGCTTCTACATTAGTGCAAACAGTCAGTACCAATAAACACCTGAGAGGACATACACTGTAAAGATAGTACAAACAAGTATTGGAAAAGCTGTGTACATTAACGTGAACAATGTATATTAGATTAACGTTTTAAAATCTTAAAATGTTAAATGCACTATTTGTGGAGAGTGTACAGGTGGTGAAGTGTTGTTTGCCAGACAACCTTTCCCCTCAAACAAAGCATCCTCATTTCTCTAGATTACTCCCACAATTCTATTACAGCACAAAATAGCTCATTGGTCAACACCCTCCTTCACAATAGTCCTAACAAAACTACCAATGCCCACTCAGCTCAACAGCTATAATCCCATTTTATAAAATTACATGAAACACCTGTTCTTAGTTCAATAGAACGTTAACTAAAAGTCTTCTGCGTTCTTACCAATTAGTGAACTAAATCATTCTGAACACAAATGAATCCCACTTCACAGCAGATAGATCTCGTGCTTTCAGCTTGTTTTGTTAAACAAAATGCAAGCCATCCCTACACATTATTGTATGTATTGTATTATCTACAGTATTGTCATTTGCATTTTCACGAAAACACACTAGTCTCCAGATTTACATCAGCCATTCATCATTTCAATTCATTCCAACAACGGGAAATTCAATAATTAGTGGGCTGGCACTGCCCTAAAACAAACAAAATAAAAGGGTACAATATCCCACTCACAATGATCACCTTGTCGATTTCTGGTCTGTTTCAGATATTTTAATTCAACCATTTCCTGTGTAGTTGGTTGATCTAGGAATGAGACTTGTCAGGAAGACGAAACTAATAAAATATAAATAACTTTTTAAAACATGAATTCAATGAAAAAATACTTGCAGAAGTTCATTTTAGGGCAATGAATTTCAATAAGCATTTTGACAGGGATGTTGCAACTCATTTCAGATTTTCCTTACATGTAACCAAGAAACACAATGGGCCATAACTTCCGACTAGCCTCGGAAAGTGCTGGCCCACAGGAATTGGAGGAAATAAATACCTACTTACCTGCCAACAGAGCAATACTCCCTCAGTCCTGCAGCAGATTGACAACCTATGGAGTGCAGCTCAAACCCTCAACATCCTGACCCAGAGATAAGAGTGCGACCAACGGAGCCAAACTTATACAGAGTGAACCAGAGTAGCCTCAACACCAATTCCAGTATTACACATAAATTTCTGTGTTCAGTATGTTAGTCCAATTTTTGGTGCCCAACTTCAGGGAGTCAAACACAGACCAAATGCATTTATACGTTCTCAGGACATCCAAAGCACTTCACAGCCTGTGGCTTTTAAAGATTCATGGCTATTATTACACAGGAACAGATGCAGCAAGTTTGCACACAAATATTTCAGAAACAGCAAGAGTTAAATAACCATTCTTTTCTGTTGTAGTGGTGGCAGTAGCTGAAGGATAAATGTTGGCCAGAAAATCAGAAGTTCCTGCTTCTGTTGGCATGGTGGAATAAAATCTTACATTCATTTGGACTCGTAGACAAGGTCTCGGCCTAAACATCTTATTTGAAATCCAGCACAGCCAACAACTTAACACTCTCTGAATAACAAACATCAACAGAGTCAGTCCTGGTGTAGAACTTGGACCTATGATCTTATGTCTCAAAAGCAATAGTGCTACCAAATACATAATATCCAAAGTCTTCCAATCCCAAAAGTGGTGAACGCTGAGATGTTTGCTGTTATGGAGGGCCGCAACAGAACTCCAAACTTCACTAGAAATAGCTTTGTGGGAGCTAATTGCTTATGATCCTGCTGGGACCTGTCAGCATGTAAGGTTGGACTGCTTGCCCAGGACTTAGATAGGGATTGAATGTGTGGTAGCTAAATTTACCAATGACACCAAGTTAGTTAGGAAATTAAGTTGTCAGGAGGAGGTAGAGTCTGCAAAGGGAGATAAATAAGTTAAGTGAGTGGGCAAAAATTTGGCAAATGGAACATAATGTGGGAAGCTGTGAACTCATCCACTTTGCAGGAAGAATAGAAAAGCAGCAGAGCTTGATGATAAAGAGGGATCTGGGTGTTCTGGTACATGAGTCACAAAAAGTTATTACATAGGTACAGCAAGTGATTAGAAAGGCAAATGAAACGTTGATGTTTAATGCATGAGGAAAGGAATATAAAGGTAGGGAAGCTGTACTGCAGCTGTGCAGCACCTTGGTAAGACCACATCTAAAAAGAGTGCTGTGTACAGGTTTGGTCTCCTTATTTGAAAAAGGATATAATTACATTAGAAGCAGTTCAAAGAAGATTCACTCAGCTCATTCCTGGGATGAAGAAAGATGATCAGGACTATACCCATTGGAGTTTAGAAGGAGAGGTGAACTTATTGAAACATACAAGATTCTGAGGGGACTTGATAGTGTGAATACCAGGAGGATGTTTCCTCTTGTGGTGGAGACAGTTTAAAAATAAGAGGTTTCCCTTTTAAGATGGAGATGAGGAGAAATGCTTTCTCCGAGGGTTGTTAGTTGTGGAATTCTTTTTTCCAGAAAGCAGTGCATGCTGGATCACTGAATTTATTCAAGGCAGTTAGATTTTTGATCAGCAAGGGAGTCAAGGGTTATGGGGGACAGACAGGCAAGTGGAATTGATACCACAATCAGATCAGTCATGATCTTATTGAACAGCGGGGCAGGCTTGAAGGTCCGAATGGTCAAAGTCCTATGTTCTAACGATTTATTACACCTGCTAGGAACAGCACTAAAGCCTAGCCTACTCCAGGAACACATACCTTTAAATCACGAAGAGGGTCCCACACTCCCAAGTGCTGCCAACCCACCACCACTACGCCCCCCGCTTACCCCCAATCCCAACACAACCAGCTCAACCAACTGACCCCCGTCAGCTCCTTAACTTTGCTTCCTCAACAATTGATCCATGCTGCAGCAGAGAAAGGAAGATAGGAGCGTAACTTAAAATGCAGTCAGGGGCGTAGCCAGAGATTCACCACTAACAAAAATCCAGACCACTGTAGCAGGTTACAAATACTGGACTTATTCAATTATTAAGGATTAAGTCACTCCTTTCTGTTAAAATACTTCTGTTTATTTTAATTCTAAGAGCACTTGTACCTCAGTGAGTATAGCCCTAACTTACTTCTCCATGTTTCACATCTCAGCAGTGGGTTTGTGAAGGCCATTACAAACAAACCTTTTCAGAGTGTATCGCACAAGAACTGGAAGAGCACAAGAGCTGGAAGAGCACAAGAGCTGGAAGAGCAAACATTCATAGTAACAGCAGCAAAACTTTACACTTGGCATTGTTTCTTTACAACCACAAACTTAAAAAATAACTGGTAAGAACTAGAAATTTAAATTGTTTCACTGGTGACGCTCGGTATCTTAAAAATATCAAAGTCTTTGCTTTTTGTCAAAAACATATTTGCCAAAATTTTACTCCATGGTTCATATTGCACTCTTCCTTCATACTGCACTTCATTAGTAATCAAGCAATCGCAGTGTTAATAATGTTTTCAGCCACACCTGCACTATATACAAGAATGTCAGAAGTCAGGGAGACAGAAGCTCGGAAAGTATTAAGTTTCCAACAGCAAAGATCATGCATAAAATAAGAAAAGATGCAGGATAAACTAAATGTCAAAGTGTAAAAGGGAGCAGGGGAAAAAAATAAAATCAGAAAGACCTCCCATTACTTACGTGGAGTAACGAAGTGAACTGTTAAAAAGGACAAAAAGTGGTATCAGATGGTAAGAAAACAAAATCTAGTATTATTTGCATCAGTCTGCCACTAGGTGACACTTCAAGATACCACAGAATATAAAGTTTAAGATTTTCCCTCATTATATATTTGGTACAAAAAGGTCAAAAAGACACGTGCTTTTAGAAGTCTGCACAACATCAACTTATTAATACATAAATATTGGATATTATAATCTAGTCTGTCCATCTCAGTTAGGGGAAAGATGGAAAGTTATTGTTCTGAAAATATTCCTCACTCCCTAAATTCATTCTGATTTGTACTTGCTACCATAGCATTAATGGTACAACATATCAAGGAGCCACTCAAGAACAAAAATAATTAAAAACAAATCTTGTACATCTAGAAACTTAAACAAATAACACCTACATGTGCCAAAATAGTAACAGACATTCAACAGTATATTAAACCAACTTGACACCATTATTCATATCTACATTTTTGAATATTTCCATTTATTTAATGCACAATTATGTCTCTCATTGTATGCAAAATGTTTTGGGACAATGAGAATTATCATGAAGTGTAGTAACTATTTTCCAAGCAAAAGTATCATCCATTTTGCATACAAAATCCCATAAACAGCAAAGAGATGAATGATTAATCTGCTTTTGGTGGTGCTGGTTAAGAATAGTAAAGGCACTTCCAGGTATCAGTGATCATAATGTGATTGCATTTCACACTCAGTTCAAGGGAGAAAAGAATGGTTCGAAGGCTAATGTTTTGAACTTAAATAAGGACCATTATAAGAGTATGAAGACAGCTGGCTAGAGCAAGCTGGAAAATTAGGGATAATTCAGTAGAAATGCAGTGGCAGACATTTATGGAGATATTTTGTAACACTCAGCAAAGATACATTCCAGCGAGAAAGAAAAACTTTAGGGGAAAGATGTATCGTCCATGGCTAATTAAGGATGTTAAGGATAATATAAAATAGAAAAAGTTTACAATTCCAAAAAGATTAGTGGCAGGTTAGAAGATTGGACAGAATATAAAACACAGCAATGAATGGCTAAAAAAAGAGAAATTAGAGTGAGAGAGAAAGCTAGCTAGAAATATAAAAACAGATAGTAAGAGTTTCTACAGATATAAAAGGAACAAAGTAGTGATTGTTGGCCCTCTACAAAGTGTGTCTGGGGAATTAACAATGGAAAAAAGAAAACAGCAGATGAACTGAACAGATATTTGTCTTCACAGTGGAGGATACAAATAACATCCCAGAAATAAGTAAATCAGGAGGTAATGGGAGGGAGGAACTCAAAATGGTTACAATCTCAGGGAAAGGATACTGAGTAAATTATTAGAACTAAAAGCTGACAAGTTCCCAGGTCCTGATGGACTTCATCCTGGGGTCTTAAAAAAAAGTAGCTGCTGAGATAGCAGAAGCATTGCTTTTAATTTTCCAAAATTCCCTAGATTCTAGAAAGGTTCCATCAGATTGGAAAACAGTGAATGTGACTCCTCTATTCAAGGTATGAGGAAGATAGAAAGCAGGAAACTACAGGCCAGTTAGCTTAACATCTGTCATAGGGAAATATCACAAAATAAGAGCTCATTGTGTAAGGGGTAACATATTAGCATGGATAAAAGATTGGTTAGGTAACAGGAAGAAGAGAGTAGGCATAAATGGGTCATTTTTGCTTGGCAAAATGTACAGTGGAGTGCCACAGGGATCAATTTTCAGACCTAAACTATTTACAATCTATATTAATGACTTGGATGACAGGACCGAATGTATGGTTGTTAAATTTACTGATGACACAAAGATAGGTGAGAAAGTAAGTTGTCAAGAGGACGAAGAGTTAACAGGTTTAGTAAATGAGTGGGCAAAAATTATAATGTGGGAAAATGTGAACTTGTCTGCTTTGACTGGAAGGAAAAAAAGCAGCATATTATTTAGATGGGGAGAGATTGCACAGCACAGTGGTACAGAGGGATCTAGATGGCTTGGTACATGAATCACAAAGTTAGTATGCAGGTACAGCAAGTGATTAGGAAGGCAAATTGAATGTTATTGTTTATTGCAAGAGGAATGGAATATAAAAGTAGGTAAGTTTTGCTACTGTTGTTTAGGGTATTGGTGAGGCCACATCTAGAGTAGTGTACAGTTTCAGTCTCCTTATTTAAGGACGAATACAATTGCAATGGAAGCTGCTCAGAGAAGGTTCACTTGACTGATTCCTGGGATGACAGGGTTATCTTATGAAGGAGGTTGGACAGGTTAGGCCTGCATCCATTAGAATTTAGAAGAATGAGAGGCGATCTTATTGAAACATGTAAGATCCTGAGGGGACATGACAGGGTGGATGCTGAGAGGATGTTCCCCCTTGTGGGACAGACTAGAACTAGAGAACAGTTTAAAAATAAAGGGTTTCCCACTTAAGACAGACAAGAGAATTTTCTTCTCCGAGGGGCGTGAGTCTGTGGAACTCTCTTCCCCAGAAAGTGGAGGAAACAGGGTCATTGAATATTTTTAAGACTGAATTAGATAGATTCTTGATTGACAAGGGAGTCTAAAGGTACAGGGGGGTAGGAAGATGGAGTTGAGACCACAATCAGATCAGCATGATCTTATTGACTGGCAGAGCAGAGTGGAGGGGCTGAATGTCCTGCTCCTAATTTGTATGTTTGGGTGAATAACCAAGACACAAGACAGACAAACACACACACCCAGACATATATTTATGTAGCGCCTTTCATGACCCCAAGGCACCCCAAGGCACTTTGCTGGCAATCAAGTCTGGTCATTGTTTAGTTTTTTTTTAATTCATTCACGAGATGTGGGTTTCGCTGTCTGGGCCAGCATTTATTGCCCATCCCTAGTTGCCCTCGAGAAGGTGGTGGCAAGCTGCCTTCTTGAACCGCTGCAGTCCACATGGTGTAGGTAGGGAGGGAGTTCCAGGATTTTTACCCAGCGACAGGGAAGGAACGGCAATGTATTTCCAAGTCAGGATGGTGAGGGATTGATGGGGAACTTCCAAGTGGTGGTGTACCCATCTAACTGCTGCCCTTGTCCTTCTAGATGGTAGTGGTCGTGGGTTTGAAAGGTGCTAAGGAGCCTTGGTGAATTCCTGCATCTTGTAGATGGTACACACTGCTGCTACTGTGCATCGGTGGTGGAGGGAATATTTGCGGATGTGATGCCAATAAAGCGGGCTGCTTTGTCCTGGATGATGTCAAGCTTCTTGAATGTTGTGGGAACTGTACTCATCAAGGCAAGTGGAGAGTATTCCATCACACTCCGGACTGATGTCTTGTAGATGGTGGGCAGCCTTTGGGGAGTCAGGCGAGTTATTCTTCGCAAGATTCCTAGCCTCTGACCTGCCCCTGTAACCACAGTTTTTATATGGCTAGTCCAGTTCAGTTTCTGGTCAATGTTAATCCCCAGAATGTTGATAGTAGGGAATTCAGTGATGGTAATGCCATTGAACATCAAGGGGCGATGGTTAGATTTTCTCTTGTTAGAGATGGTCACTGCCTGGCACGAATGTCATTTGCCACTTGTCAGCCCAAGCCTGGATATTGTCCAGGTCTTGCTGCATTTGGACATGGATTTAGGAATTAGGTAAATGCTCCACATTCAATATATGGTACAGTGAGTCAGCCTTGGTGCAGTAGCAACAATAATGCCTCTTAAATCAGAAGGTTGTGGGTTCAAGTACTATCCAGTAACAAGTATATAACCTTGGGTGATACTTCAGCACTGCTATGAAGTTAGTGCTGCACTGTCGAAGGTGCCATCTTTCAGATGGGACATTAAGCATAATCCCCATTGATAAAAAGATCCCATGAGATTGATTATCTGAAGAAGAGGAGCAGAGGCATTCTAGCGCACTGGCCAATATTTATCTCTGAACCAGCACCTAAAAGAAAAAAAAACTGGTCATTTATTTCCTTGCTGAGTGTTTGCTGTGTGCCAATTGGCAGCTGCATTTCCCTATAAAATAGTGACTACACTTCAAAAATCACCATCAATTGTGAAGCACTTTGGGATGTCAAGATTGTGAAATGCATGTTTTCATGCACACACTTAACGGCAGTTTTTCTGAAGTAACAATAGACAAGGAGAACCCCACAGAAATTCACTCCCTGCTTGTTTAAAATTAAGAGCTCAAAATAATTAAAAGTGCAGATGTGCAGTGTGAACAATTGGCAGAATGGGCTTGAGAAACTGAACAGCCTTAAGTACTTTTGTTTGTCACTAGGGTTAGCTGATATATTCAAAGCATGTCTGCTCACCAGAATATTAAGCTTTTAGAGCTCTTACATTGGTGTTTCTGAAAGTGAGCAACAACTATTAGGAGCCCACCTCTCAAAACCCAGTATAAAAGCAGCATGCAAGTCTGATCAGACAACCGTACAAAGAAGTGATGTAACCATGGAAGCGTTTTTACCAGAAATTGAAAAGGAAACCAGGTGCAGGACATCTAAGAGGCATTTATTTTATTGAATAGTCTAGATGTGACAATGAGCTCACGAAATTAAATTTGTGACTTAAAAATTGATATGGGCTTCAAAGCAACAAATTTAACAATGAATTGAGATGCTGAAAAAACAGGTACTTTGCATGCACGTGCAATTAAATGGGCTGTTATGCTTCCAATACCATTTACTAAAGTTCAATTTTCCTAACTGTAAAAGCTGATTGAACAGTTACCAATTCATGACAGACCAACAGATTTGCTCAACATTCTAAAACAATTTCTACTGACCAGTTAAAGTCAATGGAATCTTTAGATTTATGAAATTACAGTTTAGTCACTGCATCAGAGGGCGATAACAATCACCAAATATTCAGTCATCCCACAACAGTAGTAAGCTAATAAATTGCTGCAAAAGCATTCCAAGCGACTTAGATTAAGTTTATATGATCACCATTCTTCAACTCTCCAGGATCACACCATTCACTAGTTAAGAGAACAGACATGAAGTATGCTCCAAGTCCTTCACCGCTGCACTCCTGACTTAGTTGTGTGTGTGCAACATGTTTCCATTTTCCACCAACCACATGCTCCTCACTTCTCCAGTGGCAAGGCTGACGTCAGAAACTCTATGGGGAATTGCATGCCCAAATCATCTCATGCATGAAATACAGAGTACCAACATACTGTACACAGTATACCAGTGTCCAACTAAAACATTAAAAAATTTGGTTCAGTATTGTTAATCTTTTGAACTAAGCAGCCACCGTTACAAACACAATATGGTTTAACTTTCATAAACAAACACCAAATGCTGTGCAAAACCCTATTAAAGCTTTGGTGGCTATAAAATGTAATTGTCATAGACTATTTCTTCTGCCTAAATACACCACATGAACAAAGTCTATTTAATGAATGTAGGTTAAAAGTAGAATGATTGCCCCTTGCTCATAAGGTATAAACATTTCAATTATTTGGGAACAACAAGCATGGCAGAGATAAAAACAAAACATGCTTGAAAAACTCAGCAGGTCCGACAGCATCTGTGCAGAGAGAAGCCAAGTTAACGTTTTGAATTCATGACACTTGCATAGCAGAGAGCCCACTGTACAAAGAAGCATTAGATAAGGTTGAGTTACTCTTTTAACTCAGTCACATTAAAAATAACCACAGCAGTTAAAAGCAATTCAGCTTCAAAAACAAACAATTTATCTTACCATCTCAGTGGTGGCTAGAGGCAAATCATGAATGATCTTAAAAGTAAAGAGCAAGAGGATAACAAAAGATTAGGGCTTATTAGGGACCATAAGGGTAAGTTAAATGGAGCTAGAGGATGTTGATATTGGTCTTAATGAATACTTGTGTCTGCTTTCACAAAAGAGGGACGATACAGACATTGTAATTAGAGAAGAATGTGAAATGAAATTAACGGTGAGGCAAGTGTTAAGGGGTTTAACATCTTAGTATGTGGATAAATCCCAGGGCCCAGACGAAATGTATTCTAGACTTTTAAGGGAAACAAAAAGAAGAAATAGCAGTTCTGACCATTGTTTTCCAATCCCCTCTCTCTGGCTACAGGTGAGGTAGCAGAAGACAGCTTACTTTTATTCCTTCATGGGATGTGGCATCACAATGCAAGGCTAGCGTTTGCTGTTCATCCCTAACTGCTTGAGAAAGTGTGGTGTGCCGTGTACTTGAACCATTAGTCCATGTGGTGTAGGTACACCAGTGCTGTTAGGGAGCTAATATACCATTATTTAAGGAGGAGAAAGGGATTGATCGCACAAATACAGAACAGTCAGCCTAACTTCAGTGCTGGGAAAATTTAAAAACATCGAGGGAATCTTCATTCAGGAAAACACATTAATCAATGGCAGTCAGCACAGCTTTTCTATGGGAAGGCTATGTCTGATAAACATGACTGAATTGTTTGAGGAGTTAATAAGGAGGGTTGATGATAGTAATGTATTTGATGTAGTCTATATTGATTTTAGCAAGGCTTTTGACATAATCCCACATGGTAGACTGGTTAGAAAGTAATGGGAGCCAAGGCAAAATTGTAAATTGGATCCAAAATTGTCTCAGAGGAAAGGACAAAGGATAATGGCTGAAGGATGCTTTTGTGACTGGAAGGTTGTTTCCAGTGAGGTTTCACAGCGCTCAGTACTAGATCTCTTGCTTTTTGTGGTACATATATCAACAATTTGAACTTGAACACATGGCGTTTGATTAAAAAGTTTGCAGACAATGCAAAAATTGGCCATGTGGTTGATAATAAAGAAGAAAGTTGTAGACTGCAGCAAGATATCAATGAACCAGGCATACGGGCAGAACAGTGGCAAATGGGAGTTCAACCCAGAGAACCGAGAGGTAATATACTTGGGGGAGGCTAACGAGGCAAGGGAATACACAATAAATGGTAGAATATGGAGATGTGCAGAGAAACAGAAGAACCAAGGTGTGCATGTCCACAGATCCCTGAAAGTGGCTTGTCAGGTAGATATGGTCAATAAGGCGGCAAATGGGATCCTTGCCTTTAGTCAAGGCACAGTATACCAGAGCAGGGAGATTGTGCTTGAATTGCATAAAACACTAGTTAGGTCACAGGTGGAGTACTGCATGCATTTCTGGTCACTACACTATTGTAAAAAAAAAGAGATGACTACACTGAGGAGGTTACAGAGGAGATTTAAGTGATGTTGCCTGGAATGGAGAATTTTAGTTATGAGGAAAGTTTGGATAGGCTAGGGCTGCTTTCTTTGGAACAGAAGTGACTGAGGGGAGACCTAAGTGAAATATATAAAATGATGAGTGGTCTAAATAGAGCAGATAGGAAAGCCCTATAACCATTTGGTTGAGGGGTCCATAATCAGGGAGTATAGGATTTAGGGCAAGATGTAGGTGGTTTAGAGGGAATTCAATTTTTTTACCCAGAAGCTGATGAAGGTTTGGAACTCTCTGCCTGAAAGGATGTGGAGGCAGAAACCCCCATAACATTTAAAGAGTACTTGGCTATGCACTTGAAATGCACTTGTAACCTACAAGGCCACGGACCAAGAGCTGGAAAGTGGGATTAGGTTGAATTGCCGGCAAGTATGTGAATGGCCTCGCTCCATACTGTAAATTTTTAGGATGTCTATATTTGCCAAATGGCTCTTTCAACATTGGTACATCATTTTGTCTCTGATATGATTATTGTTAATTGCATTTGTGTTGAATCATCTAGGGTAATTCTAACTTTTTCTTCATAATCTCCCATGCACAAATACTCTTAACGCAGTGAATGTTTTCTATACTGTAGATTTTCCTGCTTAGTTAGAGAAGTCTCATTTTTGCCTAGGTACTATACATACGATATGGGGTAGTACAACCTTGAATTTCAATTCTTATTAGGTAAACAGAATGAAAGACTTTCCCAGCAGTCACCTTCTAAGTGAAGTCATTTTGGGCCACATTCATCCAGTTTCTAGAAGAGTTAACAACTCAACCCCACTTTAAAACTGGCACATTCATCATAATCTGGGAAATGATAAAGAATAGATGGTACCAGAAAGAAATTCACATAAATAAAGCAGGAAGAAGCTTCTGAAGTTGAGGTTCAGGCACATGCCAGGCTAAAAAGAGCTTGTGTGTCCAACTTCATAACATTTGATTTAAATGCTGAACGGACGCCATCATTGGATGGAAAGTGGAAAGTGTCAAGTTGGAAATGGTGGCTCCACATTCCTTCTTTCGAAATGCCTGAAAGCTAAATTCTTTGGATGAATGTAATGGATATAATAATGAGTAGTGACCTAGTGACTCCACTTAAGGCCTACTATGGTTACTTTTGGATAGCATCACTAAATTGATCCAATGCAGATGGATTAATTTATTGAAGTGACAGTAGGCATTTTCTTCTCCCTATGAGCCATGATGGGAATAAATAATACGGAAGGTCAGGAACAAGTATCATTTTACAAATCTTCTATCAGAAGTATTTGTGTCTTGATCTTTCTTTATTATAAACTCAATAGATGCTTATTTTATCAGCTTGTTACTAGTCATAGCTCAATTAACCCATGACATGGGGAAAATGCATCAAAACGAGGTGATGGTCATTTGAAATTCAGTCCTACAACTCAAGACTGTAGGATCAGTTTGCTTTTCCTTTTCACTACTCCTGATGGTATTTGGATGACTAAGAAAGAGGCCCAGCAGTCTTTTCCAATATTGTTAAATCAGCATATGTCTAAATCTCTTACCATTAATTTCAGACAGACCTCACTGTACAGTACGCTGCAAGAAAGTAATTGACTTGTTGCATATTAGCGAGTAGTACAATTCAACTAATTAAATAGGAAATCATGAGAATACTGCTTGGGTGGTTTATTAAAAGAAATATCAGCTGAACTACACCACCAAAAATATGTATCTGAAGCAAATGTGATACAATAGATCTCTTTGTTTGGGTTACATTTTCCATTCACATGTTTTGTAGTTCAGGTCCACTAACAATGAGACAGCATTATGTAAAACCAAAATAATCCCCATCCTGCAATTATTCCAATAGCCTTCAAAATTTACAATACAGAGACAAATTCTTTACCTTATGATCTAAAGTGGAAATCTTATTTTTAAGTGAATGTCTAAAGCTATTTTAGATGTATTTGAGACTTGGTCCAAAATTTCATTTTTTCTATGCTAACTGCAGTTTATGCAGTCTTGCAGTTAAAATGCACAGTTGCTTCCGGTCCAGTCAGAAATTTATAAACCGTACATACAATTAAAGTGAGGAAGAGGGTTATGAAAGTGACATGGAAGACACAGTATGCCAATAGAATTGATAAAACTTAACACTGGAATAGCACTGCTTTTTACCAAAACACATTTCAATCCTGTATGCATACAAGCATGTCTACAGAATGTCAGTACATTTATTTGAAAATAAAGTTTCTGTGCTCTGTTAACTATGAAAGTCCCTTTTTGATTGTACTGATTCACAGGAATCCATACATGCTGAGAGAGTTAAGCGTGTGCTGGAATTAAGATTATTCTGCTTCATCAGTAAACCAATTTCTTTAAGACAGCTTTCCTTCTAAAATTTACAACAGCCTAAACTTTATTAGCAACTGAAATCATGAACCAAGTTAACATGTTTTATATTTAGTATAAATAATAAAGCAAAGTTATAAGCCCACAAGCTGTACAAATCAGCCCAACATGCACTGTAAACTGAAAAGTGACTGAATGTACCGTACTGCAATGCCTTGAATTAGTTTACAACATACAATGCTCAATGCACACTTAAAAGTTTTAATTGGAGCACGAGAGCTTCTGCAATCCACTTAGAGGGTCACAGGTGTCATGCAAATATTCCCCAAGCAGTTGTTCATATCCTCAGGAACAGAATTGTGAACATTGACAACAACTGAATCATTAGAACAATACCAAAGTAGTAAACTATTGACACATGCCTATCAGCACATCAACTCATGTGCTAACAACAAATAGCTTGGATAGTTAGAGCTTAAATTTTCAGATATTTCAGTAATGTATAACAAGGAATACTAGTCTCATTTGAGCAAAAGCAGTATGAATTGTTTGAAACTCATTTCATTTTCAACATTTAAACAGAAATATTCCAGATTATGAAACAGCATACCAAAAATCCAAGAATAACCCCAATTGCATGTATCGCCCGATTCAAGTAATTGACATAGACCAACTATTTGTTCAGATCATCAGCACTTGGCACTTAACCAGACAAGAACTACCTCCTTCTTCCCATAGGTTGACTTTAAGGTTAGGTAATTAGCCATAGTCCACAAAGGGCCTCAGGCATCTCTCTCCATTAAGCAAAGACAACTGGTTAATAAGTAGCTTGAGGGCACCACTCTGCAAATGTGGGTCAAGGCAAGGGGGCAGGTCTCCATGAACTACTACAACCAGTATATGGATTGAACCTGTGCTGTTGGCATCATTCTGCATCACACTCAAGCCATCTAGCCAACTGAGGTAACTGATGCCCCAATGTTTCTGCCTGGTTGAACAATAACTTAAGCGCTGATGGTGTGCATTTAAGTTACGCATGCATACCTAGTTGTACGATGATAACACAAACCTTTTTAAAAAGATAGCATCAGTCTCTCAACTAATGGAATAGACTTCAAAACCAGAAATTTACAGGTCCAAGGTTGTTATGTGACCTACGCCACATCTGTATTTGATATATTTTAAGAGCACTTGACATACAGGGCTGAAAACAATAATTATTTTCACAGGCTATATAATTTGTTGGTACAAACTGTAAGTTCAGATTCTGCTCTTGTACAAGAACATTAAAAAGAACACAAGTACAATCCATATTGTTCTTAAACTGAGCAATCTAAATTTTCCCCAAAACACAAATCCAAATCAAAATACATTAACGTTGGGCACACATCACCATATAATTCAAAATCCAAAACAAATTTGCACGCGTGTTTTAACATCAGATCTCCTCTACCCTACTATCATTATTCACCTTAAAGTAATGCACCAGCTAACACAGTATAGATACAGTCTGGCCAGATAAAGTGTGTTTCACTAAATCACAATGTGACTGTATGTCTTACATTCTGCACTTAAATTCTTCCAAATCTCAATTAACATTGCTTTCTTGTATTGACTGAAAATAATATTTTTTGCCTACGAAAGAAATACCACATTTGCAAATAATTTATATAACTGCAGAGCAATTATAAATGGCAGTCATTTGTACTGTTTGCAGCAGAACTAAATCAGTTTAAGTCTGTTTCTAGAAAGTATTTTCATAGCTATTATAGAAAGCAAAAATTTGTCAAATGTTGTTGAGTCTGTGGAACACAAGATACAAGTAAAACTAAATTTCACAATAGTAACTACATCAAAAACTGAAGTTGGATTCAAATTTTATTCTTAACTGTGTATTAAAATATTTTCAGCTTTCTATACATTGTAGTGTTGAAAATAGAAGCAATATTCCCCAAACTGATTCATTCAGCCTGTGGCTGATACAAATGGTTACCATTTAAATCTAACTTACAATTAAATATATAAATAAATACTTCCTGAAGAATCAAACAATATTACTTTCAATCAAGTAATAGTAAATTAATGTGAGAATCCAGCAAAACCTCTGGCAATTTTAATGTACATGAGAATATTGTATCGTCCTAGAACCTTACCACATCACTGATTCTTGCCTTACAGCAGTGCTTTTCCAAACTATTCAACCGATCCCTACAAGTATTAACATATTTCAAGAAATCTTATTTTAACTTTAAAAACTCTTCCAGTTACACAAGGAAAAGCAATCCTCGCATAGGAAATATGCTAATATACAGAAAGAGAAATAACTTGTTTGTAACTTTACTGAATTCACCTCTTTCTAGCTTATCTGCTGCTGAAACCTTCATTCAAGCCTTTATTGCCTCTGGACTCGACTATTCTAATGCACTCTTGGCTGGTCTGCCACATTCAACCTTCCGTAAACTGGAGGTTTTCCAAAACTCTGCTGCCCATGTCTAACTTGTAGCAAACCCCATTCCCCCTGTGCTTGCTTAGGTACACTGACTCCCAGTCAAGCAGCATTCTCATCTTCATTTTCAAATCCCTCCACAGCCTTTCCCCTCCCTTTCAGTGTAACCTCCTCCAACCCCACAACCCTCAGGGATAGCGGCGTTCCTGTAGTTCTGGCCTCCTTGACATTCCCAATAATAATTGTTTCACTATCAGTGGCCGTGCCTTCAGTTGCCTAGGCCCCAAGCTCTGGAATACCCTCCCTACACCTCTCTGCTTGAAGACACTCCTCAAAAACCACCTCTCTGACCAAGCTTTAGTCATTTGACCCGATATCTCTTTATGTGGTTCAGTGTCATACTTTGCAAAGCATTTCACAGGATTATAAAACAATGTTTCATTATGTTAAACAGTGCTGCATAAATAAGTGGTTGTTATAAATCAGTAAGGTTTTCAAAAAAATACATAACTCTGATGATCTTGGGAAGCCTCGAACATTCCCTTCTAGGCTTCTAGAATCCTGGGATCCCAGTTTGAAAACATATGCCTTAAAGACTGGAGAAAAATCCACAACTACAATGACAATTGGTTCTGAAAGCACTTGCTAGAAACTGACTGTTTACTTAACACATGTCCACAAATCCCATTCCATATTTCATTACAGAAGAAGCAATCTATTATTATACTTAATGATGGCAAAGAAAACTGACGCAAATCCTACTTAAATCAGTGCAACAGTTTCACTGCTGCTATTGCAGGACAACACTTATTTCAAAGAATGACTCATCTGTAGAAGTCATGTTTAAGAGAAATTCTTTACACCTAGTAACCAATATAGATTTAAAAATAGACAAACTAGGTTAAGCATTGTTTACAATGTCCAATACTAAAAAAACCACTAATGTGCTAAGTAAATTAGTCCAATTATTTTCAAACGCCACCAACCAGCTTCTATGCCCCAATGAACTCATTTAAGATAGACAGTTCCAAGTTATTCTATGGCCTTACCACACCTGACCTTAGCTGTCTCATCGAGCCATACAATCATACATGCAGCCCGAACTCCCCATAATGCACTTCCATTTGCTCCACCTCTGATGGCTATCCTTTTAGCCACGATGCTTTTACCTTCTGTAAATGTCTTCCTAAATCCATTAATTTTGTCACCTCCTTCCCCATTTTAGAAAAATCTCAAAATTCTTTGTAGTTGCCTTCATGATTCTCAACATATAATTGCACCATTACGTTAATTTGGCTCCGAGAGATCTTTAATGCAATGAGAAGCAATTTGGAAATCAAGCCCATCACAATACCTGTGGGCAAACCCCAAAAACATAAATATGGTTTAGCAAAAATAATTTGAAGAAAATAGTTTCTGCATGGAGACTAACTACAATATATTCATACAACGTGAGCGATAATGACACACACTCACTGATGTGTATTCTGAAAAAAAAGGCTAATCTAATACTGCATTAACCAAGCATCCATCCCAACAGCAAAGCATGTTTAGAATCTTACAAAACCCTCAGCACATTGTGCGAATCTAAATCACCGTTAACGCACAACATTTATTTGTTGGAACCACCTCGATTGCTCAACGTTAAACTGCTGGGGCTATGATAATGATGCTGACGATGTTTAAAGTCTGGGATGACACAGCGTGACTGACTGAACGTTTGGAGGATTCATTCATCTGGTATCTGTGCTGAACCAGAAGCCCGGGAGTAACACTGACAATGTTAATGAAGGCTGCCTGCCTGCACAACGTTGTTTCCCGGCTCTTGCTGGTGGTGACACAGTGGATGAGGGCAATCCTAGCTGGTCTCTCTGCCCCGTTTGCCGGCCCCTGTGCAGCCCTAACCCGCTTCCTGCGGCCTCTCCACTCCACTCGCCTCTTTGACGGTGCAATCCGGCGCCAGCTCGAACTCCTCTTTGTCTTTCGGAGTCTTGACGGTGACCCGGATGGTTCGGGTCCCGGTTCGAGAACACTGCTCCGCGTCCTCCGCCATCCTCGAGCCGAGTGTCAGCCAACGGCCGCTTCCTCATTGCACCGCGGCACCATGGGTAATCCACCCAGAAAAATCCGACCTCTCGACAGCGGCATCAAATAGCAAAAAAAATACATCCGAGAGTTAGATAATCGCAATAGCATTTCTAAAATAATATTTGTTTCTCAAAAACTTACGGAGCTGGCTTGTGACGTTTCACAGTAGCCCCCATAAGGTGATGACGTAGGGAATGGGGAAGTTGCTAGAACCGGAACGGGAAATAGACGAAGGGTCACATGTGGGGTGACATCAATAGAGACGTTCATGTATGAGCTTATTGAGTCATTGTGCACCTAACATGCTTTGACACCTTGACATAGGATCACATCAATATCTTAACATACCTTATCAATACCCCTATCCCTCTTCTAAAATAAGTCATTTTCTTTACTTTCAATAACAAACCACATTTGCTTTTCTACATATTCAGAAGGCGACAAGTATAAAACATTTATTATTCTGTGAAAACATGCGTCTTACACATGTGTGATCTTTAGTCCCAATAAATATACGTAAAACATAAATTAATGTGCGTCAAATTCTTATTTCAACCAGCCTTATGTCAACTATTCTTTATTGAATGTGTTATTTATGTATGTATGCACTTCACAGGTTAACTTACCAGCATTGGTATGCTTCAAAGGAAATAAATTATTTTCTGTTTCACTAACTGTACTTCAACATTGAGATGCAAATGGTAAATCTTTATTGATAGGGACACTTGGCGTAATTGCAACTTTTTTTTTAACTACATCTACAAATCAAGTTTAGTAATTGATTCACAAAACCTTGCTGATCTCCTTATGAGTTTTGGCAAATAACCATGTTTTGAACGGTTTGGTTTTTGTTCAGTACTCAAAAAAGATCCTGTTTCTTAAAATATAATGGTACTTCAGACACAAGTTTTAACGTTTTAAACTCGGGCATGAGGTCATGATCAAGTAGATCATGCTCATGTTTTGGTTCATCCCTTACCTGGATCATGTGATCTACATGGACATTTCTCACCTTTCCATCAATTTTAACCAAGTATCCTTTCATTCCATACACTTCTAGTACGTTTCCCACATTCCTCACATGATTTGTGAAGGGAGTTCATAACAGAAACTTGCTCATTTAGCTTGAAGCTCTTTTGTTTGTGTCATACTGACATTTCAACTGAACTATTTATGTTCAACTTTAAGAGTCAAGTTTGGTAGGGCCAAACTTAAATGCCTCCTTATCAAAAGCTCAGCAGGTGTATACCCTGTCATGGAGTGTGGCATTGTTCTATACTTCAGCAGGAAATTAGCCAACTGCTGTTTCATATTGAGTTTTGAAAACCTATGCAGCTCTTGTTTCTTGAATGTTCCTTTGTCTATTCTAACAGATCTTTCAGCTGCTCTGTTTTGGATGGTAAGGACGAGTGAGGGTATGTCTGATAATGTTTTGCTTCATGACATTTTGGAACAGAATGGAATGAAATTGAGGGCCATTATCTGAGACAAGCTCCTCCAGTAATCCATGGCAAACAAAAATAGACTGGGAACACAAAAAAGAAGCCACTGAAATTGGTTTGATGAAAACGATCATCAAATTAAGGAATTGCTACAGGAGAAAAATGCAGCATATGCAGCATGGCTGTGTGGGAAACAAAGATACATCTGCTGCTAAGAAATCACTCCAGGAGAGCAAAATAGACCTGCAACAGATGTTGCCTGTGATGAAAGATGCATTGTGGGCCAAACAGGCCAAAGAGCTTCAAGTTTATGTAGATCAGCACAACATGAGGAATTTTTATAAAGCCCTGAAGACTATATGTTCCTCCCTTACATGGCTACTCAACTATACTCAGTGCGGATGTGGATCTCTCTTGACAGAGGGAGTTATCAAAGAGTGCTGGGCTGAGCACTTTAGGGGTGTGCTTAACCGCCCATCCACTGTAAATGGGGTAGCAATAGATAAGCTTCCAGATTGGCCAAATGTGAAAACATGGACATCAAACCCTCTGTTGTGGAGGTTGACAAAGACATCAAATTCCTACCTCAAGGAAAGCTTCGGGCTCAGATGGGATCCCAGGAGGAATTTATGAATCTGGGTGGTCCCATCAAACTCACACAATTATAAAACAGAATGTGGGATCAACAAACCATTCCTCAGGAGTTCAAGGATGCCATGATTGTTCATTTGTACAAAGGGAAAGGACAAAAATATGTGTATGACAACCACAGGGGACTCTCACAATTTGTGAGAGCTGGTAATATCCAGGCAAAAGTTCTACTCAACAGACTGGTAAGCCACATAGCAGAATGTATACCGCCAGAAAGTCAAAATCGGTTCAGGAAAGGCAGAGGCTCTTGCAGCAGATCTTCACCCTTTGGCAAATACAAGAGAAATGCCATGAACAACAGATGGGACTCTACTGTGCCTTTGTTGACCCGACAAAGGCCTTTGACACAGTAAATAGAGAGGCCTTGTGGAAAGTCTTAGATGTCCTGATAGTACTGTAAATCTGATCCAGCAGTTTCACGATGGAATGACAGCCAGTGTCAATGACTGTGGTGAATACATTGACCCATTTGACATACAAGTGGTGTGAAGCATGGATATGTCGTGGCCCCTGTGATCTCTTTGCTGCCATGCTTTCTGGGGCATTTGATGGAGACATTGATGGAATATACATCCAGTTCAGAACAGATGGCAATCTCTTCAACCTGAGATAACTCAAATTCTCAACTGAGGCATCAGAGATGATGATACGGGAATTGCTGTTTACTGATGACTGTGCCCTCATGTCATATTGTGAGCAAGACTTTAAAGGATCATGGACTGTTTTTCAAAAGTGGCTGATGACTATGGGTTAACCATCAGCTTAAAGAAGACAGAGATATTCCGCCAACCACCACCTAATTTTGATCATACCCCACTTAATATAACTATCAATGAACAACCCTAAAGGCTGTAGGTAACTTCACACCTCAGAAGCATAGTCACCAGAACTGTCTGCATTGACACTAAGGTGGCAAATAGAACTGCCAGAGAAAGCTCAGCATTTGCCCATTTGTGCAAGAGACTGTAGAGGAAAGGAGCCTGTGAGACATGGATCACCTACTCCAGACATATTAAGCAGTTGGACATGTTCCACATGAGATGCATTCGGAACATCATGGGCATCAAATGGGAGGACAATGCCCAACATTGAGGTACTTCAAAGAGATAAATGTCTGGAACTGGAGCAAACATCATCGGAGCTCAGCTCAGATGGAGTGGACATGTAGCCTGCACGACTGACAATAAAATTCCTAAGATAAAGGCAAAATACCATATACAGACTCGAAACGTTAACTCTGTCTTTCTCTCCACAGATGCTGACAGACCTGCTGAGATTTTCCAGCATTTTTTGTTTTTGTGTGTGGAATAAAATTCCTAAGGTGGTATGTATTCACAAGTTAAACTTGGACACTGCCTGTGAGGTAGGCTGAGATTGAGGTTCAAGGACTCCTTGAAGGTGAAATCAGAAAATGTGCCACGTCCACCGCAAGCTAAGAGAAGAATGTGAAAAACAAAATAACAACCTTGGGAGCAATCTCAAGTAACAGCTTTGCTCCCTTCAAACAGCAAAGAATACAGGCAACTAAAGACAAAAGGCAAGCTAGAAAGGCTGAGCTGTCCCAACAAAATCAAACAATTCTCCTTGCTCACACTGTGGAAAACCATGCATCTTTGCAACTGGGCTCCACAGCCACATTATAATACACAACAGATGACTCTACACACAGAAGAAACAGTCATCTTCAATAATGAAGGGAAATCGACAAGGTACCAAAGTCTCTGTCAGTTGAGTGATTGCAAGTGGCATAAATGTTGTACAACCCTAGCTTCTTGTCACTTAGGCACTCTGAGTTCATTTCAAGATTATGCATTCTACGCTGTCTTCCATTACAACTGGAATGCGTTCTGTTTCCTTGTTTGGCCTTCGCTCGGCCAGCAGTTGCAATATGCCCTGTCTTTTGGCAATTAAAGCAGTTCACATTTCTGTAATGGTATGTCTTTTGCCATGTGGCTGCCATTACAATGATAACAAGTCACTAAACTGCTATAAGCAGTAATCTTCTGACTAATTCTCTCTACTCTAGGGTTGGTAGAAGTCTTTTGATTATGGACAGAAGCTGTACTAGTCACTTGCAGAGGACAAAATTCCTGAGTATCTTTGATAGAAAAAGAAATCTTACATGCTAGCTGATATATAAAACTTTATGTGCTTAGTAATTTTGATTGGATTCTTTCAGCCACCATTCCACACCCAAACCTGTCTCATAATGGAAAATCTTAAAACATGCCCAAGTTGCCATGTAGTGATAAATTCTTCAATGCCACAACTGTTTCACTAATCTACTGATTTCTGGTTCCAAGATTATATCTTCTGCTACCTTTAGCAGCTTAGGGGTCAAATGTTCCTCCAACGTTGTGATGATTATTTTGAATGACTCATCTTTTGCTTTGTGGCAGCAAAAAGGTTTATTAGCATGCCATACACTTCCCGACCAATGTCTTTAAGTAAAATTTCTTTCTTGGGCTCAAGAATTGCCTTATTCTGAGTCTTGACCTCTTCACTTTCACCTTCAAATTCTACATTGTTATTAGCTCTAAAAAACATGTCCATTCCTTCAATATACAAACTGAATGGTTCTCAAGCCCCCTCATGTTCCAAGCCTTACGATGTGCCCCGTGGATGCAGCCATATTGTCCTCTTTCCAAGTTCAACAGTGACACTGTAGACAATTCACTGCAGCTGTTTGTAACAGTGATACAGAGTCTCATGTGTGCATACTGTAGGTGTGAGGCAGACAAGATGAGTTTTTGTGATGGAACATCGCAATTAGTCAGTTTAGGAAGAACAAGTTCACCTGAAACCTAATTCACCTAAAACCAACTGATCAGTAGTTGAAAACATCCTGCAACAACCCAAAGAAAGAAATATGACAAGGAGGTTGCAGATGGACATAGGTAAGGTGAGTGAGGGGGCAAAAATTTGGCAGATGGAGTACAATGTGGGAAAATGTGAAGTTGTTCACTTTGGCAGGAAGAATAAAAAAGATGAGTAATTCTTAACAGAGAACTGAATCTTTTTAAGGCAGAGATAGATTCTTGTTAGGCAAGGGAATCAAAGGTTATCGAGGGTAGATAGGAATGTGGAACTTGAAACACAAGCAGATCCGCCATGATCTTATTGAATGGCGGAGCAGGTTCGAGGGGCCAAACGGCCTACTTCTGCTCCAAATTCGTACATTTGTATATTCTGAGGCCCAAGGAGAGGGGGAGATGGGCAGTGCTCAGGGACAATCATAGACCCAGATCTTCCACTCTCCAGATGGACATATCCTCCAGTGATGCACTGTGGGACCCCTTGGAAATTCCCACGCAAGAACTTCACAGGAATTGCCAAGCAGTTTCAAATTCCATTGGGGAATTAGCCTGCAAAACTCTGATTTAAAGTCGGAGACTTTGGACAGTTCTGACTTACTTAGCAGAAGAGTTACCTAGGAAAAATTAGAAGGATTAAAACCAGTTCTAACTCCTTGGTAACTATGGAACTGAATCACCGAGTCCCCACTGGATCCTCCAACTATCCACCCCTCCTGATCATCCGACTATCCCCAATGCCCCTGGCTAACTCCCCCACACCCCAACTAACCCCAATCCCCAACTACCCCACCTGATCACCCGACCACTCCCCTGACCCACACCCCCACAGCCCAACTACACCCATCCTGAACTCTTGAACCCTCGACTATCCCCTGACCCACCGACTATCTCTCACCCCGAATAACACCCCCACCACCTGCCCCCTGGCTACCCACCGACCACCCCAACTACTCCTCCACATCAGCCAACTACACTACCACCCCAGCCCCCCAAATTCCTGACTATGCCCCAGCCTCAATCCCAACTATTCAGCCACCACCCCGAACACCTAACTACCTGCCACACCAACCTGACCAGCCCCCACCCTCAACTACCTCCCACCCCCAACTACCCCATCCCCCAACCCTTTACTACACCCCACACCCTGACTACCATTCCACCCACCTGACGACCTGAACATCCCACCCACCACCCGACTCCCACCAGCCCTTCACCCACTTAACTTACTCACTTACCTTCTCTTCTAGCTTGTCAAAGTGGCTGTAACATTTAACTCTACTGGAATACAGCAACACTTAGGAATGCTTTACCATGTTAACGGTGCTATATAAATGCAACTTGTTGAGTAGAATTTGTCTTGGGATATGTCAGGAGTTTTGGATCAGAGAGTGGGGGGTGTGGAAGGTCATCCAGGAGAACGTTGGAATAATCAAGTCTGGAGGTGAAAATGTATGGTTTCAGCAGCAGATGGATTAAAACTGGGGTGGAGTTGGGCATCCTCTTTGTCTCTACTCTCCCTTCTCCCTCCCTTTTTTCCCAATTTTATCAATGTGCATCTTATGTTTTAGGTCTGAAGGGGAGTAAAATGTTGACTGCTTTCTCCATTAATAATGATGCAGCTGCTGTTTCCTGTTTTTTTCTGGTCCAGATTTGAATCAATTTGCGAGAGTTAACAGGCAACCATCAGTTGGTAGAGTTCCTTTTGAATAATCTTCCTTCTCAGACTTTGCATAATAACCTCCTCTTGATATAGAGTAGCATCTAAGTCCCTACTGTGTGTGGTCATATTCAGAATTATTCCTATCTATGACATTTGTCTTGCTTCCATATCCAATGCAGTTCAGGTCAAATTGCAGCTAAATAAAATATCAATGTCAAAAACTTGTGCTTCTCATCCTTCGAAATATAGCCTTGCTGTGTGAGATGCCACTCCACCGGTCTGAGGTGAATAGTTTCACAATTGGCCCATTAACACACCTACCAAAGTCCTGTCAAGATCACCTCAGGAGGTCAGTGATAACTGTCCAAGACGAGATTTTTTTGAATAGATTATGAAGGCGATTAATTGGCCAGTGCTGCCAGCACTTTAGTCATTGTTCTTTTCTTAACTGTTCTAGGGATGATTCCAGCAGGCAACTATGCTCATGGGACAAGTCACTCAATGAACCAGGGCCATTATATTGCAATAACTCACTGGAAACACGGAAGCCCCTCCTTAATTTATAGCTTGCCTGACAGCTTTCATAATTTTGATGGGGCCATGTACCAAAGTTCAAATCATAGTGACAAAATCAATGTGAGCTAGCGAAGCCCACATCCCTTGAATGAATAAAAAAAAAGCAGAACCCATGCAATATAGTATGCAGAATAAAAAAACCTACAAACAATGGGCAAAGTGTTCCATTTATTGGTCGCACCAATTTTCTCTTGTGCATTGAGTAATGAATTACTGAAACAACTAGGATGAGACAGTGTCAGAAATTTGTAATGGACAGCGATTTAACGTTTTAGGCAAGAGATGTAGAGGGAATGTGCGGAGAAATGTTTTTGCACAGAGCTTGGTAATAACCTGCAAACTCACTACCTGTGAGGATGGTGGAAGTTGAGATGATGAACCATTTATGAACAATACAGATTAGGAGCAGGAGGAGGCCGCTTGACCCCCCCCGCGCCTGCTCGGCAATTCAACAAAATCATGGCTGATCTGATTGTAACCTCAACCCCACATTCCTGCCTACCCCCAATAACCTTTCGCACCCCCCCCACCCCTTGTTAATCAAGACTCTATCTAGCTCTGCCTTAAAAATATTCAAAGACTCTGCTTCCACCCCTTTTGATGAAGAAAGTACTAAAGATTCACAACCCTCTGAGAGAAAAACATTCTCCTCATCTCTGTCTTAAATGAGCGACCCCTTATATTTTAACAGTGACCCCGTGTTCTAGATTCTCCCACAAGAGGAAACATCCTCTCCACATCCACCCTGTCACGACCCCTTAGGGTCTTTCAATCAAGTCGCCTCTTACTCTTCTAAACTCCAGTCGATACAAGCCTAATCTGTCCAACCTTTCCTCATAAGACAACTCGTCTATCCCTGATATTAGTCTAATAAACCTTCTCTGAACTGTGTCCAATGCCTTTACATCTTTCCTTGTATAAGGAGACCAGTACTGTACACAATACCCCAGGGGCTGAATTCTCCCCCTGTCGGCGGGATTGTGTTGGGGGCGGGCGCGAGCCCAGTCGGCACTCCTGATTGGGGATGCAGCGCCGTTTTACTGGCCGGGCCAATTAAGGGTCTCTCAGCATGACACTTGCCCGGAAACGCTGAGAACTCCCTGTGCGGGTGACAGGATTCCCTGAGTCATTCCCTGCGCTGTTTCGAGTGGATCAGTTTGACATGTGTAAATTTAAATAAAAGGAAATAAAAACTTTTAAAACATGTCCCCTCATGTGACACTGTCACATGAGCTGGGACGTGTGAAAGAATTAATTTTAAGATTTTTATTGGCTTTTATTGGCCTGTGGATGAGGTTTCATGAAAAATGTGAGGGCCGCTTGGGCTCTTCTCCTGCCCGCCAACCTTAAGGTTGGATTAATTATTATTTAAATGGCCTTAATAGGCCTTTGACAGTTTGGCAGGTGTGCAGCCGACTCAGTTGCTCGCCCGCCGAACTGAAAATCTAAATGACGTGCAGTGACTTCGGGACACCTGCCCGACATCACCACGCGTCATTTTATGCATCGGAGTGCAAGCCCCACCCCCGCTCATCGACCGGAGAATTCTGCCCCAGATGTAGTCTCACCAGTGCCCTGCACAACTGAAACATAACCTCCCTACTTTTGTAATCAATTCCCCTCAGAATAAATGATAGCATTCTATTAGCTTTCCTAATCACTTGCTGAACCTGCATACAAGCCTTTTGTGATTCATGCACTAGAACACCCAGATTCCTCTGAATCTCAGAGCCTCACAATTTCTCACTATATAGATAATAAGCTTCTTTTTTATTCTTCCTGCCAAAATGGATAATTTCACATTTTCCCACATTATGCTCCATTTGCTAGGTCTTTGCCCGCTCACAACCTATGTCCCTCTGTAGCCTCATATCCACTTCACAATTTACTTTCCTACCTATCTTTGTGTCATCAGCAAATCTAGTAACCATTTCTTCAATCCCTTTATCCGAGTCATTTATATAAATTGCAAAAAGATGATGCCACAACCCTGATCCCTGTGGCATACCACTTGTCACATCCTGACAACTAGAAAAAGACACATTTATGCCAACTTTCTGCTTCCTGCTAGCTAGTCAATCTTCTACCCATGTCAATATTTCAAAAGGAAATTGAATGGGCACTTGAGAAAAATAAACTAGCAGGGCTACCACAGGGATTCAGGGCTTATTGGACTTGTAAAGAGAATATAATTTTTCCTAATATTACTGTGGGATGCTGTGAAGCAGGCTTGTGGGGGCTGTGTGTGTGTGTGAGACTAATTTAATTAAACTGAAGACAGTCGGACTGCAAGATTTAAATCATCAAAGGGGTTAGCAGGCATTTTGAAATGGGGATGGGCGAGCAAAGATGAGAACCCAGTAGATAAAATATGAATGGGAATTTGCATTCAAAGATAAGTGAGAGGTAAATTGTTAGATGTTGAATTTCAAAGATACATAACAGGAAGTTTTACAACTGGCAAAGATCATAAATAAATGAGGCAAAGTTACTAAGTTTATTTTCTCGAAAGTGCTGGCCATAATGACAATATGAAAGATTTTTGTATTCTGGGAAAGGTAACTTCCAAAGAAAGTTTAGATCAATGGGTTTAGAGATAAACGGGGAGAAAATATATTTAAGAAATGATTGAAAGGTGTTTGGGAGTGGCCATGTGAGATCTTGAAATGTAGGCAGACTTGTGAAAAGCAGCCTCCAGCCACCCCAGAGAAGTGTTTGTTTGTTTCAAAAAGCAAGATATTGTCACAAGCCTTGGATTTCCATTATTGAGTGAGAAGGAGATGGAAGCCCTGTGAAATACCTCCCTTATAGCAACAATGGGTGCCTTGTAATATTACTGGTTGTTGTAAGGAACATATCTTTTTATTTCTGTTGGACTGTTGTAAAGAACATATCTTTTTGTTTTGTTAGACTGCAGATTAAAATTACAATGGCTGCAATTTGAAAGATATGTCCACTGGAACAGGATGAGAGATATATGCAATTTTGCAGTCCTGGAACAGAGTGTGCCATGAAAGACAGGATGGTGCCGGAAAGGAGCCCTGGACCAAGGGAGCCACCTGACAACAGCATTTAATTGGCTCCTGACCAGAGTTTGTGTGAAAAGCAGGGCAGCAGAAAGCTCCTGATCTGCAAAGGGAAAACATCTAAAGTCTCTTCCGCATATCTATGTAACCTGCTCTCTCTCTCTCTGAGGAAACCCCTGTAAATAGGAAAAGGGAAAAACCACTGTTAGAGACATTGAAAAGCAAGTTCTCAACCAGTGAACTAAACACTGAAAGTACTAGAAGACCACCTCATGTAATCAACTAGAACTGAAAAGAATTTGGAAGACATCAATCAAAATCAACCCATCGAATCCTGTACACCGGAATCGGTGCTATTGAATTTTTTTATCCCAACCTTAAAATCCATGTTTTTTTGTGTGTCTTATGTGTCTATAGGGATTTAAGAAGGGGGTAGAGTTTAAGTTATAGTGTTAGAAGTTAGCAGTTCATACTTCTTTCTTTTGCTACTAGTTAAAGACAATTTGTTCAATAAACAGTTATTTAGTTAGCACATTTACAAACCTGTAGCTCGTATTCTGTTAACCTAAATTAAATAGTTAACAAGAATTGGGCAATCTGGTGGTTTGGTCAAACTTTTCACATTTATCACAGCTCAGGAAACAGTGGGGCTGATATTACAGCGCTCTATCCCCAGTGAGTTGTGACAATGTTTTATAGGTTAAGAATCTGTTTGGACTGTTGCCCAGAAAAGGGTGTTTATTTAGGAGTCTAGTTAAGTAGAACTCTTTTGGGAAATGTTGTAAGCCTAAATGTAACTGTGTAATTGTAATCTTGTGTGTTTAAGCTTTCTTTTCTTAATAAACGTTTTAATATTTAAAATCTCCAAAAGTGGTAGTGGAATCTTTACTTCTGACTTTAGTGCACATACCTTCTTGTAATAAAAAACAAATTGCAAATCATTGTGATAGCTTGGCCAAGATTCCCTTTGGGATTTGTTCAGCCTGGCAATTACCACTTGTCATATGATAACAGATTGCTTTAGAGAAAGCCGGCATGGAGCTAATGGACTGAATGGCTTCTTTCTGTGCCATAATGAGTCCAGGAATGAGGGAGATAATACAGTATGGTTTGAAATACAGTAATTATTATATTGTTTTCATATGTTTAATGTTCAAATGGCCTTAAATATCTTCTGGCATAAATCTGCAGAATAGTTATGTATTTTACATTGTATAATGCATGCTTAAATCATTATTCATAGTGTGATATATTAATTTCTTAATTAATTAATAAATGCAAACCAACAAAGTACCAACCCACTGTAGCATCAAATTGTTCATAAGTGGTTTCAGGGGATTTGATTCCACCACTCTATCTGGTAGTCCATTCCACACGTTAATTGCTCAGTGTCAAGAACTTCCTGATACTTGTTCTAAACATGCCTATGATTAGCTTAACTCGGTGACTCCCTGGTCTACTCTCAGCTAAATTTAAAACAGTCTTCCACATTTACCTTTTCAATCTCATTTATACTGTTGTATACCTGGACTACCAGATAGAGTGGTGGAATCAAATCCCCTGAAACCACTTATGAACAATTTGATGCTACAGTGGGTTGGTACTTTGTTGGTTTGCATTTATTAATTAATTAAGAAATTAATATATCACACTATGAATAATGATTTAAGCATGCATTATACAATGTAAAATACATATCTATTCTGCAGATTTGTACCATAAAATACTTAAGGCCATTTGAACATAAAACAATATAGTAATTACTGTATTTGAAACCATACTGTATTATCTCCCTCATTCCTGTACAAAATTACCTCTCAAGACATTTCCTTTCCAGCCTGAAGAGCCCAAGTTTCTCCAGTCTTCATAACAGAACCCTGTAAGACTGGGGATCGTCTTTGTGGTTCAACTTTGCACAACATCCGGTGCTTGAAGGTCTCCCATGTGTCTTGGTGAACAGAAGTAGACACAGAGCTCAAGGTGCATCAGACCACATACTGTAGTTTGACCGTGATGTCCTCTAGCTTGTAATTTGCTTTGGCTACATAGTTTGACATTCTATTGTCTTTGCTGACTGTTTTGTATTTGTTAAAAGTGGATAAATTAACAATATGTAGGCTGTTTAAATATTGAGGGGTGCAATTTTCATGATGATTCTTCAGTTTGTCCATTGTAACTTTGGTCAGTGAATGATTGGGGGAGTGGTAGTGGTGGTGTGGGGAATCTAGTCATTACTGAGGAGGACTGAAACAAATTATAGGAAATCATTAATAAAATTGTAGAGTGGACAAATAATTGACAAATGAAGTTGAACACGGATAAATGTGAGGTAGTACATTTTAGCAGGAGGAATAGGAGGTCACATTACTTGGAAGGGTGTGAGTCTAGGTAGGAACAAAGGGATCTCAAAGGGGCATAGTGATAATGTCACTAGACTAATAATCCAGAGAAACAGGCTAATCCTCTGAGGGCACGGGTTCAAGACCCACAACAGCAGCTGGTGGAGTTTAAACTCAAAAAATAAAATCTGAAATTGAAAGCTGGTCCATGGTGCCATGAAACTATCATCAATTGTTGTAAAGAACGATCTGGTTTACTAGTGTCCTTTAGGGATGGAAATCTACTGGCCTTACCCAGTCTATCTCACATGTGACTCCAGACCTACAGCAATGTGGTTGATTCTGAACTGCCCTCTGTACTGGCCCAGTAAGCCACTCAGTTCAAGAGCAACTAGGGATGGGCAATAAATGCTGGCCTTGCCAGCAACGCCCACAACCCTTGCAAGAATTTAAAAAATACACCAATCACTAAAAGTTGCACCATGGGTTATCAAGGCCATAAAAAACAACAAAGCACTAGGCCTTATTTCTAGAGGGACAGAATTGAACATAACAACTTGACCAGGACATTTCCCTTGTCGGGCAGGTTCGGTGGGAGCGAGAGGGAACAGTTGGGAAGTGGACTGCTGCTCGTGATCGGCGCCGCCTGCAATTTCACGCTGATGGGCCAATTAAGACCCACCCAGCATGAAATGCGCGCTGCAGCGTTAAGCGCTGCCTGTGTTGGAGGGGGGGGGGGGTAGGTAGAGGCGGGTGAGCGGGGAACTTCACGCATGCACGGAAGTGCGCGCAGGAAAAGCTGAAGATTTTAAAAATTAAAAATAAAGAATTTAAAAATGTTAAAAAAAATGACCCCTTACATGACTCTGTCACATGAACAGGGACATGTTATTCATGAAATGTTACAATTTTTATTCAATTTTTAATTTCTGTTCGAAACCTCAACCCCCCTGCAATGGTTTGGACGGGCAGCGAAAAATTTCTTTCAATTATGACTTTAATGGCCTTGTGTTTCGAATTCCACATTCCCATCTACCCCCAATAACCTTTGATTCCCTTGCCTAACAAGAATCTATACAACTCTGCCTTAAAAATATTCAATGACCCTCGCCTCCACCACCTTCTGAGGCAGAGTTCCAAAGTCGCACAACTCTCAGGGAAAATATTTCTCCTCATTTCTGTCCTAAAATGGTGACCCCTAAGCCTGAACTTTTATTTCGGTGGACAGGCATGATCGGCAGGCCTGGGAACGGACCACCGGCTGCAGTCAGCCCCCGACCATTTTCCCACGCTGGCTGGCCAGTTAACAACCAGCCAGCGTGAAGCGTGCGCTGAGATGCTCAGCGCTGTTGCGATGGGGGTGGGACGAGGGCGGGCGTTAGTGTCAACATGGGCATGGGCCAGCACTGATAGAAAGCTCCATGAAGGCAGAGAGCGGCCTCAGGGAGCTGAAGACCTGAAAAATCAAAAATAAAGGTTTCAGAACCTGAAAGAAAGTGTCCATACATCATAATAAATCACCTGAAAATTTAGTTACTGAAAATGCTGCCGAAGAAATTTATTTACATTTTAATTCATCACGGAAACCCCATCCTGCCTGTGGATGAGGTTTCATGAAAAATGTAAAGGCTGCCTGGCCAATTCGCCCGTCCACCAACTGTAAGCTTGGACGGATCACGAAAAATCGGAGTCAGTTGCTCCGTTAATGTGCTTAATTACCTTCTTAGCTCTTGGCGGGCACACTTCTGACTTTTGTGCGCGTGCGCCAAACAAAATATCGCATGAGCGCGGTATGACTTCGGGATAAAAACAAAATACTGCGGATGCTGGAAATCCAAAACAAAAACAGAATTACCTGGAAAAACTCAGAAGGTCTGGTAGCATCGGCAGAGAAGAAAAGAGTTGACGTTTCGAGTCCTCATGACCCTTCAACAGAACTGGGTTCTGTTGAAGGGTCATGAGGACTCGAAACGTCATGACTTTGGGACTCTGTATTGGATTTGGCGCCCTCTGCCCGCTGAGCTAAAAATTCTGCCCCTAATATTAAAACAGTGTCCCTTAGTTCTGGACACATCCTCAAGAGGAAACATCCTTTCCATATCCAACTTGTCAAGACCGTTCATGATCAAATCACCCCTCACTCTTCTAAACTCCAGCGGAAACAAGCCCAGTCTGTCCAAACTTCCCTTATAAGACAACTCGCTCATTCCAGGTATCAATCTAGTAAACCTCCTTTGAACCGCCTCCAATGCATTTACTTCCTTCCTTAAGTAAGGAGACCAAAACTGCACACAATATTTGAGATGCGGTCTCACCAATGCAGGGGAGGCAATGGCATAATGGTATTGTCACTGACTAGTATTCCAGAGACCCGGGGTAATGCTCCCGGGGCTTGTGTTTGAATCCCACCATGGCAGATGGTGAAATTTGAATTCAACAAACATCTGGAATTAAAAGTCATGACCATGAAACCATTGCCGATTGTCATAAAAACCCATCTGGTTCACTAAAGCACTTTAGGGAAAGAAATCTGCTGTCCTTACCTGGTCTGGCCTTTTTGTGACTCCAAGCCCACAGCAATGTGGTTGACTCTTAAATGCCCTCTGATGGGCAATAAATGATGGCTTAGCTAGCAACGCCCACATCCCATGAATGAATGAAGAAAAAAATGGCCTGTATAACTGAAGCTTAACATCTTTACTTTTATGTTCAATTTCTCTCATAATAAAGAATAGTATCCCATTAGCCTTCTTATTTAATTGCTGTATCTGCATACTAACTTTTTGTGTGTCATTTACTAGAACACCCAAATCCCTCTGCAGCTCAGAATTATGCAGCCATTCTCCATTTAAGTAATACTCTGCTTTTTTATTCTTCTAGCCAAAGTGAACAGTTGCACATTTTCCCACATTAAACTACATTTGCCACATCTTTGTGATGTCAAGCTAACTGGCCTATAGTTCCCTGATTTCTGCCTCCCTCCCTTCTTGAATAGAGGGGTTATATTTGCTACTTTCCAGTCTGCTGGAACCTTTCCAGAATCTAGTGAATTTTGGAAAATTAACACCAGTGCATCTACTACCTCATTAGCCATCTCTTTTAACACCGTAGGATCTAGACCATCAGGACCAAGAGACTTGTTAGCCTGCAGCTCCATCAGTTTGCTCAGCAGCATTTCCCTAGTGATTGTAATTTCACCAAGTTGCTCTCTCTCTTTCACCTCCTGACTTACAGCTCTTACTGGAATCTTTTTTGTATCTGCTACAGTGAACACAGAAGCAAACTATTTATTTCTTCTGCCTTGTCCTTATTATCTACTATTAACTCCCCTGCTGTCACTCTCTAGAGGACCAACACTCAACAATCTACTTACTCTTTTTCTTGTTTAAATACCTGTAGAGTGTCTTGCTATCAGTTTTTACATTTCTAGTTAGCTTCCTCTCATACTCTAATTTATTTCTCCTGGTTAATCTTTTAGTCATTCTCTGCTGTTCTTTACATTCTGACCAATTATGTGTCCTGCCACTCACCTTTGCACAGTTATATGCTTTTTCCTTAAGTTTGATGGTGGGTCCTCCCCTTAGAATTTTTCTTTATAGTAGGAATATTCTTACTCTGAATGTTCTGAAATATCCCCTTAAATGCCTGCCACTGCTTCTTTAGTGAAGTTATGCTAAGCTTGTATTGAATCTTGATTTGAGCATGCAATTCTGGTTGCTACATTATAAGACGGATTTAGAAGCACTGGAGAGGATTCAGAGAAGAAATACAAAAATATTACCAGAAATATGTGCATATACATATAAAGAAAAGATGAACCGGTTGTCTTTCTTTTCTCTTGAAAAAAGAAAGCTGAGAGGTGACCTAACTAAGGTCTTTAAAATTATGAACGGTTTTGATAGAGTGGATACAGAATATTTCTTTCTGTGAGGGTGAGCATAACTAGAGGCCATCAAGATAAAATAGTGACCAAGAAATCCAAGAGAGAGTCCAGAAGAAATTTCTTTACCCAAAAAGCGGTGGGAATGTGAAACTCATTACCACCAGTAGTGGTTGAAATGAATAATATAGATGCATTTAAGGAGAAGATAGACAAGAATATGAGGGACAAGGGTATGAGGGTTATGATGATAGATTTGGATATGGAAAGATGGGAGGAAGCTCAAGTAGAGCATAAATGCTGACATAGATTGGTTGGGCCGAATGGCCTGTTTCTGTGCTGTATATCCTATGTAAGTTGTCTAGTAACACAATGTGATGGACTGAAATAAGTATACAATAGCAATGACATGTTCACTGAAATCTGCCAGGTTAAAGACAGGTCAATTGAAACTCATCCCTTGCACCCTTGGGCTTAAGTCAGTAAAAAGGCAGTTCCCCTGCTGATAACAATCATTCATCACAAACAAATAAAAATGTTTAAACGCATCGATAAAAATAGTAAAAAAAGACACAAGTATGAGATTAGGAACTAGTTAAGAGTAGGAACGTTCATTTAGTCTAATAAATCTTTTTGTTTTAGCTACAGATCAATCTCATTTAATTGTTTTGAACCCAATTATGCAGTCTTTTTTCATGGGCTTCCATTTTAATTTATTCAACAATTCCTAAACTTGTAACAGGAAAAAAGAGCCTACTGCATCTCCCTTTCAATTTCCTAATTTTTAACCAAATATTTGAACCCTTCACCATTGTGAAAAAAATGTTCAGGTCAATTTATACTCTTTAATATAGATCACCTCAAAGTCTTATTTTGTCAAAGAAAACAAGTACAGCTTTTCTTTGTAGTTTAAGTTCCTGAAAATGGAAATTGTTGCTCAGTTTTATACTCCCCAGGGCAACACTATCTTTACTATGATTAGGTAACTAGAACTGTAAACAGTGCCCTAGGTGTGGTCTGATCAATGTCTTAACAAGCAACAAGCTAACCTACTTGGTTTTGGACAAAGTTTGAAAATTAGTTATAGTCCTTATTTGCATTTGTAAGACAATCGGTTTTCTCAATATCCCAAGACACTTTAACTACAATAAATTAAAACAAACTTGAATTTACTTTGCACTTTTAATATGAAAAAGCATCTTGTTGGACTTCACAGAAAAGGAGCAGCCATTTTGGCAGTTTAAAGATTCTTCTGTTAGTTGTAAATTTTCTCTGTAAAATAAAACAATTTCAACCTTCCTCTACCCCTCTACCTAGGTCCACAACAGAAACTGCCCTAAATTTTGCAAAAGTCAGAATTACCAGAGGGGTAGGTTAATTTAACCAAGTGTCCAAACTAGGGACCTCTAAGACATCAAAGAACTGATAATTAGACCAGTTCTATCTGAGCTTACATTTCTTTCTCACAGGTTTGTCCTGCGAATTTCATGGGTTTGAAGGTGTGAAAAGGGTTGTTCTTGGTGCTACAACCTTTTTGGGGAATGAATTCTTAACAGGAATACCATGGTCTGTCAATATTTGTAGTTTGTGTTATATGGCAGTTAAAGGGAACATGAATTTAAATTTTACTTGGGCTACGCACCTCCAACTGCAATTAAATTGTCAATGCAGATAAAAAGTTTGAACATTCCTGATTTAGTTCAAAAAATGAATTTCTTGTTTCAGATTGTAAACTTTTGTATTGCTGAAAAAAGAAACATGCTGTCTTGCACTCACCAGGGCAGAATCACAAGAATAAGAAATCTCAAAAGGAACAATTTATTCTGCATGAGAAGAGGGTGCTGATTGGTTGACAAGTGTACTCTGATTGGTAGAGGTGTTGCCATGGAGAATGCACCAGGGAACAGTTAGCTACCAAGCTTTTTAAAAAAAATTCAAATCAGGCAAGTCAAGTCTGATTGGTCAAGGCTTTGCCATGGGGAATGAGCCAGGGAATAGCTGACCCTCAAGTTTTTACTTAGTTGAGAAAGGTACAATGCATGGACATGCTCTTTCTGCTTACAAAGGACAGACAGGGACAGGAAAGATTTTTGTTTCTTTTGAGAAGCCTTTCAACTAATGTGTTCTTAATATTGTATTGTAAATTACATTCACTGACATGACAATTTCTCCATAGAGCGTAACTAGTTATGAAGGAAAACCATTTTTTTAAGGTTATTTTTTTCAAAGTTATTCTCCTCATGGCCAGGTAGGTTCTACTGATGGTTTTGGACTTCCCTTGCTTCTGGCTCTGTGAACCGAATGGTAGAGGGCTGGGAACAAGAAGTATGTCAGGGACAAGAAGGGGATTAATAAAAACTTAAAATTACCATCTCACTTAACCAATACACATCCACAATAGACTACAATTTATTTGCAATAATTTAGAACAACTTCTGTACTTTTGGGCCACAGTCTTCTAGTGGCTCTGCACATAAACACATTTGTGCAATGTCAAGGTTGAGATGGTGAGCATGGTTGGGAGAATTTACCTTAAATGGACATCTGACCTCTGAGGTGGAAGTAAAATATCCAATGAATTATTTTGAAGTGTGGAGGTGATACCTTTGATTTCCTGGCCAATATTTATCCTCTAATAATGTCACTAAAACAGATCATTTGGTCATCATATTGCTGTTTCAGGAACCTTGCTGTGCACAAACTGCTCTATTTCCTACATTACAACAGTGACTGCACTTTAAAGGTACTTCATTGATTGTAAAGCACTTAGGGACTGCCTAAGCTTATGCGAGGCAGTGCATAAATTTAAGTATTTTTGTATGCACTTTGCTCATAGTTTTAGTTGATTCTATACCTGTTTGTAACTGAAAATGAGGCAACTTTGTTGAATTCTAATTAATACTCTTATCGAGACCAATAGATAACAGATCAGTAGGATTTTTGAGTTTAATGCAGACTTTCCTGCAGTGGGATTAAACTTGCCACATATCTGCGCACAAATGAGCTTCATGCCAAAAGTCTGGACCGTTCCTGGCAATACCATTATTGACCAATATATGGCAGCACTGCTTACTATGTGACACCAGAACTCAATGCAACTTTATATATTACATCTGATATTTTATTTCTCCACCTTTATTAAAGTATAAATTTATTAAAGTGGTTTAGTATTTAAAATGCCATCAACTCTCATGATCCAATTTTAAATGCTTAAATGGTCTATTAACTTTAATAATATCACAGATTTCTGGCACACAACATTTATTCAGTGTCACGTTAGTACTAAGACACTCATTTTCTTGAGTGTTAGATAAGAATGGATAAATGTGCAACAGATTTGAATAAAATCCTTATAAATGTGAAGTAATTCTATGCACATTGTATCTGCTACTTGGAGTATTCAAGTCAATAGTTTGGTGGCACAAAAATCTAGAAGCAAAATATTACAGATGCTGGAAATCTGAAATAACAACAGGAAATGCCAGAAACATTCAGTTCAGCCAGTATCTCTGGAGAAACAAAAAAGGAAAGGTTGATGTTTCAGGCCTACGGCCTTATGTTAGGACTGGAAGATATTACAGATGAGCAACTTATTAAGAGGAACAGAACAAGGGAAATGGGGCTAGGGACAAAAAACCCCACAAAGTGATTAGGGAGAGAACAAGGGATGAACAAGAAATTTCCATTGTTTGGCTGATTTCCGACACTGGCCTTTCTGACACCCACCATTTCAAATATATGTTCCAACCTTCGGGGCTTTAAAAAAGTCACAACTCTGTCAGTCAGTGAGAGTGGGAACTGACTGCAGAGTTGTGATGGGAGGAAGAGGAGAGAAGCAATATTAATACAAGACAAAGGGAGGCATTGTGAGAAACATAAAAATATATATGCACACACAAGAGCAGGACGATATATGAATGGCTGAAGCAGAATATGGTAGAGGGTAGGGAAGCATGGGTAAACCAGCAAAGTGGAGCAGGCTTTAGCGGCCCCAGAGTGAGGGATGAGAGTGATGAAAGACATGTTTTTGTAACAAGGAATCACATACATATTATAGTGTAAAGCAGTAAAGTCACTACAGCGTGAGGAGCCGGAAAATTGTAGCATTTATCATCAGTGGCGAAATGCAAATGCTTTTAGGTCACTTCAAATGGGTTGCTTGGAAAAGTACCATGAGATGAATGCTGTTAGGCTCATTTTTGAACTTTAAAGCTAACACACCTGATCTGGCTGCGATGCTGGCTTTCCAGTTACCTCATTATCACCAACCAAAGTAACAGTGATACCCAAGAGAGGGGGAGGAGTGGGATGGGGGTAAGAAGCAAGCAGGGGTGGAGGGAGGGAGGGAAGAAAGGAGGGACAGAGAGGGGGGAGCAGAGGAGAATGAGGGGAGGACGTGGAGCAGGGGAAAGGAGAGGACAGAGAGGGAGGGGGGGGAGGAGCAGAGGGGGAAAGAGGGAGGGAATCTCCTGTGATCACTGCGCTTTAATGGCAGTGTGAGCACTACAGCATGTCTTAGGTGTTCTGTGTCCAGTCTGACGTGGGAGGACAACCATGTTTGGGATTTTGGGAATAGGTATGGAGTCGAGATGGGGAAAAAAAGACTCCCTCTCCCTCCCATCACAACTCTGTAGTCAGTTCCTGCTCTCACTGACTGACATCAGAGTTGTAATATTTTTTAAGCCCCGTACTAGCCCCGAAGTTTGGAACATATATTTGAAATGTGGGTTTCAGAGACGCCAACATCAAAAATCTGCCAAACAACATAAATTTCTCATCCCTGCAGAATGAGGGAAGGAAAGAGACAGTAGAAACTATGGGTGCAGACCAGCTGTCAAGTGCATTCTGATGTGGGATTTCTATCTCAAGCACTAGATCTTAACCTCCCCCTTCCCCACAGTGCTGGGTACAACCATCCTACAATATTAGCATCTGCTGTCAGAGAAGAAATGGGAGCTCAGATGAAAGTTGAGTTTTTAGTCAATATTCATACCGATGTAGTGCAATCCTGAGCTCCTGGTGGCTATTCAACAAGGAAAAAACATATAGTGTCTTTAATGTGGTCAAATGTCCTAAGGTGCATCACAAGAACATATCAGACAAAAATTAACACCATGTCAAAGATGATATCATGACAAGTTACAGAAACTTGACCAAGGACAGGTTTTAAGAAGCTTATTAAAAGAGGGAGCAGGAATGTTTAGTCTCAAAATTCCAGAACATACAGACTAGGCAGCTGAAGGCATCACTGTCAATAGTGAGGCAAAAGACGTGGGGATGCACAAATGGCGAGAGTTGGAGAAACAGAATTAGATGAGCATTTATGGCTTGACAAAGTTATAGATGCAGTGTTGCTGGAAGGCAAAGGAGGGGTTTGGAAACAAGGATGAGAGCTTCAAAGCAAGGTGCTAGTAATACAGGAAGCAGTGCCAGCTTAACCTTAGTAGTGGTAAAGCTTTTAGAAACAATAATCCGGGAAAAAATTATCAGTCACCTGGATAAGCATAGATTAATTAAAGAAAGCCAGTGCGGACTTGTAAAGGCAAATTGTATTTAAACAATTTGATTAAGTTTTTTTGAAGAGGTAAAGAGAGTTGATGAGGGTAATGTAGTTGATGTGGTCTATATGAACTTCCAAAAGACATTTGACAAGTGGCAATAACAGCTTTGCCAGCCAAGTTGAATCCCATGCCCCCCCCCCAACACTCTCAACTCCCCCATCTTCCCCCACGCTCTCACCCCCCGCAACACTCTCACCTCTCACACACCCTCCCATGCTCTCACTTCCCCCACGCTCTCACCTGCCCCGCCCCCCACGCTCTCACCTCCCCCAACCCCCCCACGCTCTCACTTCCCCCAACCCCCCCACGCTCTCACCTCCCCCATCTTCCCCCACGCTCTCACCCCCCGTAACACTCTCACCTCCCACACACCCCCCACGCTCTCACCTCCCCCAACACCCCAACGCTCTCACCTCCCCCCAACTCCCCCAACGCTCTCACCTCCCCCAAATCCCCCCACGTTCTCACCTCCCCCAACACCCCCACGCTCTCACCTCCCCCCAACACTCACCTCCCACCAACCACCCCCCCCACGCTCTCACCTCCCCCAAATCCCCCCACGTTCTCACCTCCCCCAATGCCCCCAAGCTCTCACCTCCCCCAAACCCCCCACGCTCTCACCTCCCCCACCCCCTCCACTCTCACTCCCCCACCCCACACACCTCCCCCACACACATTCGCACCTCCCCTACACCCCCACAACATGCTCACACCTCCTGCACCCCCTCTACTCCATCACCCCCCCACATCTCCCCGACCCCAACCCTTCACACCTCCCCAACCTCCCCGCACACGGTCACTCCTCCCCTTCCCACCCACACGCATCTCACCTCCCCTCCCCCCCCCACACACATCTCACCTCCCCTTCCCCCCCCACACGCTCACACCTCCCCTTCCCCCCCCACACGCTCACACCTCCCCTTCCCCCCCACACGCTCACACCTCCCCTTCCCCCCAACACGCTCACACCTCCCCTTCCAACCCACATGCTCACACCTCCCCTTCCCCCCCACACATATCTCACCTCCCCTCCCCCCACATGCTCACTCCTCCCCTTCCCACCCACACGCATCTCACCTCCCCTTCCCCCCCCCCACACGCATCTCACGTCCCCTTTCCCCCCCACACGCATCTCACCTCCCCATCCCCCCCCACACGCACACACCTCCCCTTCCCCCCCCCACACGCTCACACCTCCCCTTCCCCTCACACGCTCACATCTCCCCTTCCCCCCCACACGCTCACACCTCCCCTTCCCCTCACACGCTCACATCTCCCCTTCCCCCCCACACGCTCACACCTCCCCTTCCCCCCCACACATATCTCACCTCCCCTTCCCACCCACACGCATCTCACCTCCCCTTCCCCCCCCACACATATCTCACCTCCCCTTCCCACCCACACGCTCACACCTCCCCTTCCCCCCCACACATATCTCACCTCCCCTTCCCACCCACACGCATCTCACCTCCCCTTCCCCCCCCACACGCATCTCACCTCCCCTTCCCCCCCCCACACGCTCACACCTCCCCTTCCCCCCCACATGCTCACACCTCCCCTTCCCCCACACACGCTCACACCTCCCCTTCCAACCCACATGCTCACACCTCCCCTTCCCCCCCACACGCTCACACCTCCCCTTCCTCCCCTCACGCTCACACCTCCCCTTCCTCCCCACACGCTCACACCTCCCCTTCCTCCCCACACGCTCACACCTCCCCTTCCTCCCCACAAACTCAGTCCTCCCCTCCCCCCACACACTCACACCTCCCCTTCCCCCCCACACATATCTCACTTCCCCTTCCCCCCCACACGCTCACACCTCCCCTTCCCCCCCACACACTCAGTCCTCCCCTCCCCCCACACACTCACACCTCCCCTTACCCCCCACACACTCAGTCCTCCCCTCCCCCCACACGCTCACACCTCCCCTCCCAAGACGCTCACACATCCCCTTCCCCCCACACGCTCACACCTCCCCTTCCCCCCCACACACTCAGTCCTCCCCTCCCCCCACATGATCACACCTCCCCTTCACCCCCACACACTCAGTCCTCCCCTCCCCCCACACGCTCACACCTCCCCTCCCCCCAACACGCTCACACCTCCCCTTCCCCCCCACACGCTCACACCTCCCCTTCCCCCCCACACGCTCACACCTCCCCTTCCCCCCTACACGCTCACACCTCCCCTCCCCCCAACACGCTCACACCTCCCCTCCCCCCAACACGCTCACACCTCCCATTCCCCCCACACATATCTCACCTCCCCTTCTCCCCCACACGCTCACACCTCCCCTTCCCCCCCACACGCATCTCACGTCCCCTTCCCCCCAGACTCACACCTCCCCTTCCCCCCCACACGCTCACACCTCCCCTTCCCCCCCACACGCTCACACCTCCCATTCCCCCCCACACATATCACACCTCCCCTTCCCTCCAACATGCTCACACCTCTCCTTCTCCCCCCACACGCTCACACCTCCCCTTCCCCCCCACATGCTCACACCTCCCATCGTCCCCCACACGCTCACTTCTCCTTTTCCCCCCACACCTTCCCTTCCCCCCCACACACATCTCACGTCCCCTTCCCCCCAAAGACTCACACCTCCCCTTTCCCCCCACACGCTCACACCTCCCCTTCCCCCCCAAAAGCATCTACCTCCCCTACCTCCCCACACACGCTCGCACCTCCCCCACTCTCCAACACATGGTCACACCTCCCGCACTCACACACACACCTCCCCCCACACACAGACACCTCCTTCACCCTCCTGCACTCGCACCTCCTCGCACACACTCACACCCCTGCTCTGACACTAGGCTCCACGGAGTCTCACTCCCAGACCTCAGGAGCCCCAGCACTCTGGTTCCCCCCAACCCCTGAAAGAAAACATTAGTAAACTCACCGCCACTGGTGTCCACTACTCCTCCAATCACAGACTGTTTCTGTCCCACATTTGCTGCTGATAGACTCATTAGTGGGTCACTAGGGGGACACACAGAATGGCTTTGGGGTCACAATCTGGCCTGCAGGCCGTTGGTTGGACAAGCCTGCTTTGATACTATTATTACCATTCCATTTGTCTTGTGTTTGCCATTTAATCTCTCCTGCCCGCTAACCTATTCCTGACCTTCTATTTTGCTCCACCCATTCCTCACACTCCCCCTCCTTTACAACAGCATAAAATCCATCACATTTATACCTCTCTCTTGTTCTGAAGAAGCACTATATAAATAGTTGTTATTGGCAGGAGACAGTGGTGGTGAATGGCTGTTCTTCAGACTTGAGGAAGGTACTCAGAGGGGTTCTACAGGGGCGGTGCTGGGACCATAACTTTTCTTAATATATATTAATGATAGTTGCTTGATAGTGCGGAACTTGAATATTGCTGAAAAGAGACATGCTGCCAAAGCTTTTCATCTTGACAAACACAAGAATGCCAAATTTTAAACTATCACAATTTATACTTCAGGAGAAAAGGGTACTGATTGGTTGGCAGGTTGACTGATTGGCCGAGGCGTTGCCATGCCATTATCAATGACCTACATTTGGGCATATAGGACACAATTTCAAAATTTGCTGATGACAAAACCTGGAAGCAATGTTAACTATAAAGAGGATAATGACACATCAAGGGGACACAGATGGGCAGATGGAATGAGCAGACAAGCCAGCAGATGAAATTTAATCCAGAAAAGTAAGAAGTGATATATTTTGGAGAAAAGAATGAGGAGAAACAACATAAGCTAAAGGATACAATTCTAAAAGTGGTGTAGGGTAGGGAGACCTGGAAGTATATGTACACAAATTGTTGATGGGGGCAGAGCAGGTTGAGAAATGGTTAATAACGCTTATGGGGTTCAGGGCTTTCTAAAGAGGCATAGAGAACAAAAGCAAGGAAGTTATGAAGAACCTTTATAAAACAATGGTTTGGCTTCGACTGAGGTATTGCTTCTGATTCTGGGCACCACACTAGGAAAGATGTAAAGGATTTAGATAGAGTGTAGAAAAAATTCATAAGGGTGGTTCCAAGGATGAGGGAGTTATGATACATGGGTAGATTGGAGACTTTGGGGCTGTCCTCCTAGAGAATGTTGAAAGGAGATAGAGTTATTCAAAATCATGAGGGGTCGAAATAGGTAGATGGGATCGAGGAAACCCTGTCTAAAGCACAAGTCATTAATCACAAATCAAAATTAACTTCTGAAAAACAACTGAAGGCAACTGGCAAAATAACCAAACATGAGCACAAATATTTGAGGAAAGGGAAAAGATTACAATCTCAGCTATGGGGGGGCCAGGAAGGTCAGTAGTTTAGCACAAATAGGTCAAGTGAGCCTATAGAATGGTTCTGATCATCAACTTGATAGATGAAGTGTTTTAGATATTAAAGGTTCAACCTGTTGAGATTAGGCTATAATCTACTCCAGAGCTGAACAAGGTTGCCTATGATCGGGAGCACCAGGTAAAATAAATTTTGTTGCTGTGTCTCAGAACGAGTGGGCAAAATTGGGTTTGGGTCAATGAACTAAGGACTAACCTATGAAATGACAACCACAGACAGAGCTGGCAAACCCTAACTGGTCAAGACCCAGTATTGGTATCAGCTGATTGAAGATGCTTGAAACAAGTGTGCATGTTTTTTTTATTCTTTCACAGGTGTGGGTGTCACTGGCTAGGTCAGCATTTATTGCCCATCCCTAATATCTACATGAGCACATACATTTATGCACATATGAGCACAAAATACGCCAAAATTGAGTGAATTAAACTTTATTGCAATTTATTGGTATGAAAAGTTTGGCATTTTAACATGCTTCAATACCGATCACCAAAATGGAACTATTTTGTATTTCAAAAACAAAGCCTGGGTTACTTACAAATGCCCTTTTATTTTGTACATGCTCATAAGCAAGGTAAGAATTGCTGGGAAACCGAATATTTTTCCATTTAGCACTAGGATCAAATATAGCAAGGACCACGAGGTCGAATCCTCCCTATATTATTCTGAAAATATTCCTCAATCACCCCCTTCACTGGATGACCAGTTTTCCATTCCTTTTACACTTTGGAGTAATGAATGGAAACTCCACTGAAGCCACAAAGTAATTTTGCTCAAAATTATTTATTTCCCTCTCACCTTACCCACTCTCGCAACCTTTCTTGTTCTTGTCTAAGTTGGCTCTCGTGAGGTTAAAAAACAGTACCGCACCACACTTTGCAACCTCACACCATTTTGCACATTTTTAGTTTGTCAAATTGGACACTCAACAGTCACATACAGCTGATAGAAGATGGTGTAAACAATTTTCTCACTTATTAATAGACAGGAAACCCTGTCTAAAGCACAAGTCATTAATCACAAATCAAAATTAACTTCTGAAAAACAAGAAAATTCTTTAGACATTACTTTAAATCTCGGTAGCACTAAAGTAGAAGTTAAGCACCAAAAACATCAATCAGCTATCAGTACCATGACAGCTCCATCAAAAGAAAGTCTAACAAAGTAAGATTCTTTTCCCCCCTTGGTGCGAGGTGAGAAGAGCTTTCACAAAATTTTAAATAACTGCAAAATAAATCAATTGTAAGATCCAATGGTTATGAAAGAGCTAGAAACTTCTATGATGGCACCCTGAAGGAAGTTTACTTTTGCGGTTTTTTTTGCCCTGGGCTTCACAGTACGTAAATGCTGCGATCTTCAGTGATCAGATTCAGATATTTTCTTCCCTTTCTTGCCTCCCTACAGATTCAAAAAGAGAAAAAAAAAGTAGATTTAATTAATGTTTTCTAAGGAACATTTGAAGAATTAGCCTGTTCTATTGCATTGTTTAACAGTTTAGAAGAAATTCTAATGTTAAAGCATCTATTTTAAAAAGCAACAGTGAGATTCTCCCTCTTTCTATTATTCAATAAAAGTTAAAACATTGTCTGGTATTTTGAACTGATGAACAAAAACAACAATTTGCTTTGCATTTCAGCTCTTTTGTGGAACAGGTCCTTGTCATTGACTGGTGTGCATCATATACAGATTAATAAGAGATTTGCTCAATACCATTTCCTTTTGCTAATTTATTCTTTCCTGACTGTGACATCTTGTAAATTTATAAACTTGGATCTGAAACAAGCACTATTTGGAAGCAAGAGTGGGTGAATTTCTACAAGTTTCTCCCATGCTGATACTTTAATCAATGACAATATTACATAACATGCATCACCACAACATTGTTATGTAACAAACTTCTCAAGAGCATAAGTCACAGTCATCAGAATAATCCAGGCACTTAGAACACGGAGCACAAAAAAATCTTGCTGAATAGCATCTAAAGGGTTCCAGGGTCTCATCAGGTCACACTTTAAGCCTTCAACAAGGGTTGTGCATAGATTTTATAATCCACAGTTGCAAACCCTATTCTCCCATCACTCAGCCACTGAGTCTTTCTCTTCCACAGATGAGTTAATCAAAATAAGATTGGCAAGACATATAAATAATGGGTATTCCTAGGCAATGCATGCATTAAAGTGAATAATCGTATATCAGTGAGAACATGTGCACATTAAAGGAGCGGAAACTCCTTCAATTTAAGAATATCATGATATTTCTGATTGTACTGATGGGACACTTGGTGCATTATGAAGTATACCCCAGGGCATATGCAAGTTGCTGCCTTTAGGATTATAGGTGCTGTTCAGAACGTAAGTATGCATACGGCACCAGGTTTACATGTCTGTTGACTGATTAGCAACTATGCTGTCCCCAAATTATATAAAAGTGGAATATTGTTGTTCCCTTGATGTCAGCAGTACTGACTGAAGACAATTCCTGAAGCTCGTCATTCAGGATGCAATAAGAGATCAGTAACCACCTCCCTGGAGAGACTTCATTTTTGCACAGGAGTGTTTTTCGTAGGCTGTAAAAAGGCTTTGGGGAATAATTTTTGCAGTGGTCATGAGCCTTCTACTAATTATTTGTTCCTGCTTTGCTCTCTATTTTCTGTGATGATATAAGATGGCTTTGCAGCTGCAACATAAGCTATCAGCATGTTTACCTTTTCCAAAGACAGAATAACTAATTCAGATGGGAAGCACAGAGTACCATAATTCATTGCATCCAACTGACGAAGAGTTAGCATTATATGTCATGTAGGGGCTTGTTAAGCAATAGGTGATAAAATATAATATGATTCAAATGGTTAAATGCTAAAACGACAGGTCACTTTGGTAAGCATTTTACCTGATATTTTGTTAACTCTGCCTGCAGTAGCTTGACTTTTGATTTTTCTTGTTCCAGAGCTGCATGTAGACCAGTAACCTAGGCAAAGAGAATAAAACCTTGAATAAGCAAACACATAACATCACAATGTTATCCGTATGTAAGTGACAACAGCTCACTCACTGGGACATCTGGACAATCAGCACTTTTCAACAGCTGAGGCAAATATTGTTGATTTGTATTATCTTGACTTATTTTTTCTTCTCACTCCAAAATTTTGTAGTTGCTTTCTTTACTTGTTTAATTGCCAATTTCCATCTTCAACTCAAATGACCATTACATAACCTCTTTTTCAGGGATTCTCATCCTTTTCCCTATCCCTCCATGTTACAAAGAAAATTCCACAGACCCCTTGTTACACAAGTATTTTACCATGTAAAAATTTATAAAATTAAACATTATTTTTGTTTTACTAACAATGTAAAACTTGTTGCTGGTGTTCAGCACCAATTATGGCAAAACACGGAGGTGTCTTAAACAAGCACAGCTGTATTTCATGCTCTTTGTTCATCTTGGCTTGCTTGTGAGAATTCTGTTAAGAGGTGGGTAGACTGTTACTGGAGTTGAGAGTTAAAATCAATGGCATTGACAGCTGTATCAGCTCTCACTTCCCCTCTTTTCTATTATTGATAACCCAGGGGGGAATGCACCAGCTGAGACTGGATGCTGTCTCTCTGACATCATGATACTGGACTGATGACCACGAGCTGCTGAGTGGCAAGTGGTATTTCCGGTTCCTCACATCCTGTGCACGGCCAAATACAAAAGTGATACTGTGCTGGTGTCGCTCCATGACTTAGGGCTGGAAGACAGGTTTCTGTGTCCTGGATATTGTAACTTTTGGGGATCAGCATTAAATTTAAATTGTGTGCAGGGTGGAGACAGGGAGCCACTGGCAGACCCCAGGTTGAGAATTCCTGATCTATTTATCTTAAGAGACATCACAGCCAAATCTGATTTTATCCTTAAATGCAGCCACACACCTACACTTCTGAGGTTGATAAATGGTGAGTTTACACTACTTCCCTTAGAAGGCCAGAGGCCAAATGTAATTCCCAGTATGACATCAGCTACCTCTTTTTTAAAAATTAATTTACAGGATGTGGGCATCGCTGGATAGACCAGCACTTATTGCCCAACCCTTCTGGAACTGCTGCAGTCCCTGTACACCCACAATGTTGTTAGGAAGAGAGTTCCAGGATCTTGACCCAGCAACAGTGAAGAAACAACGATATTTCCAAGTCAGGATGGTGAGTGGCTTGGAGGGGAACTTCCAGGTGGTGGTGTTCCCATCTATCTGCTGCTCTTGTCCTTCTAGATGGTAGAGGCTCTGGGTTTGGAAGGTGCTGCCTAAGGAGCCTTGGTGAGTTTCTGCAGTGCATCTTGCAGATGATACACACTGCTGCCACTGTTCATCAGTGATGGAGATAGTGAATGTTTGTGGAAAGGCTGCCAATCAAGTGGGCTGCTTTGTCCTGGATAGTGTCAAGCTTCTTGATTGTTTTTGGAGCCGCACTCATCCATGTAAGTGGAGAGTATTCCATCACATTCCTGACTTGTGCCTTGGTGGACAGGTTTTGGGGAGTCAGCAGGTGAATTACTCATCGCAGGATTCCTAGCCTCTGACCTGCTCTTGTAGCCACAGTATTTATATGGCTAGTCCAGTTCAGTTTGTGGTCAATGGTAGCCCCCAAGATATTGATAATGGGGCATTCAGCAATGGTAAATCCATTGAATGTCAAGGGGCAATGGTTACATTCTCTCTTGTTGGAGATGGTAATTGCCTGGCACTTGTGTGGCACAAATGTTACTTCCTACTTGTCAGCCCAAGCCTAGATGTTGTCCATGTCTTGCTGCATTTGGACATGGACTGCTTCAACATCTGAGCCATCATGAATGCTACTGAACATTGTGCAATCATCAGCAAACATCCTCACTTCTGACCATATGGTGGAAGGAAGGTCATTGATGAAGCATCTGAAGATGGTTGGGCCAGGACACTACACTGAGGAACTCCTGCAGTGATGTTCTGGAACTAAGATGATTGGCCTCCAACAACCACAACCATCTTCCTTTGTGTTAGATATGACTCCAACCTAGCTTTGCTAGGGGTCCTTGATGTCACACTCAAATGTGGCCTTGTTGTCAAGGGCTGTCATTCTCACCTCTGGATTTCAGCTCTTTTGTCCATGCTTGAACCAAGGATATATGAGGTCAGAAGCTGAGTGACCCTGGCAGAACCCAAACTGAGCTCCAGTGAGCAGGTTATTACTAAGCAAGTGCTGCTTGATAGCACTGTTGATGATCACTTTACTGATGATGGTGAGTAGACTGATGGGGCGGTAATTGGCCGGATTGGATTTGTCCTGCATTTTGTGTACAGGAAATACCTGAGCAATTTTCCTCATTGCCTGGTATTTGCCAGTGCTGCAGCTGTACTGAAACAGCTTGGCTAGGGATGAGGGAAGTTCTGGAGCACAAGCCTTCAGTACTATTGTCGGAATATTGTCAGGGACAATGGCCATTGCAGTATCCAGTGCCTTTGGCCGTTTCTTGATATCATGTGGAATGAATCGAATTGGCTGAAGACTGGCATCTGTGATGCTGGGAACCTCTGGAGGAGGCCGAGATGGATCATGCAATCGGTATTACTGGCTGAAGATTGTTGCGAGTGCTTCAGCCGTATCTTTTGCACTGATATGCTGGGCTCCCCCATCATAGAGGATGGGAATATTTGTGGAGCCTCCTCCTCCAATGAGTTGTTTAACTGTCCACTAGCATTCATGAGTGGATGTGGCAGGGCTGTAGAGCTTAGATCTGGTCTGTCGGTTGTGCAATCACTTAGCTCTGTCTATCACTTGCTGATTATTCTGCCTGGCACTTAAGTAGTCCTGTGTGTAGCTTCGTCAGGTTGACACCTCAATTTTAGGTGTGCCTGATGCTGCTTCTGGCATGCCTTCCTGTACTCTTCATGGAACCAGGGTTGATCCCCTGGCTTGGTGGTAGCGGTAGAGTGGGGGATATACCGGGCCATGAGATTAGATTGTGGCTGAATACAATTCTGCTGCTACTGATGGCCCACAGCGCCTCATGGTTGTCCACTCTCCAGTTGCTAGTTCTGTTCGTAATCTATCCCATTTAGCATGGTGGTAGTGCCTTACTTAAATGAATCTCCGCACTCCAACATCATGGTTTAAATCTCAACTAAATGAGACAAAGTGATACAATGGAGCAACATGTAGTTAACTCAGGCTACTTTTCCATATTTCCTTGTGTTAAGCAGACCAGTGCCGGTTTATTAAACCTCAATTAACACCACAAGACAATGTTCAATAGTTTGTAATTACTGCTATTACCTGTGAAGTTAGTTCATCCTTGATAGTTAAAAGTTCATCAACTTGCAAAAGTATGTCTGCTTTATCTTTCACTGAAATATAAAGTAAAATATATATAACACACACTACATTGCAGCAGTATCAAAAAGCTTTGATATCAAGAATTGACATTTAGGAAGCACTCCTAGAGGCATTCTTGACATATCGTCCTAATTCTTATAGATATTACATAACACATACGCTCCAAGAATAAACTGCATCTAACTCACCCATTGGAAAATTGTGATCAGATCAGCTGCCTATTCGGCATGTTGCACATTGTTTTTTCCTCAGTGGAAAGTAAATCGGGCATTGGACCTGATCACGCCAGTTTCCCAAAGGGTGATTTAGGTTAAAATTACCTCCTACATGCTAACATGATGCACAAATATCCGTACATTACAAGTAACGCTCACAGGTTAATGCAAATCATAAGTAGTTTACACACATTTTAAGGTGAGGACTAAAAGTGGTAGGCTTGTGAGGGAAGAAAAATGCAACAAATACTCCACAAAGCCTCCTTGGAAAGGATCCCATACTGGACTGTGCAAAATGAAAGAACAGTTCACTACAAGAGGTCAGGGAAAATGAACAGAAGAAATGGCCGAAGAAAGAAAACACAAATCAGGATAGTGGCAACACAAAAAATCAATACAATGAGGGAAAAAATTTGAAAAGAAAAGGGAAAATTTGGGGAAAGGGAAAAAAAAGAGGTGGTGGTGGGAGAAAGAACATTTTATGAAATAGACAATTCTATTGGCTTTGTCTACTTGAAAATATCTTCAAGCAATGTTCCTTTAATTATACGCAACAACAATCTCAGATCTGGTCTTCCCTCAATACCGTAAAGTGTATTGCACAGGCAATTCCTAAGCTCTAACCAACTCTGCCAGAAGCTTTGCTTTTGAACTATAAAAACAAATTTATAAAAATAAGGACAAAATGGACTACTTTAAAATGGGGGCTGATTGATGTCTATGTGCCCTGGTCTAAGTATCCCCCATCCTCTAACCCCGCTTCACCTGAAGACTGCACTTGATCTTGTCCAATGCCTTGGGAGAACAACTTGCATATAGTAACTTGTCAGATAAGTATAGAAGTGGTGATGACCTTTCAGTATAAGGGAAAAATAATAAACGTTAAACAGGTGAATATAGAAAGGGGACTGGTGAATTAAGGTGATGGTACTTCGTTAAGTGATCCAGACTAGGACCTAATCAAGATATTAAATAAACTCCTCTGTGATTGATTAAAGTTTCTGTTTGATTAAAGTTTCTGTTATGATTGTTTTTTTTAAGATTTAAAATGTAATGTGACATTCACATTTAAATTATTTGCCTTTGGCAAACTGCTTTTTTTAGCTGTTCATCTCAAGTTATGAATTCATTTCAAACTCACTTAATAAATCAAAAACAAGCTGACGGATGTTACCCTGGACTGAATGGCTCAATAATGGGCTTACCATTGGTCTACACTTCATCCCAATTACCTCAATCGCAATTGTGATCAGACAAAGTACGTTGAAGACCCCAATTAACACAAGAATCAATAAAGTATCCCTACCTGATTTGAGAAAATACATTAAAAAATTTAAATCCATTGACCAGCAAACAAGAATGCTCAGTTAATTTTTAACTTGAAGTAATTTGCACAGTATTGGAGTACTGTACAGTGGGAGTAAATAGTTCTTTAAATACATCAATTTATACCTAAAATAACTCAAAGGCGTTATTGCATTGCACAAATAATGTGATCCGTTGCTTGTACTAGAGAATGGAGAATACTTAAAGTTTAGAGCATGGCTAGAGTTCATAACTTTACCAACAGTTCTCAGATTTCATTATTAATCTCCAATCTGGATTCTTCTATTGTTTGATTTTTTAATAATTTTTCTGAGACTGCACATGTTTCGTTGGTTAGAAGGTGGGACAGAGTAAGGGGATTGAAAAGTACTCAGCTTTGCAATAATTTTGAAATGGTTACAATGGGCCATGCTGTTAAAAGAACATTAAAGGGCTAATGGCATTGTCCATTATTTATGCACAAACAGCACAGCAACTTCAGGCAAGAGGCAAATGCAGAGTTAATGGCAACTATCCAAACATTGTTGTCCAAGTTGTACCGCTCTGATAGTAACTTTCTGAAATCATCTCACTATCTGCCACACCACCGCAATACATTGCATAGTGTAAAGTTGCTGTATTTCCACAGTAAATAATGACTGAACTCACCACAGGCAGAAAGCCTCGTCAATTTCCAATCCTGACATTAGACAGGCGGAAATGGAGGCCTGTAGGTCCCACATGTGGAAAACCCGCCCCCATCCCTGATGCTGGCTATTTTGATTGGCATGGGAAAGGTGATGGGTCATGAGCCTGCACGCAGCATTCCTACGTGTGTTGGCTTCATTGCGGGCTTTAGCATTTTAGACCCCCAACTATTTTCATGGAGTTGGGCCTGTCTTGGTAGGCAACATGGTTCTCGGCAGCTCAGAGGAGTTGTGAATTCCAGCCTGGAGTCAGCAACCTTTTCACAGGTAAGTTCAAAATGCTTTGATAACTTCATGTCATAATGCTCTAAGTTAAATATGTTTTGAGTAAAATAATTAACGATGGGGTTTGGTCTTACAAGGTAAGTGACCATTAAATTGACCAGTGAAAGTGTAAAAGTATTTAGATGCATTAGAGCACAGTACCCAATTGATAAAGAGGTCTTCTTCATTGAACAGTATTGATACTCAGATTTGACGGTGTCATTTGTCCTATGATTAAAGCTTTTAATTAAATGACAGCTCAGGCATCTGTTCTCCTGTTTAAGCTTGAACAGATGGCTGAGGTCTTCTACTGACTTCGAAGGTTTTAATGTATTCAATTCTGGAGGCTTTGTTTATACAGCTGTGCAATAGAATCTCATCATGAATGCTTGATTGAGCTCCAAATCCCACCAATGGATTTACCTCATCAAGGGTGTTGATACAGTCATTCAATAGAATCTCTTTACCTATGTGTGGCTGAGCTCCCAACCCCACTAATGGATTCAGCTCACCAGGGGTTATGACACAGCTATCAAGGGGACTGTGTTGATAGTCTTGATAGTTTTATGACCACTTAAGAGGATTACGTTTTTTGAAGCAGTTTTTGAATGAGTTTATTTATTTTGACAGATTCATGAGCATCTTGGAGTTCCCAATATTATTATAGAGCTTAAGAGTTCTGTACATCATGGATGGTGTGTGAATGGGTATGGGCGGTGAAGGGTGAACAGGACATGAGTTAGGGAGCCTCGCATTCATCTACAAAGTTGGGCAGATGTCCCAGGAAAAGGAGCTGGGACTTTTAACCTGGTTGCCTGGGCATCTGCGCACCGCCACTCTGCTTTGTGGGGCTGCAGTTGCCTACTCTGAGGGAGAAAACACAGTGGGTAGACAAGGCCACTCATGGAGATGGGACTGCGGTCTCAGGAATTGGTCCAACTAACGTTTCCTGCCTTAAAATCTGGCCCTTATGTCATGATAAGTTTTAATTCCTCCCAGTCAACCTCTCTGGGACTGAAAAGTAACTATTACAACTGTGGAGCCGCGTTCCTTCAGGTAGTAATGGTTTTTGGAGATGTTAAATTTGTAATTATTTTAAAGTTTTCCTTTGTCTCTTTTCTCTTAACCCAATCTTTCTTTCCCTCTTATTTCTCTTTCTGATTTGACCTTGAATCCATCCACTCTACTTCACCCTCCTCCTCCTTGTTTCCTGTTCATTTCATAATCCTTCAATCTTACTGGTTAAAGACTGACTTTTGGTTGCTTGTTCATTCAGTCCCAGATGCCTGTTTCCCTTGCTGTGTCATTTTCAACTTGCACTTTCAGCAACTTGCCCCATAAAAACTTTTAACGTGCAAGGATAAAATCTAATTAACAGATACCCTTGTATCGCAAAATCTGGCCCGATATGACAACAAATTGAAATGATTTGATGTCAACACAGTGTTTTAGAATGGAAAATAACCTGCATCCCATCATTCATCGGAGGTACTGGAATATAAACCCACAGTATGCCAAATGGTTGTGGATGCTGAGGCAATTGGAGTTTTTAAAACAAAAAGAAATAGATCATTATTTGGTAAGAGTATCAAGGGATGTGGAGCAAAGGTGGATAAAATAAAGTCGAGGTACAGATCAGTGATGATTTAAATGAATGACAGAACAGGCTCGAAGGGCTCAATAGCCTATTCCTGCGCCTGGTCAATCTGCATATTTTACAAATATTAAGCTATATAAAAGTACTTACTTTCACCTTCTTGTAGCATCTTCAAAAGCTGAGCATTTCTAGCCTTTACTTCTTTATATTTTGCCTATTTAAAGAGGGAAGCTGGAAAATATCAGTAAGATGCCTATAAGATTCTTGTTCATAAATACAACAGCATGATTTAAAGACTTACTTCCCACTGCACAACAGTTTGTTTCAACTGAAGAATTTTCAGATCTTTCTTTTCCAGTTTATCTTTTAAGTGTTCAGTTCTTGCATTATTGGAAATAGCATCCTGTTAATAGCAGAAAAAAGATCTCTTGATTACAATGAATCATAAAGGTTTCCTTATTCCATATTAACATTGAGCTTCACTTTATCAATATAGATTTAAGAAATGATGCTATGGCATACTAGAATGCTAACGTTATATGCATTTATCTGCAATGCATCCATTATATTAGAGATGTTAACGCAATTAAAATAAATGGATTAACAGCTCCATAAAGAAAGTGATTTCAGCTGAAGGTGTTAGTCACTCATTGCCCAGAAATTACATCTGGACTAAGTCTTTTTAGATATTAAAAATTACTACATGATGCATTAACCAGTACTTGGCCGTTTTTTTCTGTGAATGTAAATGCTGCACAGTGCAAGCTCAAATTATTATTTAAATGCAGCCCAGTCCTGAATCAGCAGGACTGCATAATGTTTACAAGCCTTACATTAAAAATGACATCCAAGGCAACTGGATTAAATAATCTGCTGGTTAATTCAATCATTCATTTGCAAGAAAGAAACTGGAATTATCCACTTGGTTGAGTTGGGCAATTTTAACAGAGCATCACTGTGGAACTCTGCAGGAATTTAAAAAAAAATGCCATAAAACTGTGCATGGCAAGTGATTGAAACTTAAGCACCATACAAACTGGGCAATGCAAAATTCAATCATTTCACAAGTTCCTTTGTGATTGTAGCTTGAGGCATGCCAACAGTATATTCATCGACAAACAATTCAGCACACAGAGAAGATCCATTGGGACATCTGGCACAGCTGTTAACCATTTCTGCCGCAAATGCGCATCGTTGCGCAGTAGCTAGTTTTTCTACCAACGTATTGAGTCAGTCAGGCCTCACTCTCAGGGACAGATTTTTGCAGAGTCGGGAAGATTCTGCGGATGTTTAAAAATGGTGGTCGGGACCCAGATGTGGAAGTCCTGCCCCTATTTCTGACAGATTCAATTTTTGCTGGTGGGAGAGGGATGTAATTCGCATAGGAGGGAAAACTCAAACTCAGCAGGGTCATTTGAATTTAGTGCTAAATTCAAACAAATCACATTTTTGCTGTTGCAAGGGCCTTAACCCGCAGTGTAGGAGTCACGAATTGATGGAGCAGACGCTAAGGCACTTGAAGGGTGGACATGGTCTTTTTAAAGAGTCATGGCCTTAAGTTTTTTTTAAAAGACTGAAGCTGTCAGTGAGTGTTAAAAAAAGCACCCCTCTTCTGGACTTCTTTGATTGACAGGCCATCTAGTGTTGTTTAGAACAAATGTGCAGTTTCAAGAAAGGCCTTTGTTTACATATCCCAAGGGCTACTATGTCTTTATGAATGCTTAGCTGAGTTTCAAAAGCTACAATTATTTCAGCAGGAGGTTGAGTTCACAGTTTGACAGTTTAAATAGGCTATTAATGGATTACTGTCTTTGATGTGACCACTGAATAGAAGTCTGTTTGTTTTTATAAGAGATGAATCACTGAGAAGATTCAAAGTTTTAAATGGATTTCTTGATCTTTGCGGACAGGGCGGATTCACATTGGAAGATTTCTTGAATGGGAATTCATTTTCACTATCAAATGTGTAAGAGTGAGAGCTGTAATTGATTGTCAGAAGCTTTGTTTTAAAATCTTGGCAAGGAGGGACCATGGTTGGGTGGGGGTGGAGGGGGTGAGGGCTAGAGGGCCTAGCAGTTTCTAAAACAACTGCAAAAAAGTCCCAGAGAACTGATGTGGGTTTTCTAACAAGCCTGACTCTGTTCCCCGTGATGGACTGTTGTCCCATGCTCCGGGGTTGGGCGGTGCTCCGGGGAGCCGGCCAGGGGTTGCAGCTGCTAGCCTATCCCCAATCCCGGTAATGCCTGGTTTTACTGGGTGGCCTCCCAGGTGGTGAAATATCAATCTGCCATTGGTAAACGATCAGCGGCGACAGGAAGAGGCCCTTTAGAGGCGATTAATTGATTACTTAAGGGCGTCAATTGACCTAAGAATAGGTGGGCCTCCTCTGCTGCTGCAGGCCCCAGAGAATTGATTATTGAGGAGCCCCAGAACGCAGATAAGTGAAGTCAGGATTTGCCAGAGGCAGGCAGATCCTGGCAAGGGGGCACTGATCGCGAAGGCAGGGGATAAGTTTCTGTCAGGGTGGGAAGGGACAGCGCTTGCAACCGAGGATGCCCTTGATGTGCTACCCACGAAGGGGCCCCCTTGCCCCAAGCACACAGGAAGGCTGCCTGGTTTTACTGGGTGGCCTCCCAGGTGGTGAAATGCCCATCTGCCATTGGTAAACAATCAGCAGCGACAGGAAGAGGCCCTTTAGAGGCGATTAATTGATTACTTAAGGGCGTCAATTGACCTAAGAACAGGTGGGCCTCCTCTGCTGCTGGTAAAATCCCAGGAGCAGGGGGCACATAAAATCCCAGCCCTGAAGACATACACCTATTCTGACAATGCCAGAAAATGGAATTTTCAGCTGGTACAATTAAACTAAAGATGGTTTATCTTTAGTGTCTTGTGTTAATTCAATCCCTCAAACCTAGGGACTCAGTAGTTTCTCCAAGACATTTTCCTCCTCCTTGGGCTCATCACCACTTACTCAGAGTACCTAATCTCAGAGCATGTAATCTCATTTCTCTAACTGGTTTATTTGAGAAAAATCTTTGGTATCTATTTATCTAAGAGATTATAAGAGTCTTGAAAACATCCATTTCATCCCAATCCGTCAGAAGTAGACGAATAAGTGAAAGGAAGATGTGCATTTTTTAAAAATCCGACTAGGACCTGGAAATTTCCAAACACTTGTTAATCTGCAAACTTCCCTGAACCAATTGCAATTAAACTTTAATTGACATCAGCTCCTATTTAAAACTTCCCACTGAAAGTACCTAATCAGTAGCCTTAAAGTTGTGGTTAGCAGCTAAATAATCACAACTGTGCATCTACTCCAAACAAACAACACAATGGAAGCTAGCTGCCAACTTAAAAACATTTTAGCAAATACATACTTGACTCTCTTGTGTAGTGATGTCCAGTCCATTTGAACTTGATAATTGTTTTCTTCTCTCCATCAACAATATTTTACTTGCATCTTCTTCTAGCTTATTAAAGAAGCTATCCTCTTCTGCTGTTGCATGCAAGAATTTTGGCTCCTGGAGACAAGAATACAGTAGTCAGCACAAGGCTAGCATGAAAGGCATGTTGAAGATATGCTCATCCTTAACCAAGTTGCTACAAAACCGATTTCAACGAACTCATGTCAGTTTTGAACGTCTTGGATTTGCATGGAGGCATATAGCCCCGTCATCTCTGAGCTGAATCTTTGAAAAAGCAAATCAATTAATTCCACTGCCTTATTTTCTCCATAGCTCTGTGATTTAATTCCTTTTCAAGTATATATCCAATTCCCTTTTGAAAGTTATTATTAAATCTGTTTCCACCGCCATGTAGTGCATTCCAGGTCGTAGCTCGCTGCATACAAAAAGGCTCCTCGTCTCCTTCAAGTTCTTTTTGGCAATTATCTTAAGCTTTATCCATCGCTTTCTTAAAATGCATTTTCAAATTACATTTCAAATTCCAGGCATTATAAAAAAAAACAATTTATAAAAGAAATTTAAATATAAATTTCTTTTAAATAGAGAAAAAAGATTATTAGCACAAACAGCTAAGTTGCATACCTCAGATTTTTTGTTTGTCAGGTCTAAAGAAATAGAAAATGAAAGTTAATATGGTGTATAAAAAGAAAACATGGCCACACATTTCATGCACTAAACTGTGGCTAATAAAACTTTGATAGAGAATGGCACAAACTAAACATCAGCATGTTCAAAGTCCCACATGAGTTGCTGTAAAATTGATTTTTCGCAGAATGCAAAGATGAAAATGCTGTATTTTTAAACATCTGCCAGGATTAGTTTTAATAAGTTAAAAAAAATCAAAATTGCATCTTGATTCATAAGTTAAATATTTGAGATTCAGGGTTGCCTAACAATTATAATAACGGTTATATTAACTGGTAGTTGTCAGGATCACTGCACAAGGCATCAAATGGAAATAACATTTTCAATCCATCTTGATAATACTGCACTTTAGGGGAGGAAGTTTAAAATGGGTGGGGGATTACAGTAGTCATATATGAGACACATTTAACTTGCCATTGACCACCACTCCTTCTGTTGGTTGATTTATAGACCGGCACTATGCTATTCTTCCCGTACCAGTGTATTTGCAGCACAGAAACAGGCCATTCAGCCCAACAATTCCACGTTGATGTTTATGTTCCATACAAGCCTCTTCCCCATCCTCTTCATTTAACCCCATTGGGGTATTTTTTCCCCATGTGCGTTTATCTAGCTTTTCTTAAATGCATCTACGAAAAGGCCCAAGTATCTCCTCAAACCATAACCTGCACTGTCTGCTGCCCATGGAAAACAAATATAGGCAGTACAATTAAAAGGAATTGACCTAGCAAACATACCACAATGTTTGTAATGAGTGGAACAGTTTCCAGGCTATAAAAGAGAAATAAACAGATATTAAGTGAGGGTCAATAGGTATATATTAACTAAAATTAGAAAATCATAACATAACAGAATGGAATATAAAAGTGCGGAAGTTTTGCTACAGTTGTATAGGGCATTGGCAAGACCTCTAGGGAATAAAGGCACAATAAGGTTATCAAGGAGATGCAAGGAGGATGCCAACTATTACTCACTAACAGGTATTGCCTGCAATATGCATTCTCTCTATTGGTGGCATGTAACATTTCCCTCAGACTGATTCCCAACTCTGCTCCCTCCAAAACTCAGGCATCCCCCACAAGTAATTTCATTTCATAGATCTTTAAATATTCCTCAGTTTAAATAGGTCTCTTTCAGTTTAAAAAAAAAGTGTTACCTGTTAGTCTGTAGCTCTGAACAATATACATTTATTTTTGCAAGTCCTAGTGTCCATGCTGATAGAGAAATAATCAAATAGCAAGTAACAGCCCCCTCCCTGACTCAGTTTCAAAAATAATAAAAGATGTTCTTTGCCCGAGTGCTGTGGCTTTGTGGAGCATCCACTTTTTTGCCCCTACGTTGAAGTTCTCATGAGTCCTTGGGCCCAGAGATGTTACAGGAATAGATAAAAAGCCATTGATTAAAATGCTTGTCCCAGCTTTAAAAATTACTTTATTGCCCATTGTTTTGCAGCTTTTTGTACATTTTATTTTGCCCTATTAGGATTCAGTGTTGCTGCCTGCTTGGTGCCTTAAATGGAAAAATAAATTAATAAGTCATTATTTGTTTGCATACAAAACATCAACTTGTATTTAATTTCTTCCAAAGCAAACCAAGGATTCACTATTCCCTTGTTCCACCCCAAAACAGCCTGACTACAGACCTATTGTAGAGATTTGTTCATCCTGCAACTGACTCTCAACCCCCAACGCAGAGTTAAGGTTAGCAGTTTTCGCTTCAGTGAGCTTGCTTACACTATGGCTGAGAAGTTCCTCACTTGTTCCTCAGATCTGCTCACACTTCTCTGTTGTTACTTCCAGAAGTGCAGTCGAAACCTGGTTTATGCATGAAACAGAGTTGCCATGACACTTCCAGCAAAGCAGTGAAATGTGAACGTATAGGGGGAATTTCTAATGACAATATCGAACTTCACGTTAAAAATCAAAAAGGTTGCCAGCTAGGTATACAGCAACATCAATTATGCAAAAATAATTTCTCTTAGAAAGAGAGGGGTACACATGGGATACAAATCTCTGATTGGGTGTTCAGCGAACAGAAATTTGGTAACTTTTATATGCTACTGGGCTTTGCAAAATGGGGTGACAAAGTAGACGACCATTTGTAAAACACTAATAACATAAAAGGCAAAAGAAACAGTAGGAAAAGAGGACTTAACTGGAAAGGAAAAGCAAGTTGTAGCAAAGCTCACTGGAAACTAAATTAAGAGGGGGTCAACACAATCCCTGGTGCATAAAGGCATCAGCTGAATAGCGCACAAAGCTGCTTTTATTGGCCCCTCAGGAACTCCTCCTCATCTCAATCCTGCAAATTTGGATACCCCAAAGCAATTGTCATTCTCATCACTTTGTACAATGTTTCTGGTTACTTCATTATAATTCTAATGCCAAAAAAGTTCTACCAAGAACACAGAAATAAAATTGGCAAAGTTGATGACTATCCACTAAAATCAACGAATATATTGGGAAGAGTACAGGATCTTCTAACTGAAAGTGCAATCATTTATTAAACCTGCAACAGAAGTCATATTTAAGAAACCTACTCGAGCTGGCCGGATCCCAGGGCTCATAACGTGGACAACTTTTATGGCTGCTGGCACAGCTTTGCACAATGAGAAATTTGACATGGGAGTTATTTTTAAAACATGCTATTTAAATATTGAAACGCACATAGTTAAAATAGAGCCTCAGTTTTTGTCACCCAAATTACCCACCGTAAAATCAACTGTATAAGGTCTGGCCCCCAATAATCTGACTTAGGATCTTTCCAAATGAGGACGGTACAAAGCTTATAATATTCACCACAAATCCCACTTTCTTACCACCAATTTCATCTCCTTTCCTGTCTCAGCCTGAACCAGGAAGTTCACAACCTGTTTAAACTCAAACTGAGCTTCTGACCCCATAAGTTCTCCATCATGAAGACTGCCTACTTCAACCTCTATAATATTGCTCATCTCAGCCCATCTGCTATTGAAGCCCTCATCTATGCTTTTGATCCCCCAGACTTGACTATCCCAAACTCCATGGCCTCTGCTTCACTTATTTTGAAGATTGTGGGAATCAAGTAAGGAGGTGGGATTAGGCTAACTGGCTCATGGCACAGTTTGGCAAATGGTCTATTTTTGTGCTGTAATGTTTCATATTAAATAAAATCTGGCTGTAGTTTTTAAAAAGAGAAAAGTTCCTGTGCATGAATATCAGATTTTGTTTTACTAAAATAATCACACATTTCAAAATAAAATTGAGTACCAACATAACTCGAATACTACCTGTACTTGCATCAGTTTGAAAATCTTTTAATGAAACTGTGGCTGGTTTATCTTTTCCCTGAAGGTGTTTTCTTTTTTCTTTTCTACTAGGTCCTTTTGTTTTGACAGAAGTATTATTAGCATAACACTGCAAAAAATTAGAAAAGTGGTTTGAATTTAAAGTAATGAGAGTTTAATATTAATGATATTAATGTATATTCAAAACGGTAACAAGACAATAATCCGTTATGGTCTTGCATTATAATTAGAAAGGGGACAGTAAAGCAGAATGAGGAAATTGTGCATTTAGATTGGTAAATTGCAAACGTCACTCCATCATTTAAGAAGCGATGGAGAACCTGGTACCTTACAGCCCTGTCAATTTAGCATCAGGTGAGAAAAATTGCTAACAGTTATCAAGGGGGACAGAGTGAGTGAGCACTTGGACAAAGTTGTTACGGCCTCTGATCTGGAAGCAGTACAGGAAGGAAAAACTGTAATTTCTTTAAAATATTTATGGAATCCACAATTGTTTTTAAGAATGCTCGAAAAGGACTTGAAGAGTTTTATCAATTGTAAAGGGATCGATTGTAATTTTCTTGGATAATAAGAAATGCTTGTCCATATGACCTTGTGAGCCTTGACCTGGAAGCAGTACCAACAGTAAGGAAGTTAAGATACAAAACGTCATGTGGCCAGGCACAGAAAAGACAGATAAAGAAGCTACTGCTATAAAGGACAAAGGAGATCTACAAACAGAAGGGGGTAGGTGGGAGGAGGAGGAAAGTGAGGCAATCAGCACACAGATAGAAAGAGATACATAGTATTTGTATGAGAAGCTAGCAAAGCTCCATGCAAAGGTCATTTTTTTTGTTTTGAAAAATAGAATTCCAGAGGCTCTTGAGGAAGTACATGCAAAATAAAAGGGACTGAATCATAAAAAGTAGTGTGAATAGCTCAGGCCTGCGTAAAAGCTGAGAGTTTGCATCAGAGAACCAGATCATGAACCAGGTATTCTTGATTGGTCGTCAGAAAAAGTTCTGAAAGAGCTAACCATCAGGACTGTCTTGACCAGAGGGAGAGAGGATTTGTAGAAATGTGCCATTTTGATGATAATTATACCCATGAAACTCAGAGATGAAAGTTGTTGTCTATAAAACTTTTGACTTACCCTGTGTGAACAAAGAACAACGTATGGTGAACTATGTAGCTAGGTAATTCCATATATGCTAAAGGGGAATGCTTGTGGATGTGCAAGCTGTATCTTTGGTGCATTGACCATTTAAAGTTAAATTTACGTTTTTATTTAGAGTGCCATTTGATTCAGGCTTAATTTTCATTGGTTCTGATTCATGTTAAAGTAAATTATAAAAAGTGAAATCTTGTTGGCAATTTCTTTTGGCGGGGGGGTTGTTTTGGTAAATTTGGTTACGGATCATAACGGGGTTGATTGAAACAAAATAAATCAACATGGGTCTATGAAGTGTAGGTCCTGTCAGACTAACTTAACTGAATTTTTTGAGGAGGTTGCTAGCATGCCGGAAAATGGCATATTTATAGATGCTGCCTATATGAACTCCCAGAAGGCATTTGACAAGATACCGCACAAGAGATTATTAGCAAAAAAACGCATGAAATTAGAGGTAATCATGTGACAAGAGCTGAGAGAGAAAAGACAATGTAGAGACAAGGGGTAACAAATTGACAGGCAGCACATTGACAAGTGATGTTTTTGAATGATTTGTATTGAAACCTTAGCTTTCCATCATAAATATATCAATTACCTGAACAAAGCAATCGAATTGTATACACAGTCTTGTATATGATACCACTGTTAGGATGCAGAGTAAATTGTGCAGATAAGAGCAGGGAAATAAAAAAGGACACAGACTAATGGTGTGAGCAAAACTATGGCAGATGGAAATCAATGTTCAGAGGTCTGGAGCCATCCACTTTTGATCAGAGAAAGATAAATTGGACTATTTTCTTAATGCTGAAGGAACAGAAACTGTGGAGAAGCAAAGGAGTCTACACAAATTACTAAAGACTAAAGATCATAACTCCTTTAGATTCAAGGTTGTTACAGAAAAGGACAAGGATGAGCCAGAAATCAGAGTTCTAAATTGGGTGAAGGCCAATTTTAATAAGATCAGATATGATTTAGCCAGAGTGGACTGGGAGCAGCTACTTTTAGGTAAATCTGCGTAAGAGCAGTGGGACTCCTTCAAGAAGGAAATAGGGAGAATGCAGGGCCAATATATTCCAGTAAAGGTAAAGGGTGACACCAACAAATCCAGGGAACCTGGATGTCGAGGGATACACAGGATTGGACAAAGAGAAAAAGGGAGGCTTATGGCCGATACTGAGGGCTCAAAACAGCGGAAGCCCTAGAGGAGTATAAAGTGTGTAGGGGGAACTTAAAAAGGAAATTAGGAGAGCAAAAAAAGGGCATGAAAAAACATTGGCAGGTAAAATAAAGGAAAATCCAAAGTTATTTTACAAGTACATCAAGAGTAAGAGGATAACTAGGGAAAGAGTGGGGCCCATTAAGGGCCATAGTGGTAATCTGTGTGTGGAGCCGGAAGATGCAGGTAGGGTTTTAAATAAATACTTTATGTCGGTGTTCATAAGTGAGAGAGACGATGTGGGTATGGAAATCAGGCAGAAAGACTGTGATATAATTAAAGAAATTAGCATAGCAAGGGAGGAAGTTCCAAATGGTTTGGCAGGCTTAAAAGTGGATAAATCTTCAGGCCCAGATGAAATGTATCCCAGGCTGTTGAGTGAGGCAAGGGAGGAGATAGCAGGGGCACTGGCAATAATTTTCAACACCTCTCTGGCCAAAGGAGAGGTGTCAGAAGACTGGAGGACAGCCAATGTGGTACCATTACTCAAGAAGGGAGGAATGGATAAACCAGGGAGCTACATACCAGTCAGTCAAACCTCAGAAGTGCGGAAACTATTGGAGGGACAGAATTAATCTACACTTGGAGAGGCAGGGATTAATCAAGGACAGTCAACATGGTTTTGTTAAGGGGAGGTCATGTCTGGCCAATTTGATTGAATTTTTCCAAGAGGTGACCAGGTGTATAGATGAGAGCAATGCATTTGACGTAGTCTACTTGGACTTCAGCAAGGCTTTTGATAAGGTTCTGCATGGGAGACTGATAACGAAGACAAGAGCCTATGGGATTCAAGGCTATTTGGCAAATTGGATCGAGAATTGGCTGAGTGATAGGAAGCAGAGGGTGATGGTCGAGGGGTGTTTTTGTAACTGGATGCCTGTGTCCAGTGGGGTTCCACAGGGATTGGTGTTGGGTCCCTTGCTGTTTGTGGTATACATAAACAATTTAGACCTGAATGTAGGAGGGTTGATCAGTAAGTTCGTGGATGACACGAAAATTGGTGGAGCAGTAAATAGTGAGGGGGATAGCCTTAGAATACTGGAGGATATAGGCAGGCTGATCAGTGGCAAATGGAATTTAATCCGGATAAGTGTGACTTAGGCAGGACAAACAAGGCACAGGAATACACGATGAATGGTAGGACACTGGGAAGTGCCGAGGATCAGAGGGACCTTGGCGTGCATGTCCACCGGTTCCTTAAGGTAGCAGGACAGGTAGATAAGGTGGTTAAGAAGGCATATGGGATACTTGCCCTTATTAGCTGAGGCATAGAATATAAGAGTAAGGAGGTTATGCTGGAACTGTATAAAACACTGGTTGGGCCACAGCTAGAGTACTGCATACAGTTCTGGAATTCGCATTTTAAGAAGGATGTGATTGCACTAGAGAGAGTGCAGATGAGATTTACCGGGATGTTGCCTGGGCTGGAGAGTTTTAGTTATGAGGAGAGATTGGGTAGACCGGGGTTATTTTTCCTGGAGCAGAGGAGATTGAGGGGGGACATGATTGAGGTGTATAAAATTATGAGGGGCATAGATAGGGTAGACAGGAAGGAACTTTTCCCCTTGGTGGAGGGATCAATAACCAGGGGGCATAGATTTAAGTTAAGGGGCAGGAGGTTTAGAGGGGATGTGAGGAAGAATTTTTTCACCCAAAGGGTAGTGGGAATCTAGAACTCACTGCCTGAAAGGGTGGTAGAGGCAGAAACCCTCATAACATTTAAGTAGTATTTGGATGTGCACTTGCGATGCCATGGCATACAAGGTTATGGGTCGAGTGCTGGAAAATGGGATTAGAATAGTTAGGTGCTTGTTTTGACCGCTGCACACTCAATGAGCCGAAGGGCCTTTTCCTGTGCTGTAGACCTCCATGACTCTACTGGACATGTAAAAAAAAAGTAAATCAAAGAGGCTAATAGGGTGATGGTAGTTATCTCAAGGAAATTGGAATACAAAAATGAGGAAGTGATGGTTCATTTGTACAGAGAGCGTTGATCAGTCTTCATCTGGATTACAGTGTTCACTTTTGTGCACCACACCTCAGGAAGAATGTACTGATCATGGAGGACTTTGAGGTACAGTCAGATATGACCTAACTGAATGGAGGAACAAGGCTTGAAATGCTGAATGGCCTGCGTCTGTTCTTATGTTCCTGAAGATAAATTATAATAGTCAGATAACTTTGTTCAGTGTCATCGTAATGTATTGACTCAATATTTTTACCCACCACAATATAAGGCCTGAGTTTGCAGAGACAAAGGTTACACAACATGGAACATTTCTAAATATAAAAGTTGAGATGTGCAAACTAGCAATGTATGGAATAAGCAGATCTTCAACTACTTAGAACACATAGCAAAAACCAATAATGATTTCAAAACAAAAATAAAAACATGGCCTTTTTCTTCAGGTGTGCATGGGATGGGTGAGGAAACATTAAATCAATTAGAATGCACTGTCCTAGATATTATTTATATAGCTTATAATAATATACACAAAAAGCAAGATTTATTCCTAAATTGATTCATTTGTTTTGCCAAACCAACTCACTGTGAAAACCAGGTCCTTTGTGATTGGTTTATTTCTTTCTGCAGTGTATACACAAGTGTAAAAGTCATCAGAATGCTACAAAGTGCTGAAGTTAATAATGAGTACACCATGAGTTCGTTTGACTGGATAAACTGGGATGGGAAACAAGACAAAAGTGAGTCAGAACAAATATGGGCTTGTTTAGATTTGGATTTCTTCTAAAATGGACAAGGCACCATCCAGAAAAAACAATAGTATACGAAGACATTATTGGTAACTGTTTTTATGTTACATTTCAGAGAAAATAAGAGGCACCTGTATCCATACTAGATACCTTGCATGCAACACCCTAATGAAACAGAGTCTCAGTTCTCAAGACAGTATCTCATGCGGCAACAATTTTTTAAAAATTATGAACTTATTTTTTAGATGTCAGATATATACGTACATTCTTATGCTCCTCATATTCCAACTTGCTAATCAGTAAAGCTTTTTGGAGGTCTGCTTCATATAATTCACTTGTCAGCTGTTTACAAAACAAGAAAAAAGGGTCATACGGACTCGAAATGTTAACTCTGTTAATGTTAGCTCCACAGATGCTGTCAGACCTGCTGAGTTTTTCCAGCATTTTCTGTTTTTATTTTATATATTATGTACGAAAAGAGCATACAAATGTTCAGTGAAATATATGATCAATTCTAGAAATCCTCTGATCACAATATAGTCTATATTAAATGGTCCCTCCAATTTTAAATTATTAAATATTTTCAAAATTTCCAATACCTGCTAAATGGCGGCGGTCTATAATCTTTTAAATTGAGCATTTACAATCTAGGATTTGAAAACTGAGTGGCAACATATCCACTTCATGGCATTTGGAAATTTCTGGTGGGGGGGCAGGAAAAGTACTAATGTCTGGCAACAGAACACAAACCAAGACACTATTTTCCTCTTTCTCATTAATTTTCTGATTCCTGAAGCCATTCACTTTTTGCTAGGAATCATTCCACAGACATGTATCTCGCCCAAGGAATCATCTCTGATGCCGAGCATGGACAGTGAGGCTATTTGACTAAAGAAAACGCAAAAGCCAAATGTGGCCTTTAACTGATGTCCACACAGGCACATTTCCAATTGGGGCAGCAACCAGAAGCTTCGGTCAGGGATAACTTCTCCCTCTTTAAACCCCTGGAGGACGCCAACTATAGCTTAACTAGAGCATAGCTATCATTATTACTTGCACTGTTATAGCTGTATTGTCACCAGCTTTTCAGTACAAAAATATGTCACATTTTACTATGTCCATAAGCTTGTCTTCCAAACCATTGTCTGGAAAGAGCATTTTGAGTTGTAAAACACCACAACAATGGACTATTGGTCACATGTTAGTCTTTTGTGGTAAGGATGACAGCCAATTACTCACTCTCAGACATTTACAGAACAGGAGGCCATTCGTCCCACTGTGTCCACGTCAGTCAACAAAGAGCTGACTAGATTAATCCCATTTTCCTGTGCTTGACCCATAGCCCTGGAGGCTATGACAACACAAGTGAATATCTAATTACTTCTTAAATGTTGAGAGTTTCTGAATCAGCCACCCTTTTAGGCAGTGAGTTCCAGACTCCCACCACCCTCCGAGTGAAAAAATTTCTCCTCCACTCCCCTCTTATCTTTCTACCTCTTACCCTAAATCTATGCCCCTGATTATTGACCCCTCTACCAATGGAAAAAGTACCTTTCTGTCCACTCTATCTATGCCCCTCATATTCTTATACACCTCTATCAGGTCCCCTCTCAACCTTCAGTGCTCCAAGGAAAACAACCCCAGCCTATCCAATCTTTTGTCATAGCTCAGGCCCTCCAGCCCCTGCTGCTGACTAATACACAAGCAGTGTGTTAACTTGTGACGTTACTACAGCATAAAGGTACTAGTACATTAAACAAGCCTGGTTATAACATTAAGCTGGTGGCAGTATTTATGTCCACGTGTTTTACTGTTTTGTGAGAAGGCATTTGTACAGTTATGATAAAGACTAACCTTCAGTACATCAGACATATCGTGAGCTGGATACAAATTTTTATATCAAGAGTTTCACTTTACCTAAAATGAAACTGAATAATTTATACTTTTAATGTAAAAAAAATTATCTGAAGTGTTTTCATCAGTTTTGACAGTCCTGTAAAACTCTTCCTGTAAAATTCTACACTCTTATCAAGCGGACAGGGATTATAAATGGCCCTTTAATGTTTCACAGTAACGTTAAGAAAAATCGTTAAGTAAATGACTGAAATATAATTAATCACTGGTAGTTACAACATTACCAAAACATTCAATTTCAGAATATTGTAAGTATTACTGGTATTTGAGTTCCATCAACAGCTCTCACCTGTTCATCCTTTTCTCTCCACTGCTCCCACTTCTCACCCTCTGCTACTGGTAGATTCTGGCTGTTCAGGAATTGCTCTGACTGGAAAGATCCAGTATTCACACCGGGAGCAGCAACAGAACAGGATTTTGAAATATTTTTTCCAAAGGCTAGACTTCTTAGCTTTAAAAAGAAAAAGAACAAGAAAAATTTAAAACATATATTTTTGTACCAGATCAAAGTCAAGATTGATTCTGAAGACAAACCATTTGATGCTTCAATCATTTTGCAGTTGTTCTGGTTTGTCTTTCATTTAAGTGGCTTTATGAGAAGGGATCAAAGTCATATTTGAATGCTTTACAGTCATTGGTTAAATTCAGGCCCTTTGCAAATTGAAAAATTTGTACACAGTAATTACCACTTTTAAAGGGGGGGGGTAAGAGTGAGAGAAGAGGAGATGGAAAAAAAGTCACAACACAATCAAATTCTTAATTTTAATTTAAAAACCATCCTTATTCACAATAAAATTATTTTTAGCCTGGGCTTAAGGCAATACATTTCAAAAACTCCCTCTTTGCTTTCAAAGTCAGGCAGTTGTTGCAACAAAGGACACAGTGATCAAGAAATAGGATTTAGTTTTATTTGTTAACCCTGAAACTTCAGGGACCAGTTTATTTAATTTTAAGATATATCGGTAAGCGTGAACAGGGCTTATCAGTTCAACATGTGGTCAGTGAAGAGAAGGTCTGAAACTTGATTTCTACATATACAAACAATATACATGATGCATGTTTAATATTAAGTTTATACTGACCCCAATAAAGATCATTCCTATTTGTCTTAAATAAAATCTGCACTCTATAAATGACAAACTTCCTCCAACACTTTCACACTTTGTTGATAAAACCTCATTATAAATCATACTATCCTCCAACTTGGGACTTCCACTAGAGCTATCAAGATCCTAACCAATCAACATTAAAAAGATTTTTCTCATAATGGACTTGGTTCTTTTGCCATAGACCTTAAATCAGCATCCATTGGTTCCCAATGGGAACAATTTCTTGTTATCTATTTTAACTAGATTTTTCAAGATTTTGAACAGCGCTATCAAATCTCCTCTCAACTTTCTCTAACGGTAACAATCCAGCTGCTCCAATCTATCCAGTAACTGAAGTCACTCATCCCAGGAACCACTCTCAAAAAACTTTTCTGCACCCTCTACAAAAGCCTTTGCACCCTTCCTAAAATGTGGTGCCCAGAATTGGTCACAATACTCCAGCTGAGGCTGAACCAATGTTTCACAAAGGGTCATCCTTGCTCCATGGTTCTATTTATAAAGCCCAGGGTTCCATATGCCTTTTCAACCACTTTGTAAACTTACCCTGCCACATTCAACAATTTATGCACATCTATTCCCAGGCGTCTCTATTCATGCACCCCATTAGAATTATTGAACTTATATTGTCTCTTCCCATTCTTCCTACCAAGATATATCACATCACACTTCTGCATAATTTTCATCTGCCATGTATCCGCCCATTCTATCAGCCTATGTCCTCTTGAAGTCTATCATCCTCCTCCTCACAGTTCACAATACTTTGAAATGTTGTGTCTTCTGCATATTTTGAAATTGTGCCCTTTACAGCCAAGTCTAGGTTATTAACATAAATCAAGAAAAGCAGTAGTCTAGTACCAGCCCCTGAGGTATCCCAGTGTATGTCTTCCTCCAGTTTGAAAAACAGCTGTTTATCACTGTTCTTTCCTGTCACTCAATCAGCCTTGTATCCATGCTTCCTTTTATTCCACAGGCTTCAACTTTGCTGACAACCTATTATGTGGCACTTTATTAAATGCCTTTTAGAAGTTCAAATATACATCAACCCTCTCTGCTCGATCATCATAAAAACTCAATCAAATGCAAATAAGGTTTGCCTTTAACAAGTCTATGCTGACCTTCCTTAATTAATTCACACATTTCCCAGTGACTAGTAATTTCATCCCAGGACTGCTGTTTTTAAAAGCTTTCATACCATCAAGGTTAAACTGATTGGCCTCTAGCTGCTGGGCTTATCCTATGAAGAAAATGTGAACATTTTTATACTTTCTGTACGTTATATATTTTGTATGAGCCCCTAGTAGATGAAGGGTTAATTTTAGATCTGCGAGGAAACATTGTCCATGTGACTCAAGTTAAATTGGAATCACTTGGAAACAGGGATTGATGGTATGAACTGATAACAAGAATAGAAAAAAGGAAATTGAGGACAGATTCCTGAACTATGATATCAGTCGTGATCAAAGGACTTTGAGACTACAAATAAATGGATCTAGGGGGTCAACAAGTCAGCAAATGGTCATACAGGAAACAGTTAATGATTGGCTGCTCAGGTGTGAAGGATATCTGGTTCGGGTTGTGACCAGGATTGATGAGTTATTGCAAGAACTGACAGGTGAAATTACAAGATCAAAGCACAATGGCAACATCAGAACACAGGAAGAGGCTTTGGCTGGATGATAAAAAGCAGATTTGAAGAAGTGTGTTGCAGAGATTTCAGGAAGGCAATGGGGAGAGGAGAAGCGTCATGAGGCTGCATCAAGCTGTGCGTAGACCTCGGTACGCAAACACCAAGTGTCACTACGTGCTGAGGTTCTACCTGTCCCTGGTGTTGCGAAAGATGGGTCTAGCCACGCTGCTGCGGAACAATCCAAGTAGTTGGACCGTGCTGTACCACCTGTCCCTCGTGGAAAAATTTATGCAGAGAAACACCTTTGACCATAAGTCCATCAGGCAGTGGTCAGCACATAACGTCTTAGAGGCCCTGCGGGGAAAGGAGGGGTTGGATCCTGTGGGATGGTTCCCCGAGCAGACTGTCAAAGTCATTTGGCAGAATGCCTCATCGCCAGGACTTTCCAACAAGCACCAAGATATAGCTTGGCTGGTGGTGAGAAAGGCCCTCCCCGTCAGATCCTTCCAACACGCCAGGAGTCTCACCCCCTCTGCACGTTGCCCTCAAGGTGGCTGTGGTGGGGACGAGACCATTGTTCACCTCCTTGTGGATCGTGCCTTTGCAAAGAAGATCTGGAGAGAGATGCAGTGGTTTCTGTCGAGGTTCATCTGAGCAGTTAGTATGGTGGCCATTACCAAGGAGAAGGTGCTAGGAAAACTGAAAGGTCTGAAGGTGGATAAATCACCTGGACCAGATGGATTACACTCCAGAGTTCTGAAGGAGATAGCTGAAGAGATAGTGGAGGTGTTAGTGGTGATCTTTCATGAATCACTCGAGTCAGAGAGGGTCCCAAAGGACTGGAAAATTGCTAATGTAACCCCCCCTGTTTAAGAAGGGAGTGTGGCAAAAGACGGGAAATTACAGGCCAATTAGCCTGACCTCGGTCGTTGGTAAGATTTTAGAGTCCATTATTAAGGATGAGATTTCAGAATACTTGGAAATGCATGGTAAAATCGGGCAAAGTCAGCATGGGGAGGTCATGCCTGACAAATCTGTTAGAATTCTTTTGAGGAGGTAATGAGTAGGTTAGACAAAGGAGAGCCAATGGATGTTATCTACTTGGACTTCCAGAAGGCCTTTGACAAGGTGCTGCACAGGAGGCTGCTCAGTAAGATAAGAGCCCATGGTGTTAGAGGCAAGGTACTAGCATGGATAGAAGATTGGCTGTCTGGCAGGAGGCAGAGAGTGGGGATAAGGGGGTCCTTCTCAGGATGGCGGCCGGTGACTAGTGGAGTTCCTCAGAGGTCAGTGTTGGGACCACAACTTTTCACTTTATACATTAATGATCTAGATGAAGGAACTGAGGGCATCCTGCCTAAGTTTGCAGATGATACAAAGATAGGTGGAGGGACAGGTAGTATTGAGGAGACAGGGAGGCTGCAGAAGGATTTGGACAGGTTAGGAGAATAGGCAAAGAAGTGGCAGATGGAATACAACGTGGGGGAAGTGTGAGGTCATGCACTTTGGTAGGAAGAAGAGGCATGGACTATTTTCTAAATGGGGATAGAATTCAGAAGTCTGGAGTGCAAAGGGACTTGGGAGTCCTAGTACAAGATTCTCGTAAGATTAACTTGCAGGTTGAGTCGATAATTAGGAAGGCAAATGAAATGTTGGCATTTGTTTCGAGAGGATTAGAATATGAAAGCAGGGATATGCTGCTGAGGCTTTATAAGGCTCTGGTCAGACCACATTTAGAATATTGAGAGCAATTTTGGGCCCCGTATCTCAGGAAGGATGTGCTGGCCCTGGAGAGGGTCCAGAGGAGGTTCGCGAGAATGATCCCAGGAATGAAAGGCTTAACATATGAGGAACGTTTCAGGACTCTGGATCTTTACCCGATGGAGTTTAGAAGGATGAGGGGAGGATCTGATTGAAACTTACAGAATACTGAAAGGCCTGGATAGAGTGGACGTGGGGGAAGATGTTTTCATTAGTAGGAGAGACTAGGACCCGAGGGCACAGCCTCAGAGTAAAGAGAAGACCTTTTAGAACAGAGATGAGGAGAAACTTCTTTAGCCAGAGAGTGGTGAGTCTATGGAATTCATTGCCACAGAAGGCTGCAGAGGCCAGGACATTGAATGTATTTAAGACCGAGATAGATAGATTCTTGATTGGTAAGGGGATCAAAGGTTACGGGGAGAAGGCAGGACAATGGGGTTGAGAAACTTATCAGCCATGATTGAATGTGGGAACAAACTCGATGGGCCGAATGGCCTAATTTCTGCTCCTATGTCTTATGGCCTTCTGTGACACAGGACTCTGTGCTGTTCCCAGGGATATATACCGAGACAAACATCAACTGCAGCTGGAGGATCATCAACTCGGTGAAAGACACTCTTTGGTTTGCCCGAAACTTGTTGGTCTTCCAGCACAAAGAGTTGTCCCCGACTTAGTGTTGCAGACTGGCACATTCCAAAGTCCAGGACTACGTGCTGAGGGATGCACTAAAGCTTGGGGCAGCCGGCGCAATGGGGAAAGGTCGCTAAGACCTTTCTGCCACAGTGCACCGAGGGACTGGGAACTGTTGAGAGCCCCTTGGGCTGTACAGCTCAAAATGAATGTATGCAGTGAATACTAAGTGTATTATAATTGTATTGAAGCACCTCAGAGTGCAACATGATATATGTTGATAACTCCAATACCTTTGTCTGATTTCTGCATTGACCATATTGAAATGATTGTAATATTCATTGATTGTATTGATGCACCTTGTGATACATGTGTAAAAGTTGAATCTGATTGTACTTATGTGATGGTGATTTTGAAATGATTTGGAATGTTCTTCCAGATATTTTATGAATAAAGTATATTTTTCAAAAAAAAAAGAGCCGTCTGTACAAAAAAAAGTCATGAGCCTTCTCTATGCCTCATCGCCAGAACTTTCCAACAAGCACCAAGATGTAGCTTGGCTGGTGGTGAGAAAGGCCCTCCCAGTCAGATTCTTCCAACACGCCAGGAGTCTCACCCCCTCTGCATGTTGCCCTCGAGGTGGCTGTGATGGGGACGAGACCACTGTTCACCCCCTTGTGGATTGTGGCTTTGCAAAGAAGGTCTGGAGAGAGATGCTGTGGGTTCTGTTGAGGTTCATCCCGAGCAGTTCTGTGACACAGGAGTCTGCTCTACAGGCTGTTCTCAGGGACACACACCGAGACAAACATCAACTGCAGCTGGAGGATCATCAATTCGGTGAAACACGCTCTTTGGTCTGCCCGAAACTTGGTCTTCCAGCGCAAAGAGTTGTCCCTGACCGAGTGTTGCAGACTGGCACATTCCAAAGTCCAGGACTATGTGCTGAGGGACGCACTAAAGCTTGGGGTAGCCGCTGCAAAGGTGCAATGGGGAAAGGTCACTGTCTAAGACCTTTCTGCCACAGTGCACCGAGGGACAGGGAACTGTTGAGAGCCCCTTAGGCTGTACAGCTCAAAATGAATCCATGCAGTGAATACTAAGTGTATTATAAATGTATTGAAGGCACCTCAGAGTGCAACATGATGTATGTTGATAACTCCAATACCATTGTCTGATTGTCTGCATTGACCATATTGAAATGATGGTAATATTCATTGATTGTATTGATGCACATTGTGATACATGTGTAAAAGTTGAATCTGATTCTATATATGTGAGGGTGATTTTGAAATGTTTATTCATAGTAAAAGTATATTTTTCAAAACAAAAGTCAAGAGCCGTCTGTAGCCACGAGAGTCAGGGGAAGCAAGAACCATCTAAACTAGGACACCGACTCCCTTTTAATATTAACTCAACTTTTGTTGCTTAATAAATTGTCATGATGCCACTGCATCAAGTGTCTTCTTATTCAAAATATATTGTCTGGCCTCAAACTCTTTCACCTAGCACCTTTTTTTGAATGAGGGTGTAAAATTTGCAATTCTCCACTCCTCTGGCATCACCCGCAGCCAAGGATGAATGGAAGGAGATGGCTACTGCCTGTGTAATTTCCATCCTTATTTCTCTCAGTATCCTCAGATGCTTTTGATCCAGTCCGAGTGACTTATTAACTTTAAGCATAACCAACCAATCTAATACTTCTTCACCATCAATTTTTAGCCCACCCAGTGTCTCAACTGTTTCAGCTTTCACTGTGACTTTGGCAGCATATTACTCCTTGGTAAAGACATATACAAAGTATATTATAAATGTATTGAAGGCACCTCAGAGTGCAACATGATGAATGTTGATAACTCCAATACCATTGTCTGATTGTCAGCATTGACCGTATTGAAATGATTGTAATATTCATTGATTGTATTGATGCACCTTGTGAAACATGTGTAAAAGTTAAATCTGATTGTACTTATGTGATGGTGATTTTGAAATGTTTATTCAAAGTATATTTTTCAAAACAAAAGTCATGAGCCGTCTGTAGCCACGAGAGTCAGGGCAAGCAAGAACCATCTAAACTAGGACAATTTTAGATCATGAACTCTCTCCTCCATCCCCACCCCCTTTCCGATTTTCTCCCTCCTTTTTGTTTCTTCCAATTAATTTATATATATTTTTCTTTTCCCACCTATTTCCATTATTTTTAAATGTATTTCCATGCATTGTTTTATCTCTACCTTTTAGCCTTTTTCGATTCCTTCACCCCAACCCACCCCCACTAGGGCTATCTGTACCTTGCTTGTCCTGCTTTCTACCCTTAATTAGCACATAACTTTAGATATCACCACCTTCAACACCTCTTTGTCCTTTTGTCTGTGACATCTTTTGGTTATCTCCAACTATCACTGGCCCTCTATCCAGCTCTTGTCCCACCCCCTCCCCTTAAACCAGCTTATATTTCACCCCTTTTCTATTTTTCCTTAGTTCTGCTGAAGAGTCATGCAGACTCGAAACGTTAACTGTGTTCCTCTCCACAGATGCTGCCGAGTTTTTCCAGGTATTTTTGTTTTTGTTATACAAAGTATTCATTTAGTATCTCAACCACATCTCTGTCTCCATGCATAAATCCCCTTTTGGTTCCTAAAAGGCCCCACTCCTCCTCTGATCATCCTTTCACCATTATATGCCTATAAAATGTTAATTGTATGTTAATTATATTATCAAAGTTAAGGATACACAGGTGAAGGACACTGATTGATTAAGTACCTTAAGCACATATAAAAAAGGGCTCAGTCTTGGGAATTGTATTTTTATTTGATTAAATTTCCTTTTAAAGTTTGATTTTTGTTACAGTGTCACCCTCCATTAGTTTATTTTATTGATTTCTTAAAGGAGGGCTGCTGGGACACTGGGTACTAGTTAGGGAGGAGGCAGCATATGGAATGCTGCATTCTGTAAATAAATCTAGTACTAAAAAAAAGCCCTGTATCTGGTTTACTACTTTACCATCTGGTTTTGGAATGAGTTAACACTGAAGACTTTTAAATTCCCTTTAATGATAGCTGCCAGTCTCTGCTCATACTCTCTTTGCTTTGCATTTTTATATTATATTTAGCCTGGTTCTCACTTATATTATCTCCCTGACACCTGCTTCATCTTATTTCTTTCATCACACAGGGAGTTCTTGTTTTGTTCATCTTACCTTTCTGCCTTGTTGAAATATATTTCGACTTGGCAACCAATCTATATCCTCTTTAAAGGCAGATCATTGTTCGATTAGTTATTTGCCTGCCAAATTTTGATGCCAATTTAAGTGGGCTTGGTCTGTACTCACCCCATTGAAATTGGCCCTTCCCCAATTAGTTATTTTTTCCTTTCCTTGCCCTTTTCACAGCTAAGCTGAATCTCATGATATTTTGATCACTGTCACCTAAACGTTCTCCTACTGACATTTGATCCACTTAACCCACCTCACTCACTAGAATCAGATTCAGCAATGCCTCCTTCCACGGTGGACTGCAAACATACTGTGCTAGGATGTTATCTTGAACACATTTTAGAAACTCTTCCTCTCTAACCTTTAATTATCCTAACAGTGTTCTTAAAGTGTAAAATCCTCCATTATAACTACACTGCAGTTTTTGAACCTCTCGGTAATTTCCTTGCAATCTGTTCTTCTACATCTTTCCCACTAGTTGGGCGGCCTACAGAACACACCCAATGGCACCTGTTACGACCAGGTGAGGAGGGGTTGAACAGTCCCCCCTCTTTCCCTCTCCTCGTTTGACCTCAACAGGTTTTTTGTTTGAAAAGGATATACTTGCCAATTCATTGAATACTTAACTGTTTACACTCTCTGATCATAGAAGAACCAACAAAATATAAGCAAAAAACTGTGGATGCTGGAAATCCAAAACAAAAATAAAAATACCTGGAAAAACTCAGCAGGTCTGACAGCATCTGCGGAGAGGAATACAGTTAACGTTTCGAGTCTGTATGGCTCTTCAACAGAACTAAGGAAAATTAGAAGAAAGGTGAAATATAAGCTGGTTTAAGGGGGGGTGGGGGGGAACGGGACAGGTAGAGCCGAATAGAGGGCCAGTGATAGGTGGAGATTGCCAAAAGATGCCATAGACAAAAGGACAAAGAGGTGTTGACGTTGGTGATATTAGCTAAGAAATGTGCTAATAGGTGACACTAAGGGTAGAAAGCAGGATGAGCAAGGTACAGATAGCCCTAGTGGGGCTGGGGTGAAGGGAAGGGATCGAAATAGACTAAAAGGTAGAGATAAAACAATGGATGGAAATACATTTAAAAATAATGGAAATAGGTGGGAAAAGAAAAATATATACAAATTATTGGAAAAAGAGGGATCGGAAAGGGAGTGGGGATGGAGGAGAGTGTTTATGATCTAAAGTTGTTGAACTCAATATTCAGTCCAGAAGGCTGTATAGTGTTTAGTCGGAAGATGAGGTGCTGTTCCTCCAGTTTGCGTTGAGCTTCACTGGAACCTTGCAGCAGGCCAAGGATGGATATGTGGGCATGAGAGCAGGGTGGTGTGTTGAAATGGCAAGCGACAGGGAGGTCTGGGTCATGCTTGCAGACAGACCGAAGGTGTTCCGCAAAGCGGTCACCCAGTCTGTGTTTGGTCTCTCCAATGTAGAGGAAACTGCATTGGGAGCAGCGGATGCAGCAGACTAAGTTGAGGGAAGTGCAAGTGAAATGCTGCTTCTTGAAAGGAGTGTTTGGGCCCTTGGACGGTGAGGAGAGGGGAAGTAAAGGGGCAGGTGTTGCATCTTCTGCGGTTGCATGGGAAGGTGCTGTGCGAGGGGGTTGAGGTGTAGGGTGTGATGGAAGAATGGACCACGGTGTCCCGGAGGGAACAATCCCTGCTGAATGCCGCCGGAGGGGTGAAAGGAAGATGCGTTTGGTGGTGGCATCATGCTGGAGTTGGCGGAAACGGCAGAGGATGATCCTTTGAATCCAGAGGCTGGTGGGGTGATAAGTGAGGACAAGGGGGAACCTATCATGGTTCTGGGAGGGAGAGGAAGGTGTGAGGGCGGATGTGCGGGAGATGGGCCGGACTCGGTTGAGGGCCCTGTCAACCACCGTGGGTGGAAAACCTCGGTTAAGGAAGAAGGAAGACATGTCAGAGGAACTGTTTTTGAAAGTGGCATCATCAGAACAGATGTGACGGAGGCGAAGGAACTGAGAGAATGGGATGGAGTCCTTATAGGAAGCGGGGTGAGGAGCTGTAGTCAAGGTAGCTGTGGGAGTTGGTAGGCTTGCAATGAATATTGGATGACAGTCTATCACCAGAAATTGAGACAGAGAGGTCAAGGAAGGGAAGTGTCAGTGATGAATCATGTGAAAATGATGGAGGGGTGGAAATTGGAAGCAAAATTAATAAATTTTTCCAGGTCCAGAAGAGAGCATGAAGCAGTCATCGATGTACTGGAGAAAGAGTTGTGGGAGGGGGCCGGAGTAGGACTGGAACAAGGAATGTTAGAAATACCCCATAAAGAGACAGGCATAACTGGGGCCCATGCGGGTACCCATAGCCACATCTTTTATTTGGAGGAAGTGAGAGGAGTTTAAGGAGAAACTGTTCAATGAGAGAACAAGTTCAGCCAGACGGAGGAGAGCAGTGGTGGATGAGGATTGGGGAAACCAACAAGATATGTTGAGTTTAACAAAGAAAGAAGTTAGCTTTATATTTAAAATGATTTAAGTAAAACACACACACCCCACCCCGTCGCCTCCACACACACATTGGAGAAGGAGAGGTTAACTAAATTAGAGTCCATATAAGTTCAAAGGAATTCATAGTCTGTAGTGTGGTGACTCAGCTGACTTCAAGCTGAATCCAGTGGTCTTGCTGCTTTCACTCGGTCTTCAGCTTTCAGCATCGATGGGGTTTTAAACTGGATATGGATGATCTATTACATAAACAAAAACAGAAGCTCTGAAGAGTCATTCTCTCCACAGATGCTGTTAGACCTGCTGAGTTCTTCCAGCATTTTCTGTTTTTGTTTCAGATTTCCAGCATCTGCAGTATTTTGCTTTTATAAATAAAGGATGATCTCTCCAACCACAGCCGTGGAGTTGAGCTACTTCTTTAAAATTGCTGTGTGCTGCACATAGAGAGTTGTAATAGCAGATAGGGCCCACAAGCACTCGAGTGGAAGGATCTCAGCTTCTTGGCTGCTTGTCCTCAGTTCTGCTGAGAAACAATGTGCTTAAAGCATACAAAGGGTTGTCTGCCAGACATGCTGAGTTTTTCCAGGTATTTTTGTTTTGGCTTGTCATGGGACCAGCCTCTTCAACTGACCAATAATTCAAACATGGTTGTTCATTCCAATTGTAACTTGATTAGGTCAGGTCTGAGAATTCCCCCTCTTAACCAGGGTCCCACTGTTCATGTGATTAGGTTTAATGGTTTGCCTCCTCAGTTGAATATCTGGACATTGTGTTAATGGAATAGGAAATTATGGTTCTTTCATATTCTTCTGTTTGTTGTGTTTTTGCAGACATACCATCTCCATCTCAATGGGGTTGGAATGTGCATTGTACAGTAATGTAAATTAAGTAACTATCTTGGTTGTGAGGTCAAGTCACTTTAATTTGTGCTTATAACTTACTATTTTAGTCTAGTGTGTGATGTGTATATTTTTATATTTTTTATGTATATATTGTGTAGATAAGGAAAGCTGTGTGTGTGTCCAGGGTTAATCAAAGGAGAGGTTTTTGGAGTCAAATTGTCTGGGGAGTCTAAGGGATGAAAGAGTAAAGGTGTTATCTCTTTGCATTTGTAATGAGACCTTATGGTGGGTTTTAATTTACAAGGAAACAGAGTAGATTTTAAACAGCACCTCATCATCCGACTGAATATTGAGTTCAACAATTTTAGATCATGAACTCTCTCCTCCATCCCCACCTTCTTTCTGTTCCTTCCCCCTCCTTTGTTTCTTTGTTTTTTCCAATAATTTATATAGATTTTTCTTTTCCCACCTATTTCCATTATTCTTAAATGTATTTCCATCTCTACCTTTTAGCCTTTTTAGTATTCCTTCACACCACCCCACCCCTACTAGAGCTTTCCGTACCTTGTTTGTCCTTTCTACCCTTAATTAGCACATTCCTTTAGATAATATCACCACCTTCAACACTTTTTTGTCCTTTTGTCTGTGACATCTTTTGGTTATCTCCACCTATTACTGGCTTCTTGTCCCAACAAACCACCACCCTCCCCCCCTTTAAACCAGCTTATATTTCACCCCTTTCCTATTTTTACTTAGTTCTGTTAAAGGGTCATGAGGACTCGAAACATCAACTGTGTTCTTCTCCACCGATGCTGCCAGACCTGCTGAGTTTTTCCAGGTATTTCTATTTTTGTTTTGAAATTTACATTTGGGGTTGTGTTGAAATTGATATGTAGCTATTGTATTTCAAAAGAGGCTCAAAAGTATCAAGGAATATTTGCATCTTACAGGAGATTAGTGAGTAAATAGGGCATACTTTTAAATTTTACTGATCAACAATAGAGGCAACATAAGAACATAAAAGGTTTTAACATTTGGGGAACCTCAGTTTAAAAGGATTTGTGAAGACAATGAAGAACAAAGATGAAAGGGGGAAAAAGTATATATGAGAAAAGATTTTCAGCTGGAGTGAGTTTCTGGAGGGGATGTCTCACTGAAGGCCAGCCCCTTTGTTTTTTGGCTGTGGAAGATTTTTTAACTGAAGAAAGCAACTCAAGTCTTAGGCCAGGAGAATATCTGTCATGTGAATCTGCCTTTGGCAAACAACATCAACGTGTTTTGGTTCTGGGAAGTCATGGATTGTACTTCTGGTTGCAGTGAAAGGATATTTCTTGATTTGGGTAATATTTCCTGGATTTTACAGTTAAGAACTATAAGGGCCGTTGTCAAAAAAAGTGTCTCATTGGGGTTATTTTGTAAGATCTTTTCTGTGTATCTTCTATCTTGTGTGTTCACATTTCATCTTTTCTTTTAATAAACATTTTTTAATTCTTTGAATTTTAAAAGTTATCCCTGAAGTTTTGTGCTTTTGAGTCCAGTAGCTATCCTTTATCATTTCTACACTAAAAAGAAATTACAATCAGTTGAGCTAGATTTCAATCTGAGATCTGGCTTGCTCAGCATTACCTTCAGTTGCGGTCATAACAAGTGCCATCTGTCTCTCCCACTTCTTTGTGCACTTTGCTTTTCCTCTCTAATGCAACCTCTTGTTAGTTTAAAGCCTTCCCAATGGCACTGGCAAATTATCCTGCTTGGAAATTAATCCTGCCACTGTTCAGGTACAACCCGTCCAGCATGTACATGCTCCGCTTCCACCAGGAGTAGTCCCAGTGTCCCAGGAATCTAACGGCTCCCTCCTGCACCTCATCTCAAGTCACACATTCATCTGTACCATCCTCCTATTTCTATATTCATTAGTGCGTGGAACAGGGAGTAATCCAGAGATCACTACCGTTGAGGTACTTCTAACCAATTTCTTCCCTAGCTCCTAAATTCTGTCTGCAGAATCTCCTTCTTTCTATCTATGTCATTGATACCGATATGGACCATGACCACTGGCTGTTCACCCTTCACCCCTCAAAAGATCTTTGTAGCCACTCAGTGATATCCTGGTCCCTGGTATCAGGGAGGCAACAAAGCACCCTGGATTTATGTCTGTAGCCACAGAAACACCTGTCTGTTCCCCTATAGAATTCCCTATCACTTCTGCTTTCCCAATGTGCAGATATAAGTTTAACATTGTGTATATCTATCAAGAATATCCTAGAGTAAATTTCATGTTAATCTTACAACAGAAGCTCATTGCCAGATTTCAAATCAGTGGACAGCAAATGCTGTGAGGCACGTTAACCTCAAGTCCGCAATCCCAGCAAGTGAAATTCTACATCAGGGACACAAATTTATAAAATTGATCTAACGTTTGCATTTCTTTCTTGTAAGCTTTACATGAAAGTACTATGCCAGTCCTTCTGCAAAGGGTCACTGATCCATCACCATGCGGTTCAATATATTGGTTAAAGCCAGAACCAAGGGAGGATGGCAGGTCCATATTATGCAATTTATTAAAATAATCACCACTGTATTTTTGGGAATTGACAGATGATTTGAAACAGTTATTGTAACTGATATTTTCATTGCCTCTAACACTATGGAGAAGTGTGGCATTCAGGCAATCAATTGCTCCAACAATACCTGCTCCAGCAACAATAAGTATAGGAACGTAACAATCACTTGCCTTGGAAATTATATTAATTACAAATGTGCATTTTGTTTCAAACACCACTAAACATTTTGCAAAATGGCACAATTTTAAGTGGAAATTCAAATTGGAGAATTATAATAATTCTATATTTATTCTACACAATGTCATTAAAGTATCTTATGAGGTGGGTTTTGGGTGGGGACAGTGTGCTGGGAGGACCAGGGCAACAAGGGGTGAGGGGATTCCGAAATAGAAATTTAGAGAGTTTCTTCCTCACTGTGATGTGTTCAAAATTATCCATCTGGCGCCAGGGATCTTTTTTTAAATTCGTTCACAGGATGTGGGCGTCACTGGCTAGGCCAGCATTTATTGATCTCAAGAAGATGGTGGTGAGCTGTCTTCTTGAACCGCTGCAGTCCACGTGGCGTAGAAACACCCACAGGGCTTTCAGAGAGGGAGTACCAGGTTCTTGATTCAGCAGTGAAGGAACAGTGATATATTTCCAAGTCAGGATGGTGTGGGGCTTGGAGGGGAACTTGCAGGTGGTGGAGTTCCCATGCATCTGCTACCTTTGTCCTTCTAGGTGGTAGAGGTCACAGGTTTGGAAGGTGCTGTTGAAAGAGCCTTGGTGAGTTGCTACGGTGCATCTTGTAGATGGTACACACTGCTGCCACTTTATCTTGGTGGTGGGAGGAAGTGAATGTTTAAGGTGGCGGATGGAGTGCCAATCATGCAGGCTGCATTTTTCTGGATGGTGTTGAGTTTTGAGTGCTGTTGGAGCTGCACGCACCCAGACAAGTGGAGAGTATTCCATCCTAACTTGTGTCTTGCAGATGATGGACAGGCTTTTGGGAGTCAGGAGGGGAGATAGACTTTCCACAGAATTCCCAGCCTCTGTTGCTCTTTATATATATGGCTGGTCCAGTTCAGTTGCTGGTCAATGAAACCCCCAGGATGTTGATAGTGAGGGAATTCAACAATGGTAATGCCACTGAATGTCAAGGGGCGATGTTTAAATTGTCTCTTGTTGGAGATGGTCATTGCCTGGTGCGAATGTTACTTGCCACTTATCAGCCCAAGGGTGAATGTTGTCCAGGTCTTGCTGCATAAGGATATGGGCTGCATCAGTACCTGAGGAGTCACAAATGGTGCTGAACATTATGCAATCATCCGCAAACAACCCCACTTCTGACTTTATGATGGAGAGAAAGTCACTGATGAAGTAGCCGAAGATGCTGGGCTTAGGACGCTGCCATGAGGACCTCTGGCAGCAATGTCCTGAGGCTGAGATGATTGATCTCCAATAACCACAACCATCTTCCTTAATGCTATGTATGACAACAACCTCTTTTAGCTGATGAGGCAGTGAACAGGAGGCGAGTGACCTGGCGTTTGCCAGGTACATAGCTAGAGTTACTACAGAGAGGAAATCAACCAAATATGGAAGATTAGTCAAGTCTCATGAGCAGTTCCAAAATAAGCTTGCTGAAACTACCAGGATCAGGAAACAGACTCTCGACAGACTTGCACATATTATTTAAAAAATATATGCAATGAAATCAAGGACAAGGTAATTTATGCAAGTAATTATATCTCCATAAAGATATTCAGAAATATAATTAAACAGAAAACCCTGGCATGAGTTTTTAAAAGTTTATAAAAAACTCAGCTTGGAATTTAAAAACTTCATTTAAAAAAAGTAAACGCTGTTTCTTTCAACTCTCCATATCTGTCATCGCAATAGTAACACATCAAGAGCAAGGAAATTTTCCATATTCTATTCTTCAAATATATTTTGATCATCTGGCAAGCACAAACTCAATACCATGTTTAAGTGTCTCCAAACCCAGCTTTGCAGAAATCCATAATGAAGTTCACACTTTTCCCACCAAAAAGACATATCAAATCTACCCAAGTGCAAGAGCTTAGGAATGATGATATCCAAATGTGTACACCGGCATTGCTTTGATGGTCAACTAAATAAAACTGTGCATCTCAACACCACGGATCACTGGCGAACTGACTGGTCATTGCTGTCCGGCTGAAATCACATTTAGAATCACTATACCCATTAGAGTACTCATTTGCAATTTTACTTGGTATACAATGAAAAGAATTTCAATCCCTAGTGATAAGCTCACCCCTTAGGTGCCATTAGTAAGATAGGCTAAGTTGATCAACCAACCAGCCCCTGCAGTACTGCAGACACACCTGGTCCAGATATTGGATTGTCATTTAGAGTCATCATAACATTAGAAAAGGACTGTACTTACCTCCTCAGTGTCCTGTACCATTCCCCCATCCCCTTGGATGAATGATCACTTTTTTGGTCATTAGGCAGCTGCAGGTTTAAGCCCACCTTTCAGTGGACATCTGGTGCCCGGAGCTCCTCACACATGTGGCACAACTCACTTGTATGTATAAAAACATGAGCGCATTGTCGCCATCCTAACCATCATTCTCTACCAAATGGTGGATCCCCTAGTTGCAGATGCAGAGATGCTTGCCTTGCTGCAGCCAAATCATGGTGGGCACTTAACCCCGGATATACACGTGCATATTCGCATATCCGGCCCTCTGAGTAATGTATTCTAGCAGCTGTTGTTCCAAATAACAGAATTTCATAATCAGCCATCATGTCAAGTGGAAGATTTATATAGGATAGATTGCAACATGCATTCCACCTAGATATTCTCGATGCCCAAGTGCAACTCTCAGACAGGCTTGCTCATCATCAACTTGGATATTTTAGGAGCTTTGACAAATTAGCTTCTCAGCCATGATGTTGACTCACCCTCTAGGGTGACTGGTTGGTGTAGGTTGGAGTTTGCATTTCCTTATGCACAAATATTGGTCCTGGATCTTGTATGTGCCCTTAGTTGTATGCTTTGGTGATCAGAACCCCGAATGAGGACTGTTTTAACACATCTCACAAGCTGAACCTGCACTGAAATTTTGCTGTCATTAAAGAAAGATGGGAAAGACCAAAATCTGCATAGAGGTTAGAGAATAAAACAGGTTGATGGCAGGAAGCAGACTCTACAGATACTTTAAACGCCTATGGAGCAATCAAAAAGGAACAGGCTAGATTTTTCTCTAGTGAGGAAAAGGCAAAACATGCGTTTTTGACTATCACAGCATGTCGCAAGTCTTAGGAGGGTACAGTTACATTAATTTTACTGATCTTTATAAGGGATCTGGTGCATCATGCTACTCTCATGAAGCAGGGGGTAAGGGAGTACATGGTCAACTTTTGTATTTTATTTAGAGTGTGTGCTCTATTTCAAAAAGAGTATTTCAAGAGTACTTTGGGATCCGCCACTGTGAATTTACTTGATGAGATGTGCTCAAAGATTCAAGTTTTGCACCATCACAAGGGAAGGACTTCAACTCTGTTCCAAAAGTCTCCAAATATTGCATCATTCCTTTTGATATTATGCTGTCGAACATTGCTCACTATTGCAAACAATGGATTAATCAATAGAATATGGTAATGAACTCTTCCAGCTAAGATAATAGGGTTTTGCACAGCTCAAAAGGTGTTGATGTTGATTGAATAAGTCCCTGTTTCAATTGTTGATTCATGTCAGTACCCTTGGGGCCTTGTGAATGGCAACGTTCAACCTGGACTTCAGAACTATACTGAGAAGTTCCATAATCATCCATCACTTATCTAGAGTATTTTGCCTGCAAAAAACACATCCCTATATGATAAAAGATTAATTTGCTAATAATTATGGTGTAGGGGAAAAACACTGCATAAATCCAAGTACATTTATAACTTAAAATCTAGAGAAAAAAATCTTGGAATATGGTGGGAATGTGGCGCTGAGGTTACAATCAGACCAGCCATGATCTTATTGAATGGAGGGACAGGCTTGAAGGGCCGAGTGGCCTCCTCCTGTGCCTAATTCGTATGTTTGTATGTAACACAGCCAAAACCAATCAATGCTACAGGAAAAAACATGTGCTGGTAGCTGTAGAATTTGAATAGAATACTAAACGTGGGAGATTTATATTGTACAATGTGCAAAAGGCCTCTCGATTACTGTGTAGGGAGAATTCAGAGCACCAGCTGTGATACCTAAGCATAAAAACAAAAATATAAAAACAAAAAACTGTGGATGCTGGAAATCCAAAACAAAAACAGAATTACCTGGAAAAACTCAGGTCTGGCAGCATCGGAGAAGAACAAAGTTGGCGTTTCGAGTCCTCAAGACCCTTCAACAGAACGCCCACAACCCCAACTTAAACCAGCTTATATTTCACCCCTCTCCCATTTTTACTTAGTTCTGTTGAAGGGTCATGAGGACTTGAAACATCAACTGTGCTCTTCTTCGCCGATGCTGCCAGACCTGCTGAGTTTTTCCAGCTAATTCTGTTTTTGTGATACTTAAGCAACTGTGTTCAACCTTTTCATCTTGCACTCATTCCGACAAACACAAGAACACCAAATTTTAAACGATCACAATAATTTATGCCACAGGAGAAAAGGGTGCTGATTGGTTGGCAGAGTACCCATTGCTTTCTCCATAGCAACATCTTGGCCAATCAGAGTTTCCAACCACTCAGTACTCCTTTTCACCTGTGGTATAAACTGTTGTGATCATTTAAAATTCTTGTGTTTGTCCTGATGAGTGCAAGATGATTAGCTTCAGCAACTTGTCTTTCTTTTCAGCAATATTCCAGTTCTGTACTACCAGGTGACAATGGATATTATTCATTGTCAGGAAAGGTTTGCAAATGTCACAACTGTGCATTCTTCAGCCCCTGCAATTTTACAGAAAATCCTTTGAATTTATGTGAAAATATGAAGATTTTTATTCTGTCGCATCTATGGAAACAAGCCATTACAGGACCAGGGGGGACGGATGCTAGGATTTAGTTTAGTTAGCCATTTTTCACAGTGAAGCAGGAACATTTGTTCTTCATAGTTCTTTATTTGGAAGAGTGTTTTGCCTGAACGGCAATGTGATTAGAATGTTGGAAGAAATTCTGAATGTTTCTGAAGCCTGTAGTGGAGGATCTCACATCTTGTTTTCATTCATTTCATGATTTTTTAAAATCCTGGCAGCAGAAAAATCACAAATACAGAAATCTTTTCCTATCCTGATAAGACTCTGAAAGCAGAGGTTGTGCATCATGAGAATAGCAAACAAATGTTGGGTGGCTGCTTACAAGGCTGCATTCCTGCATCCTATATGAAAATGTTAATCCACCAAGAGGTTAGCAACAGTCTTTAGAATTTTTGGGTTGGATTTTCACTACTGAGGTAGGTAGAAATTTTCTGACTTGGCAGACCCGCTTTGGTTTAACAACCCAATTTTTGCTCCAAGGAGGCAGAGGCTGGATTGAGTTTGGCCTGCCAACCACAGCAGCAGATCCTAGGCGGACACGAAGGTGGACAAGCGTCATGGCAGGCTGGTTAGAAATCCCACCTCAGTTCTCTGGGCCTCTGCCCAGTTGTTTTGGATGCTGTTAGGCTCTCTAGCCCTCACACTCCATCACTCCCCAATGCCACCACCATGCCAACTCATGCCCCAAAACACCAACAAGGCCCTTCATACCGTCCATGCCCCATCCAGAGCCACTCACCTAGTAGACCTTAGGAGCCATGTGGAGATGAAAAAGATAAACTTCTAACAATCTAATACAACTCACACAGACACACCTCAGTGAAAAATCTCCCATTCAAAAATCCTTCAAAGCTTTTATATCTATTGTAAAAACAAAAATTTTTATTTAGACCACACATCAAAGACAGCTAATTCTTTAATAGTCTCTCTAAACTGTCAAAAAGTGAACTCAGTGCACCCTGTTGAGATCATTGTAGCTTTTGAAACTCAGCCAAGAATCCATAACATAATTGCCCTTGTGGAATTGTCAACAAAGAACTCTATTGAAACTGCATGACCAGAACAGGATCTTTTTCTAAGCTACACCAGATAGCCCATCAAAACAGTTCAACACAGAGGTTTTTTTTCTAACTCTCAATGACAGCTTCATTTGGTTTTTTACATGTTTAAGGAACAGGGTATTTAAAAAACTTCAGTTCATGACAGTCATAGAACTTATCTGCCCTCAAAGAGTGTTTCCATCGACTCATTCAATTTATGACTCCCACACTGTTGGTTAAGGCCCTTGAAAGAGCCAAAATGGGGTCTGTTTGAACTCAGTACCAAGTCCAAATGTTCCTGTTGAATTCAGGTTTTCACATCTGTGTGAATCATCCCCCACCCCTTCTCCCTGCTGGCAAAAACTGGGTCTGTCGGGGGGACTTCTGAAACTGGGTCCCACCTGACATTTTTAAAGGTCTGCAGAGTCTTCTCAACTCCACAAAAATCTAGGCCTTGATCTTCAAGATTGAGCATATCAGTGTACCTCTACTGTCATATCTTCTTCCTTCCAATTTCTGACTTTCCCCAATTCTCCCATCAACTCCAGCCTCAATCCTTCTCCACTCTACAGTTTCTCTCCCATTATCTCCTGCCCCACCTAGCTCATTTCCATGAGACTGACATCTGGTACCCCTAATCGTCTCGATCCAGGGAAACTATTTCCACTGGTGGAGAGATCCAGAGCAAGGGGGCATAATCTTAAAATCTGAGCCCAGCTGTTTAGAAATAAAATCAGGAAAAACTGCATTTTACATGAAGGGCAGTGAAAATCCCGATCTCTTGCTCTTACAGGCTGTGGATGCTGGGTCAACTTACGTTTTTATGAGTGAAATTGTTAGATGTTTATTAGTAATGCAAATCAAGCAAATGCATCAAAGGCTGGTAAATGAAATGGAGGCAAGATCAATTATGGTCTAAAGGAATGGTATCAAGCTCGGTCGACTAGACTTGTTCCTAAGGCTGCCCTGGCCGAAGTCACAAGTGATAACCTTTGACTCTGCAATATGGTGCATTATCCCTTATCCTCCTGAAATTCTCTGGAGTTTGAGATGGTCAACCACATCATTCTCATCCACTGCTTCTCCACCACTGTCCAGCCACATATGACTGCCTTCTGTCTATGGTTCTACTGCTACCTCTCAATGCAGCCAATACATCTCCAGCAACGGCATTTCTCACCCCACACTATCACTTCCAGAAACCCTTCAAGATCGATGTTTGGTCCATTCTCTTCTTCATTTACAAGTTGCTCCTAACTGACAAAAAGGCAAAAAGGTTAATGAGGAGAGAAAAATTGGAGTATGAGAGAAAGCTAGCTAGTAATATAAAAGATGGATAGTGAGAGTTTCTATAAATATTTAAATAAGAAAAAAGTTAACAAAGTGAGCATTGGTCCTATACAGACTGTGCCTGGGAATTGATAATGGGAAGTAGAGAGATGGCGGATGAATTATTTTGCTCCAGTCTTCACTCTGGAGAACACAAGTAACATCCTGGGAATAATCAGGAAATGGAAGGGGAGGAAATCATGAAAATTACAATCACCAGGGAAGTGGTATTGAGCAAATTGTTGGGGCTGCGGGCTGACAAATTCCCAGGTCCAGATGGACTTCACCCTAGGGTCTTGAAAGAAGTGCTAGTGAGGTAGTTGACACACTGATTTTAATTTTCCAAAATTCCCTCGAGTCAGGGAAGGTTCCATTACATTGGAAAATAGTAAATATAACTCCTTTACTCAAAAAGGGAGGGGGGACAGAAAGCAGGAAACTATAGGCCAGTTAACCCAACATCTGTCATAGGGAAAATGTTAGAAGCTATTAAAGATGTTATAGCAGGGCATTTCGAAAAATTCAAGGCAATCAGGCAGAATCAACATGGTTTTGTAAAAGGGAAATCATGTTCATCTAATTTATTGGAGTTCTTTGAAGGAGTCACATGTGCTGTGGATAAAGGGGAACTGGTGGATGTACTTAGATTACCAGAAGGCATTTAATAAAGTGCCACATCAAAGGGTTATTGCAGAAAATAAAAGCTCATGGTGTAGGGGGTAACATGGATAGAAGATTGATTAGCTAACAGGAAGCAGAGAGTTGGCATATATGGATCTTTTTCTGGTTGGCAGGATGTGATGAGTAGTAAGCCATAGGGAACAGTGCTGGGGCCTCAACTTTTTACAATTTATATAAATGACTTCGATAAAAGGACTGAAGAAATGGTGGCTATTTGCTGATGATGCAAAGATAGGTGGGAAAGTAAATTGTGAAGAGGATGTAAGGAGGCTTCAAAATGATATGGGTAGGTTAAGTGAGGGGGCAAAGATCTGGCAAATGGAGCAAAATGTGGGCAAATGTAACACTGTACATTTTGGCAGGAATAATAAATAAGATTATCTAAATGGTGAGAGATTGCAAAGCTCTAAGGTTCAGAGGGATCTGGGTGTCCTAGTGCATGAATCACAAAAGGTGATGCAGGAAGAACAAATAATTAGGATAGCTGATAGAATGTTAAAATTTATTGAGAGGGGAATTCATTACAAAAGTAGGGGGGTTATGTTTCAGTTGTACACGGCATTGGTGAGACCACCTTTGGAGTACTGTGTACAGTACTGGTCGCCTTATTTAAATAAATATGTAAATGCATTCACAGTTCAGAGAAGTTTTACTGGACTAATGCCAGGAATGCATGGGTTGTCTTATGACAAAAGGCTGGACAGGTTAGGCTTATATCCACTGAAATTTAGAAGAGTAAAAGGTGACTTAATTGAAACCTTTAAGATCCTGAGGGGTCTTGACAGGGTGGATGTAGAGAGGATGTTTCCTCTTGTGGGAGGAAACTCTTCTGGAACTAGGGGTCACTGTTTAAATATAAGGGGTTGCGCCCTTAAGACAGGTAAGGAGAATTTTTTTCTCTCAGAGGGTTGAGTGTCTTTGGAACTCTCTTCCTCAGAACGCAGTGGAAGCAGGGTCTTTGAATATTTTTAAGGTAGAGCTAGATAGATTCTTGATTAATGGGGGGGGCGGTGAAAGGTTATTGGGGTTGGCAGGAATTGGGGTTGAGGTTCCATTCAGATCAGCCATGATCTTACTGAATGGTGGAGTAGGCTTAAGGGGCTGAGTAGCCTATCCTGCTCCTAATGCGTATGTTCATATGATATCTTCTCCAGTTATGGAATCTGCTTCCATATGTATGGATGATTAACACCCAGCTCGACCTGTCCACTACTTCACTTGACTCCGTGACCATCTCCACACCGTAAGATATTAGATCATGTATTTGATCGCTTCCAGCAAATGAAAATATGGTAAATCAAAACTATCACCATTGGCATAAACTCCTATTTTCCCTCTCACCCTCATCATTCTGTCCATGAGACTCATCCCCTGCTCTCTAGACGCTATTCCCAATAAATTGCTACACACTCACTTTCCTTTCTTGGCTCCCATGTTAGTTGATACTGCTGATAGTTCTCTCTCCTCAGACATGCTCTCCCTCACCTTCAAATCTATCATTACCCTTCTCCCCCCAAAAATAATCCTTGGCTCCTTCCATCCTTGCAAACTACCACCCCATCTCCAATCTCCCTTTCCTCTCAAAAGTGCTGTTGCCTGTCAAATTGGTGCCCGTCTTTCTCAGAGCTCCATGTCTGAATCCCTCTAATCAGATTTCTGCCATTGTACCAAAATGGAAATAAAGTCACAGAAATGACAATCAATGTGACTGACAAAGGTAAACTATTCTTCCCAACCAGCCTGCAGCCTTTAACGTGGTTGACCACACCATCCTCCTCCAACGCCTCTCCACCATCATGCAGCTTGGTAGGACTGCTCTCACTTGGTTCCATTCTTACTTCAGAGCCAGGGAATCATCTGCAATGGTTTCTCTTTACACTGCTGGGCTATTACCTCTGATGCTCCCAAGGATCTAGTCTTGCACCCTCCACCCCAATCCCATCTCATCCCCATCCCATTTCTCATCCAAATGCTACCCCTTGGCAACATCATCTGAAAACAGTATCTGTTTCCACATGTACATTGATGACACCTAGCTTTACCTCACCACCACCTCTCTTGACTCCTCCACTGCCTCAATTTTCACACTGCTTGTCCAACATCCCACACTGGATGAGCAGAATTTTCCTACAGGAAACATTGGGAAGAGGAAATCCATTATCTTCAGTCTGCTACATAAACTCAGTTTCCTGGCAAGACTTTATCTTTGATCTTAGGAACTTTATGGTACTGAACTAAACTGTTCTCAATCCTGACATCATATCTGACCCAGAGATCAGTTTGCCACCACATATCCATGTCATCACTAAGAGTGCCTATAGTATTTTCACCTCTGTATAATCCACCTCTGCCCTTGTCTCAGCTTATCTGCTGCTGAAACCCTCATCAATACCTTTTGTTACCTCTAGGCTACACTATTCCAAAGCACTCTCCACCAGCCTCCCACATTCTACCCTCAATAAACTTGAGGTCATCCAAAAGTCTGTGCCTTACATGCACCCAGTGCAGTTCCACCATCACCTCGTGTTACTAACCGACATTGGTTCCCAGTTAAGCAACATCTCAATTTTAAAATTCCAATCATGGCTTTCAGATCCCTCCATGGTCTGGCCTCTCCCAATCTCTATAATTTCCTCCATCCCAATAACCCTCAGACATGTCTGCGTTCCTCCAAACCATATTGCCTTGCCTTAAGTTGCCTGGGGCCCAAGCACTGAAATACCGCACCCCCGCCCCCCCCCCCCCCAAACCTCTCCACTTTCCTGCTTTAAGATGCTCCTTAAAAATCTTTCCCGTCGATTAACCTTTTGGACATCTGCCCTAGTATCTCCTTGTGTGGCTCGGTCGTATCTTGTTTTATAACGTTACCTTGGGTCTTTTTCTAAATGAAAGGCGCTAATTAAATACAAGGTTTTGTTAATGGGGCACCAGACAGCTCAAAAGGGCCAGGTTTTGTTTATTTGAAATTAACAGCTGTGCACGTTTGAATTCAAGATTTTATCAGTTCGTCCTACTCCACCTCGGCTTTCACTAAGTTACAAAGCTAAATTTATTGGGGGGGGGGGGGGGGGGGAGGGGAGAGACAAGAAAGCTTGCCCATAGAGATCAGTTTACAGAACTTAAATATATGAATAAAAATGAACAATGCAGGAGTTCCTTCTTTAATCCACAACGGAAAATTTTGAGTCCCGCATGTAAACATTACAGACAACTTGACACTGATTTTTTTTTTCACTGAACTAACCTGCTGGCTGCTCCTTTTTAACCTAACGACCGGCCTGAGTCTGCCTCCCCCCTGTTCTTACCTCATTCGCTTCGCTTTGCTGTTGCTCTTTCTTCTTCTTCCTTTTCTGTTTCTTTTTCTCGCCGCCCCCAGCCCCGGCCCCGGCCTGGGCGCTGTTATTCTTCTTGGCTGCTCCAGCTCGGGGACTTTTCCCAATGCCGGCGCTGTTATTCCGCCCAGAGTCTGAATCTGAATCGGACGAGTCACCCTCCACCCGGAGCAGAGCGAAGCGAGAGGCGGTGGCGGGGAGCGAGGCCGAGCCGACAGCTGCCGCCATGACGGGAGTTCAATTAAACCGAAAGGGCAGGGAAACGGCGAGGGGGGGAGGGGGGAGGGGGGGGGGGTGGGGGGGAGAGACAGAGAGAGAGAGTCGGAGAGAGAGAGAGATCCAAGAAGCGACAGGCGGAGCAGATTCCTCAGGCGCTCTGGGTGCGACCTCAGCGTCAGGGCTTGCGGGCGCGGGAGCGAGAGCGCGCGCGCGCTGTGGGGGGGTGGGGGGGTGGTGCGGGTGCGGGCACCCGCCGGGGGGTGTGGGGTGGGGGGGTGGTTGGTCTGCGGGGGCGCGCCGGGGGGCGAGGGGACCTGCGGGGGCGGGGGCGGGGGCGGGAGCGCGCGCGTGCGGGGGCGCTGCGCCAACCCCCCACCCCCCGGACACTCGAGCCAAGCAGCGACGGGAGTGGAAAAGTAAAACAAAAACACCTGGACAATCTCAGCAGGTCTGACAGTATCTGCGGAGAGGAACGCAGCTAACGTTTCCAGTCCGAATGACCCTTCACCAGAATGGTGCCGCTCTCTGTCCCATCACACATTAAACACAAATGGACTGTGGGGGGGCTATTTCCCCATCTGGTTCCAGTGCAGGTAGTTTTGGTCTCCTCTACATTGGAGAGACCAAACGTAAATCAGGCGACTGCTTTGCAGAACGCCTGTGGTCTGTCCGCAAGAATGACCCGAACCTCCCTGTCGCTTGCCATTTTAACACTCCACCCTGCTCTCTTGCCCACATGTCTGTCCTTGGCTTGCTGCAATGTTCCGGTGAAGCCCAACTCAAACTGGAGGAACAACACCTCATCTTCCAACTAGGCATTTACAGCCTTCCGGACAGAATATTGAATTCAACAACTTTAGATCTTGAACTCCCTACTCCATCCCCACCCCCTTTCTGTTTCTTCCCCCTTCCTTTTGTTTTTTCCAATAATTCATATAGATTTTTCTTTTCCCACCTATTTCCATTTTTTAAATCTTGTATGCCGGGCTAGTCTTTCCACCCCACCCCCACTAGAGCTGTACCTTGAGTGCCCTGCCATCCATTCTTAATTAGCACATTCGTTTAGATAATATCACCACCTTCAACACTTCTTTGTTCCATTGTCTGTGACATCTTTTGATTATCTGCTCCTATCACTGCTTGCTTGTCCCTACAACCACACCACCCCCCCACCACTTCTCTTCCCCCCGCCCCTCCACCTTAAACCAGCATATATTTCACCCCTCTTCTAACATTCAGTCAGTTCTGTCGAAGGGTCATGAGGACTCGAAACATCAACTCTTTTCTTCTCCGCCGATGCTGCCAGACCTGCTGAGTTTTTCCAGGTAATTCTGTTTTTGTTCAGGTAGTTTCGGGCCTACAGAGTCGAGGAGTTGTTGACCTGCAGCACCAGGTTAGTCAGCCTTAGTGCAACATGCCATTTTGGTAAAGAAGTTGCATCGCGATAGACGCTGATGCCCCCAGGATGATTGAGCCCCTGATTACCAATTCAGCTGGATCCTGGCGCTCATTTAAAAGGCTGCATGCTATTGCCATTTTGCTGGCTCGCGTGAAGGTAACAACCTCCCCCGATTGGGTCCAGTTGAAGAGAAATAAAAAAAATTGTAAGGATTGGTAAAGCTATGCTTTCACTGTTCACTTACTGATCGAGATTATCCAATGACACTGCATTGCAAGAGGCCTTTGAAACACATTGGAAGACTTTATGCTTCTGGGACACTTTGTCAAGACTTCAGCACAAGTTTTTTTTGGAAATTCTTTGAGGACTTCCTCTGAAAAGAGTCAATGCAGTCCTACAGCACCTTATTGGAGACTTTACAGGAGTCACGAGGAGAAATGGAGTGTCTTGCTAGCAATCCCCCTTACCCGAATGAGGAATTGGAGGAGGACATGGGGTCGGAGCAGCACATGTTGCTGAAAGAGAGAGGGAGAGGAATGCACGGACTAAGCAGAATGCCAAATGTACCCAGGATCATCAGATGGCACTAGTCCTACATTCACAAGCCCCAAGACCAGTGCATGAGGAAGTGGAGCTTTACCAAGGAGATCATCACAAAGATCTGTGTTTGGAAAGTCCAGATATTACAGCACAGACATGACTGCTTTAAGAACATAAGAAATTGGAGCAGGAGTAAGCCATTTGGCCCCTCGAGCCTGCCCCGTCATTCAATAAGATCATGGCTGATCTGCCCCAGGCCTCAACTCTTTTGTACCAGCTCCTCATAGCCCTCAACTCCCTGATATTTCAAAAATCTATCTACCTTCTCTTTAAATACATTGTGATCTAGCCTCCACAACTCTCTGACATTCACTACCTTCTGAGACAAGAAATTCCTTCGCATCTCAGTTTTAAATGAGTGCTCCCTTATTCTGTAACCATGTCCCCTAGTTTGAGATTCCCCCATTAGTGGAAACAACTTCTCAACATCTACCCTCATGCCCTCTCAGAATCTTGTTCGTTTCAATAAGATCACCCCTCATTCTTCTAAACTCTAATGAATAAAGGCCTAACCTGTTTAGCCGTCCTTGATAAGTCAACCCCTGCATCCCAGGAAGCAGCCTAGTGAATCTCTTTTGAACTGCCTCCAATGCTAGTATATCCTTTCTTAAATACGGTGATCAAAACTGTACACAGTACTCCAGGTGTGGCCTCACCAACACCCTGTACAGTTTTAACAAGACTTCCCTATTTTTAAACTCCAATCCCCTCGCAATACATGCCAAAATTCCACTTGCCTTCTTAATTACCTGCTGCACCTTGCTAATGTTTTGTGTTTCATGCACAAGAACACCCAGATCCCTCTGTGCTGCACTTTCTTGGAATCTGTTTAAATAATAGTCTGCCTTTGATTTTTTCTACCAAAGTGCATGACCTCACACTTTCCTACATTAAACCCCATCTGTCAGGTTTTTGCCCACTCGCTCAACCTGTCTATGTCCCCTTGCAAATTCCTTACGTCCTCATCACAACATGCCCTCCCACCTATTTTTGTATCATCAGCAAATTTGGATACATTACACTCTGCCCCCTCCACCAAGTCATTAATATAGATAGTAAGTAATAGTAAATCAGCCCTAGGACTGATCCTTGTGGCACTCCACTAGTTAAGTCTTTCTAACCTGAAAAAGACCCATTAATCCTGACTGTTTGTCTTGTGTGTTAGCCAATCCTCAATCCATGTTAATACATTACCCCCAATATCGTGAGTTCTTATCTTGTGTAATAACCTTTTATGTGGCGCTTTATGCCTTCTGGAAATCCAAATACACTACATCTACTGGTTCCCCTTTATCACTTAATTTTTATGCCAGTGAAGCCTTCCAGATTGTCACAGGTGATATCAGTCACATATCACAATCTTCTCTGTGCTTCTGCATCAGGAAGGTCACTGAGCTCAATGCGCTCTGAGGAATGACAATATATCATTCCCTATTGCCTGAGAATAATAGAGCCAACAAACTTTAGGATTTGACAGAATTGCAGGATTCCCCATGGTCCATGGAGCCACTGACTGTACATGTGTGCCAAGAGAGACCCTCCTTAAACTCAGAGGTTTTCAGTAACATGAAGGTATTTCATTCCCTCATTATGTAGCTGCTGTGGGCCTACTGGCAGCACATCATGCAGACCTGCTGTCTAGGGAGCTACCATAATGTTTTTATCGTGAGACAGATATCCATCCCACAGATCTTTGTGGCCCAACGCAAAATGCACGGATGGCTAATAGGTACAAGTGACAGTCTCTGATGCTATAACTCACGACTCCCTGGAGAAAACCTCAGGCACCAGCTGAACACTTGCACAATCAGAGTCAACTCTGTCACCAGGAATACCATTGAGCAAACCGCTGGATAACTTGAGCAGAGGTTTCAATGCCTTGACCGGTCAGGAGATGCTCTGCAGTACTTGGCCAGGAAGATCTCCAGATTAAAGATGACATACTACATTCTCCAATCTGGTGATCATGATACCAGCTGTTACCCTAAGTGCTATCATTATAGCATTATTAATGCTTGACAGCTTTCCGCAACCTATCATTGTCACTGGGGGGTGGGGGTGGTGGTGGTGCTGTAAGTTCAGTTTGATCGAAAGCTCAAAGAAGTTATTAAAGGATTAGCTGTTTTTGATGTGAGGTTATGAATACATGTGTTTGCGGGGTTAGAATACATATGTTTGTTTTTATAAACTATTAAGTTCGTGAGGGGATTTAACTGTTTTTAATGGACTTTAATGAATGAGTGTTTTTAATATATAGTGAGTTCTGTAATAAATACTTAGAACTCTATTGGATCTCAACATGGCTCCTGAGGTCTGCCCATGTTGGATACTGGATCAGTTGGCATGGAGGATATAAGGGCAAAGGGTGGTATTGGAGGTCATGAGTTAACTACTAAGTTGTTATAAGGGGTTCATGAGTTGGCACTGTAGAATAGGGGCCAGGAGTGGGTGAGATCACAGGTTTGCACTGAGATGGAATAGGGACTATAAGGGGCCATGGGATGGGATGGGGCATTGTTTGGCATGGAGGGTATGAGGCCATTGGGATGGGGGCATGGGTTAGCATAGGGGCTCCAAGGAGCTATGGGAGCATGGGTTGGTATAAAAGGGAAGAGAGGCATTTGGGAATGGGTGGGTGGCACAGGTTGACACTTGTTGGGGGTGGTGGGGGGATGAGGCCAAGAGGGCCGAATGTTTAACAACTGGGACAAAGTCCCAGAGAACCGAGGCAAGCCTTTTAAATAGCCTGCCTCAGCACTCGGCAGCTCCTCTGGCCATCTCTGATCTGTATCCGTGGGCCAGCGGGCCCGACTCCATCTCTCATCGAATCCTGGAATGAAGGTCCTGCCTGGAATTTGCAAAAAGACACGAATCTTGACGTAGTGGGATACAAGGTGAGATTGGTGTCAGAAGTGGTAAGAAGCCATAAAGACAGCTGCACAGATTATTTTGATGTTAGGGACAAAGAACTTGATGAATTTGCTGAAGAGTAAGATTGAGGGAGGAAATAAAAGGGAAAAGTGCAAGAAAAACTCAGCAGGTCTGACAGCATCTGTGGAGAGAGAAACAAAGTTAATGTTTCAAGTCCAATATGATTCTTCTTTGGAATTGAAGAGAGGTTGAAATGTGATGGATGGGTTTTATACTGTTGAAAAAGTGGGGAGTGTCAGCAATAGTGGGAGAGATTGATTACCAAATATGTCATGGAACAAAACACAAAGGGAGTGGTAGTGGTAGTAGTAAAGAAACAAAATATTGGTCCTGAGTAGGTGTTAATAGCAGAATAAATGTCAGGGCACCTTTTCCTGATGCAGGTGTGGCGAGCTGTGAAATTTCCCAGCTTGGCACACTTGCCTTGGGAGCGAAAATCTAGGCCAAGGTTGCCATTTTATGTGGCTAATCACAATTGCTCTTATGATTTAAAACCTACAATTACATATTGGGACCCCAGACTTGACAATGTTGGAGAAAAGAGGACATGTCTGAGATGGACTGACTGCCTTTGAATGATATTGGAGGAAAATGTCATTGCCAACTGTATAAAACATTGTTGAGGAGGACAAGGAGGCATAATACACCAAAGGATGTCATTCATGTCTTTGACGAGGGCTGTGTTTGTATTGTGAGAAGTATAGAAAACAGATTGGAGGGATTTGAAAATGGAGCTTTGGGAGTAATAGGCATGGAACTGAGATAAGGACCTTAGAGAGGAAAGGGAAAATGAGAGAATTGATGAATTGAGGGTAGGTTTTTCTGGAGGGATTGACAATGATCATTTGAAGGGAAGAGAAACAATGCCTGAGGAATGGATTATAGATAATGTTAGCTAATATGAGATCAAGAAAGGGAATTGAGTGGAGGCGGGTCTCACGGATGAGATTAAATTGGAGACAGGTGGAGGATGCGAGAATTTGCAAAAAGACAGGGATGTTGACATAGTGGGATACAAGGTGAGATTGGTGCCAGAAGTGGTAGGAAGCCATAAAGACAGCTGCACAGATTATTTTGATGTTAGGGACAAAGAACTTGATGAATTTGCTGAAGAGTAAGATTGAGGGAGGAAATAAAAGGGAAAAGTGCAAGAAAAATTCAGCAGGTCTGACAGCATCTGTGGAGAGAGAAACAAAGTTAATGTTTCGAGTCCAATATGATTCTTCTTTGGAATTGAAGAGAGGTTGAAATGTGATGGATGGGTTTTATGCTGTTGAAAAAGTGGGGAGTGTCAGCAATAGTGGGAGAGATTGAAAAACAAAAATGTCATGGAACAAAAGACAAAGGGAGTGGTAGTGGTAGTAGTAAAGAAACAAAATATTGGTCCTGAGTATGTGTTAATAGCAGAATAAATGTCAGCTCTGCCTGAAAGCAAAAACCGAGAGAGGACTTGGCTAGTGGAGTTGAGATTTAGGGTAAAATGCCCAAGTGTAACTTCCGACTGTTCACCGGGTACACCTAGATATGATTATGTAAAATGTACTGAATTATTTAGAAAATGTCAGGAAGTGACAGTTCCAAATGGGTTATCACATAATTAATCATAATAATGAACAGAAATGCTGCAAATTGTTTATACTGTATCAGTGAATTGTTTATCTTTTCATATGTAAGAACAGAGTATAATGATATTAGTGATGTGGAAGAGAGTTATGGAACCACTTCATGCTGAAGTATTTTGAGATCCACTTATTCAGCAATTTTTTGGGGACAATTAGAATACTCAGTAACTGTCCAAAAGTAAACTTTGCATTCAATGTAAAATGAAGGGAACAAAAATAACATCTATATTTAAATTGGAATTTATTTGGCCACTAACAGTTAGTTTAGCACAAATCAGCTCTGAAAATGTGTTTAAAAGAATTTTGCCATCAACACTCATTTTGAAAATCAAACCTTTACAAAGAACTATTGGTATTCACATTACTGCCTCCTTTTTATTTAAAAAATATCTTCAACCTTAGCTAACATTATCTATAATCCATTCCTCAGGCATTGTTTCTCTTCCCTTAAAAGGGTCCTGGTACTGAACCATTTTCTTAAAATATTGATTCAATTCAGGGAGACAACCTTACATTGTTTTATTTTTACACAAATACAAACATCTCAAAATAAAATTAACATGTGCAATCATATAAAATGCTTCTACAAAAAAAAATAAACTGGAATACTAAAATATCCTCATTAAAGTACAAAAATGAAGACACGTAGAACACTGAATAACATTTAGATCATGACAACATAGGGACAGAAATGTAGCACATTTGAAATACTAGCATAAAATGAATATTATATTCACTGCACATCTGGAAAATAACAGCATCCTTATTTGATTGGGGACACTTGAAGACCCGAGAATTATTTTCTTCAAGTGCGTTTTCTTTTTCTAATTTTATATTTGTCATTTATGTGGAGAAATTCCTCAATAAGCAGCACATTTAACTTCCTCACTACAAATAACTGTGCAGTAAGGTTAAAATACACCAAAGTGCTGCATATCTTTTTCTATTAAATTCTGAGCTTAAGGTGAGGAATGTTGATACTGGGATGTGAACTAGCGCTTCCATCAAGCACTCCCAGGGGCTAGGTATAGCACCACCAATGGAGATCAAAGCGCCCTCTGCTCTGTTCCAAAAAGGTGCCTCAGCCCTAACCTCAGAACAGCATCCTTGCTGCATCAGTGTACCTTTTTCATTCCATTATCCACAGCTGAGCAAAACTTCCAATTAGCATTAAATTCAGGGCAGATACATGCTGTAAATCTATGCTTAGTGGATCTGAAATAATTTTACTCAAACTCAATCCGCCCGCTCCAGCAAACAGGATACATTCATCTCACATGTATGGATTGGATTTGAAACTCAATATGAAAGGTCAGAGTCTAACCAAAATACACTGCTCCATCCCCTCAACATAGCTTATTATGAGTATAATGCAGTTTTGTTAGACAATGAAATGGGGACAGACTACCAGTTAAAGCAAAATAAATAAAAGAAAGAAAGTGCAAGTATATAATACACTTCAATGAATTACTTTTGACATGTAATCTTTGTTAGGGAGACAAATGTAACAACCAATTTTGACAAAAAAACAAATGAGATAAATGGCCAGTCAGGTAATTTTAGTGGTGTCTGAAGAGGGAAGAATGTTGGCCAGGACAGAACTCCCTTGCCCATCTTCCAATGGTGTCATGAGACCTTTAAAAATCCACTTGAACAAGCAGATGGGGTTTCATTTTAATGTCTCACCCAAAAGATTGCATCACCAGTAATGAGCAGTATTGTGCAACAGTAACAGCCCTAATTCCAGGCTGAAGCCCTGGAATGAGACTCAAATGCACCACCTTCTGGAGATAAATTTTGTTTTTATTGCCTGTGTAGCAAATTGACAGAGTTGTTTGCACACTCATTATAGACAGCATTTAATTGAATGGAAATGAAAATTGGCCAGTATCTATAATGGATGGGTAATCCATCCCACTGGTTTACCACCCAAGCGGTGCAGACAAAAATGATCCCCCTCTATGGCAGTCAAATATACTAACAATTATGCCAAGTTGACACCAATAAATGTAAAGCTTCCTGTTACTCAGATCAAACTTGTTAGAGATGACATCATTACTAGCAGTAGACTGCTTAAGGCATTACTTTTAGCATTTGCATTTTTAGAACATGAGACAGACTGTGAAGTGATGCTCACTGATCAGTCAATCAGAACTTGTGAAATACATTAACCCAGCCACTAGTTATGGGCAGATATTTAAGCATAACCTAAGATGCTTGTGCAAAAGAAATCCTGCCGTTTTAAAGTTAATTGAGCTCTGTTATCAAAACAGCATTATGAAAAGCTGCATTGGAGTGCTATTTATTATGCAAATTAAATGTTTCAATTTTCCCAAATAAACAACATCTATATTTATAATGTCTTTAAAGGACTAAAATGTCCCCATGCCTTTCACAGGAGGATTATAAACCAAATTTGACACCGAACCACATAAAGAAATCTTAGAGCAGAGGTAGGTTTTAAGGAGCATCTTTAAGAAAGAAAGAGAGATAGACAGGTGGAGAGGTTGTGGGAGGGAATTCCAGAGCTTAAGGCCTTGGCAGCTGAAGGCATGGCCACCAATGCTAAAGTGATTAAAACTGAGGATGCTCAAAAGTCCAGAATTACAGGAGCACAGATGCCTTGAGTGTAGTGCGCTGCAGGATATTACAGAAATAGGGAGAGGCTAAACCATGGGGGGATTTGAAAACCAGGACCAGAATTTTAAATCAAGACATTGCTTAGCCAATATAGATCAGCAAGCATAGGGATGACAGGTAGGTGTGACTTGCCGCAAGTTAGGAAATGCTGTTTTGGATGACCTGAACTTTATGGATGGTAGAACATGGGAGGCTGGCCAAGTATTGGAATCGTCAAGTCTAACGGTAACAAAGGCATAGTTTCAGTAGCAGGTGACTGGGGGTGGGATGGGGGAAAAGTCAGGCAATACTACTGAGGTGGAATTAAGTGGTCTTAGTGATGGCACAGATTAGTTCAATAAGTGCTTTAACTTCATCGACCATAATTTTACTCCCACTGCTTTATATAGTCCTCCTCCCCATGTAATATCAATTTGATTATCTGTGCATTCTAGTCTTCATTCAGATACATATAACTAACATCCTGCAGTCTTCTGATAATGCTATGTGAAAATGTTAGAAGCAAAACTATACACCTAGTTTTCTTTGTGCCCTTACACATTAGAGAGCTGATCCAACTCAATCCAGTCAGCTAGAGGAATGCACTATGGGAATGTGGGTCTTGCAGCAATTGTTTATAATCTATTACATGGATATTTGGAATAATTAACATGTTCCCTGTGATACAATCCCACTTAATGTAGCAAACCAACATTTTTAAGTGGATTTCTCCAGCCAAACTAGGAATTAGCTTGTATGCTTCCAGTACAAGAACAGTGCAAGGTTCACAATCAGCAAGTTTTGTGCTACATATTTAAGTCCAGAGATTTTCTGGTTATTTCAATGGAATCTGTAGGGACAGAGTTTACACTGCTACTGAAACTTGAGCGCCTCATGGACACCTGCATTGCAGTAATCTGCCGCAAGTCTTTGCGGGATAATCTTACAGGAGTAATAATATGAAGCTGTGATGGCTTCTCAATTGTCTGAGAAGGCTTGATTGGTGAAGCGTGGGCATTTGATGGCTGTGCTTCATCTGCCACTTCTGAACTGAATGAATACTCTTGCTCATGGGTAATCCTTGTGGAATCCTGTGCCATTTCAGAAATTTCTTCCCATAATTTCTGTTTTTTGTGTGCTCCAGTTGGAGCTGGAGGACTGTTATTTTCTTCTTCAATACTTTTAGATGGTCTGGAAGCCCATTTTTGTTCCTTTGTGCAAACTTCTGCTCCTGTTTGACTTAATACTGTATCACCAGTACCATTATCTGCAATCAAATTAATTTTTAAATATTACACTCTCTTGTAACATTTTACATCCTTTGTTAACCAGCAGAATATTGATATTGAAGCAATTTTTCCACTTCTGGTGCAAGTCGTGACTAAAGAACAGGTGCTAAATCTGTCTGAATAATGTGTTAATAGCACCCAAATTACTTGGTCAGTTTATCTGCATTATTAATTCACAGATCTGGGTAGAGAGCATGGAAAATATAGGAGCATTGTACTGGTAGTAGCGGAACTTTGAATGAAAGTGAAAATGGAAAGGGTTGGGGACAAATAATGGAGAAAGTCAAAATAATTGTGAAAGCTTCAACCCATCGACCATCTTTGCCAAGACTGAAATAAGAGGATTGAAAAGTATCAGACAGAAATGAAGGCAAATGAAACAACATTCAGACTTGGGTTGCTAAGTGGCAAGAAACTTTCAAGCCACACAAGTGCCAGGCAATAACCATCTTCAAAAAGAGTCTAACCACTGCCCCCTCTACCCAAACCTGGTCACCCAGCAGCATTATAATTCCTTAATCACCCACCATAAACATCCTGGTGGTAACCATTGACCAGAAACTTATTTAGACCAGTCGTGTAAATACTGTGGCTAAAAGAGCAGGTCAGAGGCAACTAACTCACCTCCAGACTTCCCAAAGCTTGTCCACCATCTACAAGGCACAAGTCAGGAACGTGTTTTTTTTTATTAATTTACAGGATGTGGGTGTTGCTGGCTAGGCCAGCATTTATTACCCCTCCCTAATTGCCCTTAGTGTGGTGGTGGTGAGCTGCCTTCTTGAACCGCTGCTGTCCATGAGGTGTAGGTACACCCATAAGTGCTGTTAGAAAGGGAGTTCCAGGGTTTTGACCCAGTGATGGAATACTCTCCACTTGCCTGGATGACTGTAGCTCTAATAACACTTAAGAAGCTTGGCACCGTCCAGGATAAAGCAGCCGCTTAATCACCCCATCCACCAGCTTGAATATTCACTCCCTCCTTCGCCATGAACAAATTTAAAAAATCCATAAAGTTGATGTTCCAACTCTGAAGTTGGCTCTTCTCACCAAAACCAGTAAAATAAAACTTCTCAAAGCTATTGCCAGGTGAATGTCACACAGCTTGCAAGAATGGTAGATATCATTTAGATAAATGCAGTCAATCAAATAGCTCTGACTGGCAATCTCACTCAGATGCCATCTTCTATCCAGTGCCATATAAAGCATGACATGCTGCGGTTGGGAGGCTTCTGAACAACTATCCAGTATAATAGTTAGTCAGGCCCTTGCAAGTATTTATGGCATCAGGCTTGCTGCTGGAACCTGTTACAGACTCAGTCTGCATGAATGACTTGCCAAAGCGAGGTGTGGTCATCTCTGTATGTATACAGTATTAGCAAGTAGGCAGAGAGCATCACTTGAACATCATGATCCACCTGCCATTCCATTTTTGTAGTGGGGGTGGAGGGGTGGGGGATCCTCCACTCCTTTCCAGCATCTCTAGCACCCAACCTGACACTCAAACACACACAGCTAAACTGGGAGCCTCTCCACCAGTGCTATTTAAAGGGGTTCAACCTTCAGGTGAGGAGCTTTTGATCATCTTTTAGCTGCAGCAGAGTTAGTGGAAGTACTGTGTTGTTTTAGGAGCTGACATAAGTTCTTTGAGAAGGAAATGATGCTTGGCCTTTGGAAGGAATGGTGTGGTTTTAAAGGCCTCTGAGCACAACACTTGCTCCCAGTCATGAGGACCATGGGTGTAGATCTTCTTGGGCTGTAGCATGACAGAGAAATGGAATGGAGGCAGCAGAGAGGGGAAGCAGTGGGAGGGGGAAGAGGGCTTTCAACAGGATGACTTACCAACCTAGACCTTCAAACAGCATTTCTCCTACCTGCACCTCAGCCAGGAGCAATGTCTGTGATGGCTAAGTTTCATCAAGGAGAACTGGGCCATCTCCTCGAACTGAACCTGGAGCCACAGAGCAGGAGGAGGAGGAGCGCGCTACCAGTGGCATGTCAAGGTTACTGGGACCCTGGCGTTGGGTGGCATCTGTCTGTGCTGCAATGGAAGCTGAGACATTTTGGTCACTACTTCCACATTGGAGAGGATGGGCTTTTGTGTGAAGCCCTATGTCAAGTTGGAGATGGACTTCTTCCTGACCCTTGTCAGTGCAAACAAGCTCTCTAGTAGGTCTGCATGCACCAAGAATTTTGGGTATGCATGTCCATCAGCCTTTTTCTGAATGCCACCCTATAAATATCCTCATCAGAGACCTCGTCCTCCGGGTTGCTGTCACAGTGCTGCACTGCTGCAGCCAACTTGTGCCCGGTGACTCATAAAATAGAAAGAATCATAGGAAGTTTATGGCACAGAAAGAGGCCATTTGGCCCATTGTGTGCTGGCTGAAAAATGCCAGCCTAAATCCACTTTCCAGCATTTGGTCCATAGCCCTGCAGGTTACAGCACTTGAGGTGCATATCCAGATACCTTTTAAATGAATTGAGGGTTTCTGCCTCTACTACCCTATTAGGTAGTGAGCTCCTCATCTCATCTCCCTTCTAATCTTTTGACCAATCACTTTAAAACTATGCCCTTTGGTCACTGACCTCTCTGCTAAAGTAAATAAGCCTTTCCCATCCACTCTGTCCAGGTCCCTCACAATTTTGTACATTTCAATAAAATCTCCCCTCAGCCTCCTCTGTTCCAAGGAGAACAACCCCAGCCTATCCAATGTTTCCTCATAGATGCATTTTTTTCCAGTCCTGGCAACATCCTTGTAAATCTCCTCTGTACCCTCTACTACAATTACATCCTTTCTGTAATGAGCTGACCAGAACTGAACACAGTGCTCAAGCTGTGGCCTAACTAATAATTTATACAGTTCCAGCATAACTTCCCTGCCCTTATATTCTATACCTCAGCTAATAAAAGAAAGGATTCCATATGCCTTCTTAACCACCTTAGCAACCTGTCCTGCTATCTTCAGGGATCTGTGGGCATTCACTTCAAGGTCCCTCACTTCATCTACAACTCGCAGTACTCTCCCATTAATTAATTCCTTTGTCTTGTTAGACCTCCTCAAATGCATCACCTCACACTTCTCTGGGTTGAATTCCATTTGCCACTTTTCTGCCCACCTGACCAGTCCATTGATATCTTCTTGCAGTCTACTGCTATCCTCCTCGCTATTTACCACGCAGCCAATTTTTGTGTCATCTGCAAACTTCTTGATCATGACCCCTACATTTGCGTCTAAATTGTTAATCCATACCACAAAAAGGAGACCTAGTACTGAGCCCTGCAGAAACAACCTTCCAGTCGCAAAAACACCTGTCAATAATTACCCTTTGTTTCCTGCCACTGAGCCAATTTTGTATCCAGCTTGCAACATTCACCTGGAACCCACAGGCTTTTATTTTTTTTTACTCAGTTTGCTATGTGGGACCTTGTCAAAAGCTTTGCTAAAATCCATGTAGATCACGGCAACTGCACTTATGCTCATCAATCCCCCTTATTACTTCCTAAAAAAATTCAATCAATTTAGTCAGACACGATCTACCCTTAACAAATCCATGCTGACTATACTTGATTAATCTGTGCTTTTCTAAATCACAGTTTACCCTGTCTCTCAGAATTGATTCAAATAATTTTCCCACTAGTGAGGTTAGACTGACCAGCCTGTAACTATTCAGTCTATCCCTCGCTCCCTTTTTAAACAAATGTACAATGTTAGCCGTCAGTCTGATCCACCAGCACCACACCTGTACCCAGTGAGGATTGGAAAATGATGGTCAAACCTTCCACTATTTCCTACCTGGCTTCTTTTAACAGCATGGGGTATATGCACATGCAAATTGCCTCTGGCCTTGCCCGCATCCATTAAAGAATTAAAAAAGGCTGCAGCTCTTGGGTATCTTAAAGCAAAAGTGCACAAGGGAAAGGTTTAGATGAGGGAAAGACAGGGTGGGGGAAAGCAAAAGGTGCATGATTACACCATCTGCAGCTTGTACATCATACCAAATCATAGGATGAGGGTGAAGTGGGATTTGAGAAGGTGATCATCCTGGATGGCTTCAGCAATACTGGATATTGCAGCCTCGGTAATAGCCAAGCCGATAATGTAAGCACAGTCACCTCCAAGGGGGTGAGAACATGCAGCCTTGCCTGTCCTTCGCCATTTCTTTGCTGCTGCCTCCTAGGATGTGTCATGTTGTCCTGCAAGAAAGAGGGAAGAGTGTTAAATGTGTTTGGATGATGTGCCTGTCATAGCTGAATAGCTGGAAGTATGTGGAAGCTGTGGCTGTGAACCTTGTAGCAATGGTAAGTTTGTGAGGGTGAGGTGCAGCACGTGAATGCTATTCATGAGTCCATTGTTGGAGATTGCTGATGGGTGAGTGATGGGCATGTGGTGCACTGAGCAGTGTGAGATTAGTGATGTGGATGGTAGAAAGTGGCATCTGAAGATGCATTCACTGACCCTGACCACTGTTGTGAGGTCATCGAACTTTTTCTGGCATTATAATCCAGGTCTTTGGGGCCAGTATCCTAGCATTGATCTCTGTGACTATCTGCTCCCACTGCCTTAACAGTGTATATCTGGAAGGCCTCTGGGAACCTTCTATCCACCTCCTGAATATGGGCTCCAGTGCTGCATATGAGAACTGAGGAACCCACTCTCTGGCCTGCTGTTCTATTGCCTTGATTTCTTCTAGCTACTTTCAGCATCTGCAGCCAGAATGAATCTCCCCTCTAAGAGGTGCAGGCTGGCTTTAAGAAGTGTAGGTTAACTTTAATTGGTGCTAGCCTTGTATAAATCTGGACCCCCTAATGAATGTGTAGCCACTCAGCAGCAAATGCCTTAAAAAGTACATTATGGCCTAAATTGTGCGTGTGGTCAGTGAGCTCAGAAGCAGATGTGATATCCGCTTCCGGCCACGATTGCACTTGACAGGTGATTTCACGCTGGCTGGCCAATTAAGGGCCAGCCAACGCAAACACACCTGGACATTGGTGCAGCGCTGCCGGAGGGGGTTGGAAAGTGGCAGGCAGTAGTGTAATGGTGACCTGGAAGGGTGGAGGGGCGGGGGGGGGGGGGAGAGTATAAAAAGAGCACAGGCAGTTCCCTGAAGGCTGCCAGGAATTGGGGAGGAGCCTCAAGGAGTTGTCCACAAAGGACTCAAATATTTGGCAGCAGTAATGGCCTCAGCATCTGGTGGGCACAGCACGCAGGAGGGCAATGCCAGTGGGCACTTTGCCCCGTGATTCTCAGACGAGTGCCTGCGTGCTGTAGTGGAGGCATGAGTGCCCGGCATGAAATACTCATGCAGCGGGACAGCAAGAGGAGGCCACCCCAATAGACGAAGGTAGCCTAGACGGAGATGTCTGCCCAGGTGAGAGGGCATGATGTTGTGCACTGCATATGGTTCCAGTGCTGGAAACAGTTCAATGATCTTCTGTGCTCCACAAGAGTGAGTACCAAGTTGGCATGGAACTGAGTACAGATGTCTTGTAGGACGGCTGTTATTTGTGGCACTCGGGTGTGATATGCATTGTGCCAAATATCCCTGAACCAGCCAAGGTGTGTGTATAGAAGGGTGAGGAGTGGCAATGTGTCAGGCACCTCAAGCTGTCTCTCCTGGGGGTGAGGCTGGCATGGTGTTGTAGGTAAATGATGTTCTAATGAATGCATTTGTGTCTGTACAGAAGCCATAACCTGCTGGAGCATGCTTGAACGGGTGGTGGGGTGCCCAAAATCCTGATCCTCTCCAGATTTGAGATGGACTCCCTGGACATGGAAAGCGAGCGAGGAGCAAGGTCCACTGGTCTTGAAGAGGTAGGGGTCTCAGAGGAAGGTAAGAGTCCAATGGGCAGATGAGAGACTGGGGAGTGTGCAAGCAAGATAGAGTTGTGGCATCTCCATTGAGAAGTTCAAATCCAGAGTACCCATTGCTTGTCCAATCACAATGCCTCAGTGAGGCAGCTGTCCGTTGTGGCAAGCAACTGTTGTGCTTGCACAGCCACTTTGTTATGATGTTCCTAACGGACATATTCTATTCCTTCCTCAGAAGTGCCATCGTCACATCGCCCCGCTGAATCAGAGGAGGAACTGCCAACTGATGTGCCCGCATTATATCCACTCTCTGTACCAAGCACTGGCACAGATATAGGTACGTTGATGGGCAATAGCACATTGGCTCAGGTTGTAGTGCACTGTGGTGAGGGCACATCACACTCGCCTGAGGAGCTGGCAGAGGCAGCGAGTGCCCAGGGTGCCAACAGTCTGAGGACTGCTGGAGACCAGAAGCATGCTGAGTCCGAAGCAGATGACCAGCCTCTGGAGTTGTCCATCAGGCGGCAGATGCTGGTTGTTCAGCAGGATGTGTGAGAAGATCTGGTGAAATCCCTGAGGGTCTGCATGCTATGGTCTCTGTCTTGGAGGATCCATGTGAAGCACGAGCACTACATTGACCCAGAGCTCCGAGCACAAAGGCTCTTCCATTGAAAGAACGGCAACTCTCATGGAGAGGCAACTCCAGGAACAGAATCAGGGGTTTCTGGGGCTGTGCTCAGATCTGCAAGCCCACACACTGGCAGAGACCTCAGCAGGTCACTGCTAGTGTGACAGATGGATGAGGCACCTCGTCACTGTGCTGGGTGCCCATCCATCAATGGTGAGCAGGGAGGTTTAAACCAACCTTACACTGGCAGATGAGCTGCATGTCACATCTGCGGGCTCCTCTAAAGGTGCTCCAGACAAAGGCAGCAGCTCCTCCGCCCACTTGCCAGTGCCCTTGGCATCTGATGAGGCCGTGAGGACTGAGGAGTGCCCAGCCATGGTGGTGGACTCCCTCCCAGGCGGGGCCTGCACAGGCTCCGCCGGCCAGAGGACTTCAGCCAAGGTCATCAGGGCCAACAGGACATCAGAGTCAGCAGGCTGCCTCCAATACTGCTGCCAGATGGTGGGGTGGGGTGGAGGGGTGGGGGGTGATGGGCACGCAGACATAGCACTCCCAAGAGGAAGTTTAAGGCACTATAAACACAAGAGGCATTTTCACGTGTGGTATAACTTCAGCTGAAATGTGTTCTATGTTCAAATTGTGCAAACATGACCACTAGTTAAAGATGTTATAATGTTTCATGGTCTGAATGTGCTTTATGTTTCTCATAGGTTGTGGGCATGGTGGCTTGTGACAGCCGGGAAGGGCTGCAAACTATTTCAGAGGTAGTTAGTTGACATAAGGCTCACAGCTTGGCCTTATCAGAAACATTCAGCAAGGAGGCATCACCCTTGCTCTCACTTTCATGCCAAGCCTTGGATGCCTAGCTGAATGGACAGTCAAGGTCTTCCTGGTCTTCCTGCCTCTCATAAGATTCACCACTTCTGCAGCTACATCCTGGGCCTCCTACAGCTCCTCATCAGACCCATCAGTTGAGTCGTCCACTTCGGCCTAGGGAACATCCTCGCTCTCTTCATCCTCCAGTAGGTCCCCCTTGAGAAAGCCAGATGTGTGCTGCGCTTTGCACAAATGACAATAAGCGAGACATGCTCGGGAGGATATTGCAGTACTCCCCCGATCGGTCCAGGCAGCAGAACCTCGTCTTGAACAGGCCAATGGTCCTCTCAATTACCGCCCTTGTAGAGGCATGACTTGTATGGTACCTCTCCTCTGCCTCTGACCTTGGGTGTTGGAGTAGGGTCATGAGACACTTTTTCAGGGGATAGCCTTGGTCACCTTGGAGCCGACCATCCAATCAAACTGCAGCGATGAAAATCTTTGGCACCTGGGAGTGCTACAGGATGGCGCAGACTTGCAAAATCTGTGTCCTGTGGTCACACACAATCTGGACATTGATGGAGTGGAAGCCGTTTCTGTTGATAAGGGCACCTAGTTCACCTGCTGACACCTTTACAGCCATACGAGTGCAACCTATGGTACCCTGGATACAGGATAAGCCAGCAATTGCAGCGAAGCCTCTGGCTCGCTCGGCCTGGCTGGCATTGTTGGTCCGGAAAGGAATGAAGTTCATCACCTGTCTGAACAGAGCATCAGTGGCCAGCTTGACAAAGCTTTGGGGAGCAGCTTGGGAGATACCACATAGATCACCCACTGACCCTTGGAAGGAACTGGAGGCGAAAAAGTTCAGAGCCGCTGGCATTGGGCGGCCACTGTCACAGTTTGAGGCGATCTCGGGGCCAATCATCTGGCATACGGAGGTCACAGTCTCCCTAGAGAGGTGGAGCCTCCTTCGTCACTGGACCTCCGACATGTCCAGGCAGCTGGAGCACTGCCTGTAGACTCTCCCTGCAGGATAACGGTCTCTTCTGTGGATCATTCCGTCTTGGGGTACAGGGCCAGCAGGAAGTCCATGTGGCTGTGCCTCTCTTTCCACAGGTTGCTCTCTGGGATGCTGTCTGCAGACACCAGCCCTCCTCTCCCTTCTGGCCCTCCTCCTCCTCCGCACAGTAGACAATCCCCATTTGCTGGAATACAGATGGCACAGGATAGTGCCCTGGGACATGCTGTTTGATACGACCCACCAGTCTTTGGGACGTACGGCTTACATACCTAGCATCACACTAGCTCTGAAATTCATATACCACATTACTCATTTGTGTGATAGGCAGAACATCGTTTTGGCTTGATGGCAGCATCCTGTTATTGTTACAACCAGTTTTGACCAAGTTTTCCACATACATGGTGAAGACTCCTCCACATGTGCGAAGGCCATTCAGGACTTGCATATCAATAGCAATGCTGTGTCCATTTAACATTGCTAGCCTATTCAGCAATGTTCCACTTAAGGAAGCCATAGATATTTGTGCCACAGCACTATATCATGGTGATCTAGACCCGCCACCATTGTGTGAATTAGTATTCACTGAACCAATGAACTTGGCAACTCGCGCAGTTGAGTTCAGTTTTAATGACACCATGTATGCCCAAATAGATGTGTTGCCATGGGACGCCCTCAAGGCCCAGCTCCCACAGGAATCTTTGTTGGGTTCCAGGAGAAGTGTGTCTTAACCTCCTACCGCTCGCACATTTCTGATATGCGGGTGATAAGTTTGCTATATTTAAATCCGCAGCTACATGTAATAATTTCCTTACATGTCTTAATGGGCTCCATCCTGCGCTCAAATTCACTTTTGAAATAGAGCTGTCAAATGAACTCCCCTTCCTTGACGTACCAATTGAGAGATCTGCCATGGATTCTCTACCATGGTCTACTGCAAGCCTACCTTCACTGGGCAATATACATGTTGGGATTCTTACAGTTCCACATACTAAGATTGATCTTATCGGCAACTTTGTAAATAAGCCCTGAGCCATTTGCTCACAATGCAAGCTTGATGCCGAAATAGGGCACATCAAAGGCATCCTGCAGACTAATGGCTACCCTGATCAGATCATTTCTCACTGTATATCATGCAAACTTATGAACGGGCCTAAGGCTGTCACTTTTGGTCCTGAAAAGTGCTCAGTCTACCTCACATTACCCTGGAAGGGCAAGATATCTCAAAAATTTGAGCAACAAGTGAAGCTAGCTGTTTCACGCTGCTACTATGCAGTAGCAACACAAGTGGTATTCGCCACTCACAGGATGCTGCCGTCAAGCCAAAAAGACATTCTACCTATTACACAAACGGGTAATGTGGCATATGAGTTTCAGTGCCAGTGTGATGCTAGGTACGTAGGCTGTACGTCCCAAAGACTGGTGGATCGTATTAAACAGAATGTTCCCAGCCGCAATGGGCAGGGTACAGACCGTACCCAACCAGCCCGTGCTTGCAAAACACAGCATCCAACATTAGATGTGCTTCCGTGATTGAATAACATTTGCTAAATAATCTTGTGTGCTAAGAGTTACGCTGGCAACAAATTTAAGATTAAGTGTGGCGCGTTTGCGTGTACTGTGGAAGCTACATTTATTAAGACAAAGGGCCCTGTTCTTTGCAGACAGAAGGGACATGTACACATATTGTGCCTGTTTCAGCTAAACAAAATAAGTGACAGCTATTTGCTGACCATTCCTTAGGGCTATGCCTTGACCATTCAGGGTCAAGCTACCTGGTTAAAATTTCAAACAATACTTGGTAGTTAACTGTCAATCACCATCACTGGTGCATTCTCCATGGCAACACCACTTGCCAACCAATCAACACTCTCTTCACAGAGTATAAATTATTGTTTTCCCAGTTATATTGGTATTCTTGTGAAGTGTCCTGATGAGTGCAAGGCGGAAAGCTTAGACATGTTTCTTTTTTCAGCAATACTCATACCTGTACTACCAAACGACTACTGAGGAATATCGTAAGAACTAAGTGACCTGGCCATCTTTTAAAACCAGCAGGTCAATGGATTTTTAATACCGACTGGAAATTATATTTTTCTATCACTCTTTCTTTTTACTGACAATCACATCAATCTGGCTGAAAGCCAATTAATTTCTTATGTCACAGCCAACATTATTAAATTAAAACTTAAAATAGTAATGCTAATTTCATTAGAACAGGGGAGATTATGAGGTGATTTGATAGACGTGTTTAACACAAGAACATAAGTAGTGGGTGCAGGATTATGCCATTCAGGTCTTCGAGCCTGCTCTACCATTCTGTAAGATCATGACTGAGTTTTTACCTCCAATGCACCATCCCGCATTGTCCCCATATTCCTTGATTTCCTTAGCATCCAAATATCTGTCAAAGTCTGTCAACCTCAGACTTGAATATACTCAACTGCTTAGCATCCACAGCTTGCTGTATTGAAGAATTCCAAAAGTTCACAACCCTTTTAGTGAAGAAATTTCACTTCAAGTCAGTTGTAAAGAACCAACGCCTTACTCTGAAATTATGACACCTAATTCTAGACTCTCAGCCAGAGCAAAACATCATTTCAGCAACCACTGTGTCAAGCTCCTGAAGAATTTTATATGTTTCAATTATGTCACCTTTCATTGTTTTAAACTCTAGGGAATATAGGCCTAGTTCATCCAATTAAATTATCATGATATGGAATAGGGTAGATAGAAACAGTTTCCAGTGATGACGGGACACAAATAGAAAAATAAATGTAGGAGAATTAGGGCAGAGAGCAGGAGGATCTTTTTTTTAAACTACATAAAACTAAGGTAATGGAATGTATTACTGGATTGTGAGAATGAAGCACTGACTATATCAAAAAGAATAGGTTACCTGAATCGTTGAAGAAAAGGAAACAAATGAATATGAAAACAGGGCAGGCATATGGGACTACAATTACTGCTCACGTAGGGAATAAATGTTAACATGGACTGGTTACATAGAAAAATAGGAAAGATTTATGGCACTGAAGGAAGCTATTCGGCCCACTGTGTCCATGCTGTGGTTGGGCCAATTGAGATGAGTTTGCCAACATTAAAAATAAAAGTTTAATTTTCTTTAAAATCAAAAGTAAGAGGCGGCAGTCATGTAGCACATTGGAACTCCAGTATGCCCATACAGTAAGCTTCTGATTTCTGCTATGTTATTGTGAAGAGACACTGAGCAAAGTCTAAATATTGTCACGAAGAGATAAACATCAGGGAGACAGATATACTTAAGCAATTTTCACTCATCTCCAGCAACTAGAGTCATGGAGTCATTATGGCACGGAATGAGGCTGTCGAGTCAATGTCAGGTAACTATGTGGAAGAGGGAGATTTAGGGGAAAACAAGAAAAATAGTTTTCAAGAAAAAGAATTGAAAACATGAATGATAAAGTAGTTAAGTACTTCTTGAAGCTGCCGCTTGCTGGTTCTGGTTTAGAGATTCGACCAATTCCCGTAGTTTCTTCTTCAATTCTCTGCTTGTTTTTTTATAGAAGTACAGGTCCTTCTCCAGCTGTTGGATTTTCGAATCATACGCCTTTTTACCATCTGCAAATCCCTCACCACTTTTGTCTGCAATAACAGAGAATCGCTGTTTTATTTTCTAGCTATTTTTATATCTTCCTCGCAAAATGTACTTCAAGCAGTATTCCATCATACACAATTACAACTTGAAATTATATAGCATCTTTAACGTAGTAAAACATAAGGTGCTTCAAAAACATGGTATCAAACAAAATTTGACAACAAGTCACAAAGAAATATTAGAACAAACGACCAAAAGTTTGGCCAAAGAGGTAGGTTTTAAGGAGTGTCTTAAATGAAGATGAAATGGTTACGAGGCAAAGAGGTTAAACGAGAGAATTCCAGAGCTAGACAACTGAAGGCATGGCAGCCAAAGATGTTGTAGGATTCGCAAGTGTAGCAAGAGGCTACACTTGGAGCAGCACAGTCAGACAAGGATAGGGAGGGGAAGGCTATGGAAGGATTTAGAAACAAGGATGAGAATTTCCAACAAAAACAAAAATTGCTGGAAAAACTCAGCAGGTCTGACAGCATCTGTGGAGAGGAAGACAGAGTTAACGTTTCGAGTCTGTATGACTCTTCATCAGAACTAAAGAGAAATTGAAATGTGGTGAAATATAAGCTGTTAAAAGCGGGGTGGGACAGGTGGAGCTGGATAGAGGGCCAGTGATAGGATGTAGCAAGGGAGAGATTGCCAAAGATGTCATAAACAAAAGGTCAAAGGGGTGTTGATGGTGAATGCTGTAGGTAAGAATTTCCAAAATGAGTTGTTGCTGGAGCAGGATCCAATGTTGTTAGTGAGCACAGGGGTGATGGGTGAATAGGACTTAGGTGTAAGTTTGGATAATTGCAGAGTCTTGGATGAGCTCAAGTTTGTGTAAGGAAGACCAGACAGGAAAGCATTGGTCAAGTCGAGTCTAGACGTTAAAGGCATAGATGAGGGTTTCTGTAGCAGATGAGACAGAGACTGAGTTGGGCGATGTTACGAAGGTGAGAGTAGGTGGTCCTGGTGATAGAGCAGAAATGTGGTCAGAAGCTCATCTTGGGGTCAGACATAACACCAACGAAGTATCCGGTCTGGTTTAGCCTCAGACGGTTACAAGGGAGAAGGATGAAGCTGGTGGCTAGGGAATGGAGATTATGGCAGGGTCTGAAGACAATGGCTTTGGTCTTCCCTGTATTTAGCAGAAGGAAATTTCTTCCAACCAGTACTGAATGGCAGAAAAGTAGTGAAACATATCAAAAACAGTGTAGGGGTTTGGAGAGGTAGTGTTGAGATAGGTGTCATCAGCTTATGTTTGGAATTTGATGTTGCATTCTCGGATGATGTCGCTGAGCAGCAGCGTGTAAATAAGAAATAGGAAGGAGCCAAGGATAGATCTTTGGGAGATCCAGAGGTAATGGCGTAAGATTAGGAAGAGAAGAAATTGCAGGGGATTTTCTGGCTACAACTTGGTAGGTAATAAAGGAACCAGGAAAGCACAGTCTAACCCACCTGGAAGACAGATAAAGAGGATGGTGTCTGCAAGGCTGCAGATAGGTTGATATCGATGAGGAGGGATAGTTTACCATGATCACAGTCATGTGTGACTTTGATACGGATGGTTTTAGTGCTGTAGCAGAGGCGGAAGCTTGATTGGAGTGATTCAAATGTCAAGTTGTGGGAAAGTGAGCATGGATTTGGGAGGTGCCAATATGTTCAAGGACTTTGGACAGGAGTGGTTGATAGGTGAGTCAGCAGTTTGCCAGAACAGAGTGGTTGAGGTTGGGTTGTTTGAGGAGAAGGCTAATGTTGGCAGAATGGAAGGGGAGTGGGACAGTATTTGAGGAATGGGAACCATTAACATCAGCTAACAATGAAGCCAGGAAGGAAAGTGCAGTGGTAGGCAGTTTGACGGAAATAAAGTTGAAGGAGCAGGCAGTCGATCTCATAGACAAGATGAGCTCTGACAGGACATGAGGAGAGAAACTAGAGAAAGTTATGAGATTAGGATGGTGGTAGGGGTGAATGCTGCAAGTGATGTCAGTAAGTAAGAGGCATTAGCTGTATTCATTGCATTTTGACAAGTTATTTTGGTGTGTGCAGCAAATGGCAACCATGCCAGAGTGATCAGTTGAAATACTAGAATATTCAGCTGTTGAACCAGGAGTTCCAAGTTCTCAAATTCTAGGCTTGAATGACTTTCACACTGGGCTGGATTGTACGCTAAGGGCAGGCACCTACCTCCTTGACCAAGTTTTGGGTCATCAACCTAACATCTCCCGTTATGGTTGTGTCAAATTTTGTTTTATAGTGATGTGCCTTTGTACATTTTAATTGTGTTAAAGGCACTATATCAATAAAAGTTGTTTTTGTTCAATCCTAAATATAGATTTTTGGCAATTAAGGAGCTATTAATCTCAATATACGGTGTACTGAATAATATTGGTCTTTGCAGATCCTTGCAGCCAAAGCCCTGCTGACTGTTTAATTGATAATTACGGGTAATTATACAGGTCAATCAGAAGGTCTCAAGTTTGCTCCCTACCTAACATGAGTTAGCTAATCTCAGCAGAGGAACTGACTGGGATGCTACAATTGGCTTCAGTGTTTTGTGCCAGGGTGGAGAAACATCAGTCAGGGTTCTCATTCCTAATTGCTATCAAATGATCCCTTTTAGAATCTGTTTGTGGGAGAAGTCCCTAGACATTGGGCATGTAGAGACAGAGTTTTGTTCATAGGGAGCAAGGGGCTTGACAACATCCACTTCATAATAAAATCAGAGCACCAAAATAATACCTGGAAAATATATAGGATTGTCCCCACCTTGAGGCTTGGAATTCCACTCATGCTGCTCAGTCAACAGAAGAGTGGTGAAGCGGGCCCCAAGTCTACTTGAGCAGAAAGGCTCAGACACCATAGCAAATTATAGGGCTGGGATCATTTGAACATATGAAGCCTAGGGGCAACAGCAATAAGAGAACCTCTGCAAGGTTCACGTAAACTGCCAGCTGGAATGTTGGATTGGCACATACCACTTTGACAGTGAAGAGGAGGCTGTTGTAGGGCCTGATAAAATAAATTCCTTTTCAGCTTCCACCATTTAGTGATTTTGGTTTTCTTTCTTCCCCCACATAAAGTCCACTCTCTTACTCCTCTTCTGATGCATTTTGCAAGGGTTCTTTCAATCGCCCACCAAGAGTTCCGCAGAAAGACTAGCCATAAGGCTTTTTGACATTTGGTTGGAGGGGACAAAGTGAGGTACGCAGCATCAAATAATGTTTTTCTTGTCCCCATTTGACATCCACATTTGTAACTCTTTCGAGTACAAACATGTTTCCATCTGTTCCTATTCAGATGAAGTTACATTGTTTCATAGTTTGCCATTGTGAGATTTGAACTCTTGATCATATTGCTTTCTCTCACAGAGGTGAATGTACCTGCACTGTGATCAACTTTTTCGAGTACAAATCCATTTCCATCTGTTTCAGATGAAGTTACATTGTTTCATAGTTTGCCATTGTGAGATTTGAACTCTTGATCTTGGGGTTACAAACTCAGTACCATAACCACTTGGCCACATTTGTAACACTTTTGAGTACAAACCCGTTTCCATCTGTTCCTATTCAGATGAAGTTACATTGTTTCATAGTTTGCCATTGTGAGATTTGAACTCTTGATCTTGGGGTTACAAACCCAGTACCATAACCACTTGGCCACATTTGTAACTCTTTCGAGTACAAACCCATTTCCATCTGTTCCTATTCAGATGAAGTTACATTGTTTCATAGTTTGCCATTGTGAGACTTGAACTCTTGATACTCTTTTGAATAAACCTGTTTCCATCTGTTTCAGATGAAGTTACATTGTTTCATAGTTTGCCATTGTGAGATTTGAACTCTTGATCTTGGGGTTACAAACCCAGTACCATAACCACTTGGCTATTTAGGCCAAGCTTTGGCCACATTTGTAGTGGGATTTGTAGTCATTAGATAGTAATGAACAGCAACAACTGTGTTCCCTCCCCAATCTATGGTGTTGAGGTCAATTATAGAATGTCTACCAACTACTTAAATTAGATTAGCTAACTGAGCACAGCAGGGGAGAGCCGGGGCCTCCTAGTTCTTTATTGCTTAAGCTTTCTAGCATTTATAATGTATAATTTGTAACATCTCAACCAAGTTTCAGCTGGGCTTGAGTTCATAGTACGTAAATGGTTTTAATACTGGTACAAATTAGATGGCGAGAGTGTGGTGCAGAATAGTGAATGATGCCAATAGCACAGGTTCAATCCCTTTACTGGCTGTGGTAGTTCATGGAGGGCTGCATCCTTGCCTTGCCCCACACTTGAATGGTGCCCCTCAAGTTAAATAACCACTTGTCTCTCTCTAACAGAGAGAGAGATGCCTATGGCTTCTGAGTTTTGGAGATGTAAAAAATTGGGCTATTTCTGAATTATGTACTTTTAGTGACTTGAGGGAGAAGGGTTTACATGGATTAAAAATTGTTTTCACCTGCCTTAAGTTGAAAAGAATTTTCCTTTGTCACTGTGTCGAGAGCTAAGTCAAAAACTTCATGGTTGTTGATACTTTTTTGTTGAAATAGAAATGAATGTGACTCTGCAGACTGGGACAAATGGATAAAATTCATAATTTCTACTAAAAGTCACACATCATCCTTTCTTGGCTGGTCCTTCACTGTTGCTGGGTAAAAATCCTGGAACTTGCTACCTAACTGCATTGTGGCAGCACCTCTATCATATGGACAGCAGCAGTTCAAAAAGGCAGCCCATCACTACCCCTTCAGGGCAACCAGGGATGGGCGATAAATGCTGACCTAGGAAGCAACGGCCAGGGAATGCTTTTTTAAAAAAAATTAGGAAGGGAGAAATTCGTCATTCCTGCTAGTTGGTCACAGTTGAATTTTGAAGCATTGATAGGAATGGCTAATGCTAATGGCTTACAGCTGTAAAGCAGAAATTCTAATTTCTAATACCTATGAGACTGAGGTTGGGAGGGATACAAGAGAGAGAGGGGATCAGGGATGGAGTTGGGAGCTAGAGAAATATACTAAGATGCAGAGAAAGGCAGAGACAGTTTCTTTCATCATTGTAATATTATTCTTTAGCAAGAAAATGAATTTTGAGTCCAAACAAAGCCTCCCTGTAGCAAACAGGTAGGAAGGAAGGATAATGAGACGGGTGGGCTGGGGGGGATGCACGGTGACAGAAAAGAGAGAAAACAGGATGAACCGGCCTCTGACATCTCCCTACTTTCAATTGGGTGAGGTTAACAAATAGAAGTGTGGGGGTTAAGGATGAGAAAGGTGTCAGCTCAGAATGGGAGAGGGCATGCTGGAAGGTAACTCAGTGGAGAAAAGGGGATTCTAATGTGAGGGAAGAGGTTGGTGGAAAAGGGAAGAGTAGGGGAAACACAAATGATTGGAGGAGGGGAAGAAATGGGAAGAGGACCACATTTACCTGGCTAGCCCCCCAACCCAAATTCAACCTGGAGCTATTGGAGGCTCTATCTCCTGCTAAATCATTTCCCAACTGAAAGAAAGAAAAGGAGAAAAAGGTGGCCCCAACAACAGGTCAGAAAGCTGGGGGCAACCCTGCCTTAGCCGTTATTGGGGGGCCCTGGGTGAATTCTGTGGAAATCAGGCCTCTAAAGATCTACCCTTGGGGCTTCCATCCCTTTAAGGAATGAGACCACACTTCCAAGAGCTGTCGGTCAGTTGGAGTCCCATCAGTGCCAAAGAGAGTGGCGGCCACTGTTGGTTCGGCATAAAGCTAGGAGAAGCAGCGTTGTTGCCACCCTTGGAACAAGATAAGTGGAGTCATGATTGCTGGGCTAGTTAGGCAGGCCCCACCAGAGGGGTAGGGGAGAATTAGTGGTTGGTGAGGGCTGAAGGTGTTGCTGCAGGGATGGATATTGCCTCTGGGAGGTCTCTCTGTGGGCCATAGGTGCCAGTTCAGAGGGTGACCCCCAGACTTTACCAGGCAGTCTCCTTCATGACAGAGTGCCCACCCAGCAGCAGCGGTGGAAAGGATCCCTTAATTGGTCACTTAAGTAGCACACTTGGCCTCTGGGTGGGAATGCAATCCTCCCATCTTCCGTGGCGCTGGCAAAATGCTACGGTGGCAGTAGGGGATGAGTACACCACTCTGCCTGCCCTCCCTCCCAATCTTTTGGTGTCCCATCCACCTCCCAGCCCACTCCTGCAAACCCCTTTAAAATTCAGCTTGCTAAGTGCAGCACCACAGGAAATTGGCTTTAATGAATGAAACTTATACCTGGAAATGTGTGAGCTGTCAGTATAATTGCATGCTGCCTGCTTACAGCCCTGTACACATGGTGCAAGTATAATAATAACATTTGAACGGCATAGATTCAAATACCTTTAAAGTGCTGTAATATTAGCTGCATTTTCTGTTCATGCTCCTTCTGTTGCATTGTCAGTCGTCTATCTATCTCCATTGATAAACGCTCCACTGCAGATTCTAATTCATGGACCATGCTCTCTTGCTCAGTTACCTTCACAGACATTTCTGCACATTGCACCTGCAAGTTTCGTTCAGTCTCACGTAGGCTAATCACCTATCAAAATTAAAATATAAACAAACATTAGGAGGACTGCAGCCTTGTTAAAAGCTTAATGGATAATGACAGTGATTCGTATCTTGTCTTGGAAATCAAGAACAAATACAATCTACCAAAAGTCACAGGACTTCCATTTCTTTTAAAGGGCATTTCCTGTTTTGCCAGAGGAATAATATAAGCTTTGGACTTATTTTTGTGAACGAAGCATTTTGCTGGTCTTTTTTCTCGCACTGTGACAATGAAAAAGCAGAAAGAGTTCCACTATAGTGTCATATCACATGTTTCAGACATTGCATATTAAACAAAGCACCTTGAAATGCAGAGCAGGATTTTCCCTGTGGGCTTCTGAAACCCTGTCAAACTGAAACGTGGGTCAGAAGCCCACTGTGTAAGAAGCAGTCACACATTGTGATTTTATCTATTGGGGCCAATTAATGGCTAATGGGTGGGCTCACTGTCCAAATAAAGATGGTAGGTAGTCCTTCCAGCTTGAATGGAGCAGCAGGATGTGACAGCAGGTAAGTAAGGGAGAGGATGCTTCAAAATAGAGACTCACTCTCTCTCTCTTTTTGAATTTAAAATAAAAAATAATTTTTACAGCCAGGCCAGGGGTTGGAGGGGGAAGAGAGGTGATGGTGAGCCCCTCTATGGCATGGTCTGTGGTTGCTACAGCACTCAGACAGGCACAGAGAGCCTCTAAACCTACCTGGAGTATTGGTTTGCCAGTCTGCTGCCAGGAGGCCACCTCCAGATAACTAAACTGGTTCCCGTGGGAACCTGGACGTAGAGTGGAAAATCACAGCTGGCCTCATTTAATTGGCCTTACGTGATCCTTAGTGAGTCGTGCTGGCTAACCATCATGTGCAGGCAGACAGCCCTGCTGCTTCCCCATCCTGCCTCTGTGAAAAAGGCCCTGAGGCAAGATGGAACCGTGGAACTGACACACTGGCCGACAGGGTTATTTTTGGTCCGTCTGCCTCAAATCTCAGCCCTAGCAGGGGCTAAAAATTAAAACGCAGTAATTATTGTTGTACAGAGAAATAGAGAAACCAAATTTCATTCAGCAGAATCTCAAACAGGGAAAAGATGGTGAACAATTGTTTGCCTGGAGAACTCCCTGCCTCTCTGTGAGTACTGCCAAGTGATGATTAGCATCCACTTGAACTGGGAAAATGCCAATTGGGACCTCAGTTTAACATCGCATCTGCAGGACAACAACGAGAGCTTGCAATTACATAGCCCCTTTAATGTAGTAACAAGTACCAAGATGTCCCTTGGTATTAATAATCAAATTTGACTTTGAGCCATGTAAGGCAATTTTCAAGCAGATAACCAAAAGCTTGATCAAAAAGGTAGGTTTTAAGGATCATCTTAAAGGAGGAAAGAAGTGGAGAGGTTTATGGAGGGAATTCCAGAGCTTAGAGTCTTGGCAACTGAAAGCATTGCTGGCAATGGTGGAGCAATTAAAATCGGGGATGTGCAAAAGAGCAGAAATGAATGATCACTGGTATCTCAGAGGGTTGCAGAAGATCACAGGCAAAGCGGAAGGGGCCAGTGACATTATGGAGGGGTTTGAAAACAAGGATGAGAAATTTAAAGACAATTCATTGATTAACCAGGGGCCAATTTAGGTCAGTGAGTGCAGGGATGATGGGTGAATGGGATAATGTCTTGATCTTCTCAATATTTAGTTGCAGGAAATTTTTTATCCCAAACTGCATTTCTGACAATGTAGCACTCCCTCTGTAATGCACTGAAAAATCACAGGTCTTGCAGAGGGGCTTGCATGCACAAGAGCTTATGCTTGTAAGATATGGGTCCAAATCTTCTGGTATTCGGATCGTTGGAAATTGGACACAAGTTGGGAGATGCACATTAGGACCCTGCAGAAATCCTAATGCACAGGCATGCACGGAAATAGTCTGGAAAGTTTATGCTTCGAATTCCGCTGCATGGGACTCTCCGCGAATGTCTATGACACTTACCTGTTCAATTACCCTGGAAATGTTACACTGGTCTAAATCAGTGATTAACCAGCTTAACTCAACTGAGCACCGCAACCAAGCCCACCCCCCCCATTACCTCTAACCCTCCTCCAGCCCATCCCCACTAAACTCCCCTCTTGACTACTCTCCCCACCCCACACAACCTGGCCCGACTACTACTCCTACCCGACTACATCCTGTCAACCACTCCCCAAACCTGATCCAACCACCTGACCCACCTGACTACCAAGCCCACCCCAACTACCCCTCGACTTGTTCACCCACCCACTCACTAACTCATTAGCTGAGAGACTTGAGACCTTTAAAAACATCTGAATATAGCAGTTACTGTGGTGAAAAGGGGGCATATCCTGTCTTTGTCCATCTTTTCCTGGTTAAAATATCACAAAAGGATCGGGTTACAGAAATCTTCGCAGGCAGCATCAGTGTGTGCAGCATCGACACTGACTGGTAGATCTGGGCCATGATTTGTCCTTATAACTGGCATTTCAGCATTGTGGGATGTACTACATGTGTTATAACCACTACTCACTTCAAATTTCAGAAAGTATGTTTTTAGTTTGATAAAAATGTGTTTTGCCAAATTAGAGATCCCTGTCAGGGTGAACCAAAATACATGAGATTGGATTGGCTTGGTCCTGTCTCTCATGACCTATTTTGATCTACATTTTCATAATAGAATACAAATTATTACCAATTAAATACTATTTATGATTAAACAAATCACATAATATATATATGTTTTTAGAACTAATGTATAGAAAGTAGGGCTTTACCTTATTAAAATATCTGCAGAGAAGGACTCTTGTCTCAGCAGCTGACAAAGCACCCAGTTTAAACATTACATTTGCATCATTTTGGGCAAGGCTACCATCTGAGGCCCTCAATGAATGTTGTCGACAATGAATGGTTTCATTTTTGTACTCTATGGCAGCATCCAGAGCTTCAATACCTTCCTCCAATTGAAAAAGTATTCGCTCCTCCTGAAAAATAAAACATGTTGAATGTACCTCACCCCTGCTAGATACCTTGGTTATTAAAATTGAAAGGATGTAGGAAGCTGATTCAATGGTAACTTTCAGAAGGGAATTGGATGTATACTTGAAAAGAAATTGCTGTGTTATGAGGAAATAGCAGGGCAGTGGGACTAATTGGATAGCTCTTTCAAAGAGCAGGCACAGGCTTGATGAGCTAAATGGCTTACTGTGTTGTAAGGTTCTATGATTTAATATTTTTTCTACCTCATTGTTGATTCATCAATTTAATCCTTTATGTATGAAAATGTGATTTAATTTCAATTTCTACTTTCAATTCATCTATAAGTTTTACAATTTTGTGTCATTTAAGGTTCTTTACACCGAACAAAAGAACTTTGTATACATGTAAATGTGCAGAGCTCTACTTCATGGGAGGTTAATTTCAATGTTATGGAGAATGTCCTTCTTGTTACACCAAATGCCTTTCATATTAAGCTTAGAAAATTCCGAAAGGTTCAATGGATAGTCAAAAATTGTTTTATGAATAATTCACCGTTGCATTGTAAATAAGCCTACTGTGTTCAAAATGGTGCATTCAAATTAATTTGGTAATTGTAGATTTTCTCTACTTTTTATTTACATTGTCATATTACTATAATAGAAAAAAATGCAACAAATAGTTTAAAAATGATCACATTAGTTTCAGAAACATGTCTAGTTGACGGGACATGATAATAAAGTTGCAGACTGTGATTAAATGTATTCCTGGAGGTCTCATCACATGATTTGCCCCACACACCAGCCATTAGTCAGCCCACACATCCATCCTCATAATACACTGCCTTCCTATGCCAACTGGAAAGCAAAAAGACTCAATAATCAATTGCACGATGCTCGACTGTCAGCCAAACCGCTTTTTTTACCTGGTAAAGAGAAATATTCAAAAACAAATTACAAAAATATAACTACGCCCAGCAATGCCTTCATATGATCTGATTAACATTATTTGCTATTTTTGCTGTCTCTACTAATTTTCTTCCCAGTATTCTTCTCCCACTACAAGTTCATAATAAGGCAGAAACATGCTCCAGCTATTCTTTCACAAGTATATCTATATTAAAAGTTTTACAGCTCTACATATTTCCTGACAACTTTGAGCACAAAATCCTATGTTCACATTGATAATAAAGGGTACGTTTGTAAAATTGCACTGCTACAAGTGGCAGGAGGGCATAATTATGGCGTGACGAGTTTACATAGAGTATTTCTATTATATATGCCAATATAGAGGGCAGAATCTTGCCCTTGTCAGGTGGGCTTGGCGGGGGCGGGCGGGAAACCGACTGCCATCTGCAATCAAGGCCAGAAGGCGATTTCATGCTGGTGGATCAATTAGCCCAGCATGAAATGCGAGTGGCAGCGCTTAGCGCTGCCTGTGTGAGGGGGTGGGGGAGAGAGGAGGATGAGCGTGACCTTCGCGCATGCATAGGAGTGTGCACTTCATAATCTATGAAGCATTTAAAAAAAAATAAATAATGTAATACAACACATCCCCTCACATGACTGTCACATCAGCAGCGACATGTTATTAATTAAATTTTTAATTTTTAATTTTATTTTTATTTGCTTATCCCGACCGTGGATGAGGTTTCCTATAAAGTGCAAAGGCCGCTTGGCCTTTTTGCCTGCTTGCCAACCGTAAGGTTGGACGGGCAGTGAAAAATTTAACTCAATTGATAATGTAATCGCCTTAACAGGCCTTTTAATTGTCAGTGGGCATGCTGCCGATTCTGGTGCACACCTGCCGAACGAAATATCGTGCGACTGCGTGTTGACATCAAGACGCTTGACCAACGTCAATGTGTGTTATTTTACGTTCGAGGGGGTAGGGCTCGCAGACACCCGCCGAGCTAAAAATTTTGCCCAGAAAGTTATAACATCAATATGAAAATAAGGACAGACAGATGACCTTAAAATGAGGGCTGAATTATGCTGTTGCACCCTGGAGCAATTATTCCCCCGCTCTCTCACACTGCTTCACTTGAAAATTATACTTATTGTTGATTTCCTATGTGCAATGTGATGTGGGATCAATTGATATGAAATTTAAAAAAAACACACAGCAGTGTACTTCAAGGCTGTAGCATGTCAAGGAATTAAGAGGAATTGTTTATGGCTGCACTCAGTTCAAGCTCTGCAGTACATTACTGATTTTAACAGATCTAAAATAATAAATGTTTGGATATATAAGTAATAAGCAAGTTTTATCACCAAAAGTAAATTAATGATGATTATACCTCAGGGGACAGAACATTTCCAAGCTCTAATTTCTCATCTAGACAGTGCCTTCTTTTCAAAAGTTGAGCTCGTTCCCGTTGAAGTACTTGCATCTCTTCTGAAATGGTTTTTCTTTCCTCTGTAGTACTGTTCTGAAGCTGAGTATTTTTGTCTGATAATTCCTTTTCTATTGTGTTTAAACGAGTGGATACATTTAAAATATCTTTATTCAAGGCCTGAAAAGAAATAATCAACATTGACTTGTAGTGTTGTAACCAGGAGATGCTAAACTCTAATCAATACACCTAGCCGATTAATTTTATGCGATTTTACTCTGGAATTGATAAAATGATGAATGGTTTGACATTTTAATTATATTTCAAAGCTGTGGTATTTCAATATGATAATTTCAAAATTAATCCTGAAAAAAAATCCCAAGCTGGTTATTTAATTATAAGTCCTGTGGCTGTATCAGAACCAGCAACATTATCTAGTAAAGTAACATTAATCTTCAAAGATTTTGGTCTGGATTTTGCAGTCAGTGGCAATGCAAGGTGCTTGCCACTGACCTCGAAGAAAGCTGCGCTGAGAGGCCTAGTGATCTCTGTGGCAAGAACTTTAACTTTCTTGATGTGCAGTTGATTGTAGTATTGTTTAATGAGGATTCCTAGCATTGAACTGCTGTGATGTCATCAAGCTGCCAAAACAGCCAATCACATTCAAGAATTCTCACGACTAGCCAAGCAGGAAATGAAAAACTTTAATAACCAAATCACTTAAAAAGAGAGAATGAAATAAAGATTGAAACAGATATATGGGGTTAAGATAAAAACTAAAATATCATGAAGAAACTTTTATATTTTTTTAATTACTAAAAATGTTTTAAAAATCTAGCAAATAATCATGATGGGAGGCATTTAACAACAATACTCAAATATAAAATTACTTTTCCAGAGCCAGATTGGTTGTTCAGCAGTAATTATTACTCAAATTTCCATTGAAAACCTTGTTACACTATACCAAAAAGGCTTAACAGTGAAATGAGGGCAAGAAAAGGGAAGTTCTCTCTAGATCAATTGATTTTGTTGATTGCTGGCTCTGTGGGTAGTCTGCAGCACAGCCTGTGGCAGAATAGTGAATGACAGACCGCATCTTCAGAATTTTTGCACTTATCTGTGCTTGTGCTAAATCCTGAAACTGTGGTCTGATTCAGAGAGATAATTGTTAACTGGATCCATGCCAGTTTGAGAAATTAAAACTAAGACACAGTGGCTTTCTTTGCTGGAGAGAGTTTATTGGCTTAGTTCACAGTCAACACTACTTACCAGTGTCCCAGCTATCCACATTTATAGGTGTTCCAATACCCTTCACCTGTGCAATTGACATTAAATCTTAACAGGGTAATTGACATTAAACATTAACAATGTAATTAATAAGATATTGACAATAACAACAGAGAACACTGACAATCCACTGTCAAAATATTGCAAATTTTGGGCCAGTATTTCAATCTATTAGAAGGAATAAGATATTTTTTGGCTCCTTTGACAGATTTTAAGTATGTTGTCAATAAGTATCATTTTCTGACCAAGTGTAGTTAGGTAATCTTTTCCTAAGTCTTCTCCGTGCACCTTTTGATCTGGAGATATGATAAAGCAAGTTAAAAGGGCTCACCTACCAACTTCCCTCCTGCTCTGGGCAGAACTCTTTGCTCATGGTCTCTTGAATGGCGTGACTAAGATGAAGAAGTGATTATGCAAAGTAGGATGGTGACACAGCTTGGAACACAAATTTGCTGTCTCTTCGTACTGGTGTAGTATTACTTAATCCTCCACATAACTGTGCTTCTGATCTCAGTTAAACTATGGGGGTTAAAAAGTGTAAGTTAACTGGGAAAAGGTGCAGGGAAAGAAAATCAGAACTTTAGTGGTCTCTTTACCACTCTTGTGCACCTTCTAGCAGCTGACTTGAATTTTTATCCATTATCCATCTGTAATGTTGCACATGGGATGGGAGTGTAGTTTTCTGCAGAACAATCACATCAGCTGGGTCTACTGCTTGAAAAATCTTGCAAGTTTTTCTCAGCAGTGCAGTTTAATGTTGGGATATCCCAATTAAAGTAAGAGAAGTTGAGGGATATTCTTACCTGACTGGAACGTAACCTTTTGATTTCCAATTGGCTTTTCTCTTGCAATAGTGCCTCTTTCTTGTCTACAATAACTTCCCTTTTCCTCAAATCCTCTTCCAACTCAGCTAGAGCTCGTCTTTGCTGCAGAACCTTCTCCACTTCCTCATCCAACCATTTGCGTTGTTCGTCAAGCCTCTGAAAATAGATTCAGATGTATAAAGATAACAACAATCATCCAAGTACAAAGGGACAGGATAGTGATTAAAAAGGTTATCATCATTTTTTTTATTTGCTCATGGGATGTGGGCATCGCTGGCAAGGTCAGCATCTTTTGGCCATTCCTAGTTGCCTTTGTGAAGGTGGTAAGCTGTCTTCTTGAACCGTTGCACTCCATGTAGTAAAAGTACACCCACTGTGCTGTTACATACATATATTGCAGTGGTATGCATTTTGTACAGCAGAAGATATGTTGACTCTGTGAGAGAGATGTACAATACTGCCTAATATTGAAATAAGAATAGAGAATGGTGGAAATGCACAGTAGGCCAATCAACATCTGCAAGGGAAAGCTAGATTTCAAAACACACTATAGGCGGAATTTTCCATGCCCGCTGGTGTCATGCGTGCTCAGCGGTGTGAGCGGACAATATGGTGAGAAGGCCAGATATTGTGAAACTGGTTTGCCGTTGTCCGCTCAGCCTGTCGATGGCAGGCCACGTTCCCTGCCATTGGACATCGGGAACCTCATTGTAATACATCTGCATATCATTATAAGGCCAGTGTGCCGGAATCATCCCCACCCCAGTGGATCATCTGCCTACGTCAGCGTGATTGCACGATGGTGCAGAACACATCTTAACAAGTGTGACGTGCCAAAGTCAGGACTTACGGCAGGGTCTTGCTCATGTTGTGGACATCCGAGGACTGAGGATGCTGGAGCCCGACAGCAACGGTACACTGAAGGGATGTCCATGGCATGCTGCATAGATTCTCATGGACATGGCTCTGCTGAAAAGCAGCCCACAGAAGTTGGAAAGTTACCACTGAAGGTCTGCTCAACATGGATGATGGTCAAGGGGTTGGAGAGGAAGATGTACCGGGGGAGGTTAGGGGGTGGGGAAGAGGAAAGTCTAGGATCGACTGGGAGAGGAAGAGGTGTCAGAATGGGGTGAGGTTGGGAGGGGAGAAATGAAGGTATCAGGATGGGGGGGTGGGAGAATGGTGTCAGGATGGGGTGACATTGGGATGGGGGAACGAAGGTGTTGGTGGGAGGGGGAGGGAGGGGTTAAGAGAGAAGACAGCAACTGGAGAGGTAGGATTAAGGTGGGTGGAAAGGGAAGGAGTTCAGAACCAGGAAGGAGTGCGAAGAGGGGAGGGGGTCTGAGGTGGGGGGAGGGAGCGCTGAGAGAGGAGGGAGTCCAGCGGGGAGGCGGAGAGGAAGGAGCATGGAGATGGGAGGGAGTCTGGTGGGGAGGAAGGAACACAGAGAGGGGGGGGGGGCAGTCTGGGAGGAGGACGGAGCATGGAGAGAGGAGGGAGTCTGGAGGGAGGAAGGAGTACAGAGATGGGAGGGAGTCCGCTGGGGGAGGAAGGAGTGCGGAGAGGAGGTCCATGGGGAGGAAGGAGCATGGAGAAGGGAAGGAGTATGGCTGGAGGAGGAAGTAAGGATGTCTGGAGTAAGTAAGGGGGTGGATGAAGTTCCAAGGGGTCTCAAGTGGAGTGGTGGAGAGGGCCGGTGGTGTGGGGGGGTGGGGGGGTGGGGGGGAGTGGTGTGTGGTGGTGGAGGGAAGTGTCCCAGGGTGGGAGAAAAGGGGTCCCAGGGTGGGGAATGTCCAGGTGAATGTGGAAGGGAGGGCTTTGATGAGTCCATGACTACCTCCTAGGGAGCAAACTGAGGGCGGGTGTGGAACAAGGGAATGGTGAGAATGACCGAGGGCAGAGTGAGGCGGTAGGGTGGGAGGGCCAGGGTTTGATAGTAGAGGTAGAAAGGACAGCAAGGGTGGTTAGTGGGGAATCGGAGGCAAACACTGACCCGGGAGGGGGAAGGTGGGAAGGATGAGGTCGGAGAGGTGAATGTGGATGGGAGTGAATTTTCGTGAAGGAAGGGAATGTGCATGTTCACCCGGACATCCCCAAAGGAAAAGGGTTGAGGCTGGCAGGTCACGAAGGTGATGCCTGGGGGTCAACAGTGATGAGGGGAAAGGAAAAGATGGGGGAGCGTACGAGAAACTGAATCAAGACTATGTTGTCCAAATCGAATGTGAAATGACAATCGTGGTGGGTGCTGCATGGGAGTATGATCATTGGGTGGGTGGAGATGCAGATCAGCTCAGATGGCCAACTGAAAGTGAATCCCAGCAGCCAGCATTGAAAATGCTCAGGATGGTGAGATTAGTGTGATATGGAAGGATCCGTATGCTTGGGAGAGTGCTTGCACGAGACTCCTAAAAGGCTGCCACACACACTTCTCCCTCCAGAATCACTCGTTGGCCAGCAGCTCCTTCTGCAGTGACAGAGGACGAGGTTGAGGGGCTCACAGGCAAAGGGGACTCAGTGGGAGCGGACAGCTTCTGAGATTCCTATGTGGATAACTCAGGGGTGTCCAGCTGCCCTCCTCCTCCTGTTTGGTGCCCGGGGCCCTGGCCTGACTCCTGGTGGGAAAGGAGCACCTGGAGGGACATTGAGGTGCCCTGTTTCCCTCTCGCGTTGCCACTGCAGGAACTCATCCATGGCTCCTGCAATGGAGTGCAGGTCTGTACTTGTCTCCACATTCTGCTGGACCAGAGTCTCCATGGCATCTGCCATCCTCCACATGGAGGCCTCCATACATGCACATGGGGGCACCACTTCATCAAAGAGTAGGCAGAAGCACTCCTCCAACTTGCGTGCCACTCTGTCACTCTGTTGAGGGCTTCCAACAGCTTTGCGTGATGTTCCCATGCCTTCTGCTGACTCTCCAGAATGAGTTGGAATGCCAAATCCAGAGGTTCATCATCTGACTCGGACTTCGCAGATGCCTCTTCCTCAAGCGCCGCAGAGCTCGGCTTAACCTGCCACCTCCTGTTGTGGACATGTGTCTGTGCGGTGACCATCAGATTGTGAACCCGAACCTGCTCTACATCTAGGTCCCACTGAGGTGTGTGTCTCTGCGGTGATGTAGGATGTGGCTGAGCGCTATGAGGGGTCTTTCAGGCTGCTTATTTCCACCTCATCAATGGAGGAGGTGTCCTCTTGGATGGAGGTGAGGATGTGAATGGAGGTGAGGGACTGTCTGGCTGAGGGTGTTGGTTGCTTAGCAAATGTCCCTGTGAACCAAAGTAGAGATAATCAGTGCATGTCAGCAGAGTCAAAAGCAGGAGAGAGCGAGCACTCACATTTGTGTTGAGAGAGGGGTGATGTGGTGCAGGATCCTCACATCCTTCCTCAACTTAGGGGACCAAAACTGTGCACAGTACTCCAGGTGCGGTCTTACCAATGCCTTGTACAGTTGCAACAACACTTCCCTATTTTTATACTCTATTCCTTTAGCAATAAATGCCAAAATTCCACTTGCCTTCCTTATTACCTGCTATACCTGCATACTAGCTTTCAGCAATTCATGCACGAGGACACCCAGATCCCTCTGCACTGAAGCATTCTGAAGTTTCTCTCCATTTAAATAATAAGTCGCCTTTTATTCTTCCGACCAAAATGGATAACCTCACACTTAACCATGTTAAACTCCATCTGCCAAATTTTGGCCCATTCACCTAACCTGTCCATATCCATTTGTAAATTTCTTATTTCTTCATTGCAACTTATTTTCCCACCTATTTTGGTGTCATCTGCAAATTTAGCTATAGAACCTTTTATCCCTGAATCCAAGACATTAATGTAGATTGTACATAGTTGGGGCCCAAGGACCAAACCCTGTGGCACCCCACTAGTTACAGCTTGCCATCCAGAAAAAGACCCACTTATCCCGACCCTCTGCTTTCTGTTGGTAAGCCAATCCTCTATCCAAGCTAATATATTACCCCTAACTCCATGTAATCTTAACTTGTGTATTAATCTTTTGTGTGGCACCTAATCAAAGGCCTTCTGAAAGTACAGATATACCACATCTACAGAATCCCCATTATCCACTTTGCTTGTCACATCTTCAAAGAACTCTAGCAAATTAGTCAAACATGATTTACTCTTCATAAAACCATGCTGACTCTGATGGATTGCATTTTGACTTTCCAAATCCCCATTACTACTTCCTTAATAATGGATTGCAACAGTTTCCCAATGACAGATGTTAAACTAACTGGTCTATAGTTTCCTACTTTTTGCCTCCCCCCACCTTTTTGAACAAGGGCATTATATTAGCATTTTTCCAATCCACTGGAACCTTTCCAGAATCCAGGGAATTTTGGAATATTATAGCCAATACATCCATTATCTCCGCTGCCACTTCTTTTAAGAACCTGGGATGTAGGCATGGGGACTTGACACCCTTTAATCCCAATAGTTTGCTCGGTACTTTTTCTCTAGTGATAGTGATTGTTCTAAGTTCCTCCTTCCCTATACCCTCTGCACTACCTGTTACTATTGGGGTGGTACTAGTGTCCTCCACGGTGAAAACTGAGGCAAAATATTGATTAAGCATCTCTGCTATTTCTGCGTTCCCCACTATTAACTCCCCAGATGTTATCATCCTCCAAGGGGCCAACATTCACTTTAGCTACTCTCTTTTTATATATTGTGGAAGCTTTTGCTGTCAGTTTTTATATTATGTGTTAGTTTTCTTTCATAATTTATCTTTGCTGTTTTTATTAATTTTTTAGTAACCCTTTGTTGATCTTTAAAAGTTTCCTAATCTTCCAGCCTGCACTGACCTTTGCAATTTGGTATGCCTTAGTTTTTGCCTTTATGTTATCTTTAACTTCCTTGCTTGTCCATGGATGCTTTTTCTCCCTTTTACTATCTTTCTTCCTCTTTGGACTATATTTTACTTGGGAGGAATTGACCCCCTCCTTAAAAATATGCCACTGTTCATCAGCTGTCCTACCTTGTTGTCTTCCTGCCCAGACCACTAGGGCCAAATCTGCCCTCATGCCTATGTAGTTAGCTTTGTTTAACTGCAGAACACAAGTGTGGGACTCAAGTTTCTCACTCTCAAACTGAACTTGAAATTCTAGCATGCTATGATCACTTTTGCCTACAGGATCCTTTACTATGAGATCATTAATTAATCCCATCTCATTACACAAAACCAAAGCTAGAATAGCCTGTTCCCTGGTTGATTCCACAACATATTGCTCCAAGAAACAATCTCTAATACGCACTATGAACTCTCCCTCGAGGCTACCCTTGCCAATTTGATTAGCCCAGTCTAAATGCATATTAAAATCACCCATGATTATTGTCGTGCCTTTCTTACATGCTTGCAGTATTTCCTGGTTTATACTGTGCCCTACGGCTGAACTACTGTTTGGGGACCTATAGATTACTTCCATCAGGAACTTCCTTCCCTTGCTATTTCTTATTTCTACCCAGACTGACTCTACGTCTTGCTCTCCAGTGCCTATATCATTCCTCACTATAGCACTGATCTCTTCCTTTACTAACAAAGTTACACCGCCTTCTTTTCCTTTCTGCCTATCCTTCTGAAACACTGAGAACCCTTGGATATTCAACTCCCAGACCTGTTCTCCCCGTAACCACGTCTCAGTAATCGCCACCAAATCATACCTATTTATCTCTATTCGCACTGTTAACTCATTAGTTTTATTCCAAATGCTACGCGCATTCAGATACAAAGCCTTTAAGTTTATCCTATTGTCAATTCTCCCTACTCTTACATGATTCTTTGGTGCAATATGGCATTCACAAACTCTGTTCCTTCCTTTCACTTTTTGGTAACAATCAGCCTCGTCACTAACCTGCACTCTTACCCTCTCCTTAAACTTTGACTTTTTACACTTCCATCCTCCCTCCCGCTATTTAGTTTAAAGCCCTATCTACAACCCTAGTTAAGCGGTAGAGGCAGCAACCCTCATAGCATTTAAGAAGTATTTGGATGTGCACTTGCGATGCCATAGCATACTAGGTTATGGGCCTAGTGCTGGAAAATGGGATTAGAATAGTAAAGTACTTGTTTGACCGGCACAGACTTGGTGGCCAAAGGGCCTTTTTCTGCGCTGTCGACCTCTATCACTCTATGACTTAGTACTGCAATACCTTCCACTGCACATAGTTGGAGGTGATTAAGTAACCAATGGCTTCGGATGGTTTCCACAATGTACAAGCTGTGCAGGTCCCTTTGGGGAAGGCTGCAGGCCAGGGTTAATGATAGCAACTCAAAATCTTGTGTGATAATGTCTTAAGCAATTAGGGAGCATTAGGAAGAACTATTCCTTGGATATATTATATTTTTATATAAGATATAAATGTAATTTAAAAGCAATAGCAATTCAGCTTCAAATCAGAAAACCAAAGGGATAGAGGCTGCACAAAATGTAGAAGCCATCAGATATGGAATTAGTTAAGATAAAACTGTTTTAATCTAGATTATACAGTTAAGAGGCATATCAGGTGTTGAATGCTGGTGTCAAAGGCAGTGGGGGTAATTTTAACTTTTTACCCATTTATAGTGGTTTAGATTTATAAAATTTCAAACCTGAACTAAACTGCCTTGAATCTGCCCACTCCTGGTTTTAATAGAGGTGGAATGGAGCTTAAGTGACAAGCCCACTCTCAGTTATATAAGTTTTAGTATGCTCAGTGCCTAAGATATTAGCTGTGCTGCACTTTAACACATATAATATTCTGGGAAATTATGTACATGTATGTCAAAATGTAAAATGGTAAAAGTTGCTTTTTTAAGTGGGCAGGGAGTATAGTACATTCCAAGAGCTGCACATTTCTTTAATGCCGCTTGCAGAAAGTCCACATGGTGAGTGTTTTCTCAGTGCAGTACACAACAGACAGGTACAAAACATAATTGAAAAGGTCAATGAAATGTTAGGGGACTCAGATACGATGGGTGAAAGTTATACTACAGTTATGTAAAACTCTGGTTGGATGTCATCTGAAGTACTGTATTTAGTTCTGTGTATGTACTCCAGGAAGGATATTTTGACCTTGGAAAGAACATGTTATAGATTTTCCAGAATAATACCAGGGCTTGGAGCTATAAATTATGATGGGGGCATAACCTTAAAATTATAGTTAGGCTGTTCAAAGGTGATGTCAGGAGGCAGCAAAAAGAGTAATGGAAATCTGGAACCCTCTCTCCCCAAAAAGCTTTTGAGGTTAGATCGGTTGAAAAATTCAAGATGAAGATTGGTAGATTTTCGTTAGGTAAGAGTATTGAAGGATATGGAACCAAGAGGAGTTAAGATACAAATCTGTCATGATCTAATTGAATTCGGGAGCAGGCTCAAGGGGCTGAATGGCCTACTCCTATTCCTATGTTCCTAATGTTTCAAAACATGATGCGGAGAGGAGAGTACAAAGGTTGGGGAGCTAAGGAAGTTGCACAAGAAGTTTGAACATAATGCAAGACTTGATAATATATAAATATATATATAGGACCAACTTTTATTTATTAGTTTATTGGTATTGGTAAGGTTTATTATTAGTAGTAAGGTGTATTAGCAGCAGTATAGTTTATTATCAGTAATAAAGTTTATGAGCAAGGTTTATTACCTAATAGCTGGAGTAATGGCAGGACTGCTCCAACCTCTAGAAAGCGCATCTTGTTCTGTGTGAGAACTCTGGATGCTTCTCTTTTGTGCAGGAAGTGGTGTCAGTTGCAGCAGTTTGAGTTCTGGGTTTCGGAGTTTGAGTAGTAGCTAGCATCACAGCGGTGAATCTGTGAGCTTGAGAACTTCTTGGATAGCACATTTATAGATGTGGTCACCCTGCATCTTAAGAGTATGGAGGCAGACAGGGAATGGGTGACCACCAGACAGTCAAGAAGAAACAGGCAGGCTGTGCAGGAGTCTTGATTACAACCTACTGTCCAATAAGTTTTCTGCTCTGAATGCTGATGAGAATGATGGTTCAGCTGGGGAGTGCAGCCAGAGCCAAGTCCATGGCTCCACAGGTGGCTCAGCTGTACAGGGGGGCTCAAAGAAGACTGGAACAGCAATAGTGATTGGAGATTCAATAGTTAGAGGAATAAATAGGTGTTTCTATGACTGCAAACAAGAATCTAGGATGGCATGTTGCCTCTCTGGTGCCAGAGTCAAGGATGTCACTGAACAGTTGCAGACCACTCTAAGGGGGAAGGTTGAACAGCCAGCAGTTGTAGTCCAACAGCAGAAAGAGGGGTATGGTGCTGTAGTCAGAATTTAGGGAGTCAGAGAGGAAATTAGCAAGCAGGACCTCAAAGATAGCAGTCTCTGGATTACTCCTAGTACCATGTGCGTGAGTAGAGAAATAGGAGGATAAAACAGATGAATGCATGGCAGTGGCTGGAAAGGTGGTGCAGGAGGGAGAGCCTTAGATTCCTGGGACATTGGGACCAGCTCTGGGGGGGATGAGATCTGTTGAGACTGGACAGGTTGCACCAAAACATAGCCAGAACTGAATTCCTTGCGAGTGATTTGCTAGTGCTATTGGGGAGAGTTTAAACTAACTTGGCAGGGGTGTGGGGACCAGGGGATAATATCAGAGAGGAATAGCAAGGTGCACAGAATACCGGCAGAGATAGATAGCACTAGAGTAGGAAATAATAAGTTATTAGCTGGGTTCGGATTGATAGAAAATAAAGTCTAAATCAAGGTTACTGTGCATGTATGTAAATGCATGGAGTGTGGTAAATAAGATTGGTGAATTACAAGCACAGGTTACCACATGGAAATACAATGTTGTGGTTAGCCAAGTGGTTATGGTACTGGGCTTGTAACCCCAAGATCAAGAGTTCAAATCTCACAATGACAAACTATGAAACAATGTAACTTCATCTGAAACAGATGGAAACGTGTTTGTACTCAAAAGAGTTACAATGTTGTGGCTGTAACAGAGACCTGGCACAAAGGACTGGGTATTAAATATTCCTGGATACAAGGTATTCAGGAAAGATAAGAAAGGAAGAAAAGGGGAGAGGTGGTAGTTTGATTAAGAACATTGCAGTGCTGGAGAGTGAGGATGTATCACAGGGGTCAAGGACAGAATTGGCTAGAACTAAGGAACAATAAAAGGTGTAATTACACAGGTGTGTGTGAGCCACACATCAACTAGTGGGTAAGATATTGAGGAATATACTTGCAAGGAAATTACACAGAGGTGCAAGAATTATAGAGTAACTAACAGGGGACTTTAATTATCCAGTATAGCCTGGGATATTGGTAGTGTAAAGTGTGGAAGAGACAAGAGTTCCTAGAGTGTGTTCAGGAACATTTTCTACAGCAGTATGTTTCTTATCCAACGAGAAAGGAGATACTACGAGACTTGGTTCTTGGGAATGAGGTGGGCCAAGAGGATCAAGTGCAGTAGAGGAACTTTTAGGGCACAGTAATCATTGTATCATAAGGTTTAGGTTGGCTATGGACACGGGCAAAGAACAATCAAGAGTCAGAATAATTAACTGGAGGACAGCCAAATTCATTGAGATAAGAAAGGATCTAGGTCAGGTGAATTGGAATCAAAGGTTGGCAGGAAAAATGGCCACTGAACAACGGGCTACTGTTGAAAAAGAGATAGTTCGGGCAAGGAATATTCCCACAAATGGGAAAGGTAGGGTGAACAAATCCAGATGCCTGGATGATGAAAGAGATAGAGATTAAGAAGAAGAAAATGTATGCTTATGATAGATATCAGGTGGATAATATAATCGAGAACCAAACTGAATATAGCAAATAAGAGAAGCAAAGAGAGAGCATGAAAAGAGACTGGCAGCTAACATAAAAGGGAATCCCAAAGTCTCCTATGGGCATATAAATAGTAAAAGGGTGATAAAAGTAGGAATGTGGTCAATTTAGGGACCAAAAAGGGACCTGACGACAGGGGACATAGCTGAGGAATTAAATGAATACTTTGCATCTGTCTTCACCAAGGAAGATGCTGCTACACAGTCCATGGTGAAAGAAAAGGTAATTCAGACATTTGAAGGGTTTAAAATTGACAAGGAGAAAGGACTGGATGGGCTGTCTCTGCTTGAAGTTGATAAGATAGCAAGACTGAATGAGATGTCTTCAAGGATACTGAGAGAAGTGAGCGTGGAAATTGCAGAGGCACTGGCCATAATGTTCCAGTCTTCCTTAAACTCAGGGGTAGTGCCAGCAGACTGGAGAATTGTAAATGTTATACCCTTGTTCAAAAAAGGATGTAGAGATAAGCCCACCAACTACAGGCTAGTCGAACTAAGATCCCAAACACCCCTTCCACGTGAAGCAGCACTTACTTGTACTTCTTTCAATTTAATATACTGTATTTGTTGCTCACATTGCAGTCTCCTCTACACTGGGGAGACCAAATGCAGATTGGTTGACAGCTTTGGGGAACACCTCCGCTCAGTCCACAGACATGATCCTGAGCTTCTGGTTACTTGCCATTTTAATTCAACACTTTACTCTCATGCTCATATTTCTGTCCTCGGCCTGTTCCAGTGAAGCTAAATGCATGCTCCAAGAACAGCACCTCATCTTCTGATTAGGAAATTTACAGCCTTCTGGACTCAAGATTGAGTTCAACAATTTCAGACCAAGAACTCTGTCCCCCATTTTGATTTTTTTTGCTATGTGCCAGTTTGAATCTTGTTATTCATGTTTTCGCTTTCAGACAGAGCTGTTCATTATTCTGGCATTGACATGTACTCTGGACAAATGCTTTGTCTCTTTACTACAATCATTATTATCTCCTTTGTCTTTTGTTCCATGACATATAATCTCTCCTGCCCTCCAACCTATCCTAGGCCTTCCCTTTTATTCTTCCTCCCCCTCCCCCCTTATGACAGCATTAAACACATCATATTTCCACTCCTTCAGTTCTGAAGCATAGTTATATTTGACCCCAAATATTAACTCTTTCTCTCTCCACAGATGCTGCCAGATCTGCTGAATATTTCCAGCCCTTTCTGTTTTTGTTGCAGATATGGATGTTGGGCTCAGATTTGTTGAGTCCATCTTGAACTAGGTAAACACCATAGTTGCCCATGAATTATCATTTACGATATGTACTGAAACTACCTCATATTCCTCAATATACCATGACTATTCATTTAAAAATATTTGAAAAATGAGTGCTGCTGTATGTTTAATAATACAGATGTAAACCTCAGATAGGAAACAAGCTCAAGCAAGGGTTATGACCGGCAACTTCACCATCTTTAACAATGCAAACTTGCTGGAAGTAAGTTTGTGTGTGAAACTCAGCCTCACATAGTAATGGCTCTTTGGCTGAATCACTGGAAGGTGCTGATAGCGATGGAACTGTACCTCAAGAGTAGCCACTGGGGTATTAACCAGGTGGTAGTGCAAAACCGGGATATAGCAAATCAACAGCCCATTCTGTATTTAACCTAATCTTCTGTTCCATTGGGACGAGAAGAATATGTTGGGAAGAATAATACACATAGCAACCAAGCAGTTCTACAGCATTGTAAGGCACACCTGCTGTTCCTGTGAGATGACAGGGGAGCATTTCATTTTCTTCAGATGGGTAATTTCTTCAGCTTTCCTCTTCAGAATTTTCTGCTGCTGCTCTCTCTTTAGTTCCAGCTCCTGGAGAAATTAAACATACTTATCTTAAAAGTCTAGCTTTCTTTCAGAAGATAATATAGTTAGAATTTTTCTAGTTATCTTTTCATTTCAGGGCAGAGGATATAAATAATATTGCAAGATCTAAAAAATTCTGACATTTTATTCTTTCATAATCGCTTTCATTTTTGATAACTGATACTGAGCTGAAGTACCAATGTGGTTGCTTGTTAATCCACCATAACAAAAACAGAGGCATCAGTTGCAGGTTTCATGTAGTTTGTTGTTATGGCATGGACTTCACTTTTTAAAATTTTTCATGGTTACAGCACTGAAGGAGACTATTCAGCCCATCATACTCATGCCAACTTGCAGCAAGAGCAACTCAGCCAGTTGCAATCCACTATCTTTTCCCCTTTAACCCTGCAAATCTTTACTCTTCGTGAACAGCACAGATCATATTTCCCATCCGAATGTGGTAAAATATTCTACAATTTTTAAAAAGGTTGGCTTGCATTCTATTCACTATAGGAGTACAACACTCTACATTGGCAGGAATTTTCCCGCTCCGTTGGCACTGGGTGTTATGGCGGGCTGGGGGGATAATATGGTGAGAAGGCCAAAAATCGGTTTCACGCCAGCATGAAATCACAGTGGGATCATCAGATGGTGTCCGCCATGGCAAAGTACCAATCCTGCTGGAGGCCGGTGTGAACCCGCTTTGCATCCCGCTAAAGGGATGCAAAGTAATGCTCAAGCGTCCCCTTGTGCCAGATTTACTGTTATGCCAGTGGGAAAACACGTGGTCCAGAACACATCAGGACAAGCGTGACGTGGAGAAGTTGGGACTTACCTTTAAGGCCTTGCTCAGACTGCAAGCATCCAAGGAGCAGAAGATGCTGGAGCCCGAAGCTACTGGAACCTGGAGGATCACGTGCATTGCATGCTGGGTGGATTATTGTGGACATGACCACTGTGAAGCAGCTCACAGAAGGTGGGAGGTCTCCATTGATGTCTCGGTTCTGCTTTGGAACATCATGGTCTTGGCCATGGGCTTGTGCAATGATCGACAAGGGGGGAGGGGTGGGTGCCGAGAGGTTGGTCCAGCTGAAAGGGAGAGGAAGGTGTACCGGGGTGGGGGGGGATAAAACCTCATGGCATGGGGGTAACATATTGGCATGGATAGAAAATTGGCTGGCTAACGGGAAGCACGGGTAGGCATAAATGGGTCTTTTTCAGGTTGGCAAAATGTAACAAGTGGTGTGCACAGGGATCAGTGCTGGCACCTCAACTGTTTACAATTTATATAAATGACTTGGATGAAGGGGTGGATTGGATGGTTGCCACATTTACTGGTGACACAAAGATAGGTAGGAAAGTAAGTTGTGAAGAGGACATAAGGAGACATAAAAAAAAATATAGATAGGTTAAGTGAGTGGACAAAGATCTGGCAAATTGAGTATAATGTGGGAAAATGTGAAACTGTCCATTTTGGCAGGAAGAATAAAAGAGAAGCATATTATCTAAATGGTTTCTATGGCAAGAGATTGCAGAGCTCTGAAATACAGAGGGATCTGGGTGTCTTAGTGCATGACTCGCATAAGACTAGTATGCAGGTACAGCAAGTAATTAGGAAAACTAATAGAATGTTATCATTTATTGCGAGGGAACTGAATACAAACGTATTTTACATTTCTACATCACATTTCTACTTCCCTGTAACTCTGAAGAAAGGTCATACAGACTTGAAATGTCAACTCTGTTTTTCTCTCCACAGATGCTGTCACAGCTGCTGAGTTTTTCCAACATTTTCTGTTTTTCTTACAAAAGTAGGGAGATTATGCTTTAGTTATACAGAGCACTCGTGAGACTACATCTGGAGTACTGTGTATAGTATTGGTCATCTTATTTAAAGAAGGATGTAAATGTTTTGGAAGCAATTCAGAGAAGGTTTACCAGACTAATATCTGGAATGAGCAGGTTGTGTTATGAGGAAAGTTTGGATAGCGTAGGCTTGTGTCAGTTGGAGTTTAGAAGAGTAAAAGGCAATTTGATTGAAATGTACAAGATCCTGACGGGTCTTGACAGGGTGGATGTGGAGAGGATGTTTCCTCTTGTGGGAGAGTCTAGGACTAGGGGTCACTGTTTTAAAGGGTTGCCCAAATAAAACAGAGATGAGGTAAAATTTTTTTCTCTCAGAGGGTCATGATTCTTTGGAGCTCTCTTCCTGAAAAGGTGGTGGAAGCAGTGTCTTTGAATATTTTTAAGGCAGAAGTGGATAGAGTCTTGGTAAGCAATGGGTTGATAGGTTATCAGGGGAAGGCAGGATGCAGATTTGAGGTTACTATCAGATCAGCCATGATCTTATTAAATGGCAGAGCAAGTTTGAGGGGCCAAATGGCCTACTCCTGCTCCTTGTTCGTACGCTCGTATGTAAGGGGAGAGGAGGGACTAAGGGTGAAGGAGGAATGTTCAGATGAACGTGCAAGGGAGGGGTCTGTGGAATCAATGGCTGCCTCCTGGGGAGTGAACTGAGGGTGGTCATGGTAGGAGGGAATTGTGAGTATGAATGAGGGCAGAGTAAGCCAGAAGGGGGGGAGGGTGAGGGTGCAACAGTAGTGGTAGAAGGGATGGCGAGGGTGGTTGGTGGGGACTCGGAGGCAGATGTGGACCCTGGAGGTGGGAGGGAGGAGGTCGGGGAGGTCAATGTTGATAGGGGTGGGATTCTCAGGTAGGTAGGGAGCGTGCACTTTCATCTGGACATCCTGCAAAGAAAAGGGTTCTGGTTGGTACGTGATGGTGGGGAGGTGGAAGGTGATGCCAGGGATTTCAATGATGGGGGAAAACGACCTGGGTGACTGGGGGAGGGGAAAGGACGGGGGAGCTAAGCAGAAATGTGGCGGCTACCATTTTTCTCAAATCAAAAGTGGGTGGAGCTTCGTGTTGGATGGGCACAGGTGCTGCACGGGAGTGCGATCAGTGGTTGATGCAGGACGGCTCGGATGGACAACTGAAAGAGAACATCAGCAGGCAGCATTGAAAATGCTCGGGGCATTGAGTGGAGTGTGGTGGTGGAAGGCTCCCTACGTGTGGGAGAATGCTTGCATGAGGCTCTAAAAGGCACTGCCACACACACACACACACACACACACACTTCTCCTTCCAGAAGGAAGGTCTGGCTGCATGCAGCTGAACTGCTAGTGGGGGTGGGGGGATGCAGGGGGAGGACTCGCAGAGCCTTGGAAATGAAGCTGAAAGACACCATCATATATTATTCGGTGAAAGTGAATATATTTTCAGGTTATAAAGTGACAAAATGTATTCACCCATGCAACCACTTGTGATCAGAAATTCTTATCTTTTCTAGGTCTACCACTTCTTCTAGGCGCTGCCTTGACATTTGCAAGAGTGGAGGCAGCTTGTGCAATGGTTGGCCCTGTTACTACTGATGACTTCGGTATGCATTTTGGAGAGCCCTGGCTTGCTTTGGCTATCCTCCTGTGGGCCAGCTGCTCCCTCTGTGGTGACATAGGACAAGGTTGAGGGGGGGTTACAGGCAAAGGGGACTCGGAGGGAGCGGATAGCTTCTGGAAATTCCGGAGTGGATGACCCAGGGGTGTCCAGCTGCAGCTCCTCCTCCCTTTGGGTGCCCAGCTGCAGCTCCTCCTCCCTTTGGGTGCCCAAGGGCCCCAGCCTGAAGGAGCACCTAGAGGGATGTCGAGGTGTCTCATTTCCCTTGCATTGCCACTGCAGGAACTCTCCCATGGCTGCCGCGATTGAGTGCAGGCCTGCTCGCAGCTTTGCATTCTGCTGGGCCAGGGTCTCCATGGCATCTGCCATCTTTCCCATGGAAACCTCCATATGCGCACATGTGGGCACTGCTTCATCAGAGGGCAGGCGAATGCACCCCTCTGACTCGCGTGCCACTCTGTTGGCTCCCAATAGCTCTGCATGATGTTACCCCGCCTTCTGGTGCCTCTCTACGATGAGATGGAAAGCCGAATCCAAAGGCTCATCATATGGCTCGGACTTCACAGATGCCTCTTCCCAGCAGTCCTCCAAGTGCCAGGGAGCTCGGCTTAACCTGCCACCTCCTGCTGAGGACACGTGTCCGTGCAGTGACCACCTGATTGCGAACCCAAGCCTGCTCTAGATCTAAGTCCCACTGAGGTGTGTGATGTGTGTGTCTGCTGGTGGAGGGTGTGGGTAAGCCCTGTGACGGGTCTTCCAGGCAGCTTATTTCCAGTTCTTCAATGGAGGATGTGCCCTCTTGGCTGGAGGTGAGGACGTGATGGAGCTGAGGGACTGGCTGGCTGAGGATGTCGGTCGATTGGCAGAGCTCCCTGTGAACCAAAGTAGAGATAATTAGTGCATGGCAGCAGAGTCAAAAGCAGGAGAGAGAGGGTACTCACAGCTGCATTGAGAGACGGATGATGGGGTGCAGGATCCTCACGTGTGTGTTCGCCGCTGCCCTTACCCCTGGTCTGGGACCTCTCCCTGCTGTTGTGAGACAGTTTCTCTTGCATGAAAAGTTTGAGCAGGACACATGGCACTGCATGAATGTTTGTGTGCTGAGTGGAGCCATGGACGGGATGAGGACACGAGCTCCAGAGGATGATCCTGATAGACATGTGAGGGTGTGTGAAAGAGTTAGTGGTGTTGTCCCTTGACATGTGAGACCCTCATGAATGTGTGATAGGTTTGTGAGTGTGTGAGTTGAGAGGTGGTCGGCTTACCCCGGCAGAACGGATGAGAGCATTCGTCCTCTTTCTGAACTGGATAGCTGACCCACTTTGTGCTCTGGTGGTGCTGACTGCCGCTGCAACTGCCTCCCAGGCCAGATTGGTGATTCTGGTGGACCTCTTGCGGCCAGAGTGGGTTAGAGGACATCATGGCAGTCTTTCACTGTGTTCAGGAGATGCCCCAGAGAGGTGTCACTAAATTTGGGGCTATTGTATTCTTTGCTTTCGGGCCATCTGTCCCCTGGAGCAGTTGTTGTCTGAAGACCTAAACTAGGTATGCACCCTAGCGCGCTTTAAATATTGCATCCGGAGTGAGGAAGCGCTGAGGTCACGGCGGGGTGGGCAAATCTGTGCCCATCCTCCAGCGAGCCAGCATGTTCTCTGTGAATGCATAATTAATGGTGGGGGACGTGCCAGGAATGGGACAATATGACACGAAAAGCCGCTATTGCAGCCAGCAGGTTAAATGTCTTATTTCCTGCTTGTACCGTGTGTTGTGCGAATCTGGGATGATTCTGCCCATTGTATATTCTTTTATACTGTCCCTTTCAGTTATCTTCAAACAAGAGTTTTATTCAATTCTATTCCAACTGAAGATCTCAGCTTTTTGGTTGGGTACCTAAATCTTTATCCCATGATAGTGCTGGATTCTACAATGGTCAAAGGTTAAACAATTTTAATGACTAGCACTGTCCAAATCTTCATTTCCAGATTCTGATCCTGTCATTAGGATGAAATACAGGTAGAGAACCCACAAATGCCAGCAGGATATAGAGGGAGATTTTGGAAGAGGCAGCCAATTAAGCGATGGCAGGCTCCCAAGTCTGGAGAGCCAATAGGAAGCTGTCCAGCACTGAAGGATCTGCAGCCCCAATGTCAGAGGCAGGTGCTGCCAATGCAGGTGGGAGGAGAGGGTGTCATCTGAAGATCCTTTAGTTGTTCAAAGTAAAAGGAGGTCACAGTTGCCAGCCTGCCATCGTGGATGGAGCAATCCCTCCACAGGAAGGCCTGAGGTAGCAGCTGTCATCCTCTGGCAATTGTGGCTGTGGACTGCAGGGGAACTAATGGAGGCATCGCTGGACACCGCCCCCCCACAACCCCCCCACCACCCCCACCCCACCCCACCCCACCACCCCCACCCCACCCCCCCCCACCCCCCCACCCCCAACTCCCCACCTCCCCCCAACTCCCCACCCCCCCCACCCCCAACTCCCCCCCAACTCCCCACCCCCCCCCACCCCCCCCACCCCCAACTCCCCCCCAACTCCCCACCACCCCCCCCCAACTCCCCACCCCCCCACCCCCCACCTGTGGCCGGGAGACTGCCTCCATCCATCAGCCTTAGTGTGGGCCAGACTGCAGCCCAGAAAATTTCTCTCCCAGACGTTGGGAGAGTTCTTTTAGTAGGCTCTATAATTGGCCACCCGCTGCTGGCAGTACGTAGCCATCACTCCACTAAAGTAGCCTACTTCAAAATACACCAGAGAAGGGGCCAATTCAGGAAGCCAGCACACTGCTTGGAGACTCTAAATTGTCGGCTCGCCTGCCTCGTTCCTGTTTCCTCAGCCCAACAAACAAAAACAAATTTTCTTAGCTGCAGAAACTGTAAGAAAATTAGGTTCAGATCCTTATAATTTGTTGCAATCACCTTAAGACACCACTCAAACAACTGACAAGAATACCCTGATCTCAGACATACACTATATGCACATAGTTGTTAATGCCCTTGGAATATTTGGTTTTGACACAAGTGAACGGCTCCTATTTTTGTTCCTGCTGGAGACATTACTAATGCTGGGGAATGATTCCACAAATAAAACTATATTTTAACTTCCCAATCACCTTATAGTGGGAAGCCCGACAACACATTGGGAACCTGGAAGTTTCAGCAGTGAATCACAGAATTTTAACAGCACAGGAGGAGGCCATTTGGCCCATCATGTCTGCATTTTTCAGTGGTTTTTTAGTGTAGCCACTGCAAATAGGAACAGAGAAAGTAGGAGGACGAGTAGGCCATTTGGCCCCTTGAGCCTGCTCTGCCATTCAGTTAGATCATGGTTGATCTTCTACCTCAAGAACATTTTCCCACACGATCCCTATATCCCTTGATGTCTTTACTATCTAGAAATCTGTTGATTTCTATCTTGAACATATTCAATGACTGAATCTCCACAGCTATGCGGTGTAGAGAATTCCGAAGATTTTTCACCCTCTGAATGATGAAATTCCTCCTCTTCTCAGTTTTAAATGGCCTCTCTCATTCTGAGACTGAGGTCTCCTGGTTCCAGAATCCCTAGCCAGGGCAAACATCCTTCCGGCATCTACTTTGTTGAGCCACCTCTTTCAACACTCTGGGATGCAGATCATCAGGTCCAGGGGATTTTTCAGCTTTCATTCCCATTAGTTTCTCTAGTACTACTTCTTTACGAATACTAATTTCTTTCAGTTCCTCATTCCCACTAGTCCCTGATTCTCTAGTATTTCTGAGGGTTTTTTTTTGTATTTTCCTCTGTGAAGACAGACACAAAATATTTGTTTAGTTTCTCTATCATTTCCTTATTCACCATTATAAATTCTCCTGTATCTCTCTGCTTATAATGGACCCACATTTTCTTTGCTAATCTTATCCCTTTTATGCTATTGAAGCTTTTATGTTTTTATGTTTCTTGCTAGTTTACTTTCATATTCTATTTTCTTCTTCTTAATCAGTTTCTAGGTCCTCCTTTGCTGAAATCTAAAAATCTCCCAATCCTCAGATTCACTCCTTTTTTGGCAACTATATTTTAACTTAAAGGAAGAGGCTTATAAAGGTTGTGGGCTGGTTCCTGTCAAAAGCCTGCATCTGGCACTCCCAAACTGGCCAGCTCCGTTGCAGAGATAGGCATGTCCTACTCCTCTGCAATTTTCAGGCTGTGGGGCTAAGTTTTTAAACAGTCGTGGTTCATGGGCTGTCAGAGCAGTCATGAACCCTAGTCTGCATGAGGGAACCTTTTAGAAGGTAAATTCAAAAGGTCCTCTTCATGTCTCCATGCCAAGATATGCCCACTATACACCCTAAAAGTCCCTCTTGCCCCAATGCCAAGCTATGGCACTTCCATGACCAATGGTTCTATACAGTCAATGAAGCCCATAGTGACAGTAGGATGTGTAAAAAAAAAAGGCTTTAAAAAGTGTAATTCATTCATAACTTTCTACTATGTTAAAAAATCATTTCACTATAAGGCAATAAAAGCCAGACCCTTTCATCCAGACCCTTTAAACTATCAATAACAAAAACCTCAAACACTTGAAGCAATTTAACCTTGTGTAGTTGACTCTTAAATGTCCTCTGAACAAAGACAATTAGGGATGGGCAATAAATGCTGGCACATCCCATGAAGGAATAAAAAATAATAAACATTGTGAAATTGACCGCAGAGAATGAAGAGGCTGAGCTGTCAATCTAGCAATGTTTTTTCTTGGGTGCAGCTGTTTCAACAAGAGTAATGGCTGTCTGGACTCTCAGCCAAGATTGATTATGTATGGTTGGCTGATCTGAAGTTCAGTTGGGAAGTGTAGATGAATCCATGTAGACTTCAAAGTAGTAGAAATGATCTTTAAAGTAATGGAAATCACGCCAAAGCAGTGTAAGCACTTTCACAAAACAAGATCTGAGAGGAAAAGCCTTTCTTTTAGGCAAGGAAAGCAGGTGTGAAATCTCAGTATTGCAAACATCTCTTAGCTGTCACTTGCTCAGCCCCCTCAAACCTCATGTCCTAAGAGCTTAAGAAATTCAGTTCCAAAAAGCTCAAGAAACCCCTGCAAACACAGTTAAAGTCAGACTTCATGGTTAAAAAGCAGATATATAGCACCTAACATTACTTAAATAGCCAACCCACCTGTCTCACAGGGGTTTCTCATGTGCTGCAGATCGTGCTCAGGTTAAAGCTGGAAGCCAGTAGATTCTTGCCTGCTTCCTGACCTATCTCCAATTTCAGCACTTTTAACCTGCCACTCCTTCGCAAACCCACCCAACTTTTCAGATTAAAAAAAAAACATTTTAGAGGCGTTTTTACAACCTGACATTTGAATGGGCATGAATTCAACACCAAATTAAGGAAACTAAGAAGGATATGTTAAGAAACAGTAAATCTTTCATAAATGCGCATGAAAACTTTATACACATCACTTACATAAATCTTTGCATTGTTAATTTTATTGTGAAATGTTCTTACTTTGATTAGTTGCTGATCTCTTTGAATCTCATTTTCCAGTTTTCGTTTCTTCTCACTTTCTTCATGCAGTTTTTTCTGGAGCAGCTGTTGCTGTTGTTTCATGTTTTCCACATTCTGGCTTAACTGGACCAAGCGTTTCTCACTCTGCGCTGATAAAGAAAACAACTTTTTTGTTTCCTGCTGTTTCCTCTGCAGGGTCTAAAGGGAACAAGACCAGATCTTCAATGTACTTTTATGACTTTTTTCCACCTTAGGCAGAAACACACTTGTTACTGCCAGACTTTTCAACTAGAAAGCTATTCAAACCAAAGCAAGCTGGTAACAGCTAATTACTTCACAATTGACTACTCTAATAAAATCAGCCTTTCAAATTATTGTTAACTTAACATTCAGGATGAAGTCTTCGCAAGTAATGTATGCCTGTTCCATGTAGGTGTGCATTACACTGGGGCAACAGAAATGGAGTAAAATGGAATTCCAGCTAAGGATGTCATCCCATAGTCCCATCTCTTTCTCTGTTGTGGATGAAGGTGGAAGAAGCACCTGCAAACCACCCTACCCCCAACCAATGCTCAAAGAACCCTGGCACTGGTCAAAATCAACTCCACCAGCCTTAATAGCAACAGTCCCAAATCTTTAAAAAAAGCACAGTTTTGCTCCTGGTATTTTTATTGCTTTCTCTCCAATGTCATCCCTTGAAGGGTCATGCAGGTGGTGCTCAAAAGAAGTCAGCCAATTTTATCCTGTTAACAGAGTTAAAAGATGACCAGGCATGGTTACCCTTCCCACTGTAGTAAAATCTTCAACCTCCGTTTGGAGAATTGCAAATATTGCACCCTTGTTCAAAGAAAGGTTTAAGGATAAGACAAGGAAGTACAGGTCAGTCAGTTTATCCTTGGTAGCAGGAAAGCTTTTAGAAGTGAGAATTTGGGACAACATTAATGGTCACTTAAACAAACTTTGATTACTTAAGGAAATTAATGGATTTGTTAAGGGCAAATTGTGTTTAACTAACTTGCTCGAGATTTTTGGTGAGGTAACAAAAGTGGGTTGATGAGAATAGTGTGGTTGATGCGGTGTACATGGACTTCCAAAGGCATTTGATATAGTGTCACATAACTGGCGTATCAGCAAAGCTAGAGCCATTGGGAAAAAAAGGCCAGTAGCAGCCTAGATAGGAAATTGGCTGAGCGACAGGAAATAGAGACTAGTGGTAAAAGATTGTTTTTCAGTCTGGAGAAAGGTATATAGTGGGTTTTACCGGGGTCAGCGTTAGGACAACTGTGTTTCTTGCTATATATTAATGATCTAGACTTGGGTGTACAGGGCACAATTTCAAAATTTGCAGATGGTACAAAACCTGGAAGCATTGTAAAAGCAAAATACTGCGGATGCTGGAAATACGACATAAAAACAGAAAGTGTTGGAAAAACTCCGCAGGTCTGACAGCATCTGTGAAGAGAGAAACAGATTTAATATTTCGAGCCTGCACGACTCTTCTTCAGAGCTCTGAAGAAGAGTTGTGTGGACTTGAAACATTAACTCTGTTTCTCTCTCCACAGATGCTGTCAGACCTGCAGAATTTTTTGAGCATTTTCTGCTTTTATTGGAAGTATTGTGCACACCCACCCTGCCTAGGAATGAAGATCGCACCACTTGTGATGTTGCTCCCAAGGCAGGGGTGGCGATATGGGAAATTTCCAGGCTTGCGTTACCTGCCTTAGTAGGTAGCCCTACACTTGAGTGTACAGGGCTCAATTTCAAAATTTGCAGATGACACATAACTCTGAAGTATTGTGAATTGTGAGGGAGTAGCGATAAACTTCAAGAGGACATAGACAGGATGGTGGAATGGGCAGAAAAGTGGAAGATAAAATTTAATCTAGAGATGTGTGAAGTGATTCATTTTGGTAGGAAAAGTGAAGAGAGGTAGTATAAAATAAAGGGTACAATTCTAAAGAGGGTGCAGGAGCAGAGGGACCTGGGGGTTTATGTGCACAAAACATTGAAAGTGGCAGGGAGAAAATTGAGAGAGCAGTTAATAAAGCATATGGGATCCTGAGCTTTATAAACAGGGGTAGAGTATAAATGCAAGGAAATTATAATAAACCTGTATAAAACACTGGTCTGGCTTGAATTGGAGTATTGTGCCCAGTTCTGGGCACCACACTTTAGCAAGGATGTGAAGGCATTAGAGAGGATGCAGAATAGATTCAAGAGAATGGCTGTAGGGATGAGGAACTTCAGTTACATGGATAGATTACAGAAGCTGGGGCTGTTCTCCTTGAAGAGAGAGGATTAAGGGAAAATCTGATAGAGGTGTTCAAAATCATGAGGGATCTTGGCAAAGTAGAGAGAAAGAAACTGTTCCCATTGATGGAAGGTTAGAAAAGCATAGGATACTGATTTAAGGTGATTGGCAAAAGAAACAATGGTGACACAAGAAAAAGCATTTTCTTTATGTAGTGAATGGTTAGGATGTGGAATGCACCGCCTGAGAGTGTGGTGGAGGCAGATTTCATCAAGACTTTCAAAATAAAATTGAATGATTGGATAGATAGATCGATAGAGTTATACAGCACAGAAACAGGCCCTTTGGCCCATCATGTCCATGCCAGCCAACAAGCACCTATCAATTCCAGTCCCATTTTCCAGCACTTGGCCCGTAGCCCTGTATGCTATGGCATTTCATGTGCTCATCTAAATATTTCTGAAATGTTGTAAGGAAGAAAAAAAAAAATGTTGCAAAGCTCCAGGGAAAAGGTGGGAAAGTGGGAGAAGGTAAGTTGCTCTTGTAGCGAGCTGGCATGGACATGACATCTGAATGGCTTCCTTCTGTGCTCTAACCATCCAAGATTCTATTTTCCATCCACTGTGATGTATGGGCGATCACTGCGGTATTGTGTTCAAAAGACAGCTAACTACATTCCATCGTCTCTTGCCAGAAAATAGCAAATCGAATGATTTACTAGGATTGATGCAGGTTATTACTGGCTGCACACATATTGCTTTCTTGGCGGTACATGTCAACTCGGTCCAATGCTGGTACCAAAGGGGTTCCACAGCCTCAATGTCCAGCAGGTGTCTGCATAAATCTTGAAGGTCAATGCTTGATATTCTGGCAGCAGCCATGCATAATGAAGGTATCAGCTGCATTTGGTATCAGGTCAAACATGGGCAAGGAAATCTCCTGTTATCATTTACTACCCTCCCCCAACTTAAGAATCAGCACTCCTCCATGTTGAAGGAGCTTTGAGGGTAGCAAGCACACTGAAATCTTCTACCTAGCGTACCTTCTATGTCCATCACAAAACTGCCTCGGTAGTACTTCTACTGACCAAGCTGGCCAAGTCTTTGAGTACATATCTGCCAGACCGGGCATAAGGCAGATGGTGAAAGAACCAATGATGGGAAAAATCCTATTTCATCTTGTCTTCACCAATCTACCTGTTGCAGATACATCTATCCATGACAGTATTGTTAGGAGAGACCACCTGTACATTTCTTTTGAAGATGGGACTTCAGTGTGAAGAAGCCCCATCTTCACATTGAGGACACCCAACACTGTCGTGGCATTGCCACCATGCTAAGTGGAATAAATTCAGAATAAATGTAACTGTTCAAAACTGGTCATCCATGAGGCGCTCCGGGTCAACCGAAAAATTGTATTCCAGCATATCCCTCATTCTACCGTTACTATCAAACCAGGGAACTAACTCTGGTTTAATGAGGAATATAGGAGAGTGTGCCAAGAGCAGCACCAGACAAACCTATAATGAGGTGCTAAAGTGGTAAAGCTACAGCACAGAATTACATACATGCTAAGCAGTGGAAGCAGCATGCTTTAGACAGAACCAACAGATTAGGTTAAAACTCTGCAGTGGTGTCACACAGTTGTGAATGGTGGTGGACAAATAAACAACTAACGGGAAGAGGGGGCTTGAGGAACATCCCTCCTCTTAATGATGGGGGAGACCCAGCAATTCAGTGCAAAAGACAAGGCTGAAGCTTTTGCAACTATTTTCAGCTAGAATTACCGAGTGGATGATTCAACTCGGCCTCCCCATAAAGTCTCCAGCATTGCTGATGCCAGTCTTTAGCCAATTCTGCTCACATTATGTGATCTCAAGGATCAATCAAGTGCACTGGACACAGCCCAAAACAATAGACCCGAACAACTTTCCAGATATGGTGCGCTCCAGAACTAATCACACCTCAAGCTCTGTTGTTCCAATAGAGCAACTACACTGGCATCAACCAGCCAATGTGAAAAAGCATACATCAGGAGTTCTATTGAATACTTTCTATTTGTACTCCAGAACTTGCCATGCCCCTAGCCAAGCTGTTCCAGTACAGCCACAATACTGGCATCTACCTGGCTATGTGGAAAATTGCCCAGGTATGTCCTGTACACAAAAAGCAGGACAAATCCAACCTGGCCAATTACCGCCCCATCAGTCTACTCTCCATCGTCAGTAAAGTGGCACTTCCTTAGCAATAACCTGCTCACTGTTGCCCAGTTTGGGTTCTGCCAGAGCGACTCAGTTCCTGACCTCATTTTAGGCTTGGTTCAAACATAGACTAAAGAGCTTAACTCCCGAGGTGAGGTGAGAGTGACTACCCTTGACATTAAGGCAGCATTTAACAAAGTGTGACATCAAGGAACCCGAGCAAAACTGGAACCAATGGGAATTAGGAGGAAAACTCTCCACAGGTTGGAGTCATACCTAGCAAAAAAGATGGTTGTGGTTGTAGGAGGTCAGTCATCTCAGCTGCAGGACATGCTGCAGGAGTTCCTCATGGTAGTGTCCTCGGCCTAACCATCTTCAGCTGCTTCATCAATGACCTTCCTTCATAAGGTCAGAAGTGGGGATGTTTGCTGATGATCACACAATGTTCAGCACCATTCACAATTCCTCAGGTACTGAAGCCATCTATGTCCAAATGCAGCAAGACCTGGACAATATCCAAGCTTGAGCTGACAAGTTACATTCGCGCCACACAAGTGTCAGGCAATGACCATCTCTGACAAGAGAGAATCCAATCATTGCCCCCTGATGTACGATGGCATTACCATCACTGAATCCCACACTATCAACATCCTGGGGGTTACCATTGACCAGAAACTGAACTGGACTAGCCATATATATATATATATATACTGTGGCTGCAACAGCAGGTCAGAGGCTAGGAATCATGTGACGAGTAACCCACCTCCTGACTCCCCAAGGCCTGTCGACCATCTGCAAGGCACAAGTCAGGAGTGTGATGGAATACTCCCCATTTGCCTGGATGAGTGAAGGTCCCACAACACTCAAGAAGCTTGACACCATCCAGCCCACTTGATTGGCACCACATCCACAAACATTCACTCCCTCCACCACCAACACACAGTAGCAGCAGTGTGTACCAGCTACAAGATGTACTGCCAGAATTCACCAAGGCTCCTTCGACAGCACCTTCCAAACCCTCGACCACTACCATCTAGAAGGACAAGGGCAGCAGATAAATGAGAACACCGCCACCTAGAAGTTCCCCTCCAAGTCACTCACCATCCTGACTTGGAAACACATTGCCGTTCCTTACTGCCGCTGGGTCAAAGTCCTGGTAATCCCTTCCTTAGAGCACTGTGGGTGTAACCACACCACATGGACTGCAGTGGTTCAAGAAGGCAGCTCACCACCACCCTCTCAAGGGCAACTAGGGATGGGCAATAAATGCTGGCCCAGTCAGAGAAGACCACATCCCATGAATGAATAGTAAAAAAAAATGAATACAGCACCAACAATACTCAAAAACCTTGACACCATCCAAGATAAAGCAGCCCGCTTTATCAGCACTTCATCCTCCAACTTAAACATTTACTCCCATAACCACCCGTACACAGTTGACCATCTGCAATGAGGACTAAGAGCTCATCTTGTAAATTCTTTAATAAAATATAGAGATATGCTCATTCCTATCCCTAAAAAGATAAAACTGGACAAAGACCTAAAATGGCTGGATATATGTCTGTCTCTGACCCTTGGACAAAATAAACTATCTGGCAGTATCGGAGAAACTCGGACCTCATTATCTCTGATGGACCATGAACAATGCATTGTGGGCTGCACAGAGCAAATTCAGAGAGCTATACAAAGGCCACGTGCATTTCACAACCCAGGGTGACCAACAGCAGTCTGCTCGCCTGCTAAGACAAAGGACTCCACAATCTTCCTTTCAAATCTTCATGGTTAAGACATTCAACAATCTCAGGGACCCAGATGAGGGACACTCATTCTTTGGGTGGAACTGTCCCAGGTTTGCACCAAGTCTGGTAGTGCAGCAGGCGGGAAAAACTATGTTTTACCCCCCAGTCGCAATGACGGTTTCTCACATCATATCATCCCAATGCCACTGCATTAATTATGCATTTCCGGGAAACACGCCATTTCGATGGCTGGCGGGTTCTCATTCACTCACCACTTACTCAAGCCGGGCACCATATTTAAAGTGCAGTTGCACACACCTTTCAGTGCTTCCAGCCCAGGACTGCTGCATGTAAGACATGGCCCCGAAAGACAAGAAGACTGCAACCACCAGGTTTAATGGCACGTCTCTCGAGCACCTTTTGGACATCATGGAGACCAGCTGTGATGTCCTCTATCCCCACTCTAGCCGCAGGATGGGCAGCAAAATCACCAATCCAGCTTGGGAGACAGTGGCAGTGGTGGTCAGGGCCAATGCCCTGCAAAAGAGGACAGCCATTCAGTGCTGCAACAGGATGAATGGTCTCATTTATTCCGCCAGGGTACGTCACTCTTCTCATCACTCTCAGACACTAACAAACCCATCACACGTCCACAGAGATCTGACACCTCAAAGGACAACACCAGTAACACTCACACACATCCTCGCATCTTCCTCAGGCTCATATCCTCTGAAGCTCGTGTCCTTATCCCATCTGTGCCTCTGCTCACCAAACAAACATTCCATGTGGTGCCATGTGTCCTGCTCACTTTCTCCATCTGTTTTCATGCAGGAAAAGCCTGCTCACATCAGCAGGGTGAGGTCCCAGACCAGGGGGGTAGAGTGGCCCACATTAAGCCCCTCACCCACTTTGAGGAGTTGCCATTGCGCTAACTAGTGAGGATGTGGACCGTGCCTGTGGTGACGATGAGGTCGGCGACAAACACCCACATGAGGAACCTGCATCACTTCATCCCTCTCTCAATGCAACTGTGAGTGCTCTCTCTCCTGCTTTTGACTCTGTTGACAATCACTAATTATCTCTACTTTGGTTCACAGAGACCTCTGCCAAGTGACCGTCACCCTGAGCTGGCAATTCCCTCAGCTCCATCCAGGTCCTCACCTCCAGCCAAGAGGTCGCCTCTTCCAATGAAGAGCTGGAAATAAGCAGCCTGGAAGACCCGTCACAGCGCTTATCCACACCGTCCATCAGTGCAGAGAGACACACCTGTGGGACCTGGATCTACAGCAGGCTTTGGTTCACAAGCTGGTGGTCACTGCAAAGGCACGTGTCCGCAGCAAGAAGATTCAGGTTCAGCTGAGCTCCCCAGCACTTGGAGGACTGCTGAAGAAGAGGCATCTGTGAGGTCCAAGTCAGATGACAACCTTCTGGATTTAGCCTTCAAACTCATCCTGCACAGTCAGCAGAAGGCAGGGGAACATCACGTAGAGCTGTTGGAAGCCCTCAACAGAGTGGCATGCGAGTCAGAGGAGTGCATCCGCCTGCTATCTGATGAGGTGGTGCCCACATGTGTGCGCATGGAGGTCAATGGGAAGTGTCAAGAAAACAAGCAATTCTAATATTTTTCATCTGCTAATATCACTGTCATTTTTCTTATGTACTGGAAGACAGGCAGTTGAGGTAATTGAAGTAAGAGCCAGAGTGACTGCACAAGTCTAAAACCAACAGTAAGAAGTGGCTTTGATATGTTAATGAACCAAGAGGAACTTCAATCAAAGTTTTACATAAAGCAAGAACATGAGTGTTTTTTTGAATGGAGTTGTTTTAGTTTAAAGAGGGATATATGCAGGTTGTAAACGGTGTAAGTAAGGTAACGATAGGGTAAGTTTGTTTTTACAGGTCCATGAGCTAGGGTAACGATATGGGTTTAATCAATTCTGGGAAGAAAGCATTTCTGAAAAGACTGCTTGAGACAATAGAGAGATCAAAGAGAAGGGATGTATTTAAGGAAATACTGATGCCTGGGTGGGGGTAGCTGGTCAGATCTCCTAGAACACAGCAGGATAGCTGGATAGAACTCCCAGAAGACAGTGTGAACAAGGCCAGACAAGAAGACCGAGTTGCTGTCAGCCTCAGAGGACACCTCAAGGAAAAAAGACACTCTGTGGTAAAAAATTACTGGAATTCCATAGATTTTGAAAATCTATAAAGGATAGTTGCTGAACAGAAAAGGGGAAGGTTAATTCTGAGGATAGGTAAGACCTTGTGGAACTGTTTTAAAGTAATGTCTACTGTGTGAAGCCATTCTAGTGTCTAAGTGTAATTGTGTTTTTTTTTCTCTTATTTTCTTTTAATAAACGTTTACTCTACTACAAAATCATCACAAGTAGTCTGGGACATAATTTCCTGATTTCAGGACCTCTCCTCATACTATACAAATTGCAAAAACTGTTTTGGCAGCTTTTTTAAGTTTCCCTCTGGGATTTGGGCAGCTCAGCATTTACCAGCAATTGTGCCATAACAGAAGGATGGCGGACAGCATGGAGACCTTGGTCCAACAGAACGCGGAGATGTGTGCAGTACTGCACTCCATTGTGGGAGCCATGGGAAAGTTCCTGCAGTGGCGGTGCGAGAGGAAAATGGGGCACCTTGACATCCTCCCAGGTGCTCCTTCCCCTCAAGGAATCAGGCCAGGGCCCCCAGGCACCTGAAGGGAGGAGCAGCAGCAGCTGGACACCCCTGGGTCATCCACTCAGCAATCTCAGAGGCTGTCCTCTCTCTCCAAGTCCCCTTTGCCTATACCCCTTCAACCTCATCCTCTGTTACCACAGAGAGAGCATCTGGCCCACAGGTGAACATGCACGTTCTTGTCCTTCCCGAAAATCCCACCCCCATCCACATTAACCTCCCCGACCTCCTCCTTCCCACCCCCAGGATCTTTGACTCCAAGTCCCCACCAACCACACTTGCCGTGCCTTCTACTGATACAATCGCATCCTCAACCTCCCACTTTACTCTGCCCTCGGTCATTCTCACCATTTTCTCATACCACACCCACCCTCAGTTTGCTCCCCGGGAGTCCTCCCTTGCATGTTCACCTGGACGTCATCCGCACCCCCAGGACTCCTTCCCCCCTCTGGAGTCCTTCGCTTATGCCTTCCTCCCCCCCCTTACACTTACCTCCACAGCTGCTGGTTTCTCCCCTATTACCCCTCCTCCCCATAGTCCCTTCCCTCTAACCTCCCCACTGACACCTTTGGTCCCCCCCAACCTCACCCCCTCTGGCAACCTCACACCCCCCGACAGCTTTTTTGCCCCTGCTCCCAACCTCACCATCCACTCCCCGCAACCCCCCCCCCCAACCGACACCTCTTCCTCTTCCAGTCAATTCTAGACCTCCCTCTCCCACACCATCCCCCCCGGTACATCTTCCCCTCCCAAACACACTGGGCCTTCCTCTCTACCCCATTCACCTTCATCCATCATGAGCAGACTCTAAATGGTGACTTTCCACCTTCTGTGGGCTACTTTGCGATGAAGCCATGTCCTTTAGAATCCACCCAGCATGCCATGGACATTCCTCCAGTTGCTGTCAGGTTCCTTCTGCTCTGTGGATGTTCGCAACGTGATCAAGGCCCCGGTGGTAAGTCCTGACTTCCCCACGTCACACTTGTCAAGATGTGTTCTGCACCAGCGTGTTTTCCTGCTGACATGGGCGGAAGATCCAGCGCGGGTGGATGATTCCAGTGGGCTGGCTTTTTAATGATATGCAGGTATATTACAATGAGGATCTCCCGGGAAATGTGGCCTGCTGTTGGCAGGCTAAGAAGACGATCGCAAACTGGCCTCAGGACATCGTGAAACCGATTTTTGGCCTTCTCGCTATATTGTCCACTCACATTGCTGAACATGCCCAATGCCAGCAGGCATGGAAAATTCCACCCTTTGTCAAAAACAGTGTGAAGAGGTGGGAGTCATGTGACATGGACCTCTAGTTTGTCGAACCAATAGTATTGCTTTGCTGTACTGCAATGCCTCAGTCTGCCGTTTTACCATCCTACTAGCAGCCTCACCGAAAAGGAGCTCTGCTCAGGTTAGACACCTGGCCCCCATCTACACTGCTTCTGCTGGAAATTCTGTACCATTGCCTACAAGTCTGATTCATCTCTGCATGCCTATCTCATTGCGTGAAGTCAACGCCACCGGAAAAGTGCATTATGCAGCATCATTTTTTAACCTGCTGACATCCGTGAAGGAATACCTCATTGAACTTTGATTCTGGACACTGGAACCCACATGAAACAATATTCTTTTTCTCTGTGTTCTCTGCACTGTAAATATTTATTTTCGCTTTCCCTTTTACTGTATGAATGCATAGGGGGCAATGTTGCGACCCTCCTCCTGCGTTTTGAGTGTGTGCAAATAAACTGACCCTTTGAGTTCATCTTATCTCGAGTTTGCTCCGGGGTTATTAATAGAAATTGGATCACCCCAAAACCCGAGTGGTTGGGAAATATGTTACCACCTATAAAGGGGGAAGCTAATCAGAAAAACCTCTCCATTTACAGACAGGTGATGAGAGGAGAAATTAACTCTCCCCCTCCTGTCCTTAACAACAAGCTGCACTGCAGCAACTTACGAACATATGAACAAGAAGCAGGAGCAGGCCATTCAGCCCCTCGAGCCTCCTCCACCACTCAATAAGATCATGGCTGATCTGATAGTAACCGGAAATCTGCATCCCACCTACCACTGATAACCTATCACCCCACCTTGCTTACCAAGAATCTATCCATCTCTGCCTTAAAAATATTCAAAGGCTCTGTTTCCACCACCTTTTCAGTAAGAGAGTTCCAAAGACTCACGACCCTCTGAGAGGAAAAATTTAGTCTCATTCCTGTTTCAAATGGGCGAACTCTTATTTTTAAACATTCACCCCTAGTTCTAAATTTTTCCACAAGAGGAAACATAAGAACTTAAGATATTACAACAGGAGTTGGCCCCTCAAGCCTACCCCACCATTCAATAAGTTCATGGCTGATCTGCCCCAGGCCTCAACTCCTCTTTCGTGCCAGCTCCTCAAAGCCCTCAATTCCCTGATATTTCAAAAATCTATCTACCTCCCTGTTTAAATACTCTTAGTGATCTAGCCTCCACAACTCTCTGGGGTAGAGAATTCCGGACATTCACTACCCTCTGAGAAGAAATTCCTTTGCATCTCAGTTTTAAATGAGTGCCCCCTTATTCTGTAACTATGTCCCCTAGTTCGAGATCCCCCCACTAGTGGAAACATCTTCTCAACATCTGTCAAGCCCCCTCAGAATCTTGTACGTTTCAATAAGATCACACCTCATCATTCCAAACTCTAATGAATAAAGGCCTAACCTGTTTAGCCGTTCTTGATAAGTCAACCCCTTCATCCCAGGAATCAGCCTAGTGAATGTCTTTTGAACTGCCTCCAATGCCAGTATATCCTTTCTTTAAATACAGAGACCAAAACTGTACACAGTACTCCAGATGCAGCCTCACCAACACCCTGTATAGTTGTAACAAGACTTCCCTATTTTTAAACTCCAACCCCCCTCGCAACACAGGCCAAAATTCCATTTGTCTTCTTAATTACTTGTTGCACCTGCATGCTAACTTTTTGTGTTTCATGCACAAGAGCACCCAGATCCCTCTGTGCTGCACTTTTTTGGAGTATCTTTCCATTTAAATAATAGTCTGCCTTTTGATTCTTCCTACCAAAGTGCATGATCTCACACTTCCCTACATTAAACTCCATCTGCCAAGTTTTCGCCCACTCACATTAGTGGTTTTCCAATATACTGGGATCCTCCCGGAATCCAGTGAGTTCTGGAATATTTTGACCAATGCCTCCACTATCTGTGCAGCCACTTCCTTTAAAACTCTTGGATGCAGGCCATCAGGTCCTGGGGGCTTTAGTCCCATTAGTTTGTCAAATACTTTGTCCCTCATATTAGAGATTGATATAAGATCCTTCCTCCTACTAGCTCCTTGCTTATCTAATATCTTTGGGATGTTTTTAGTGTCCTCCACTGTGAAGACCAATGCAAAATATTGGTTTAAATTATCTGCCTTTTTCCTGTTCCCAATTATTAATTCTCCAGTCACATCCTCTAAGGGTCCCATGCTCCTTTCAGCCACTCTCTTTTTATAAACCCATAGAAGCTCTTGCTGTTTGCTTTTATATTTCTTGCCCATTTACTTTCATAATCAATTTTCTCCCTCTTTATTAGCTTTTTAGTCATTCACTGCTGGTTCCTAAAAAATTCTCAATCCTCCGGCCTACCACTAGTTTTCATCGCTTTGTAAGCCTTAGTTTTTGATTGGATACTCTCCTTGACTGTCTTTGTTAACCACAAGTGGTTCATCTTTCTCATTGAGTACTTCTTTTTGACCGGGATACATGTTTGCTGAGTGTAATGAAATACCTGCTTAAATGTCTACCACTGCTCATCCACTGACTTTCTCCTTAGTCTATTTGTCCAGTCTGCTTTAGACAACTTTCTTCATACCTTTGTAATTGCCCTTATTTAAGTTGAGGACACTGGTTTGAGACCCAAGTTGCTCGCCCTCCAACTGAATGTGAAATTCTACCATGTTGTAATCGCTACCCCCTTAGAGGATCCTTAACTATGATGTCTCTTATTAATCCCAACTCATTATACATTATTAGATCTAAAACAGCCTGTTCCCAGGTGGCTTCTTCAACATATTGCTCTAAGAAACAATCCCTGATGCACTTTACAAATTCATTTTCCATGTTACCCCTGCCAATCTGATCTGTCCAGTCAATATGCAGATTAAAATCACCCATGACAATTGTAGCACCCTATTGGACAAGGGCACCGGCTGAGGCTCCCCCAAAGCTAAATTCTGGATCCCCGTACCTGCCTCACCCGCAGTCACACCTTCCTGTCCCTGATCACGGTCCAAATTTGAAGTAATTAATCTAAGGGGTGTGACTGTCTCCTGAAACACAGAGTTCAAGTAACTCTCCCCCTCCCTAATGTGTCGCAGTGTCTGCAACTCAGACTCCAGCTCGTCAACTCTGAGCAGGAGTTCCTCAAGCAGCCAACACTTGCTGCAGAGGTAGTCACCGTGGATCACATCGGCATCCACCAGCACCCACATACTACAGCTGCAGCACATCACCTGCCCAACCACCTCTATTCTATTTAATTAATTAATTTGGATGTTAAATATTTTAAAAGTGACTTTCTTAACTGTACTCTTCAGCTGTAATAACGTCTCCTGATTTAAACCACTTGGCCAACCAAATGCGACATGGAAGATACCGACCAACCACCCACCTGTTTTGCTTTGACGTCACATTTTTGCTCTGACAGGTAGAAACAGGTTGAAGGGACTCTCTGCTGCCTGTTTTTATCTCCTGCTGCCCTTCTAACGGAGGTCCACTCCTCCTCTCCATATCCACCCTGTCAAGACCCCTGAGGATTTTGTGTTTCAATCAAGTCGCCTCTCGCTCTTCTAAACTCCAGCGGATACAAGCCTGGTCTGTCCAACCTTTCCTCATAAGACAACCCACCCATTCCAGGTATTAGTCTGGTAAACATTCTCTGAACTGCTTCCAATGCATTTACATCCTTCCTTAAACAAGGTGACCAATACTGTACACAGTACTCAAAATGTGGTCTCACTAGTGCCCTGTACAACTGAAGCATAACCTCCCAAGTTCTGTATTCAACTTCCCTCGCAATAAATGATAAGTCTAGTAGCTTTCCTAATTACATGCTGTACTTGCATACTAGCCTTTTGTGATTCATGCACTAGGAAACCCAGATCCCTCTGCATCTCAGAGCTCTGCAATCTCTACATATTCTCCTTCAACAGCATCTTGCAAAGTCACGACCTCTACCACTTAGAAGAACATGGCAACAAGCGCATGGAAACACCACCACCTGCAAGTTTCCTTCCAAGTCACACACCATCCTGACTTAGAACAATATTGCTGTGTCTTCACTGTTGCTTGGTCAAAATTCTGGAACTTCCTACATTACAACACTGTGGATGTACCTACACCACATGCAGTTCAAGGCAGCTCTGCTGGCGGACTGATAGAGAGCAGCAAGGTCATTGACAGAATGCCAGGAAAGGACAGCAGTTTCATCACCCATGGAGCTGCGGCCACTCTGCTGCAACAGCACTTCAGCAATCCTAGTAATCTGTTGGAAAATAGATCCCCGAACTGGTTTGGCACCCTGCAAACCCCTTTGTACACCGTAATCCATAACCATGTTGGCAGTCTTGCATGACAGCAGTCCAAGTTTCTACTGCAGAAATCAGACATTGGGTGGTTGTTGTTTGTAAAATTGAGGCATCAGCCATCAGTTGCTGCATTTTAGTTTGGTCCACAAGCTTGTGAATGGAAATCACCACCACTTCTATGCCGGAAAGGATGGGCTCCAAGCTCTGCACAAGTTGATGCTGAGTTTTTCCATGGTCTCGACACTGATTGCTTGTATTCTGACTGCAGGTATTCTGACAGACTCCCCAGTGCTCTACTCAGGAGAGTTCTTCTGTAGGCAGCCCCCTGCAAGTCCTCATCATAGTCCTGTGCAGCAGAATCAGTGTTTGAATCTTCCTTTTAGCAAACTGAATCTGCGCTATCCTTGCCTCCTGCTCAGGGGTAGCCCACTCACACCTGATATCTCACTGCATGCAGATCCTGTCTCTAATCTATCCTCTTAGATGTGTACAATGTCAGTATCTGAGCTGGTAGCTATGAATGTGAAATGAAGTAATGCTGCTTTGTCCTCATCATCACTTTCTTCTAGACTTTCCTCCACTCACTGGTTAAGTTACATCTAAATGGGAAAAGGTACAAGGGCAAGGCTCTGGTGCAGGGAGATGAACCTTTATGCCATTTGTCGCTTATAAATTGGAAGAGAACATAGTTTGAGGGAAAAAAACCCAAAAAAACTGCGGATGCTGGAAATCCAAAAAAAAAAACAGAATTACCTGGAAAAACTCAGCAGGTCTGGCAGCATCGGCGGAGAAGAAAAGAGTTGATGTTTCGAGTCCTCATGACCCTTCGACAGAACAGTCCAGTTCTGACAGAACTGACCCAGTTCTGTCGAAGGGTCATGAGGACTCGAAACGTCAACTCTTTTCTTCTCCGCCGATGCTGCCAGACCTGCTGAGTTTTTCCAGGTAATTCTGTTTTTGTTATAGTTTGAGGGAAAGTGGGAGGTGAGAAAGAGAATTAGGTACCAGAACAACATCATCGTTGCTGGTTTCAGCTATGCCCTAGCCACAGCCTCAGCAATGGGTGTCCCAATACAGCCAGCAACATCTCCCCCATCTGATTTAGAACATATGCAGGGGTGCACCTGCCCCCTCTGGTTATCTCCTGGCTGCCTCAGGTTGTGGACAACCTTCGCCTGCAAGAGAAAGAGAAGTGTGTCAGTGAGTGTTATGGAATAGGTTTCAGTGACGTGGCTGTCATGGTTAAAAAGCTGACAGTTTGTGCAAGCCGTGAGAGGTGGGTGTGAGGTTTGAAGGAGTCCCGAATGTGTGACAGTGAGGTGAAGCATATGGGGAATATTAGGTATGAGGCCCAATTGATAAACATTGTTGGTAGGTGAGTAGTACTAAGGCTGAGGATACAGTTGGTAGGATTTGACACTTGAAGATGTGCTCACAGCTCTTGGTTACTCGTGAGGTCACTGGACTTCCTGTGCCATTGCATTCAGGTCCTTGGGTTTTGACTCCTGGCATTGACCTCCAAGGCTACCTGCTCCCACAGCCTTTCAGCTATGTTTCTGGAAGGCCTTCTTCCCTCCTGTGGATATAGACCATCTTTCCTCCTTTCAACCTCTTCCACGCAGACCACCAATGCAGCATCCAAAATGTTTGGAACCCACTCTCCCATGTTGTGCCAGCCCCTACTCTTTCCCAGGTCAAGTTCTCTTCAAGCACGGCTGCCAGCACCTGCTCAAGCCACAATGCATTTCCTCTTTGAGAGGCGGAAGCTGGCCTTCAGTAGGGCCGGCTAGAAACAAAAAATAGCAGAACTAGGTCATTCAGCCCTTTGAGCTTGCTCTGCCATTCAATATGATCATGGCTGATCCTCTCTCTCAATGCCATACTCCTGCTCTCTCCCCAAACCCCTTGATGCCTTTAAAGTCTAGAAATCTATCTATTTCCTTCTTAAATATATTCAGTGACTTGGCCTCCACAACCCTCTGTGGTAGTGGATTCCACAGGTTCACCACCCTCTGAGTGAAGATTTTCTCCTCATCTTAGTCCTAAATGGGCTATCCCCCTATCCTGAGATTGTGACCCCTTGTTCTAGAACCCCCATCATCATCCCTGCATCCAGTCTGTTCAGCCCTGTCAGAATTTTATGTTTCCATGAGATCCCCTCTCATTCTTCTAAACTCCCATGAATACAGGCCTAGTCAGCCCAATCTCTCCTCAGGCAACAATCCTGCCATCTCAGGAATCAGTCTGGTGAACCTTCGCTGCAGTCCCTTTCTGGTAAGTATATCCTTTCTTAGGTAAGGAGGCCAAAGCTGCACACAATACTCCAGATGTGAACTCACCAAGACCCCAGCTTTAAGTAGGGCTAATAACCCGTAATATTGGTGCCCTGCTGATGTGAACAGCACAGCTAGGGCTGTCTGGGTGCAGAGATCATTCAAATGTGGAAGCAGTATGAAGTTGACACGCTGCCCACATTGCACATAACAGGGTGCGGATTAATCACACACGATCTCCAAGTCTAGTTTCGAGGGCTAGTGAATTTAGTTGTCAGTTTGAGGGAACAGGTGCTTGTGGTGGAGTACTGTACACTAGCATGTCTCTGGGATAAAATAATTAATTGTTTACCTTGCAGCCTGGTGTTTCATTCATAAAGTCACAGCACAAGAGAAAAAGTATCAGGCCTGAATTATAACAGCTGTTTTGAAACACTTGCTCTAGAAACTATTGTCTGATTTGTGAATTTTATTTACTGAATCCATCTTGAGCATTCTTACTTTACTATATAAATGTCTAACCTGCATTTTATCTTTGGCTGTTTCCATTTTCTTGCGGAATTCTCTTTGTAGCTTCGCTTTCTCTGTAGCATCCCTGAGTTCCTTGTTCTCCAGTTCCTGTAGTTGTTTCTGAGCTTCTGACAGCTCAGTCTTGGCCTGCTCAGCTTCTTGTTCTAACTGAGTGATCTTTTGGTAATACTGTCGGTTCACAGCCTGGGCGTCCTGACCTGAATGAATAAATTAACAAATAAATAGATAGAGATACAATAAATTCATCAGTAATAAAATATGACAATAACAACAATAAAGACAAAGTTGGACAACTCTTTTAAAAAAAAAGAATGTTACCTCCAGTCATCTCAGAAAATAAAGCAGATTTTATCTTACTTTTTTAAGACTCCCAATTAAGTAAGAGAGTCTATGGCACCCAATTGTTGAAAAGCTAACCATTATGTAGTCATACTCGATTGTCCCATTTGTCCTCATGTATATTAAAATGAGACCTATAACCCAATGCAAGAGATTATGGAATATGGACTCTTTTTAAAAGAGGCTGTCTCACCATGGCCTTAAGTATTTTCCCTATTCCTACCCGGTATAAAGGTTCAATTTTTTTTAATGAAGGTGGATGACTACGTGCAATCAACAAGAATTTTAACAATTGGTACAATTAAGTTTCCCACATCTTGCCTCTGACCAAGATGTAAGGTGTGTGCATGGGGAGCTGGGCCGCAGCAGGTTCTCTTTGCACTGGGAGAATTGGGTTCAGCAGTTGGCTGGTGGCGGAACTGGGCCTGGTTTCCAGGAAGATGGGACGTTCGAGGCCTCACACAGGCTCACTCTTTACCTTACTTGCATGATCACATTCGGCACCATCAGCAGCATAGGACTCTACAAGATTTTGGGGAAAATTGGTTGTATGCCAAAGCTCCTCAGCCTCATCTGCTCCTTGCGCGACAACATGCATTGTACTCTACAGTTTCACAGCACCACTTCCAACAGTTTCAGGGTGAAGAATGGAGTGCAAGAGGGCTGTGTCTTAGTCCCCACTTTGTTTGGTATTTTTTTCCATGCTCCACTCCTTTGCCTTCCCTGCAGATATAGGAGTTTACCTGCAAACTAGGTCAGATGGCTAGCTCTTTAATCTGTCCAGATTGAAAGTGTAGACAAAAATGCACCACATCTTGACTAGAGAACTCCTCTGTGCTGATGATTCCTCTGCACTAGTCCCTCACATAGAAACTCAACTACAAAGGCTCATATATTGTCTCTCCCACTCCTGTAACTTGTTCTTCCTTACTATAAGGATCAAGAAAATGGTGGTTATGGGATAAGGTGTCACATCTCCACCCTTGATCACTTGAAGTAACACCCCTCTGGAAGTGGTTTGCAAATTCTGCTTCCTTGGATCCTTGGTCAGAGGCAATCAGTTTCTTGATGCAGACAACATATGCATAGGAAAAGAGCTACCACCTTTGGCCAACTCATGAAATGTCCATGGGATAACATCAAGCTAACCCTCAGAACCAAGGTGTTGGTTTATGACGTCTGCGTTCTCTACGTTGTTGTATGGCCGTGTAACATGGACTTAAAGTCATCAAGAAAGGAATTTTCAGTGCTTTCTGGATATCTCATGGAAGGACAAAATCATGAATGTGGCAGTCCTCTCGAAGGCAAATCTCACAAGTATGCTGGCGCTCGTCGAGCAGAGGCAACTTCACTGGCTCAGGCACATTCATAGGATGGCAAACACACGTTTATCCAAGGATGTTCTGTATGCCGGAGCCAGGAGACCAGTAGGACACTGAAAGCTCTGCTTCAAGGATGCTTGCAAGGGTGCCATTAAGATCAACAACATCATCAATTTTCACACCCGGGAGACACTAGCCAATGACAGAGGGAATGGTTGACATCACCAGTCGGCCAGCATGCATCACCACGATGATCAGTGGCTACAGTGCCTTGACAACAGGCGCCAACACCGAAAACAACAACCCACAATGATACCTGATAACCACTTCATATCCAGCATGTGTGGAACTTGCCTCTTGTGGATTGGTCACTTCAGCCATCAGCAAAAGTGCACCATATGAACCTTCCCCCATCTGCAAAGGATTTGATTTATTGCATGTCTATCATCTTACATAGATGGAAGGATGCTGCCACTGATGACAACAACAAAAATTAAGCTTCACATATTTGCATAAACAATGGAATAAGCACTTCAGTAAATCGTGAAAGGCAATTTGAAAGGAATATTTATAAAAAAAAGGGCCCCAGATGAATCCATAATCGCATCCCTTTAATCACAGCCCAGGGAAGAAATAATGCTTAAATTTGGCTCATCAAACAGTCTTAAGAGCATCAAACAGTTTAGAATATATTAACATCTACAATATTGTGTCTATATTAGGAAATGCATAAACCACTGTTTGAATTAACCCCATGTTGATGTATAATAAACGAAGTAGTCAGACCATAAAAAGCATGAATTAACATTTATTCTTTAAAACCTTCTGATCAAATTAACAGCACTTCTTCCTCCTCCTTCATGTACCGTGTTCTAAGAGGGCATTGGTGATCATGGAATTCAATTGGATTAGTCTATGATTATGCTTGGCAAAATACTGCAATTGTTTGCCGTTGCCTTCTGCAGTATGGCTGACCAGGAAACTTTCCCACTCTTACTGCCACCAGGCATATTGGAAGGATTTACAGGCTGATTGATAATCAACTGATCAGCATTTAAGTCTTAAATATTAATAATATAAATTATTTAATAGATATGGTTACTTGACAAGTAATGAAGGCAGTTCAGCTGTGTCATAGTAATTCAGCATTAACTTGCTCATTATAAACTGATGTTAAGCTTTGCAACAAGGATTGACATAATGGTGAGATTAGTTTACAACTGACTCTTTAAATTGCTGACAAGTTAACAATATTAGATGGCTTCCATTAGTTCAGCTAGTTTAGCACACATCTGGTTTCATTCTTATCTATGCAGTTGTGGCCAGAAAACCACCTTCCAATGACTTCTCTTCGCACTCTTGCACCGTCACCTCTGGTGTCACCCAAGGATCTATCCTTAGCCCTCTCTTATTTTATATCTTCAAGCTGCCTTTCAGTGACATGGACATTCACAACACCCAGTTCTACCTCATTGCCATCTCTCTCGCCTCCTTCACTGTCTCTAAAGTGTCTCAGTACTGCTCCGATATCCACCAATGGATAAGAAATTTCTTCCATATAATGGGAAGACCAAAGCCACTGGCTGGGATTTTCCATGCCCGCCGGTGTCGGGCATATTCAGTGGCGTGATCAGTTTCATGACGGCACGAAGCCAGCTTGCAATTGGCCACTCAGCCCGCCAATGGCGGGCCGCATTTCATGCCATCAGACGTCGGGAACCTCATTGTAATACATCTGCATATCATTATTAGGCCAGCCCGCTGGAATTGTTCCCCAACACCCCGCCCTGCTGGATCGTCCGTCCACATCGGCAGGAAAGCATGCCCATGTGTTTCACAACAGCATATAAAAGGTGTGAACTTTGAGAGGAACTCGGAGATGAGTACTCAGCAACCATGTGCAGCGCTTGCCAGTACTGCCAGTACTGTCCTGTTGGAATTCAAGTTTCAGCCCCTTTTGGGTGGGGAGGGGGTGGGTCAAGGGCTGTCTTGCGGTTGAGGTGACTTTGCGGTGGGGGATGGAGGGGCAAGGGCTGCCTTGTGGTTGAATGTGGCACACAAGCATTTGGGGTGGGGGGGTGTAACTGGGTTAGGCAAGTGGCCAAGCATTAGGTTCACCTCCTATAAAGTGATCATTCTTCTGCAGATGAGGCAGAACTGAGGCGCAGCCATTGATATGATTGAGGAGTTGGACTTCTAGCTTATCTGCCCACTCAAGCAATGTAGAATCATTAAGTGCCAGCAAGTGCTCCAAAGCTTTTCAGCCCTGAAGCACAGACTGCAAATTCATGAGCATTTTAGTCGACTGAAAAACAATCTCCTTGCTAAAGCTGGCCATGGAGCAGTCACTGGTGGAGGCGTTCACAGCCCTTTGGAATGTCAGCATCCCAGTTTGGATCAGTCTCCCCCATGGTTCAAGCTAACAATGTAGCCTTGAGGTGCAGATTAGGAGATTGCCTGCGCCTGAGCTGAGGGCAAAGCTGCCACCAATCAGTCGGGTGGAGTGGGGCAGAGGTGGGTGGAGTTTCAGGCAACCATGCAGCGCACTAATCTCTGGCCACCCAAGTGGCAGTCAGCATGCTCCGTGATGCGTTAAGGGGTCTTCATACTTAAACAGGATGGGTTCCTAGTACACCCATGCTAACCTACGTGTCTCTCTCTTTTATCCTGCAGAAGAACTTGAGAATCATGGAACCTGGTGAACTAGCTCAATGCCTTGTGGCTTAGAGAGTGAAGGTGATGGAGGAGAGAGCGACTGTGGTGCATGGCAGCATGGAGGGAGGGGCAGCACCGCCTGGAAGGGGGGGCTGGGGTTCCTGCACATGCTGCCTAAGAGCCACAGTGAGACATCGCTGGTCGGCGCTTAACGACACTACAGATGCTGCCTTTTATTACTGAGAACCAGTGTTGGTGAAGACTGCGCATGTCTAGGGAGCTGGTTGGTCACACCTGCCAGCTACTGCAGAATTTGGCACCACAGGGACATAGAGGACATCCACTGCCAGTGGCCATGAAAGTGATTACAGTGCTCAATTTCTATGCCAGTGGCTCCTTTCAGGACTCCACAGATGATCTCTGTGGGATCTCACAAGCCTCTACTCACAAATGCATCCATGAGGTCACGGATGCCATCTTCACAAGGGCACACAACTTTGTGCATTTCGCCCGGGTCCAGGACAGCCAGGACGCAAGACCGATTGGATTTACCCACAGGTGCAGGGTGTGATTGACTGCACTCACGTGGCGCTCAGGTCTCCATCACAACATGTGGTCAACTATATCATCCGCAAGGGATTCCATTCACCTAATGCGCAGCTTGTGTGCAACAACCAGAAATGCACCTTGCAGGTCTGTGCACGGTTTTCAGGGAATGTGCACGACTCCTACATTCTCAGTCGGTCGCAGATCATGGATGTATTCCAAGGTCCACAGAAGCTGCAGGAATGGCTACTCAGGGACAAGCAGATGATGTGGCTGATGACACCTGCACAGCGGCCTCAGACTGCAGCAGAGCAAAGGGCTAACAAGGCTCATGCTGCAACTCACAACTTGGTGGAGCAAACCATCGGGATGCTGAAAATGAGGTTCCGGAGCCTAGACCAGTCTTATGGAGCACTGCAATATAGTCCACAGAGGGTGTCACTCATTGTTGTCTGCTGTGCACTTTACAACCTGGTGCTTCAATGGGGGGACGAGCTGGCTGAGGAGTAGATGGAGGAACTGGATGTCTTCTTGGATGAGGAGGATGCCGACGGGGATGAGGGTGAGGAGTACCTTGAAGGTGGGGATGATGGGCAATGAGACCCTGGCCAGACGAGGCAGGCACACTCAGGAGACCCTCATAGCTGCTAGATTTGTGGAGGAGGATGACAACATGCAGTGAGGAGACCCCACAGATCCTCACATTGCATCTGTGAATGTTTGGCTCCAGTCTGGCTTATGGCAGCGCACCTACCCTCCGTGATAATACTCCTGTCAAGGAGATGCAGTGGAGGCCCTAATAGTCACTTGATTGCAGGAGGATAATGACAACATGCAGCGAGGACACTCCACACATCTTCACATCTAGCCTCTGAGAATGTCTGACTCCTGGCAGGTCGAGGGCAGCTGGCTTGTACTCTGTGATCAGGGTCATATCACAGAGATGCAGCAATGAAACTTTAGAAGCATCTGATCCTTTAACTGCCTTCAGAACCTGATCCTTTCAGGAGCACAGTGTCACTGGTTACAGGTGCTGAAGAGATGAGGGCCAGTCCCACCTTAAGGGTGCTGAGAGCACACAGAGAGAATGAGGGAACTCTGTGACACCTGCCCACTACATTCTGGCAGCAATAACAAGCATCGTTGAGGTGCAGACATCAGTTATGTGTCTAGGGAGTGTAAGGCTGGACCACCACTTTGGTCTGAAGGCTGCTCAGAGCACAGGGAAGAGGCCCTGGACTGAGACGCCTGCCTTTATCTTGTGCAGAAAGATTTCGCATCCGAGTGACAAGAACACTGCTCACCAGAACAAGGACCCATAGGCAGGGAAACATTCTTAGCAGTTTACTGACAAGAGTGAACAGTATGTACAAGTGATTAACACCTGTGCCCAGGCTGTGCAGCTACATCTTCTTAATCACCTGGTGCGGAAGGGGGTCGGGAAGGAGGAGGACCTCCTCGTGAACTTGCTCCTGGGCCTGGCCAAGTTGGCCATTAACAGGTCCAGGCAGCGGGCGATCGATGGGGGAGTCCCGCCCGATTGTTTGTCCCTCTTCCGCGGCTATGTTCGCAGCCGGATGTCCCTGGAGAGGGAGCACACGGTGTCTGCCGGCACACTCGAGGCCTTCCATGCTCGATGGGCACCGCGGAGACTGGGGCACTTTATTGACCCCTTTAATCACATTTTGGTTTAAAGTCATAAGTTTCCTTTAAATTTTGTCTTTAGTTTTACAGCTGACCTGAATTAGGGGCTGTGCTTGATTTGTCCTTCATTTTGTCAATTTAGTTTAATTGTTCAACTCCAAAAAGAGTTACATCTTCTTAACTTTCCTAACCCGGCCTCTACATCTTGGTGCTCCCTGGACATCCACAGCAGAGGTGGGGGTAGCCTGATGATTGTGATACCCTGTCTGTGATGACCTTGGCAGGTGTCCTCTGGAGGGCCGAGACCTGGAGGGTGCCGGCCTACTTTCGGGGCCCTGCTGTGTGGCAGTGGTACCCTCCTCAGCCTGTGGAGCTGGAGCTGCTGACTTCACAGGAAGAGGGGATTTGGACGGGTGAGACACTCCCGGGGTCACCTGGCTGAATGGCTCCAAGGGGGATACCTGCAGATCCTCCTCCCTATGGGTGCCCAATGGCCCCAGGCTGACTCCTTGAGGAGAAGGGGTAGTTGAGAGATCAAGCTGCCCCGCACTCCTCTCGCGTACACGCTGTTGGAGGCGATCTATGGCATCAGTGATGGAGTTGAGCCCGTGCAGAAATGCAGGAGAGACGCCTGAACCAAGGTCTCCATGGTGGCCGCCATCCTACCAGTGTTGACCTCAGTGCATTGGCATGCTGGCGCCATCACCTCAGCCTGAAGGCAGATGGACTCTTCCATTGTGCCTCGCAATCTGAGAAATGCTGCGGAAATCCCTTCCTGATGTTCCCAAGCTTGCCTTTGCAGCTCCAGCAGCTATGACATGACCGAGTCCAGAGGCTTGTCATCTGACTCAGACTCAGCAACATTCTGGCCTCCAGCAGTCCTCTAAGTGCCGGACACCTGGGAAGTTCCTGCCACCACCTGCTGTGGATTAGACAGTGTAATGTGCTCACCAGATTGTAATCCCGAGGGCTATTTTAAAGCTAGGTCCTACTGAGTCTCTGCGCTGATGGAGGGTGTGGGTGAGTGCTGAGGCGGGACTTCAAGGAGGGTGTCTTCTGATTCCTCTTCAGAAATTTCTTCGGGGCTTGACTGGAGGCCTTGGATCATGGACTCCGGCGGCTGTTTCCCTGATATGTCTGCGGAAGCAGGAGGAAATAATTAGTGCATGGCAGTGGCCTGTGAAACAAGATACATTACTCATAGCATGGTTGTCTGATGGATGTTGCACTGCTGGATCCTCACTTGGTAGAGCTCCGCCGACCTCACCGTCAGCGCAGGAATGGTCCACATCGTCACCAGCCAGCTGGATGGCTCTGTTTTCAAAGTCCGTGAGGATCTTGATGTCAGGCATTCCTCCACCTGTCTGTGACCTCTCTCTCTTGTTATGTGCCAGCTTGTCCTACATGAATAGAGGTGGGAAGAGTGTAAGTAGGATGCCTGCCAGGTCAGATGATAAGTATGCCTGGTATGTGTGGGTGGTGAGTAGTTCAATGGATGGGATGAGGACAATGAAGGTGTGTGTGAGAGGGTGAATGTTGATGTGCCTTGAACTGGTAGTGGGTGAGACCCCTGTGAATGTGTGATGCATTTGAGATTGTGTGAATTGAGACTGATGAGAAGAGTGACTTGCCCCGGCAGAACGGAGGAGATCATTCATCCTCTTGTGGCACTAAGTGGTTGTCCTATTTTGAAGGGTACTGGTGATGACCACAGCTGCCATCACCTCCCAAGCTAGGATGTTCACACCGCTGCCCGTCCTGCTGCCAGAGTGGGGGTAGAGGACATCACGGCAGGCCTCCACGGCATCCAAAAGGCGTTCCAGTGACACGATGCCAAACCTGGGGGCTGCAGTCTTCTTGCCTTTTGTGGACATCTTCCCTGCAGCAGTCGTGGCCTGAAAGCACTGGGATCTGGTGCGCACAGCTGGAGTTTAAATATGGCACCTGGTGTGATGAAGTGGCGAGGTTATGGCAGGTGGGCCCATTGTCTTTGGATCCTGCCACAAACTCCATTCCCTAACTACTGACTCCAGCCTTCACCCTGGAAACAATTTGAGGCTGAATCAGACTGCTCACAACCTTGGTGTCATATATAATCACGACATGAGTCACCAACCACAAATTTCTACCATCTAAGACCACCTATTTGCACTTCTGTAACATTGGCCGACTCTGCCCCTGCCCCAGCAATGCTGCTGAAATCCTCATTCATGCCTTGTTATCTATAGGCCTGACTAATTTTGGCCTGCCTTCCATACTCTGCTGTCCATAAAATTGAGGCCATCCAAAACTCTGCTGCCCATGTCCTAATTTGGATCAATCCCATTCGCCAACATCCTTGTGCTCTTAGATCTATATTGACTCCAGGTTGAGCAATCCCTCATCCTTGCTTTCAAACCCCTCCATGGTCTTACCACTTTCTATCACTCTAATTTCCACCAGCCCTACTACCCTTTAAGATATCTGTGCTTCTCCAATTCTGGCCTTTTGAGCATCCCCAATTTTAATCTCTCGGCCTCTTTACCTCCCTTTCCTCCTTTATGAAGCTCTATAAAACATACTTCTTTGGCCAAGCTTTTGGGCATTTATCCTAACATCTCCTTAGATGGTTCAGTGTCAAATTTTGTTTGATAATGTTTCAGTGGACTTTTTACCACATTAGAGGTGATATATAAATACAAGTTGTTGTTATAGGTGTATTGCAAATGCAATTAGTTCAGCTTATTACTGAAACGCTTACAGTATCAACAACGATTTCAGGAACTTTAAAACAATAAGTGCTGGAAAAACTCAGCAGGTGTGACAGCATTTATGGAGAGAGAAGCAGAGTTAACATTTTGAGTCCAATGTGACTCTTCTTCAGGACATTCTTCTCTCTCCACAGAAGCTACCAGACCTGAGTATTTCCAGTACTTTGTCTTTATTTCAGATTTCCAGTGACAGAACTGACAGAGTGGAGTTGTTTGCCCTGCCTTCCTCTGGAATGATGCTGTTAGCATCCTGGCACAATGAGTGACAAACTTCCATTTCCATTCCCTTCTCTGTTCCTTGGTAGATCCATTTAAAATCCTGATAGCTGTATTTGGACTAGTTGGCATGTTTCTCATTTCCCTTACTCTCAGAAACTTCTTATTCATCAGTGGCATTCAAGGGCTCTCTATTGGACCCAGGCAGCTGTAAATCTTCTAACTTTTGTAATGTCTTTCTGACCCTCTCCTGTCACTTCAAGAATGACAGCTAACTTTGTTTAGGGATGCACATTCACTCTATTTACACAACAACAACAATAACTATATGTATTTATATAGTATCTTTAACATAGTATACCAACATGCTTCACAAGAGCATTATCAAACAAAATTTGACACCAAATTTGACACCAAGGGCAGGATTTTATGGGTGGTGGAGTTTATTGCAATACCACCAAAGAAGTTGTGAAACCTGCTCCCACTCCATTGGCTGACCTGCAACCATTCAACGCTCAGAGGAGTATTAAGTGGCTCAGGGCCAGACTTCTGGTCCTATGTGGGGAGGAACTCCCTCCTCTGAGAGCTTCTGGCCAATCTGATTGGCTGGCAACTCTGGTCCTCGCAACACCACCAGGAGGGCGGCCAATCAGGGGGCTACATCCAGACCCAGCCAAAAAGGAACCAGAAGCCGGATGACAGATATGTTGAGGGCTTCTTGGTGGGATCAGGAGAGGGGGCCCCAGATGGGGGAGATGGGGGCAAAGGGATGGGTCTCAGGGTAAGGATGAGGGGAGGTGCATCAGAAGAGGCGTACCCAGGAGTTGGGGGACAGACCTTGGTGCAGGGAGGCCTCCAATTGGAAAAGTGGGCCCATGAAGGAGGCATGCCTTAATTAATGTCCACTTACGGATCTTAGCCCACTGCTGCTGGCATTCAACCAGTAGTGGGTGGGAGTAGTCTCCACGTAGGGGACCATGTCTTGTTTGTTTTTGAGCTCCCGGCAGAAGTTTGGGGGGTCCCTCATTCAAAGACACTCGGTGCCTGATCAAGAGACCCAACACCAGGAAGGGGGTCACTGAGGCTCAATCTGCCCTTTGGCCTGACTACACCTTGTCCCCTCTTCACAACTCACATTCCACCTCACACTTACCTGTGCCCTGGATCTCGCACCAATTCTGGGCCTCCGATAGATGCATTGCTGGGAGCTGCCACCACTCCCGCAGTGGTGCTACCTGAACTGGAGAGCTGACGGCCTCCGATTGGCTGGCAGCTCCCAGGAGGTGGGATTTCCACCCCCGGGTTCCTTGATCCTGGGGAAGGCCCACTGCTGGCACTTAATATGGGACTTTCCCAAAGTGGGTGTTGTGGGCTCTCGCCGGCTCTCCACCCAGCAGACGATACCCTTGTTGCCTGGATTAAATTTCACCCATCATGTGGCCATTTCAACCTTAAAACCTCTCTATTATTTTTAAACAAAAAAACAACTTGATATATTCATAAAGTGACATATTTTGCGGTCTCCTAATACACTATTTCTGAGCTGTGAGCATGACAACTCAGGTCAGCCAGTTTTTAATGAGGAATACTTCCTTTTGGTTTTATACAGCATTAGCACTTTTGGTTTCCCAGAGTTCAGCTACTCTGCAAGCACACTTTCAAGTAAAAAACAAACATAGTCAGATCACTCAGCTCCTGACCTCATTACAGCCTTGGTTCAAACATGGACTAAAGAGCTGAACTCCAGAGGTGGGGTGAAAGTGACTGCCCTTGATATCAAGGCCGCATTTGACAGGGTGTGGCATCAGGGAGCCCTAGCAAAACTGAAGTCAATGGGAACCAGAGGGAAAACTCTCCACTGGTTGGAGTTATACCTAGCACAAAGGAAGGTGATTGTGGTTGTTGGAGGTCAATCATCTCAGTCCCAAGATATCGCTGCAAGAGTTCTTCAGGGTAGTGTCCAAATCCAACCATCTTCAGCTGTTTCACCAATGACCTTCCTTCCATCATAAGGTCAGAAGTGGGGGTGTTCGCTGACAATTGCACAACGTTCAGCACCATTCGCGACTCCTTAGATACTGAAGCAGTCTATATCCAAATGCAGCAAGAGCTGGACAATATCCAGACTTGACCTGACAAGTTATATTCGTGCCACACTAGTGCCAGGTAATGAACATCTCCAACAAAACAGTATCTAGCCATCACCCCTTGACATTCAATGGCATTACCATTGCTGAATCCCCCACTATCAACATATTGGGGGTGACCATTAACCAAAAACTGACCTGGATCAGCCATATAAATACTGCAGCTACAAGAGCAGGTCAGTGGCTAGGAATCGTGTGGTGAGCAATTCACCTCCTGACTCCCCAAAGTCTGTCCACATCTACAAGGCACAGGTCAGGGGTGCGATGGAATACTCTCCAATTGCCTGGATGAGTGCAGCTTCAACAACACTCAAGAAGCTTGACACCATCCAGGACAAAGCAGCCTGCTTGATTAGCACCACATCCACAAACATTCACTCCCCCCACCACCAATGCAAAGCGGCAGCAGTGTGTACCATCTACAAGGTCCACTGCAGGAACTCAGCAAGGCTCCTTAGACAGTAGCTTCCAAATGCAGGACCGCTACCATCTAGAAGCACAAGGGTAGCAGATGCATGGGAACACCACCACCTCCAAGCCACTCACCATCCTGACTTGGAAATATATGGCCGTTCCTTCACTGTCACAGGATAAAAATTCTAGAGCTCCCTCCCTAACAGCACTCTAGGTGTAACTTTGAGTCAAACCAATTAAACTAAATTAACAAAATCAGGGACAAAATAAAAGGCAGCCCCTTAAAGGGATTCTGCAAAAGTAAAATACTAAATTTAAAGGAAACTTATAAACATCAAACCAAAATGCGATCAAAGGGGTCAATAAAATACCCCAGTCCCCGCGGTGCCCACTGAGCATGTAAGGCCTTGATGGTGCCAGCGGTCACTGCGTGCTCCCTCTCCAGGGACACTCGGCTGCGCACATAGCCACAGAAGAGGGGCAGACGGTTGGGTTGGACGACCTCCTCGATTACCCACTGCCTGGACCTGTTAATGGTCAGCTTGGCCAGGCCCAGGAGCAGGTTCATGAGGAGGTCCTCTTCCCTCTCCGCCCTGGGTGTCTGTAGGTCAGGAGCGTGGGAAGCACTGTGGATGTACCTGCACTACATGGACTGCAGCGGTTCAAGAAAGCAACTCACCAAGGGCATTTAGGGATGGGCAATAAATGCTGGCCAAGCCAGAGACGCCTACATCCCATGAATGAATAAAAAAATAGGATGAAGTAGAATGAGAACTATAAGTAGATATTTATTTACGGGGAAACAATAATGATCATTTCCAAAATGTAATTAACTTTATTTTTCATTCCTTCATTTTTTAATATAATAGCAAAAAAAAAATTTGAGGTGGTAATAAGGACAGTTAATGAGGGTAACATGGTTGACGTCATCTGCATGGATTTTAACAAGACTTTTGACAAAGTCCCACATGGTAGATTGATCAGAAAAGTAAGAGCTCAAGGGATCCAAATACAAGTGGCAAGCTGGATCCAAAAGTGTGGCAGAAACCAAAAGACAATGGTCGATAGCTGTTTTAGTGACTGGAAGGCTGTTTCCAGTGAGATTTCATGGATCTCAGAACTAAGCCCATTGTCTTTTTTATGTGATGTATATCAATGAACTAGACTTCAATGTGCATGGTATGATTAAGAAGTCTGCAGATGATACAAAAGTTGGTTGTGTGTTTGATTATAAGGAAGAAAACTGTAGGCAGCAGGGAGATATCAAAGTGGGTAGAAAAGTAGCAAATGGAATGCAAACTGGAAAAGTGTGAAGTGATGCATTTGGGAAAGGCAAATAAGGGAATACACAATAAATGGCAGGATACTGAAGTGTGGAGGAACAAAGGGAACTGGGAGTGCACAGATCCCTGGATGTTGCAGGACAGTTAGATAAGGAGTTAGGAAACAGATATAGCTTAAGTAAGTTATATTTGTATTTGAGAGTGTTAGGAATGAGTTTAGCTTTAAAAAAATGTTTAAATTTGATTTGTGTTTCTCTTTCTGTGTGTTAAGAAAGGTCAAATTGAGTTTTAGTTTTACTTTAAAAGGTGTTTGCATTTCTAATGAGAGTTTTACGGCTGCAACTAAGTTAAGCAAACAAGAGTAGAAGGAAAACAGTGCTGTTGACTAGCAACAGGGGTCCAGTGAGGCAGGTCCCTCCCACAGACACACAGAAAGAACTAGAAAGGCAGTTTTGAAGACGGCTGCCAAACAGAAGCCACCCAGAAGGGACAGATAGCCAGTCCCAAGCTAAAATTGGCTGAAAGTAGCTGCCAGAGAGAGATTGGAGCAGAAGGAACAGATAGCAAATCCCAAGCTAAAAAAAATCCCAAAATCCAGGGGAGTGGACCGGGAGAAAATCTCAAGCAGACCTTCTAGTCAAAGGAAGGGCAGGAACCTGGAAAAGGTCCTGTTAATGAAGTTAAGAGTGAGGGGCAGAGAGAAAGGCTCCAAGCTTCAGATTTAAAGAGACAAAAGTTGCAGAAAGCAGATTTAAAGTGAGAACAGCTTGCAAGAGGCAAGAAGGTCCAAAGGGACAACTGAAAGTCTGTAGCTCTTTGGCATGGGCATGTGAAGTAGTGGTACTGTTGATGGCTGAGTCAGTGAGAGTGTATGGAAGACAGCTTGAATGCATGTGGCGTCACAGGGAAGAGGAACATCAGAAGGAAGGTTTGAAACTTGAAACCCTGGAGGTGAACCCTTGCGGAAGGCATCTGAGAGAAAGTGTCTGTTTGGGAGAAGATTCCAAGGTGAGGTCTTGGAGGGTGGAGATTGGAAACCCCCGTGTGAAAGGCAGAGTGCAATGAGGCTGGTTGGCTCACAGTGTGACGAGCATCTGGCTTGAGGTGTTGAGAGATCCACAGCATCTGGTTGAGGTAGCACCTGTCACTTGGTTTCAGAGTGTGGTGCGTCTGGCCACAGTGTGCCTATTGGTACATGGACTGTGTACTTACGGTGAACATCAGAGTATAAGATAGCTTTGTAACTTGTGTTATCCTTACAAATCTGTATATCTGTAGGTATAGTTGTGGACGAAGGGGCATTGTAATATAGTTCACCATTTCTTGTTTGATAAATGTTTTTGTTAAAAGTTTTGTTAAAAGTTCTAAACAAGCAATTAAAATTTAGGATCTATCAAGCTGGGTTCCACTCTGGGATCAGGCTTGTCCAGGGGTAACCTCAGCTGGGGATCATAACAAAGGTTTCGAGAAGGAACACAGGATATTTTGCTTTATTGGCCCAGGTCTAATATATAAAAGCAGAGAGGCTATGCTTGAATTGTATAAAACACTTTTAGGCCACAGAGTCCTGCACACATTTCTGGTCACCATAATACAGGGGGACGTGATTGCAGTAGAGAAGGTACAGAGGAAATTTATGAGGATGTTGCCAGGAATGGAGAATTTTAACTCTGAGGAAAGGTCAGATAGGCTGGGGCTATTTTCTTTGGGACAGAAGAGTCTGAGGGGAGATTTAATTGAGGTGGAGAAAATTATGAGGAGCCAAGATAGAGTGGATAGGAAGGAGTTATTTCGACCTCTGGGGCATCACAGATGCCAGTCTTCAGCCATCTCGAATCATTCCACGTGATATCAAGAAACGGCTGAAGGCACTGGATAGTGCAAAGGCTATGGGACCTGAAAATATTCTAGCAATAGTGCTGAAGACTTGTTCTCCAGGACTTGCTGAGCCCCTAGCCAAGCTGCTCCAGTACAGCTACAACACAGGCATCTACCCAGCTATGTGGACATTGCCCAGGTATGTCCTGTACACAAAATGCAGTACAAGTCCAACCTGGCCAATTACTGTCCCATCAATCTACTCTCGATCATCAGTAAAGTAATGGAAGGGGTCATCAATAGTGCTATCAAACAGCACTTGCTTAACAATAACCTGCTCATTGATGCCCAATGTGGGTTTTGCCATGGCCACTCAGGTCCTGACCTCATTACAGCCTTGCTTCAAACATAGACAAAAGAGCTGAATTCCCGAGCTGAGGTGAGAGTGACTGCCCCTGACATCAAGACCGCATTTGACAGGGTGTGGCATCAAGGAGCCCTAGCAAAACTGGAGTCAATGGGAATCAGGGGGAAATCTCTCCACTGGTTGGAGTCATACTGAGCACAAAGGAAGGTGATTATGGTTGTTGGAGGTCAGTCATCTCAGTTCCAGGACATCACTGCAGGAGTTCCTCAGGATGGTGTCCTCGGCCCAACCATCTTCAGCTGCTTTATCAATGACCTACTTTTCTTCAAAGGGTCAGAAGTGGTGATGTTCGCTGATGATTGCACAATGTTCTGCACCATTCATGACTCCTTAGATACTGAAGCAGTCCAGGTCCAAATGCAGCATGACCTGGACAACATACAGGCTTAGGCTGACAAGTGGCAAGTAACATTTATACCACACAAGTGCCAGGCAATGACCATCTCCAACAAGAGAGAAACTAACCATTGCCCCTTGATGTTCAATGGCATTACCATCACTGAATCCCCCACCATAAACATCCTGGGGGTTACCATTGACCGGAAACTGAACTGGATGAGCCATATAAATGCTGCGGCTATAAGAGCAGGTCAGAGGCTAGGAATCCTGTGATGAGTAACTCACTTCCTGAATCCCTAAGCAGTGTCCATTTGGCCACAAGGCACAAATCAGGAGTGTGATGGAATACTCCCCAATTGCCTGGATGAGTGCAGCTCCCCAACACTCAAGAAGCTTGACACCATCCAGGACAAAGCAGCCCACTTGATTGGCACCACATCCACAAACATTCATGACACACAGTAACAGCAGTGTGTGCCATCTACAAGCTGCACTGCAGGAATTCACCAATGCTCCTGAGACAGTGCCTTCCAAACCCACCTCCACTACCATCTAGAAGGACAAGGGCAGCAGATATATGGGAACACCGCCATTCAGAAGTTCCCCTCCAAGTCACTCAGCAACCTGACTTGGAAATATATCACTGTTCCTTCACTGGCGCTGGGTCAAAATCCTGAAGCTCCCTTCCTAACAGCACTGTGGGTGTACCTACACCACATGGACTGCAGCGGTTCAAGAAGGCAGCTCACCACCACCTTCTCAAGGGCAACTAGGGATGGGCAATAAATGCTGGACTAGCTAGCGAAGTCCACATCCCGAGAATGAATAAAAGTAAAAAATAAATAAAAATAACCAAGGACGGTTGATTTAAAGTAATTGGCAGAAGGATTAGAAGGGAGCTGAGGAGAAATTCTTGCATCCAAGGAGTGGTGAGGGACTGAAACTCATTGCATGAAAGGGTGGAAAATGCAGAAATCCTCATCATATTCAACAAAATACTTGGATATGCAATTACAGAGAAACGGAGCAGAGGTTGTAAAGTGGAATTTGGCTGGATTGCACTTTTTTGGCCAGCATAGGCATGAAAAGCAGAAAGGCCTCCTTCCACGCTGTAAATGTTCTTTTTTTTTTAATGATTCCATAATAACACCAAAATGAGGAGAGCAATTCTATGACTTGGATTTAAAGGGTAAAAGAGGCTAGTAGAGAGTGCTTTTTGTTTAAAGTAGAACACTCATTTCAGATTTCTTTTTCCTCAGCCACTTAGTGATGCCAATTCCATGAGGGGGTCAAGAACTTCTTAGAAAACTTCATTTGTTACAATGGGAGCTAGTGCCTGCGACTTCCCCTTGGAGACCATCCAGAGGCAACAAAATATGGAAACCAAATGTGCAAAATACTCCCAATGTACTATAACTCAATTTTCTCTCATTTTCTTTACTTCTCTTCTGAAGTTGGTGATTCATCTTGAAATACAATTTCAAGGCTAATAAAAGCCCTCTCATAATGCATTTAAGTGGCCAATCTTCCAGTCTGCATCAAATCAGGAAATGGTTTTGAGCATTAGAGGTCCCAACTGACTCACTGGAGTTTGGAAGAATTGGAGTTGATTTCAATGAAATATAAAAGATTCTGAAGGGGCTTGACAGGGTAGACATTGAGAGGTCATTTACCCTGGCTAGGGAATCTAGAACAAGGAGTGCAGTCTCAGGGTAAGGGGATCGATCATTCAGGACTAAGAGGTGGGGGAGAAAATTAATTCACTCAAAAGGTTGTGAATCTTTGGAATTCCCTACCCCCAGAAGGCTGTGGATGCTCCATCATTAGGTATATTCAAGGCTGAGATTTTTGGTCTCTCAGAAATCAAGGGAAATGGGTAACATGCAGTAGAGTGGAGTTGAGGTAGAAGATCAGCCATGATCGTACTGAATGGCTCAAGGGGCCACATAGTCAACTCTTGCTCCAATTTCTTATGTTCTGAACCCAATCCTATCCTCTGTATGTAATTGTCATAGTCCACAAGGGACCATAGGCATCTCTCTCAAGTAGTTATAGCTTGAAGGGCACCACTGTATGTCAAACTTGGCCAACCAGGAATCTCTCCCGCTCTTACTGCCTGCAATGGGCATGTTAGAAGGGTTAGCAGGTTAGTTATCAACCTGTTTGGCCAGATCATGAATGTTCCTTCTGTGGCCATCAAAGTCTTGGAGTAGAACTTGAACCCGTGGCTTCTGCCTCAGGGGCAGGGGCACTACTTACCAAGCCACAACACCTCTTTTGGCCCTGGCCTCACCTAATTTCTATACCAAGAATTTCTAATGGGAAAATCATTAGACAGCAATCAAGAACGAGAACCATCACATACTTTTCCTTCTCAATTATACTGAAACTAATCTTGGGATTTCCACCACTGGCCAGCTGAGATTGGTTAACTTGGCAAGGAACGAGGACCAAAGCTGTGACTTTTCTGCTGTGTATTGTTCAGAACCACAGTACAGACTTAACTTACCCTTTGAGCCAAAGATGCTGAGGGTTCTTATCCTGAAAACTTTAGTCTATTTAAGCCACACTATGGATAAATCAATAACTGGCAAAATAAAAAAAATATTTCCACAGCATCAATGGGTTCTCTGACAAGAAGGGTGAAAAGAAGAATCCTGTGAATTCTGATGACTATAGAGGCCAGTAGAAAATGCCCAGTAAGTTCCAGAGATAGGAATAAGTGCACATTAATGGAACACTACCTGGGGATTGAGGTAATTAAACAAAAGCTGTATTAAACATGTGGAATAAGGGTGGCCATTTTCTTCATCTCCCCCATTCTGATGAATGCCCTTCAAATCGGAGGAAACTTGGATATTTTGTATCAAATCAGCTGAAGTACAGGCTGCAGCCGTTTTCACTAATAGTCATTGAACATAATTGATCTGTTGAACCACTAGCTGCTCCAGCTATAGATTGCATTACCTGAGCTAATATAAATATATTAGGTATAATTTGTCATTATTGAAGGAATTCTGCATTTTTTTTAAATTAGAGTCCTTTGCCAAAGTCCTTCACAAGCAAGAATCTTATGTGGTCTTGTTATCAGTTTGCACAGAAATCATATACATCCTGACGATGGGCCATTGAACATCAAATTTAGATCTTTAGTTTCCAATCCCATATTGGTTGATGCTTTCTTGCCCCATATTGTTAGAACATCCAACCTCAAAATTAGAAATGCAGTTGAAGAGGAAGGCTTATTTTGAAGATCAAGAGGACACATAAGTCCATAGGCTTGAAAATATTAGCTCCAACATGGTGGGGTTAGTTACCTTAACATCTAAAGGCCTCTGAAGGTATAGGGTGAGCCCTTTATATAGTATTGAGAAGCTAGGGAGCTCCCATGGCTCACACAAAACTACAGAGGAAAAATCTGTAAGCGCTTTTCGATTCACCCTTTGGATGATGAACCTGATTTTAATAAAAAAAAGTGGAGGATGAAAAGAATGAGGATTAACTATTAGTTATTTTAACAAAATGGGGAACATTAACTTTTGACTATAACTTTTGGCTATTTCCTGTTATTTTTACATTAAGGCAAAGCAGTTGGTATTTTGCCAACCTATACTCAGTATATTTTAACACCTCTAACCTGTTTTAACCAGTTCTTTGATGAGTTCCTCCTTCATACGAATGTTGATGGCAAGCTCCCTTATTTTTTGCTTGGAATGAGCCACATCCATATCTGCAGTCTTCAATTTTTTCATGTTTAATACTTGGCTCTGACGCAGGCGGTCAGCCTCAGAGAAGGAATTTTGTTGTGTAGCTACATATTTAAATAAAATGGAAAAGAAATTTTACAATAAATTATACCAAACGCTTACACAGAACAAGCAGAGTTAGGTTAATGGTGTGTGGATGCAAAAATTTAGAGACAGCATCTTCCTAGAACTGAGCTTCATGGAGGAAGGCACTTTTGCTAACAAAAGAAAATCCGAGAACGAGTCCAAATGCATTGCCTTTGCACCTCATTGTGGACAACTGAAGCATAACATTGGCATAAATATGGGGATCCGTTGTTATGAATATAGTCTCCAAAACACAGAAATTAGTAGGCAATTCAATCCCTCGTGTCTATCCCAACATTCAATTAGATCATGGATAATCTCTATTTATCCATCTTTGACAGCCATAATCCTAGGTACCTTGATTTAATAAAATCTGTCAATCTCAGTTTTGAAAATTTCAGTTGCCACAATATCCATAGCTGGGATGGTGGCGAGGACGAATTCCAGGTTTTCACTACTTTTTTTGCGAAATTCCTCAAAGGCCTAGCCTTAATTTTAAGATCTGCCACAGTTTTGCCTGTTCACTTCATCTGTATATGCACTTTAGTAACTTCCTGCTCCCATCAACACAACTCACTGGGGCTCCTAACTTATTGCCATACACAAACTTCAATATACAACTCTCTGCTCCTTCATGCATGTCATTGATATATAAGGTGAAAAATTGAATATAGATTCTTGAGGAATTTAACTTGTCACATCCAATCAATCAGAGTACATTCCCATTATTCCCACTCTCTGTTTGCTTGTCCTTGTGATCAGGGTAATGATGCATGAAATGAAGAAAATCTAGAGAAACAAAATAATTTTAAAAATAAACAATTACTATTGCGGCACCTAACCCATTATACCCCTGATTAGAGTGTGTTTAATCTTCTCCAGTTGGGAAACTGTACCAATCCTCACCTGGATTAAAGAAAAGTTCTAGTTTTTTTAGGGCACTCATTACATCAAGCTATGCATGTACCTTTCTCTGATTCCAATTCGGTTTTGTTGTCACCATGTCCTTGATTGTCCATATGGAAGGCACTTTTTTTTAATAACTTTGTGTCATTAATCACACGGGCTTGTTTCTGAGTCCATGTCTGATTTTTTGAATGCCTGATGCAGCAGAAAAAAGCTTATAATTTGGTTTGAAAATGAAATCATTATAGGCATCTACCGCAAGCAAAATTTTATCACAAGAACATTTTGATACAATAAGCTACCTGTAAGTAATCAAAGATAAAAACAAAAAACTGCGGATGCTGGAAATCCAAAACAAAAATAGAACTACCTGGAAAAACTCAGCAGATCTAGCAGCATCGGTGGAGAAGAAAAGAGTTGACGTTTCGAGTCCGCTGAAGGGTCATGAGGACTTGAAACGTCAACTCTTTTCTTCTCCACCGATGCTGCCAGACCTGCTGAGTTTTTCCAGGTAATTCTGTTTTTGTTATGTAAATAATCAGATTCATTGCACACTAGACTTGAGTTATTGTCAGATACAAAGAGAGCATGTGTCTTTCTTTAGTGATCCTTGAATACCAAATCTAGTAAATTGTTCTGTGCCACCAATAAATTGTTTCAGAAGATCTGAGAAATATTTCATTAGGCAGAATTTTGCCCTGGTCAAGCAGACTCGGCGGGAAGCTGACCACTGTCCGCGATTGGAGCTGGACCACGATTTCACACTGGTGAGCCAATTAAGGTCCGACCAGTGTGAAACGCGAGCAGCAGTGCTCAACGCTGACTGTGCGGGCGAGGGAGGAGGGTGAGCATGAACTTCGAGCATACGTGCGGGTGGGCGCTTGAAAATCTCCCCTAGGCACAGAGCTGCCTCAGGGAGCTGAGCAGTTTTCAAAAAAATAATAAACTTTTTAAAAATGTCATAAAACATGTCCTCTCATGTGACTCTGTCAGGGGCATGTTATAAATGAAATGTAACATGTTTTATTTTATTTGCTGCTGGATACCTCATCCCGCCCATGGATGAGGTTTCCTAAAAAGTGAAAAGGCTGCTTGGCCTTTTCGCTTGCCTGCCAACCGTAAGGTTGGATGGGCAGCGAAAAATTTAAGTTAATTAATACTCTAATGGCCTTTATAGGCCTTCTAATTGTCGGCGGGTGCGCTGCTGACTCCTGCCGACAGAACTATCGCATGACTGCGCGTTGACGTCGGGACGCTCGCCCGATGTCAACTTGTGTTATTTTCCGCTTGAGTGGGCAGGGCACCTGCCTGCCAAGGTAAAAATTCTGCCCGTTGTCTTGATCACAAGTAATTTATTACTTAATTTGTATTTTTCGAACATCTATATTGTGAACACACAGATATATTGAAATATATATTTATTTGATTTCTTTGATGAGAAAGAGAGATGGTAAGGAATCCTCTTCTTGATTTACATCTGATTCAAATATTTCTCCCTCTAACTATTCTGAAGGTTTCGCTAAGCTTGTTGGCCTTTTTCCAGTCTCCTTGTAATAATTACCACTTCTCTCACCAAACTAAAAGTAGATCTACTGTTACAGTTAAGAATGCTGTTCAGCTTCTTGTCACAATGTTCTAAGATTTTCTTCTGGAGGAATAATAACACAGAACTCAAACGTGCAATGTAGAGCAAATTTTGTCAAAGGGTGATATCCACCATAGTTTCCAAGACTGAAATAAATTCACACCATCAATGTTGAATACAATTTGCTTTTTGGGATATGCAGACACCAAAGGATGTGTTTTCTAACTAATAACTTAGAGGGGGACCATGTTCTCAAATTCCTCTAGTTTTTATGGATGTTAGAACTTCTTAATTGAGTAGTTAATAGCTCAAATGTTTCCTACCTGGAAGCCTGTGCTTTTGTGTTTTCTTTCTTGTTTTCTTCATCATCATCACTATCATCAGTTAATTTATGACGAAGAACCTCATCATGCTCTTCAAGATGTCCCACTAACATTTGACTGCGTGTTCGAAAGCCTGCCACCACCCTATCAAGAGCGTATGAAGGGGGGCTTGTGTGCACCTGTCCAGCAATAGCAAGTGTCGTCAGTTAAATATCTTTGCAGATTCTGATGTCTCATTATATTGCAGATTCTACTGCCCAAGTTACCTATAAAAAGTCATCTATGTGACAGGTCCTGAATAGAGGATTTATTATTGCACTATTGGTGCATAAGTTGGTGTTAATGAACAGACAACACTATACCAAAATGGAAGTTTTTTTAAAGTGCACAGATGTATAGGCCATATACCTTAATGAAACTGAGTTTAGGATTTTTATCCAATAAATTTACAGCAACTCAAATTTTTAAGAGTTGGCAAGGTGCATACTGATAGTACCAAACAATAGTATTTTCTCACTAAAGCTTGTAAAAGTACCAGTATCAGTTAATTGGACTTGGACTCTGTGAATAAATTCAATGTTGTCATGCCCAGTGAGGAACACTGAAGAGAGTTGGCCTGTGCATGATCTGAGTGTACATTTGGACAGCTGCTAAATCCACCAGGGCATTTTTTAAGTGGCATAGTCATGTGAAGGTCTTGCACCAAATTCAAGAGCCATCTGTGAAATTAGTTAAGACTGGTTGCATCATGTGCTGCAAATGCTCATAGTAGTTTTTAGTATTCTAGAGCAGCCTAAACAACAGTTCTTCAGCTGATAGTTGCAGGCTGTGAAAAAAAAATCAGTAAATTTAAAAGAAAACTTACATTGCATTATGTAGAGCCAGGGCAGAAGAAGCTCTTCTCCTGATTCCAAAGTACCACCATTACTGGCCTGCGATCAAACCACCTCTCTTCCTCTTCAGCCCACCCCCACTCAGTACTTACCTGTCACCAAGTTCTATTGGCCTCAAGCGTCCTTATTAAGCATTCCATTCATTATGCACCCAAACTTTTAGCCCACTGCATGTACTTATACATCCTAACAGTTTATTTGCCTTGTTCAGTGAGCTTTCAAACTCAGCATTTTCCCTGATTTCTTACCTTGCATATTTACTATACTAATTTTTGCAGTGTTATTCTAGTAGATATTATTGTTGATCAACTACAAGTTATAAGTTTCAAGCAGCAAATGCTGAGGACATTAGAAGAACTGATTTAGAAAAAACATAGGTCCACCAGTGTGAGGGAACCTGAATTGGCCAAAAGTAGAAATCATGAGACTCTTGAAGCACTCACTACAGTACAATAAACTGACTGTTGAACACTTAGCACATTTGAAAAAAATATTGAAAAACACTTACAAATGTTAAAACCAGGGCTTATTTTAACTTGGGCCACCTGGAGGAAGCAAGGCGACAAGAAGCCTGAAAATGGCTTATCACTGAGTAATACAGCCCCTGGAGCACTGATGTAAATAGAGAGGCCTCGACAATATTAGACAGCCTGGAGACTGACTACTTGAAGAAGGTAACCAGGTCCTTTTAATATGCAAATTGGAGGCTTGATTGTCATAGGACCCCCATTGCAAATTTTGATGTGAGCTGGATGGAATGTGCGTCATGATGAGTCACTTCACTTTAAAATGCAGTACAGCAAAAAAGGGTAAGTTTATACTCATTTTTGTGGGACCATCAGGAGCTGCGGTGCTCCCGCAGGTTCCACAAGAATAATGTGGGTAGCTGCCGCTCCATATTCGCCCACTCCCCATCCCAACATTGTGCCAACTAGCACAAGTGAGTTGCAATGAGGCCAGGCTGTTCCCAGGAATGCACACAGAGACAATCATCAACTCGGTGAAAAATGCTCTTTAGTCTGCTGAAACTTATTGGTCTTCCAATGCAAAGAGCTGTCCTCAACCAAGTGTCACAGACTGGAACATTCCAATGTCCAGGACTATGTGTTGCGGGGTGCACTAAAGCTTTTGGCAGCCACCGCAAAAGTGCAATGGGAAAAGTCACTGTCTAAGACTTTTCAGCCATAGTGCAACGAGGGACTGGGAATTGTGTAGACCCCCTCAGGCTGTGTAACTCACATTGAATGTATACAGTAAATATTACATGTATCACAATTGCATTAAAGCACCTCAGAGTGCAACATGATCTATGTAGATAATTGAATATCATTGCAATTTCTGTGATGGCCATTTTGAAATGTTTTGTAATGTTCTTTTAGATATTTTATGAATAAGGTATATTTTTGCAAAAAAAAGTTTACTGTGAATGCGGTAATGAGTCCATCCCTCAAAATGCACCAGGTCTCCTTTAAGTGGAGAACATTGGCATCCCTTGGGTGGTTCAATCTATCCATCCATTCTTGAAAACAGGGATGGAAGTCATTTTCACTTTCGGATGGGTGGTAAACTGGGGATAGCAGAGGAGCCTCTTGCTATACATCCTGTCCAATTCTTTGTTCCAGTGAAGTGAATGGAAAGTAAAGTTGGACAGGCATACAACAGGTGGCTGGTGGGCGTGAATCAATTTTCCACTAGCACAGAGTGCAAATGACCCAGGCTGTTTGTGTTTTTATTTCACCTAAATATAATCATGTCACATCTAAGGTTTAATCATATGGAAGTATCATTTTATGTTTATAAACACATACCTTTCTGGAGTCTATGCTGGGAGTAGCTTGACTGGATTGTATTACATTGAAAGACTTAAGATGGATATTGGATAATGGCACACTGTGAGGTCTTCTTGCTGTGTTCACAGCTAAATCTACTCCTTCTGAACTTCTATGAATTGAAACCTTGTCAGTTTTAAGGAGCTGTAATTCTTCCTGGAGTTGATCCATAATAAGTTGTTGTTCAACCATTTTGTCATTCTGTAAATGTAGAATTAAAAAGAAAAAGTTAAAACCAAAATGAACTAAAGCAATCCTAATTTTCTACATTTTTCTCCCAGATTTTAAAATTAACATTTTGTCCTAGTTTTCAGGTATCCCAGACCTTATGACATTTCTTGACTAAAATAGTCAGATCATCTGACAGTACTGCGGTTGAGGAAATCAGCAAGAAATGCACAAGTGTCCCATGGGTTCTCCAATTTCCTCTTTCCCAGTGGGAAATCACCCATCCTCCATTCACTTTGTCATCCCCAAACCACTGGAGGCTAAGAGTGTGGAACATCATGTGTTGAGGACTATGGGTGCAATCCACATCTTGCTTATTTCTCTTAGCTTCCAGGTCAAGCAATGTGGGGCACAGACCATAAAAATGTGAAACAACCATCAATAGTGTTGAGTATTATCATTGGCCTGGAAATTAAGAAGTAACGAGTTGCATGTTTTCTTATGATTTTAATTGCCTTTCCCTTATTCTTTATACATTTCCCTCATTGTATGAATCAATAAGTCCTACTTTTATATGCCAATTAATTGACTGTGAAGTGTTTTCAGATGTACTGTTGGTGAGAAAGCTGCTATATAAATGCAAGCCATTTCCTTCTTTCCCTATCTCATGAAAAACTCAGAGACAAGGGTGCAAGATTCAGTGGCAAAAACATCGGTGGCCAGCTGTTAGGAACTACTTTCCCAAACTCAGAACTAAAATGTGCCAATGTAAAAGCAGCTTTTCATTCCTTCACTCCAAGCTGCATTCAAGTGCAGGTCTCAAGATGAAAGGAGTATTTGACCCACTAATTGATTATTCTTCCTCTTGAGTTCCTTGCCTGAAGGAAGATCCAACCCAATGTGCCATGACCTCCACCACAGGTAGGGCAAGGAGGCAAGTTTAAAATCTACCCCAACTGGAACGGGGATTGAACCCCCGCACTGCTGGCACCAATCTGATCCACATTGGCCATCCAGCCAACTGAATTAACTGCCCCCCTATAACTGCTGGCTCTGATTATCCTGCAGCAGTAGGAGCCCACCTGACTGTCAGTCAGAAAGCTGCCAATTAGGAGGCCGTATCCCGGAAGATTGTGCAGCCAGTCTCACTGCCAGCAAGTGCAGGCTCAGGGCCCCCATTTGGTCACGACCTCGGGGTTCCAAAGCCGGCTGGAACATCCAGCCCATTAACTCTCTTTCTCTCTCCACAGATGCTGTTATAATTTTCTGTTCTTATTCCACCAGCCAAGTCTGTTATAAATGAGTTGCATTGTATAATTACTTAGTTTCTGTTATCTTTCTGAACTTTATGTTCAGGATTTGCCTGCCCCAATCCACTTCTCAAAAGTTAACTTGGAAATACAATGCTGAGCATTTCAGGAAAAGCGATGGCTACAATGAGTGGCAAACATGGACTGGAATGTTTGGGTAAAAGCAAAACACTGCGGGTGCTGGAAATCTGAAATAAAAACAGAAAATGCTGGAAAAACCCAGCAGGTCTGGCAGCACCTGTGGAGAAAGAAACAAAGCCAACTTTTCGACTCTTCTTCAGAGCTGTTATAAATGTTTGCATGGCTGAACGCAGTTATTAAATCAGAAGTATCGTAGATCATGGCATATAAATCTACCTGATGTATAAGACAAAACCATTTTCTCAGGGCCATTAATCATGCTTTTGCATATACTTGGCATGTAAGTTGACCCCCACCCCACCATTTTCTGCTGCAAATTGCTATACTCCCAGTTGTAGGCTGCCTCAATTATTCACTCCAGTTACCTTATACTGTATGTTGGTGCATGGGCATCAAGCAGGTGATAAGGGCTGTGTTGTGAAGATATGCAGGAGTTTAAGACATGCCTACATAGAGCGGATCACACATGTCATGGCGAGTGATGAACAGAAATGAGACCTCCAGCAAAATGAAGTATGAAGCTGCTTTCAAGATAAAACTCATCAAGTAACTACTGCAGCAAGAAAATTTGATGTTAGTGAAAAACTTGTGCGAGAATGGAAGAAGGAAAAATCTGCCCTGAAGAAGATGTCCATGGCCAAATGCACCATCAGAACAGGCCAATGGCCTGAACTTGAGAAGCATGTATTGGATTGGGCCCTCGAAAAGCATCAGAATGGGTACATCGTCACCAGAAGTACAATGCATATATATGCACTTAAGTGGGCCAAGTCAAACCCTGAGTCCAGCAAATATTTCAGACCAACAACTAATTGATGTAGCTGCTAGATGGAACAAAACAGTCTTCTCCCGCAACACTAGAATATGACCAGACTACCAAAAGACCTTAATGCCAGAATTACCAGGTTCCAGCGATTCATCAACAGACAGCGGCAAGAACATGAGTACCCAATATGTCACATCAACACCACGGATGAAATGCCCATGAACTTTGGTATGCCCAGCAGCCAAACTGTGGAGTGGAAAGATCCATAAACAGTTCTAGTGAGAACAGGACATGAGAAGACAACATTCATGGTGGTACCAGCATACATGACCAGCGGAACAAAATTAAACCTATGGTAAATTCTCAAATGCCGATCATCGAGTTCCCTGCAAGAGTTTTTGTGATATCCATGACAATGGTTGGATGGATGAGGATGGAGTGAAATTATGAACTAATAACGTGTGGAATAGGCATCCTACTAGCTTATGTAAAGAACGCAGCATACTAGCGTAGGATGTGTTCAAGTTCCAAATAACTGGTGAGATCAAGGCGTCCCAAGTTGCAGTTACACCAGCGGGTCTGACATCCGTAGTTCAGCTTTTGGATGCATGCCTCAAAAGCCACTCATGGATCATGTTCGCACAGAATGGAATAGGTGGATGGTTGACAGAGAAAAAACCTTTACAAAGAATGGATATAGGCGTGCTACCCTGTTTGATGTTTCGTGTGGTTTCAGTATCATAGCCAAAGGGACTCATTGAATTGGATGAGCTCTGCATTGAAAGCTCTGAAGGCAATGAATTTGACGACTTCAAAACACTTTAGTTGTGGTTAAAGGTATCTTTGCACATTAATTCATTCAATAAACTGTGCCACATTAATTTAACACGAATTACCTTTGTTACGTTTTTTCCCCCTCACATTTCAAAGTGGCAGCCACCAACACCCAAACCAGTGGTTCACATTTTATACTTGGTGTATAAGTCAACTCCTTTTTTGGGAAGGATTTTTGGGGCTTTCAAAGGCCAACTTATATGCTGCGATCTACCATATATGCTCAATGAAACACTCAGAACCTTGATGTCAGTTTGGGAAACTGGTGAGAGTTATGGAAGGCTCTTGTACGCAAAATTCTATGTCTGTAGAACATCCGGAGTTCCTAACCATATCCTAGTTAATAGTTCGTTGCAATATGGGCATTCTGTTGAAAGTGTGATGAAGAAAAAAAGGAATAGAAAACTTACCTTAAGTTTAAATAAGTCGGAGTTCAGGAACTTCAGTTCCCAGCGGGCCTCAGACTTCTGCTCAGGCACTGGCCGGGAACTGGCCACACATGCGCAGATCGAGTCTTTTTCCGCTTTCGTGTCTCCTGTGCATGCACCAGCTGGGAGATGGTCGCACATGTGCAGTTCGTTGATTTCACGCATGCGCTGGCCAGAAAAGGGCCGCACAAGTGCAGTTCGTCCATTTTTATGTTCTTCAGCCGGAAACCGGCCTTGTGCACATGTGCAGAAGAAAAAGAATAAGAAAAGTGAAACAGTGCGAAACTGGAGGTCAGGTGACCCTAAGAGGAGTGCCATAGCAGAGAAGGCGTCCAAGGGAGCAGGACATGGGAAGAGGGACAGGGAGAGATCCCAAATCAAAAAGGTGGTCCCAAATAAGGGAGTGGGACAGAAACAGATCCTAGAAGACAGCCCTAGGTAAAGGACAAGGACAGATATTATAAATAGATCCTGTTAAACAAAGTTGAGAAAAAGGAGCAGAGAAATTGACTCTGAAGTAAAGAGAGAGAGCTGTGGGGAGCAGACTTGAAGCAAAGTGGGCTCGAAAAAAGCCCTGAAGATCCAACAGGGCAGTTGAAGGTTGCTGAATCCGTGCTGAGGGCCATACTGGAACAATGGTCTTCTGCTTGGCACAGCTCAAAATCTGAGTATGCTTGGAAGGTGAAGCATGAGTGAACTCAGAGATCTGACAGAAAGGAATCTTGAAAGGCAATTTTGAAACCCTAGAGGTGGATCCTTGTTGAAACCATCCGATTAGGAGCAAAGTTTGGAGAATTCCAAGGCAAATTTTCCAAATGTGGAGATTGGAAATCCTTGTGAGAAAGACAGAGTTTCAGTGAGAACAGTTGGTTTATGGTATGACAAGTGTCTGGGTGGGTTGTTGAGAAATCCATAGAATCTGCTTTGGTTGCATCTGTCATTTACTTTGGAGTGCGGTGTGCCTGACCACAGTTCATCAGTTGGTTCACATATACTGCACACTTACCCTGAATATTAGAGTATAAGATAGATGTGGTCAATTGCTTTGTCTATCCAAATTTGTATGTTTCTGTAAAGGTATAGCAGAGGTGAAGAAATGGTGAATACCTGAATCATTTTCTCATGTCTGTTTTGAGGTCTTTCCAACCTTTTAGACTGGCATAATATAGTTAATTTTTCTTGTTTAATAGATGTTTTATTCTTTGTGTTCATCAGCAGACTCCTGTGAATTTGTTCAGTAACTTACCTCCACAGTTTCCAAAAAAAAGCTAGGATGTACCAAACCCATGTCCAGTCTTATCAGCTAGGATCGTAACAACAGGAGCTTCATATTGCCAATAAATTGTATTCTTCTTAGGCTCCCCAGTTGAAGATGTGTTTATAGCATTAAATTCTTTTTGGAAGTTAAATGACACCATCACAAAAGGGGAGGTGGAATGAGTTGGATGATAGCTGGTAGGTTCAAAACTAAAGTGTTGAATTGTAAACTGACCAAAGTTGAAAGCCCTCTTTCAAGTGGTATTTAGATACAGAAGGTTTCACTACCAGGGTCATAAAATATATGAAACTGGATGAAAAACAAGGCAAAGGGAAATCACATGTTTTACTAAGTGACAGCTTAACTCAGTTGATTGTTTGCTGTCACGTGTCATTGCTGTCAAACCTGCATGTGGCTGACACACTTAAACAGAGGCCACCCCTTCCCCAGTTCAATTTTGGTTTGCTGTCTCATAATTTAGCAGATGCTGGCTAACTTGTTTTCTACGAGAAACCTAAGTAAAAACCAATGGGCGTTCGGACTTAAGATCCAGGATTATGGATTTATCAAACTGTTTAAAGCACCCACCTTTATTTCGCCTAAAGCGATATTATTTAGATGTGTTGAAAATAATTGATTAATTAATTTAATAATTTAACTAAAGGAGTACGTCATTAAACTCAAAGTGCTGGAAATACTCAGTAGGTCTGGTAGCAACTGTGGAGAGAGAAACAGAGTTGGCATTTCTAGTCAATGACCTTCAATTAGAACAGAAAAGTCATCGATCTGAAATTTTAATTTGGTTTCTCTCCCCTTAGATGCTGCTAGACCAGCTGACTGTTTCCACATTTGAGTTTTTATTCCTGATTTCCAGCATTTGCAAAATTTTGCTTCTGTACAGCAACAAACTTACTTGAATGTGACATCTTTCTTGAAATTCTGTTAAAGCTGACAAATATTCTTCCTTTTCCTGTTCCATAGCTTGTATCTGCTGTAGTGCATCCTTCAGCTCAGCTGCTTTTTGACTGAATAATTCCTCATCTGTAGCCAGGGAATCCTGAGAAAAATAAATAATCAGTAAAAATCATTCACTGCAAATTTCACCCATATCTCAATGAAGGATGCACAGTGAAGCTCACAGAAACCAATTGTTATTTGATAAATGGAAATTTGATGTGAAAATTTACATGAAAGCAAAAAATAAATTATGAAAATAATTTCCATCCTTACATGTGTGGAAAGGCCTCAGTAATGAACAATTCCTTTCTATTTTGTCTGAGCCAGTGACAAAAATACTTATTCAGTTATTTGCTAGTTGACAATTGGCAACATATGCATGAAATTAACTTAACTTTTTTAGCAAGTTCAAAAGTGAATTTATCACTTGAACTATAGATGGAATAAATGAATTCAGAGTTTTATGTCTGACCCGATCGGGTGTGAAATGGGTGGGCGTGTGCCTGACCCAATTGGGTGTGAAATCGCGAGAGATGACGTCGGGCGAGCATCCCAATGTCATTGCACACTGGCGCGATATTTTGCTTGGGGCATGCGTAAAAGTCAGAAACGTGCCCGCTGACAATTAGGAGGGCAATCAAGCCCATTAACGGCACAATTGTCTGCGATTTTTCATGGTCTGTCCAACCTTGGTTGGCAGGCGGGTGATTCAGCCAGGCGGCGTTTGCATTTTTCATCAAACCTCATCCAAGGGCGGATGAAATCTCTGTCAGGAAATTAAATAAAAATAAATATCTGGGGACAGCATTTTTATGAGATATGCTTTCAGGTGTTTGATTGTGATGCATGGACTTTTTTTGCAGCTTTTTACACCTTTATTTCATTATTTGCAGGTCTGCAGCTCCCTGATGCAGCTGTCTGCCTTCAGGGAGCTCTCTCGCAGCGCTCACCTGCATCCACGGTAACATCATTGCCCGCCCTCTTCTTGCCCCTACCCTAGCAGCGCTGAGTTTATCAGTGCGCGTTTCACACTGGCTGACCATTAATCATGGTCAGGGTGCAATCGCGGTCCATTTCTTGGCCGCTCCTGGGCCCGCCGATCGCATGCACCCACCAAGGGTAAAATTCAGGCCATAAAAGGTACAATGGCTAGAATTTTCCATGCCAGGATTAAGTCCCATGGCGGGGACAGAAAATCGGAGTGACTTCTGCTGTAGAGTGGGGCAGGACAGCATGCCGAATCGTGTGCTGCTCTCCTCATTATGCAGCAGCGAGGTTTGCGTCAAGTCTCGCGATGGGGTGGGCAGGAAGTTATGTGCCCCACTTTCATGTCCGGGCGCCATATTTAAAAGACATCCTGACAGCCATTTATTCATCGTGCCAGGACTTTAGGAGACAGAAAATGGCTGTGAGAAGGCAGCAAGCTCCAGCCCCACGCTTCAGCGATGCCTCCCTGGAGAATCTCCTCCAGGTTGCCGAAGTCAGGCAGGATGTCCTCTTTCAAAGGCATGGCAGCAGGAGGCGCACTTGTCTGAACACAACCTAGGAGGAGGTCGCCAAGGTGGCCAGTGCCCATGGGGTCCAAAAGAGGACAGCCCTGCAATGCAGGAAATGGAAGAATGATCTCATCTGCTCTGTTAGAGTAAGTGAATCTTCTACTCACTCCAAACTCACAACACCACTCATTTTGTAGTTCTGTCATGGGACGTGGGTGCCAAAGACCAGCATTTGTGTGGCCCATCCCTAAATGCCTTTGAGAACACGGTGGGGTTCTGCCTTATTGAACTGCTGCAGTCTATGTGGGGTGCTATTAGGGAGGCAATGGCAGGATTTTGACCCAGCTACAGTGAAGACACAGCTATGGTATGTGGAGTAGAGGGCAACTTGCAGGTGCTGCTGCTCCCATGTGTCTGCTGTCCTTGTCCTTTTAAGTGGTGGGGGTCACGGGTTTGGAAAGTGTTGTCAAAAGAGCACTGGTGACTTGCTTCAGTCCATCTTGTACATGGTGCCACTGATGCCACTGTGCGTCGGTGGTGGAGGAAGTGAGTGTTGAATGTGGTGGATGGGGTGTCAATCAAGCAGGCTGCTTTGCCTTGCATGGTGTTGAGCTTCTTGAAGGTTCATGGAACTACACTCATCAAGGCAAGTAGAGTATTCCATCATACTTCTGATTTGTGCCTTATACATGTTGATCCAGCTCTGTGGAGTCAGGAGGTCACTTATTAGCCACAGAATTAGCAGCCTATGGTCTGCTCTTTCATCAAACATGCTCACAATCTATCCATATGTCTTTAAGCAGGAGAAGACAGCCCATAACAGGGAGAGAGAGAGAGAGAAGATGGGAGGTGGGATGCCTGAACTCAAACCCCTCACTCAATTTGATCAGCAGGTGAGGAGTTTGAGCTGTCAGGTGAGGATCGAGACCGTGCCAGTGCCAAGGGCAAGGTCGGCCTCTCCCAAGAATCTAGTGAGGAATCATGCATTATTCCGAGAACTTCAGGAAATCAAGGTGATTGATGCATGCGACGTTTGAGCCAGCCTTGGCAGTCAGTCATTCTCTCTTTTCTCCATTCCAGGTGCCAGCAGAAAGAGAGGGAGGCCAGCCTCCATCCCCGAAGTAAGCCCCAGACCCCAGGAGACCTTGGAGGAAGATGATGACTACTTCATACCTCTAGAGCTGTCACAGCATTCACCTGCACCATTCAACAGCCCAGAGACACACACCTCAGTCGGTCATATATCTAACTTAGGCTCGGGGTCACACTCTGATAGTCACCTCTCAGATGTATCCACAGCAGGAGGGGGCAGTGACAGCCAAAGTATCTGGCACTCAGAACTGCTGGAGGACAGGCCCCTTCTTAGTCAGAGTCAGATGACAAGCCTCTGAAAGTGGCCTGAGAAAAGATGCTGGAATGTCAAAGACATGCACGGGAAGTTCAGTCAGGGCTGTTTGCGTGCTCTCTGATGTTGTGCCTCCGGCATTTCAGTACGGGAAGTCACCATGGGTATGATGACGGACACCACAGACACCTTGGTCCAGCAGGATTCACAGTTTATGCCAGCTATGTTCTCAGACCTGCACTCCAAAGCTTTAGCTATGGGTGTTTTCAGCAGTGGCTAGGTGAGAGGGGAAAGGGACACTTTGGCCAACCACCAGGTGCCCCTCTTCCTCAAGGAGTCAGAGAGGGGCCTCTCTGGCACCCAAAAGGGAGGAGGAGTGTTTTGCAGACACACCATGGGCATCCACCAGGGCCACTCCAAGGGTGTCCAAGTGTTCCCAATCCCCTCTGCCTGTGACCCCATCAACTTCAGCTACTCAAACTGTGGAGGGTGCACCTGCCCGAACAAGAGACTCAAAGAAGTGTGGGACCCTCTAGGCCTCGGACCTCTAAAGGATACCTGCCAAAGTCATCACAGACTAGAGGGCATAATAGTCAGCAAGCTGCCTCCACCTCTGCTGCGGATGTTGTGAACACACCCAAATGAAGTGGGAGAGTTAGAAAAAGTAAGAGGTATCGAATGGGTACTGGTGGCAGGGGTGTACAATCATTGTCTGTGGTTTTGGCACTGGTAAATATGTTAGCCTGCACTGATTAGAAATCCCCTGAATTCATTCTTGCTGCTGGTTGCAGGTGAAAGACATCCCGAGACCAAGGATGGATCCTCCAACCCCTAATACATGCCTGTGCATGGAGACATTGCTCTTTGACAAGGGTGATGACAGCCATGTGTGACAAGCCTCCCACTCACACTCTTCCCCTTGCCTCCACTACTCTCAAGGCTTCTATAGAGAGACCTCGGCCTTGTCATAATAGAAAGATTAACCGCATGAATCCTTGTCAGGCAGGCCCTTTCCCCCCAGGAGGATGGAGGTTTGCAGTCGTGAGTTGGCTACCATTCACCTTCCTTCCTTCCTTTCTTCCTTAACTCTGAATGTTGAGAGTTTCTGACTCAACCACCCTTTCAGGCAGTGAGTTCCAGAATCCCACCACACTCTGGGTGAAAACATTTCTCCTCAACTCCCCTCTTAACCTTCTTCCTCTCACCTTAAATCGATTCCCCCTGGTAATTGACCCCTCTACTAATGGAAAAAGTGTCTTCCTATCCACCCTATCTAGGCCCCTCATAATCTTATACACCTCAATCAGGTTCCCTCTCAACTTTCGTTGCTCCAAGGAAAACAACCCCAGCCTATCCAATCTTTTCTCATAGCTCAAACCCTCCAGCCCAGGCAGCATCCTGGTAAATCTTCTTTGAATCCTCTCCAGTGCAACCTCATTCTTCCTATAATGCGGCGACCACAACTGCACGAGGTACTCCAGTTGTGGCCTAACCAGCTTTTTATACAGTTCCAGCATAACCTCTCTGCTCTTGTATTCTATGCCTCGGCTAATAAAGGCAAGTATCCCACATGCCTTCTTAACCACCTTATCTACCTGCCTTGCTACCTTCACGCATCTATGGATTTGCACACCAAGGTCCCTCTGAACTTCAATACTTTCCAGAGTCTTACCATTCATACGGCAATCCCTTGCCTCGTTAGCCCTCCCGACGTGCATTTCTCACGCTTTTCTGGGTTGAATTCAATTTGCCACTGCTCTGCCCACCTGACCGTACCATTGATATCCTCCAATTTTTGCGTCATCTGCGAACTTCTTGATTATACCCTCTACATTTAAGTCCATTTACCATTTATGTACACTACAAACAGCAAGGGCCCCCAGCACTGAGCCCTGCGGAACCGCACTGGAAACAGACTTACAGTCACAGAAGCATCCGTCTACCATCATCCTCTGCTTCCTGCCTCTCAGCCAAATTTGGATCCAACGTGCCACTTTGCCTTGGATCCCATGGGGTCTTACTTTCTTGACCAGTCTGCTATAAGGGACCTTATCAAAAACCTCATTAAACTCCAGTAGACCATATCAAATACATTACCCTCATCAACACTCTTGGTTACCTCCACAAGAAATTCGAATAATGTGTCAAACATGACCTTCCCTTAACAAATCCACACTGACCATCCCTGATTAATCCGTGTCTCTCCAAGTGCAGATAGATTCTGTCCCTCAGAATTCTTTCAAGTAACTTCCCTACCACCGAGGTTAGGCCGACTGGCCTGTAATTCCCTGGTCAATCCCTTCCTCCCATTTTTAATAATGGGACAATGTTAGCAGTCCTCCAGTCCTCTGGCACCTCACCTGTGGCCAGAGAGGATTTGAAAATTTCTGCCAGGGCCCCGGATATCTGTTCCCTTGCCTCCCTCAACAGCTTGGGATACATCACATACAGGCCTGTGGACGTATCCACTTTTAAGGCCACTAAACCCGCTAGTACATCGTCTCTCTCTATGCTAATTTCCTCTAATATTTCACAGTCCTCCACTCTGATGTCTATACCGGTGTCATCCTTTTCCATTGTGAAGACCGATGGAAAGTATTCATTGAGGACTGCACCCACGTCTTCCTTGTCCACACACAGATTACCTCTATGGTCCCTAATTGGCCCTACTCTTTCCCTAGTTATTCTCATGCTCTTTATATATTTAAAAAACCCCTTTGGGTTTTCCTTTATTCTAGCCACCAGTGCTTTCACATGCACTCTCTTAGCTTTCTTAATTTCCTTTTCAATTTCCCCTCTGCACTTTTTATCCTCCTCTAAGAACTCTGCTGAATTGAGCTCTCGGTATCTACCATAAGCTTCTCTTTTTTTTAATCCTAAACTTTATGTCCCTTGACATCTAAGGTTCTCCACACTTGGTCCCCCACTTTGTCTTTACGGGAACGTATTTGCCCTGTACTCTCACTATTTCCTCCTTGAATGCCTCCCACTGCTCTGACACAGTTTTATCTGCAAGTAGCTGCTCCCAATCCACTTGGGCTAAATGACATCTCATCTTAGTAAAATTAGCCTTTCCACAGTTTAGAACTTTTATTCCTGGCCCAATCTTATCCCTTTCCATAACTAACCTAAATCTAATGAACTGAGTTATGGTCACTATCTCCTTAAACGATACAATGGGAAACCTTCATCTGATCACTCTGACATCACACATTGACATGTCACACACAGACTGGAAGTGGCAATGTAAATTTGAAACCAATTGTGGACATCAAGAGCTGAATTCCTTCAGGCCCTTGGAAAGTGAGGGGGAAGCAAATTCTGGAAAAAGATGTCGGGTTGGCTTGCCAATGAGTTCCACCATCCAGCTGCATTTCCCAAAACTGACTGATGCTGGCAACTTGCGTATCAGCAGTAGGATGTCAATCAAGGTTGTTGAGCGATTAATTATTGGCAACTTTCACATCAAACAGCAATTTTGCTGGTGCCATGCAGGCTCCCTGCTGTGTCAGCACCCTGGCACCCAAGAGGCAGCTTCATAGCAGGAAGCTGGAGCTGCATGAATGCTGAAGCGGTTTTGAAGATTACTAGCAGAAAATGACAAGACAGCTGAATTCCCATTTCATGGCCTTGCCATTGAGTAAGGATTTCCTGGATACAGATGTCTCCGAGCATCTGTGGCAGCTACTCCCCTCCATTTCTTTCCTGCTGCTCTTGCTGCTTGGCCCTCAGTAGCATTCTTACTGGTGACAATGAGGGCTACCAGTTTCCATTTCAGTGGGCTGTATTTACCTCCTGCCTCTGGAATGCACCCACCACCCTAACTAAGCAAACAGAGGTGGCTTGCTAATTGGATGCTCCCTGTAAAATTAAGCCAAAATTCACTGTGGCATTGAAGGAAGTGAAAATGCGGAAATGGTCCTGTGTCCTAAATACTTTCTGAGCTGGGAAAATTCAGCCCCAAGGTTTCATTACAATTCATTAGATCCTTCTTTCTTCTTGCCACTTTTCTCCACCATTTCTTCTCATCAACTTTCTTGAGATCTTGTAGGTGTATAGTTCCACGGTCATGTGTTAACTTTTGCTACTTCAGCCATTAATTATGTGTAAACTTTCACCATGAGTGTCAGCAAACTATTCTATCATGAGGAATACAAGATCTTAGATGACTCCTGGCCTCAATTGATGCCAACACTTGCAGTGTCAGCAGGGTTTTCCAGATAGTGATCAGAAGATGGAGTCCTTCTCCAATCCTGAGCTGATAATATGAGCTAATTTATCACAGGCCAGAGATTCTACTCAAAACCCTCCTTATGACTCAACTACTGACTAAACTAATAAAAGAGTAAATACAACATAATTTTGGTACTGAAGCAAATATACATTCTATTTTTGCATACACAAAGGCATCCTCTAAGCTAAGACCCATTTTAAATCAGGTCTTTATCTAATCCTTCCAAAAAGGCATCTTTTGAAAATCTTGAGTCATGCCTAGATTTTTGTGCACAGGACACAAATTCAAGAACAATAGACAACACAAAACTTGGAACTATTGTGAACTGTGAGGAGGATAAAAGTACATATACAGGTCGATGGAATGAGTGGACAAGTGGCAGATGAAATTTAATGCAGAGAAGTGTGAAGTGATTCATTTTGTAGGAAGAATGTGGAGGGACAATACAAAATAAAAGGGTATAATTCTAAAGGGGATGCAGGAGCAGAGAGATCTGGGGGGATATGTGTGCACAAATTTTGAAGGCGGCAGGATAAGTTGATGGAGCTGTTTACAAAGCATATAGGATCCTGGGCTTTATAAATAGGGACAGAGAGTACAACAGCAAGGAAGTTGTGATAGATCTCTGTATAACACTGGTTCAGCCTTAAGTGGAGTATTCCTTCCAGCTCTGGGCACCACACTTTAAGAAAAACGTGAAGGCATTAGAGAGGGTGCAGAAAAGATTCATGAGAATGGTTCCAAGGATGATGAACTTCAGTTGCATGGATAGGTTGGAGCGCCTAGGGCTGTTCTCCTTGGAGAAGATAAGGTTGAGAGGACATTTGGCAGAGATATTCAAAATCATGAGGGGACTGGACAGTATCGATCAGGCTTGTCCAACCTTTTCTCGTTTGGGGTGGGGGGGTGCTGCGGTGGGCACATTTCAATTTTTCTCACACTCGGGGGCTGATGAGCAAATTTCAGAAAGAAAAGCATGAATTTCAAAATAAATGCTGGCGTATGATTAAAAACAACTTGCTGAGCAAAAAAAATTCCAAGTGATAATTTAAAAATGAGTAATAAATAAAGACGACTATTCGAGTGTGAAAGGGTGAGAGCGTGCATGCCCAGCTCACTCCGAGGCTCAAGGTGCTCACTCATTCACCCTCACCCACTTGGTCAGTGCCTATTGGTGTGTGGGGGTGAGGGTGAATGAAAACCTTGCGGCTGGGAGTGGGCCAGACACATACTGTTCTCCTCCCCATCAGCCCTCTCTCTCTCTCACTCACACACTCCTTCATGCTCTCTTTCACAAAGGTGTGCATTCACTCTCCCTCTCTCTCTCTCATGTGCACTCACCCTCCCTCTCTCTCTCTTTCATGCATGCTCACCCCTCTCCCCCTCTCACACACATGCGCTCATCCTCACACACGTGCGCTCACACTCTCGCTCTTTCACACGCATGCACACAGCCTCACCCACCCACCCTCAGGCGCTCACTCTCCCTCACACTCACAAAATCAGCTTGGGAGTAGGGGTAGGTGTGATGCGAGCTGCAGAGAGGCCTGAGGCTTAGCGGCGCTCAAACGCAGGTGCCTGCTGAGGGGAAGGCTGAGAGTCAGGTTACGTGGGAGGGTGGGGGGAGAACAGGTGGGATGTGGGGAATACCAGGGAAGAACTGGGGGAACACAGCCAGGCCAGAGCACCAGCAGCTGGAGGAAATTTCAGAAAGAAAAGCATGAATTTCAAAATAAATGCTGGCGTATGATTAAAAACAACTTGCTCAGCAAAAAAAAATTACAATTGATAATTTAAAAATGAGTAATAAATAAAGACGACCACAACCGGGCCAGAGCATCAACAGCCACGGGAAAGCATGGTGAACGTGTGCTCCAAAGTCTCTCTCTCTCTATCTTCAAATACTCGCAGTTGTTGGTGTACGCTGCTCCTCCAATCACAGTCTGTTTCACTCCCATGGTTGATGCGGATAGACTCAATTTGAGAGTTTAGCAGCAACAAACACAGGAGATAAACAGGCTGCGATTGGAGGAGCAGGACCCTAAAGAAATCTTCAAAACGCACTGAGCCAAATTACTGGCATTTTCAACAATCGTTCCGGGGGCCACATGGAAGGGCTTCGAGTTGGACAAGCCTGGTATTGATAGAAACAAACTGTCTCCATTGGTGGAAGGATCGAGAACCAGAAGACACAGCTTTATATAATTAGCAAGATTTAAGTAACAGCCTGGAAAAATTTCAGTTTTGCTTCCAATGTCCACCCCGCTATCACCCTCACATGGTCCATCTCTGACACTTCCTTCCCTTCCTTGACCTTTCTGATTCCATTTCTGGTGATAGACTGTCCACCAATATTCATTACAAGCCCACTGACTCCCACACCTACCTCCACTACAGCTCTTCACACCCTGCTTACTGTAAGGACTCCATCCCATTCTCTCAGTTCTTTTGCCTCCGTTGCATCTGTTCTGATTATGTCACTTTCCAAAACCGTGCTTCTGGTATGTCTCCCTTCTTCCTTAACCGAGATTTCTCCCCCTTTGGGGTTGACAAGGCCTTTAACCATGTCTGATCTATCTCCTGCGACTCTACCCTCACACCTTCCGCTCCCTCCCAGAACCATAACAGGGTCCCCCTTGTCCTCAATTTTCACCCTATCAGCCTCCTCATTCAAAGGATCATCCTCCACCAACTCCAGCATGTTGCCACCACCAAACGCATCTTCCCCTCACCCCCCTGTCAGCATTCCATAGGGACCGTTCCCTCAGAGACACCCTTGTCCATTCCTCCATCACCCCCAACACCTCATCCCCTTCCCAAAGCACCTTCCCATGCAATCGCAGAAAGTGCAACACCTGCCCCTTTAATTCATCCCTCCTCACCGTCCAAGTGCCCAAACACTCCTTTCAGGTGAAGCAGCGCATCACTTGCACCTCCTTCAATTTGGTCCACTGCATTCGCTGCTCCAAATGTGATCTCCTCTACATTGGGGATACCAAATGCAGGCTGGCTGACTGCTTTGCGGAACACCTCTGGTCTGTCCGCAAGCATGACCCAGACCTTCCAGTTGCTTGCCATTTCAACACACCATCCTGCTCTCATGCCCATATGTTCATCCTTGGCCTGCTGCAATGTTCCAATGAAGCCTAATGCAAGCTGGAGGACAGCACCTCATCTTCTGACTAGGCACTTTACAGCCTTCCAGGCTCACCTTTGAGTTCAACAACTTCAGACAATGAAGTCTCTTCTCTGTCCTCACCGCTTTTTTAATCCCCTTTTTTCTACATTCATTTTTATTTTTTATCCGCTTATTTTTATTTTTATTCATTTTATCCCCCTTTTTAATCATCCCTTCTATCCCATTTTTTATCCTATTTTTCCCCACTCCATCCCCAATAGGGCCATCTGTTACTTGTTCTTTCACACAATGCTATCCTTGTTCTGTAATTATCACATTCTGCTTTCTTACCTTTACGCCATTATCAGGACCTTTTTTAGCCCTTGCCACTACCATTAACACTCCCTTTGTCCTTTAGTTCATGACATCTTTGTCAATCTCTCCTTTGTCCCCACCTATCGCTGGCCTTCTAACCAGATCCACCTGCCCCATGCCCCTTAAACAGTATAAATTTCATCACATTGCCACTTTTCTTCAGCTCTGAAGAAGGGTCATACAGGCTTAAAATGTTAACTCTGTTTCTCTCTTCACAGATGCTGCTAGACCTGCTGAGTTTTTCCAATACTTTCTGTTTTTACCACTCTCTTTGACTTTTGCATCATGAAATATTTTGTTAGTTAAACTTTTCTACCCTTCACACTATTACATATCTTCCCTTTTGTTCTTCCTGCCTGTCATGAAGCTATTAATGTATATAATATTTTGAAAAATATTTTTCTTTTAAAATAGAGGTTTAGTCTGTGGGCGTGTCTTAATTATACTAAAGTCAGCCAGTCTGGATGCTTTGATATGTATTAGTTTGAGATGTAACAGAGAAGTAGAGTGTATTTGCATTTTTTGAATAGAGCATTCAAGAAGTGGGGTGAAAACTTGATGCCTTTCTAACAGCTACCAAACAATATGTTTACATTACTATTAAAATTGGTACAATGAATGGGGTTTCATTGTTAAAAGGTAAAGTCCAAAGAGACTGGTGAGACAATGAGAATTTGAATTCAATCAGTGGAGGTAGGTATAACTTCAGTAGTTTTCAGGTGTGCAGGCAGAGGCAATGTAAAATCAAAAGGTAGCCTTAAGCCTCCAATCAGTTCCATAGGATCCAAAGTGCAAAGAACCTCATATTGAAATCGTAAGGTGAAAATGCTTTGTCTGGTGTTTGGTTAAGTCTATGGGTTGCCTTAATGGAGATTAGTTTGGAAATTTGTTAAAAGTTACGATAGTAGTAATTTGTAGCCATGTGTATGTTAACCTGTATAAATTAATAAAATGTTTCATTTAGTTTAATGTAAAGCCTCGAGAACTGGTGGTCTGATTCCTGAATTTAGAGTTGCATCTTAAACATAACACTTAAAATTATAGGTTATGACAGTTGTTTAAAGTTTCCCTCTGGGAATTTTAAATAATTCCACTTTACCAACTACATCCTCCTACCTCCTCCCACTTCTACTGTCTTAAAAACTCTTACATTTTTATTTTCCTCCTGTTCTGATCAAAGATCATTGACCTGAAACTGTTCCTCTCCAGATGCTGCCTGACCTACTGTGTACTTCCAACCTTTTTTGTTTTTATTTCAGATTTCCAGCATCTGCTGTACTTTGCTTTTGTAACAGTTCATCAGAGTTCTACTAACATTCTGTGAGCCACTGCCACCCAGGTTCCTCCATCCTTCTGACCTTCTGACTTGCAGCTAACTTGGCATTAAAGCTGGTAGATTTACACCAGCAAGTGCTGCACTGGGATAGCCTTTTAGGGCATGGAGTTCACTGGGGCACGGAAAGAGGGCATTGCCTTTTAAATGGTTCATGCTTTCTGTCCATTCTATGCCAGGAGTTAAATTCTCCCCTATATTCTTACATTTATTCATCACTAATATTTTTGTCCTATTTTGTCCCCTTGCTGGGGTATAGTTCAAAGGATACTGGCCATCATCTTGTATTCCTCCCAAGAGTTCATTTTTCACCTGTAAGTCTCAACAATAAGAACCATTAGGGTATTTGACTACAGGAGACACCAGGTGACATGAGGATAAATTGTTGTGAAAGGGGAAAAGCAGTCAGGTAGGGAGTTACAGTCAAAGAGGAAACGATGGTGAATGACGTAGCTTGTGAGGATAAACAATGAGAAATGTGGCATGCAGCTATGGGATAAAGGGGGGCACAGTGGTTGTGCGTGCTGCAGGAAGATTTAGAGCAAAATTCTTGTTTATTGTGGGATGAGGTATGGGTTACAATTTCAGTGGGATGAGGCTGAATGTTGCTCAGTTTAGGGGGAGTTTGAGGCCTCAACAACGGCTCAGTGTGAAATGGAGGGGAAGGGGGTTGTAGAGAGTTTGGGTTGTGTTATTGACTGTAAATTAATTAAGAACTTAGTGCACCAAGTTTTCATTTATCACATTAGAACCTTATTCACAATTTAAGGATTATTACACTCTTAAATTGATATCTTATTTAAGAACACAGGAATAGGAATAGGCCATTTGGCCACTTGAGTAGTTTCTACCATTTAATTAGATTTAGATTGGTCTGTAGCTCAACTCCAGTTACCCACCTTCGTTACCAAGAAACATTTGTTGGTCTCAGACTTGTGGGAAAAACTGAAGAAAGTGCCTTTTGGTGGCCAATGGTTATAATTCAATGAAATAGGGAGACCTAAATCCATTGGAATCAAATGGGTGTATTTCAACTCAAGTCTTGATTTCCTTTCTATAATCTCGAGGAGCAAGAAGGAAAAAAACAATAAAACTTGGAAATGACTGTTACTGGTCTGAACTGGAGTCCCATTTTAAGGTATTCAAGACTAGTTTGGACCAGTACCAATCATTTCCAAGTTTTACGGGTTTTTCCTTGAGTTCAGGGTGCAAATTAATAAGAGCTGTTCAGCTGTTGTCTGACAGAGTCTGTCAGTGAGTGTTTCTGTGAAACCAGCTGTGAACAGCATCTTTTGTGTGTTAGATAGCAACCTGTGGCCATCAGTCATTTTGAAATTCATTAGTAGCATTCAGCTGCATACTCAAGCTTGAAAATTTGCCAATCTGAAATCTTATATCACCTGGCCCTTGAAGATGAGAATTAAAACTAATTTTTTCCTGCCAACTGAAAGGAGTTTGAAAGAAGAACTTTGATTTAGAATACCTTAAAATGTGTGCATTTCAGATATCCCTACTTTGCATTGTTGTCCTGAACTCTTTGGCACAGTGTCCAATTTGCTGTTAATCATTCCAAGGTTTTTGCCTGCATTAGTATAGGAACAGTGTTTATCACGCTGTTGTTGTGAATGCAAGGTTGGAAAGATGAGTATGTTTTGGGGCTGTCTCTTTAATTCAATGTGAAATGGAGGAATGAAAAGAGTCACATGTTCTGCTATGATTTCTGCCCAACAACAAGCCAGTGTGGCATGGTTACCATGGGGACAGGGATGGTCCCAGGACTACTGAAATATATGTGCTGAATTTTACACCTAAAAGCAAAGAGTAACTGGGCTAACTATGGACAGACATTCCGTCTCTGAGATTTTTGTACAGAAAGGGAGAGAGAGGGAGACATCACAAAGAGGGGCAAAAAGCTGTAGTTAGTGTGGTCAGAGAGAAGGTAGCTGGCTGCTAGTTGTTCGCGAGTTACTAGGCAGGGTTCAGGAGGAAGTACAGATTCTGGCTGAAGAGGCCTGGAGTCTCCAGGAATTGAATATCAATCTTCTAGACACTGCTGTTTGCAACCTTGGAGAAAAGTCATCAGGGCATTAAAAAATATTTTTTTCAATTTTCTTTGAACACTTCTCTTTACCAGATATAAAAATATTGAAAATTGGGGGCGGGGAGGAGAAAGGCTGATTGGCTGACAGTCAAGCATCATCCATAGACGTATTAGCTGACAACTGGTGAGAGCTTGGGGGAAAGTCATGTGATGAAATCTCCATGCATTTAATCACAGTTGTCAACTTTATTGAAGGGATACATCTTGTGGCAATCTAAAATCTCTGGAAGGTTTGCCCTGGCAACCTGGGAGTGGAAATCGCTGGGGTGGGCCTTAACGCTGGTAGTCATTTGGGAAACTCTCCAAAAACTGAAGAAAGTGCCTTTTGGTGGCCAATGGTTATAACTCAATGAAATAGGGAGACCTAAATCCATTGGAAGCAGGAAGTGGCTGTGGACTATTTCCTAAAAGACTGTAATCCTGTGGAGAGCATGTTATAATGTATATGTGCACGGTGTGGGGTATTGATCGCATTAAAGCATTAAGGGTTAACTTTTCTATAGCTTAGAGTTATTAGCTCCTTTCTAGGTAATTTTTAGTCACTGCTGCTTTTAGTTGGTTCTTTACAGTAAAAGTCTTAAAACTCGAAATATTGTCATGCAATTCCTTTAAGTTGGTCAATGAGAATTTATATCATTCTACGGGGATCATAACACAGCGAAGAACAACTTCAAGACATCAGTCTTGTGTTTGTATTTTACTAGTTGATTTCTTGATTTCCTTGCCCTCTTCACATAATTTACTTGCTCCATGCCATTAACTATCATTTACTTCTAGGAGATCACCTCTTGAATTCCCCTTGAAAGTCACATTTCTTCATTCTTTCCTCATGGCTATATCTCTGACAGCAGGGTTCAGCCTCATAGCTCTTTCCTGCATAACCTTGAGCCTGCGAATGTCTCTCATATATCTCAATCACTCAGTTGTGTTCTGACTATACAGTTCAGCTTTACATAGAATTACATTCAGTATATAGCACAAAGACAGGCCATATGGCCTAACTAGTCAACGCTGCTCCTTATACTCCACATGAGTTTCCTCTCATTCCATCTACCTCATCCCAACCTGTTGCATATCTTCCTATTCCATTTTTTCCCATGTATTTGTCCAGTTTCCTTTCAGAAGAATCTAAACTATTTGCCTCAAACACTTCCTATGGTAGCGAGTTCCACATGGAAATCACTGATTGATGAAATTTCTCGTCATTTCCCTATGGAGTTATTAGAAACTCTCTTGTATTTATGGTCTTTTGTTTTGGATTCTCCCACAAGTGGAAGCACTTCTTCTACATCTACCTTGCCAACCAATTCATAATCAGGTCACCACCAAGTCTCCTCCTTTCTAAAGAAAAAAAGCCCAATATATTCCAATCATTCCTAATCTCTATAATCTTTCAGTTCTGGTATTATCCATGTTATATTGGCTTTATTGACTGATACTCTGCAGTTGCAGAAAATGTTGAGGGTAAGAATCCTAGGTCTCTTCCATCTTCATTCTTAGCTACATTAACATAATTCATGGAGTGCTAGTGTTGTCTGCTTTTCTATCATATGTGTAGTTTATGTACTGCCTTCTTTGATTCCATTGTCTTGGGACCATCTGCATATTTCACTAGTTTGCATTTGGTTTCTGAATCCAATTCATTCATGTAAATTAGAAGTGGTAGTGTTCCATAGATTGATCCCTGGATACCCAAATTAATACCTCCCACTACTCCAACACAACTCATCCAGCAAATGTCTGTTATTTTTTAAGCTTCAGTTAGTGGCTGATTTATTCAAATGATTTCTTTTAAAAACGCATGCTTTAAAAACTTGCCCAATAGTCTTTCATTCAGAACTTTATCAAATTGGTCTTTGGAGGTCTAAGTACAACATGTTATAGGGTTTGTCACAATCCATTGGGAATGTTGCTTCCTCAAGAAGTCAAGGAAGTTACTCAAGCAGGATCCCCATTCTGAATGTATGTTGATTATTGTTTACTAGGTCATTACGGTACAAATAATAAGACTATAAGACTTCAGTCTTTATGACAAGATTCTTGTATTGACTATTCAGCTTACCAGAAGTATGTGGTACTGTACCTGGCATTTCTTCAGCTCCCTCTTCAACTGAAATATAGTAATGTGATGAGATTCTTGCCCTCCATTTCCAAATCCGCTATCAGCACCAAACAGGTCAGGCAATTCATTTTGCAGTTCCTCTACCATGTTGAACCACTCCTTCATCTTTTGCCACTGGCCTTCTTTCAAACTGTTTGCATCTTTAAATTCCAAGAGGAAGTGGAAGGCTTCATCTATGCAGTGTTTATAGCGATAGCTTTCCATTTGTAGATGGGCGACCTGCTCCTCCAGAGAATGGATCCGTTTTTTGTCCTGACACAACAAATCTTGTGAAACCTGACTGGCTCGAGTCAGTAGGCTCGTCTGTTGATTCTGCAGTGCCTCCCGGAGTGTTTTGATTTGTAATTCCATTTCATCTATCCGATCCCAGTCTGGGTCATAATTTACAATAGGTTTGTTTCTTATGTCCCTGGCTCTGTTGGCATATTTCAGAGTGTTAAGCGATTCATCAAAATTAGATGACGAGGGGCTAATGCATGCAATCATTACGGTTTTAGCATTCCCTCCAAGAGAGTCCTTCAGCAAACGGGTTATCTTAGTATCCCTGTATGGAATGTGTATACTTTTTCTCTTTGGGTCTCCAAGCGCACTGATCACATTCCCAAGTGCCAGGAGACCACTGTTTATTTGAACCGATTCCTTAAATCGTTCACCTGTGTTCCCTGTTTTGGTAACTCTTTCTGAACCAGCTAGATCGACAAAGCAAAATTTGGAAGAAATCAGCTGAAATGACCTCTCTGATTCTTTTATAATGTGCTCCTCATCAGTATTTGATTGTTGTCCATTACTGGGTTGTTTTTGATTGAGGTACATTGTGAAAATGGCATGTGATCGGCTGGAGTGTTCGTTCATCTGTGTGGTACCTGTGTGACGGGCTGCATTGCCAGCCTCCAAGAGACTCAACATTTCATCTGGTGTCTCAATTTCACACTCTTTGGCCCCAGTAATCACTAGAACAAACAAGGGAAAGAGATTTTTGTTATGTTAACTAGTCTTTTGATAAAGAGTACAACACGATGAGAAAGATGGTACAGTTAGCCGCATGTTACTTTATACTTTTTAAATTCTTTCGTGGGATGTGGGCATTGAATTCCCTGTTCAGGGCAGCATTTATTGCCCATCCCTAATTGCCCTTGAGAAGGTGATGGTGAGTTGCCTTCCTGAACCACGACAGTCCATGAGAGTCCATACTGCAGCCACCCAGTGGACCACTGAGTAAATGCACTTGAAGGCAAAGCATTCATCAAGAAGCTCCCGAGTTTAATTCCTGGTCTGCACCAAATTAGAATATCATAGAATACACAGCACGAAAAGAGGCCTTTCGGTCCAATCATTTCATGCCAGCGTTTATGCTCCACTCAAGCTTCTGCCCATCTGTTGTCATCTAAATCTACCATCATAACCATCTATTTCCTTCTGCCTCGTATGCTTATCTAATTTTCCCTTAAATGTGTTTATACTATTTGCTTCAACCACAGTCTTACCACTCTTTAGATAAAAAAGTTTCTTCTGAATTTCCTGTTGGATTTCTTGGTGACTATTTTTTATTGCTGGCCTCTAGTTATGTTCTTCCCCACAAGAGGAAATAATCTCTCTGCACTGACTCTATCAAAACCTTTAATAATTTTAAAGACCCCTATTAAATCATCTTCCAGTTTTCTTTTTTCAAGAGAGAAGAGAGCCAGCCGATCAATTCTTTCCTAATGTGTATACCCATTTTTCTTATCACCCATGTAAATCTTCTCTGCACCCTCTCCAGCGCCTCCATTTTTTTATAATATGGTAACCAGAACTGCACACAGTACTCTTAGTGTGTTCTAACCAAGGCTCAATACATGTTTAGCATAATTTCCCTACTTTTCAATTCTAGCTCTCTAGAAAACCCAGTATTCGGTTTGCTTTTGATATAGCCTTGCTAACCTGTGGCCTTTAGTGGCTGGTGTATTTGTATACCCCTTTGTTCCTCTACCCTACCTAGACATGCATCTTCAAAGTAATAAATGACCTCTTCCTACCAAAATATACCACCTCACAGTTATCTGTGTTGAACTTTATTTGCCAATTATTGGCTTATTCTGCAAATGTGTCAATGTCCTCCTGTTATTAGCTGCACTCCTCCTCAGTACTGTTTATCCCCCACCCCACACTCCAATTTGGTGCCATTCGCAAATTTAGATGTTGTGATTTTGATTCCAAAGACCAAATGGTTAATGTAACTTGTGAACAGCAGTGGTCCCATTTCAACGAAGGCACCAGTGGAAGCACTAAAATTGGCTTCTGCATTTACAGTATGGAGAGCACTTTTGGTGGGGGAAGAGAGAAACAATTCAGTGATTATGATTTCTTTTTCATTATTTTTTGAATCCAATTTTCCTCAAAGCATGATAGCTGAAAGTTACAAGACCTTAGAATCAAGAACATAAATTGGATAATCAGGCATGGAGGTAAGTTTATCTGATTTGCTATGCTCCTGATTTTCAAAACATGGGCAGTAGGTCACAGAAATGTTGTGAATCAGGCATACTGACTCACCAATTGAGTGAGACTCCATGCTACAAGTAATTTTGATTTGTAGTTCCATTTCTTCTGCCAAATTACAGTCAAAATTAAAGACTAATGCACAAAATCTATGTCCAATGCTGGGCTTAAAGCTGCTGTTGCTTAGAAAATGGCAGCTGGCCACTAATGAATAGAAGTTTGGTCGTAATTCAAATCATATGAAAGTAAAAGGGCAAACTCAAAGACACACGTGCAGGATTGTGTTAGCCATAGACATCCACTAGCCCCAATTAGACCACAATGAATGTTGAAGTCTCAACTTGCAATGTTCAGGTGAATGGAAAAGGCAAAAATAATGAATTCGGGAATCAAATTACTATAGCTGTGACATATCTGCTAAGGACAACTGAAGCTAAGATGATTGTAACTGATCCAAACGTAATTTTTTTTTAAACAAGCAAACTTCTAATGAATCTTAAATGTAATTAAATCAATTTAGAAAACCTATTGTGCAAGCAGTGAGCTGAGGGAAAAATAATTCATAAATAAAATGGGAAGGAGAAAACAAGAAATACATTGATAAAACAACTTCACCGATTAGGTTTATTTTAACCAAATGGCAGGTTACCTGTGTTTCCTTTTTCATCTTCTCTGATATGAATGTCTTTGCTGGTACTCTGTAACTCCAAAAGATCCCTCAGTTCTTCTTTATACACTTCAATGTAGGACACTTTCACATGAAAGTCTATATTGTGATTTTCAGTGATGTTTTGGAAGATCTCATGAATGGCACGTGGAATAATGCCTTTCAACTCATCAGAAAATGAAGCTTTAGGTCATAAAACAAATCCTTATGAATCTTTTATATTTCTACTACAATTAAACTAATTAAGCAGTAAACCATGTGACCTAATTCAGTCCTGCTTTTTTGAACTATACATAATTACAGTGACTGCACCATAAGAGTTATGTGAATGAGGGCTAACATGTTGATGTAATATATACACAGAGCATGTGGACATTTATCTTGGGGTTACTGTTACAAAAATATACATTATAGGAAAGATTACATGATGCTTGAAGCTGGGCATCATGGGAAATTGTGTGCGCGCAGCTTGTGATTTGCCAGGCTGGAAAATCACAGGTTGTGTGCCTGACACTTCCTAAACTGTAATCCCTGCAAGTGCCAATTCATAGAATCTCCCTTTACAAAACTATCATTGGATTATAGATTCAACAATGAAAATCAGGCACCAAGATCCGATTCTTAAAAGAAACCTACTAACTTTTCTGCATTTACTTTTGTAGTTTGTATTATATTAGCTGACAATAGCTTTAAAGATTAATGAGGTTTTCAATCATTTCCTATTAACAGCAAATCAAATATCAGAACTCAAACCATGAGCCTCTCTACCCAATTTGGTTCCAGATTAGCTGGAGTGATGGATGCTATGTAGGGCTGATTAGAGCATGGTGATTGATAATGCCGGTGTGGGTTCAAAGCCTGAACCAGCTGAAGTGTTCTTGGAGCCTGCCTCTTCTAATTGCCCTGTTGTGATATCATGGCATCATTGAGCCATGATTAAGACCATTGGATAACAAGATGCTACATGAAGAAAGAGAAATGGATGCTATGGAGCGATTATTGGATCAGTCCCATGCATGTTTGTGAAACAAGATGAGGTTGTAAAATATATTGCTCCTGGTCTGCTTAATCCATCCGTATTGAAAGTGATAAGTGTTACAATTATGAGGCTTATAATATTATGATGTTTGGGACTGCGTCTTTAAGATAAAATGAAAGGGGTTATCTGAACTATTCTGAAGTCTACCTGACAGCAGGCCTGGGTGATTTGATTGTTATGGATTAAAGGGGGCCCAGATTGTCTAACTGAGAAGACGGTATATGTTGTTTACATTTGGAGACAATGGCAGCAGCTTGTGTGCTAACATGGATCAATTGGGAGTCTCCAAAGTTCCAGAAAAGCAGGTTAGGCCACAGTTAGAGTATTGCATGCAGTTCTAGAATCCGCATTATAGAAAGGAGGTGATCGCAATAGAGAGAGTGTAGAGCAGATTTACCCGGATACTGCCTGGGCTGGAGAGTTTTAGTTATGAGGAGAGATTGGATAGACTGGAGTTATTTTCTCTGGACCAGAGGAAATTGAGGGCGGACATGATTGAGGTGTATAAAATTATGAGGGGCATTGATAGGGTAGACAGGAAGGAGCTTTTCCCCTTGGTGGAGGGATCGATAACCAGGGGGCATAGATTTAAGGTAAGGAGCAGGAGGTTTAGGGGGGATGTGAGGAAGAATTTTTTCACCCAGAATCTGGAACTCACTGCCTGAAAGGGTGGTAGAGGCAGATACCCTCATAACATTTAAAAAGTATTTGGATGTGTACTTGCAATGCCATGGCATACAAGGCTATGGGCCTAGTGCTGGAAAATGGGATTAGAATAGTTAGGTACTTGTTTGACCGGCACAGACTCGATGGGTTGAAGGGCCTTTTTCTGTGCTGTAGACCTCTATGACTCTTTGACTATAAAAGTGTTGAGAATGAAAAATAAAAATAGCTGGAAAAACTCAGCAGGTCTGACAGCATCTGCGGAGAGGAACACAGTTAACGTTTCGAGTCCGTATGACTCTTCATCAGAACTGAGGAAAAATAGAAATGAGGTGAAATATAAGCTGGCTGAGGGGGTGGGACAGGTAAAGCTGGATAGAGGGCCAGTGATAGGTGGAGGCAAAGAGGAGATTGCCAAAGATATCATAGACAAAAGGACAAAGGGGTGTTGACGGTGGTGCTTTTAGCTAAGAAATGTGCTAATGGTGACATTAAGGGTAGAAAGCAGGACGAGGAAGTAACAGATAGCCTTGGTGGGGTAGTTGCTCGTCTTGCTTTCTACACTTAATGTCACCATTAGCACATTTCTTAGCTAATAACACCACCGTCAACACCCCTTTGTCCTTTTGTCTATGACATCTTTGGCAATCTCTTCTTTGCCTCCACCTATCACTGGCCCTCTATCCAGCTTTACCTGTCCCACCCTCCTCAACCAGCTTATATTTCACCTCATTTCTATTTTTCCTCAGTTCTGATGAAGAGTCATACGGACTCGAAACGTTAGCTGTGTTCCTCTCCGCAGATGCTGTCAGACCTGCTGAGTTTTTCCAGCTATTTTTCTTTTTCTTTCAGATTTCCAGCATCCGCAGTATTTTGCTCAAAGTGTTGAGAATGTCTGGTTGTAAAGAGTTGTGCTTTAAACTGTCCATTTACTTACAAGATAAAAGAGAGTTGGGTCTCAACGACAGCTAATCAGTATTTCTACCTGGGTACAAGGCCCATGTGATTCATGTTGCTGTGAAGATGGACTTTGTGAGGGCAAGGTTTTATCAGATATCCCTGAAAATTAACAGACAGGTTAGTCTTCCAGGGTCTGGGAAAGAGAGAGTAGCTGGAGGCCGAAAGTTTCTGTAGTTCACCACAAAGGAATACAGGTGGAAGCTGATGCTTGGAAAGACCAAATTCATCAGGGCTGGAAAATTTTCCTAGCTTTAGCTAGAGGGAGAAGTCTCCAAGAAAACTCACACCATGAAAGGCAGTTTTGGAGTAAAACATTTCCAGGCTGGAAAAGGAAAAGATAGGAAGTAAACCATCGGGAGCTAAGAATTATTTTGGGCTGGCTCTGGGAGAATTGAATATCTACTTAAAGGACAGTATAACCTGTAAAGTGGGATTTTCTGGTTGTGTTAAAAGTAATGGGAAAGTTTGGTTCTGTGATTAAAGTATATATTTCCTAAAAAACAAGTCTTCTAGTCTTGTGTTACTGTAAAAGTCTTATAACGTGAAATCTTGTCATGTTTTCCTTTCAGCCTTGAACTGGAAGTTCAAAGTTTTTTAAAGTTATTGGTACTTATGGGGATCATAACAAATTGGGGGCTCTTTGTGGGATTTCAAATCCGCAGGCTAAGACATAGGAACAAAGAAACATAGGAGCAGGAGTAGGTCACTTAGCCTTCTAAACCTGCTGCGCCACTCAATAAGTTCATGGGTGATGTGATTGTGGTCTCAACTCCTCTTTCTTGCCTGTACCCCCCGCAACCTCAGACTCCCTTGTCAATCAAAAATCTATCCAACTCAGCCTTGAATAAATTCAATGACCCAGCCTCCATTGCTTTCTGGGGAAGAGAGAAAAAATTCTCATCTGTCTTAAAAGGGGGACCTCTTTTTTTTTTTAAACTGTGGCCCCTAGTTTTAGTCTCCTCCACAAGGGGAGGCATACTCCCAGTATCCACCCTATCAAGTTCAATGAAGAGTGCAGGAGGGCATGCCAGGGGCAAGCTGCATCAGGCATACCTAAAATTAAGGTGTCGACGTGTTGAAGCTATAACAGATAACTAATTGTGTGCCAAACAGCCCACTCACTTAACCCATCTATATCCCTTTGTTGGCTCTTTACCTCCTTTCGACAACTTACATTCCTCTCTATCTTGCTTATACCAGCAAATTTAGCTACCATGCATTTGGTCCCTGCATCCAAGTCCTTGATATAGAATGTAAATAGTTGAGGTCCCAGCATGAACCCTGTGGCACCCCATTAGTTACAGCCTGCCATCCCAAAAATGAATCATTTACCCCTACCCTCTGCTTCCTGTTAGCTAACAAATTCTCTATCCATGCTAGTACGTTACCCCCTACACCACGAGTTCTTATTTTGTGTAGTAATCTTTGATGTGGCACCTTATCAAGTGCTTTTTGGAAATCCAAGTACACATCATCTACAGATTCCCCTTTAAATCTTACCTATATGTCCTCCGCCAATTGTGTATGTTTTGCCCGATCCAGTTTGTCCATAAGCAAAGACAGTAGCGTTATAACCTTCAATTGCTGATGTCACTAAAGGCTTTATGCAGGCAGAATATACATCTTCTTGGGATGATTTTTGTCCAAATACAAAATCAAATGTAAAAGCACGATCTTTCCCAATCACAACTTGCTGTGTGTTGGGAACAACCCGAACACAAACTTGATTGTTGTGGAGGATTTCTTTTGGAAGCAGAGGTCGAATCCGTACAGCGACTTTGACTGCAATCTCTTCCATATTAACGAGGTTAAGATGTTTCGTGTATGAAAATATTCTTTAATTTTTGTTCATCCATTTTTGGAGATCATCTTTTTCCCATGTTCTATCATCTGTACACTTGAAAGAAAAATAGTTAGAATTTCAACTTGATAGATGTGTGATAAAGCTGTTAATTCTTCAACAAAAGGAAAATGAAGACTGCATTTTCCTAACAGATATTCTTTAAGGAGTCAATATATATGGTGGATGGGATGGGAAATACAGTGAACTAGGTGTACATGAGCAGTATGGAATTAGGAGAGGAGAAGCAAATGGGAATAAAAACTGGTTAAGAAGGAGGAAACAAAGTTGGAATTAAAGATAGTTTCTTAAAGTAAATGGAACTGAGTACTGATGTCACACAGGGTTCTGTTCTGGGACCATATCTATCTACAGTGTATATCAATCATTAGAGAAGGGGGCTGTGGAATGCATCATCAGGCTCTGAGTGGCCATTAACAGGTCCAGGCAGCGGGCGATCGACGGGGGAGTCCCGCCCGATTGTTTGTCCCTCTTCCGTGGCTACGTTTGCTGCCGGATGTCCCTGGAGAAGGAGCACGCGGTGTCTGCTGACACTCTCGAGGCCTTCCGTGCTCGGTGGGCACCGCGGGGACTGGGGTGTTTTGTTGACCCCTTTAATCACATTTTGATTTAAAGTTTGTAAGTTTCCTTTAAACTTTGTTCTTGATTTTACAGCTGACCTGAATTAGGGGCTGTGCCTGATTTATCCCAATTTTGTTGATTTGGTTTTCATTTAAAAGATTATCAGGCTCTGAGATTGAAGGAAAGACCAGGGGCTTGTTTTTTAGCCCATACTAGAGTCAGGAGTGCAGGAAGACTCCATCCTGTTCCTGGGCCATTTTTACAGAGGCAGTATGGGAAAGGGGACAGGCCTACCCATTGGCACGCAATAGGAAGCCAATCAGGTTTGTTAAGGGTCATTCAAGGCCAAGTAAAAGGAAGCCGACGGGAATTTTCCAGTTAGACTCCAGGTTCTCCCAAGCAGTAGGCGCCGGTTTACCTGTCTGGAGGCTGAACCCCTCTGGCAGGCCATGAGGCCAGCTCTCTTGGCAGGATTAGAGGCCCTCCTTGCCTATCTTTTTTTTAATCATTCACAGAATGTGAGTTTTGCTGGCTGGGCCAATATTTATTTCCCATCCCTAGTTGCCCTTGAGAAGGTGGTGGTGAGCTGCCTTCTTGAACTGCTACAGTCCATGTCATGTAGGTGCACCCACAGTGCTGTTAGGAAGGAAGTTCCAGGATTTTAACCCAGCAACAGTGAAAGAATGGCAACATATTTCCAAGTCAGGATGGTGAGTGACTTGAAGGGAAACTTCCAGATGGTGGTGTTCCCATCTATCTGCTGCCATTGTCCTTCAAGTGGTAGTGGTAGTGGTCGTGGGTTTGGAAGGTGCTGTCGAAGGAGCCTGCTGGGCATCTTGTAGATGGTATACACTGCTGCTACTGTGCATCAGTGGTAGAGGGAGTGAATGTTTGTGGATGTGGTGCCAATCAAGTGGGCTGCTTTATCCTGGATGGTGTCAAGCTTCTGGAGTGTTGTGGGAGCTGCACTCATCCAGGTAACTGGTGAGTATCCCATCACACTCCTGACATGTGCCTTGTAGATGGTGGACAGGCTTTAGAGAGTCAGAAGGTGAGTTACTCATCGCACAATTCCAAACCTCTGACCTGCTCTTGTAGGCACAGTATTTATATGGCTAGTCCAGTTCAGCTTCTGGTCAATGGTAACCCCCAGGATGTTGACAGTGGGGGATTCAGTGATGGTAATGCCATTGAACATCAAGGGATGATGGCTGCATTCTCTCCTGTTGGGGATAGTCATTGCCTGACACTTGCATGACGTGAATGTTACTTGCCACTTGTCAGCCGAAGCCTGGATATTGTCCAGGTCTTGCTGCATTTGGACATGGACTGCTTCAGTATCTTAGAAGTTGCGTATGGTACTGAACATTGTGCCATCATCAGCAAACATTCCTACTTCTGCCCTTATGATGGAAGGAAGGTCATTGATGAAGCAGCTGAAGATGGTTGGGCCAAGGACACTAACTTGAGGAACTCCTGCAGTGATGTCCTGGAACTGAAATGATGGACCTCCAACCATCTTCCTTTATACTAGGTGTGACTCCAACCAGCGGAGAGACTTCCCCTTGATTCCCATTAACTCCAGTTTTGTTAGGGGGTCCTTGATGCCACAAGGTCAAAGGCGGCCTTGATGTCAAGCGCAGTCACTCTGACCTCACCTTGGGAGTTCAGCTCTTTTCCTTGTTTGAACCAAGGCTGTAACGAGGTCAGGAGCTGCAAACTGGACAGTGAGCAGGTTATTGCTAAGCCAATGCCACTTGATAGTACTGTTGATGACCCCTTTCATTACTTTATTGATGATTGAGAGTAGACTGATGGGGCGGTAACTGGCTGGGTTGGATTTGTCCTGCTTTTTGTGTGCATGGCAAACCTGGGCAATTTTCCACATAGCTGGGTAGATGCCAGTACAAAGCTGTACTGGAACAACATGGCTAAGGGGTGCAGCAAGTCTGGAGCGCAAAGCTTCAGTACTATTGCCAGAGTGTTGTCAGGGCCCATTGCCTTTGCAGTACCCACTGCCTTCAGCCGTTTCTTGATATCAGGTGGAGTTAATTGAATTGGCTGAAGACTGGCATCTGTGACCCTAGGGACTGCCGGAGGAGGCTGAGATGGATCATCCACTCGGCACTTCTGGCTGACGATTGTTGTGATGGTAATGTAAAGTGGGGGTTATGCCGGGCCATGAGGTTACAGATTGTGTTAAAATACAATTCTGCTGCTGCTGATGCCCCGCAGCGCCTCTTGGATGCCCAGTCTTGAGTTGCTAGATCTGTTCTAAATCTATCCCATTTAACATGGTGGTAGTGCCATACAACACAATGGAGGGTATCCACAACGTGAAGACGGGACTTTGTCTCCAGAACGACTGTACAGTGGTCACTCCAACTTGATACTGTCATGGACAGATGCATCTGCGGCAGGCTAGTGGTGAGGATGAGGTCAAGTAAGTTCTTCCCTCTTGTTGGTCCAACACCTGCTGCAGACCCAATTTAGCAGCCATGTCATTTAGGACTCAACCAGCTCGGTCAGTTGTGGTGCACCAGGCCACTTTTGGTGATGGACATTGAAGTCCCCGACCTAGAGTGCTTTCTGTGCCCTTGCCAGCCTCAATGCTTCCTCCAAGTGGTGTTCAACATGGAGGAGCACTGATTCAACAGCTGAGGGAGGGTAACACGTGGTAATCAGCAGGAGGATTCCTTGCCCATGTCTGATGCCATGAGACTTCATAGGGTCCGGAGTCGATGCTGAGGACTCCCAGAGCCACTCCTTCCCGACTATATATCACTGTGTTGCCACCTCTGCTGGTCATTCCTGCCGGTGGGACAGGACACACCCAGGGATGGTGGTGGTGGTGTCTGGGACATTATCTATAAGGTATGATTCCGTGAGGATGATTATGTTAGGCTGTTGCTTGACTAGTCTGTGAGACAGCTCTTCCAATTTTGGCACTAGCCCCCAGATGTTAGTAAGGAGGACTTTGCAGGATCGACAGGGCTGCGACTGCCCTTGTTGTTTACAGTGCCTTGGTCGATGTCCGGTTTCATTCTTTTTTTGTGACTTTGTAGCAGTTTGTTAAACTGAGTGGCTTGCTAGACCTTTTCAGAGGGTATTTAAGAGTCAACCACATCGCTGGGTCAGCAGTAGTCTCAGTTCACTCTGTAGAGGGGTCCTCCCCAACAGTAGTGGTCTGGCTACAAAAGCCATTTGTAATTTAAACGTTTAAAAAGTTGAAGAGAGGGTACCTCCATTTTGAAGCACCTGCTCCCTCACTTACCTTCCATTACATCCTGTTTAATGCTGGATGCCCTCTGACTGGCCCTCCAAACTTAAGAGCCAGCCTGTCATCCTTAATTGGACACAAGTCTGTCCCCTGTCATTCGTTGGCTGTTCTGAAAAAAAAAACACATCAAGTGACTGTTTCCGCATACAGCACAGGCTTCTGACCCACATTTGAACCTGACAGAGGCATTCAGAAGCCCGCAGAGAAAATCATACCCCATGTCAGCATTTAAGAATAGGTTGGATTGATCGAAGGCAAAAGAACAAATGGGCATGGGTACAGGATATAGCAAAGGCACATGGGGCAAATAGCCACCAAGTTAGTTGGACAAAATGATTGAGAAAGATAGGCTCCACTATTAAGTTTCACCAACTGGCTGTCTGAGTTTTAATGTAGAGGTGGCACTACTAAACCCATGTACAGTCAAGACACTGTGCCCAGTAATCTGCAGATCTACTAGAACTCAAACCCTTATAGCAACAGGGACCCAAAATGGAAAATGCTCCCATCAACAGTAGAGAGTAACCTCGTATCTCACTGCAAGAGATGGTACAATAGTGCAAAAGAATTCCTAACAACAATTCCGACTAACAATTCCATTGTTTGAATCATCCTTAACTGAAAATTTTAGAGTTTGATTCACTGGCTGGACAGGATCATGCAGCAGTTGCCAGTTGATGAGAGAAGTAAAGAAAGTTGCCCCAGCGTAGGAGAAGGGAAAGGGGCAGGCTGCCTTTTGAATGGCACTGAGCTGTGTCACCTCCATAAATACATAAGCAGAAACTGTAAAACTCAGCTGCTCTGTGGCCCCTATACTGGGTCCAGGCCAAAAGATTTAACTGTGTTGAAAAATAAAACTTGGAAGAGCTAAAGGCAAGGAGCTGGTTTAATTACTTGCAATAAGTAAAAGTTTAAGACTGGAAAAACTGAAAGTTCCCAGCAGTGAGTTAGACTGGTAAACTAGAGAGGGTGCGATGTGTTTTCCTTTAATCACTAACTCAGAGCTCTAGCCTGGGGGGCTGCAGTCACTCAGGTAATAGCTTCTGCTGCCCTGCTCATCTCAAACCAAACCAAAACATTGCTTTTCTGGCCAGCCCAGTCAGCTCTTTGCCTCAGTGCCTCTGCCACTTTCAGTGGCATCTCCTCTCCCTCACTCTTGCTTTCCCTCTGCTGCTGCATCATTACGAACATAGGAACATAAGAAATAGGAACTTGACTGGACTATATGGCCTGTCAAGCCTACTCCACCATTCACTATGATCATGGCTGATCTCGGGCTTCAACTCTATTTTCCCACCTGCACCCCATATCCCTTGATTCCCCGAGGAAGCAAAATTCCATCTATCTCAGCTTTAAACAGACTCAACAATAGCTCATCCACAAACTTCTAGGATAGAGAATTCCAAAGACTCACGACCCTTTGAGTGAAGAAATTTCTCCTCATCTCAGTCTTAAATGATCCACCCCTTATCCTGAAACTGTGCCCCCTACCATCTTGTTTTAGATTCCCCAACCAGGAGTGACAACCTCACAGTAGCTACCCTGTCAGCCCCTTCATAATCTTGAATATTTCAGTGGGGTCACTGCTCGATCTTCCAAACTCCAGAGAATATAGACCTAATTAACCCAGTTTCTCATGATGGGACAACCCTCTCATCCCAGGGGACAGTCTAGTGAAATAAAAACAAAAAAACTGCGGATGCTGGAAATCCAAAACAAAAACAGAATTACCTGGAAAAACTCAGCAGGTCTGGCAGCATCGGCGGAGAAGAAAAGAGTTGACGTTTCGAGTCCTCATGATCCTTCGACAGACTCTTTTCTTCTCCGCCGATGCTGCCAGACCTGCTGAGTTTTTCCAGGTAATTCTGTTTTTGTTTTGGACAGTCTAGTGAACCTTTGCTGCAACTGCCTCCAATACAAGTATACCCCGTGACTGTTACATCTCTTATACTTACCTCCAGCTCAATTCCTTTTACCTAAGGCAATGCCAGCATGGTTATTGCGGATGGAGGGGTCTGTTCGTTTGCGAAGCCGTCAACTTGCAGTTACTCTATGTTTATGATTGTGTCCTAGCAACATCACTTCCGGCTTGTCTGGCGGCAGCCGGGCGACAAGGTATTAGTGCGCACGCGCAGAACGCGCGGTGGATTGTGGTATCGCCGGTTGGTGGTGGTCGTTCCCCAGGCGCCTGCGCCTCTTGCTAAATCGCTCTGAGGAACTGACAGTGGATTGGTTCAAAATGGCGTTAATCCCGCCTCCTGACTCTAGTTTGATGAGTACGTTGGTCGTGTCCGGTTTGCGATGCTGGTGTTTAGCGGGACTGGTGGATTTGAAGGCAGCTGGTTGTGAAATCAAGTGACTTTCCGCTGATCCGCCGGCAGTTTTAGCGCGGCCTCTGGTCGAAGCTGGACTCCCCTTACAGAAAGAAGCGGGGGCTGCTGTGCGTACACTGGGAATTGTTCCTGAATACAAAGATCCCGAGACATAATTAGTGGGTGAGAAAACTGTGCTTCCAGCTTCGGGAGAGTTCGAGTTTCTATCATGTCTTGAACTTACTCTGATTTCCCAAGCACATCGATACTTGTTTAAGAAGTAACGTGTTTAACGATGTATGTTTCACTAATTTAAAATTGTGCCTTTTGTTTCAAGGCTTAAGTTTATTTTTAAAAATATGGTAAAGTCGCACTTCTCCCTGTGACGGCTGTCAAACAATTTTGATTTGAACCTTGAAACTTATGATTAATTTATTGATTTTAGTCAAGCCATGTGCCCTTTAATTTGGATTTTCAGAAAGCTTTTGATGAAGTCCCACATAAGAGGTTGGTGTGCAAAATTTAAAGTACATGGGATTGGGGTTGGTATAGAACCATAGAAAAATTATGGCACATTAGGCCCATCTTCTCTGCGCCGACCGAAAAAGAAAAAATAAAAGAACTAACTGCCCATTGTAATCCCACCTTCCAGCACCTGGTCTGTAGCCTTGCAGGTTACAGCACTTTAGGTGCAGATCCAGGTGCCTTTTAAATGAGTTGAGGGTTTCTGCCTCCACCAGCAAACCGGACAGTGAATTCCAAACCAAAACAGAAGGAAAAACTCAGCAGTTCTGGCAGCATCGGCAGCGAAAAGAGTTGCCGTTTCGAGTCCTCATGACCCTTCGACAGAACTTGAGTTCGAGCCCAAGAAAGAGTTGAAATATAAGCTGGTTTAAGGTGTGGGCGGTGGGGGTGGAAGAGAGAGAGAGAGAGAGAAGTGGAGGGGGTTGGTGTGGTTGTAGGGACAAACAAGCAGTGATAGAAGCAGTTCATCAAAAAATGTCACCAACAATAGAACAAAAGAACACATAGGTGTTAAAGTTGGTGATATAATCTAAACGAATGTGCTAATTAAGAATGGATGGTAGGGCATTCAAAGTATAGCTCTAGTGGGGGTGGGGAGAGCACAAAAGATTTTAAAATATTTAAAAATAATGGAAATAGGTGGGAAAAGAAAAATCTATATAATTTATTGGAAAAAAACAAAAGGAAGGGGGAAGCAGAAAGGGGGTGGGGATGGGGGAGGGAGCTCAAGACCTAAAGTTGTTGAATTCAATATTCAGTCCGGAAGGCTGTAAAGTGCCTAGTCGGAAGATGAGGTGTTGTTCCTCCAGTTTGCGTTGGGCTTCACTGGAACAATGCAGCAAGCCAAGGACAGACATGTGGGCAAGAGAGCAGGGTGGAGTGTTGAAATGGCAAGCAACAGGGAGGTTTGGGTCATTCTTGCGGACAGACCGCAGGTGTTCTGCAAAGCGTTCGCCCAGTTTACGTTTGGTCTCTCCAATGTAGAGGAGACCACAATGGGAGCAACGAATGCAGTAGACTAAGTTGGGGGAAATGCTGCTTCACTTGAAAGGAGTGTTTGGACCCTTGGACGGTGAGGAGAGAGGAAGTGAAGGGGCAGGTGTTGCATCTTTTGCGTGGGCATGGGGTGGTGCCATAGGAGGGGGTTGAGGAGTAGGGGGTGATGGAGGAGTGGACCAGGGTGTCCTGGAGGGAGCGATCCCTACGGAATGCCGATGGGGGGGTGAAGGGAAGATGTGTTTGGTGGTGGCATCATGCTGGAGTTGGCGGAAATGGCGGAGGATGATCCTTTGAATGCGGAGGCTGGTGGGGTGATAAGTGAGGACAAGGGGGACCCTATCATGTTTCTGGGAGGGAGGAGAAGGCGTGAGGGCGGATGCGCAGGAGATGGGCTGGACACGGTTGAGGGCCCTGTCAACGACCGTGGGTGGAAAATCTCGGTTAAGGAATAAGGAGGACATGTCAGAGGAACTGTTTTTGAAGGTAGCATCATCGGAACAGATGCGACGGAGGCGAAGGAACTGAGAGAATGGGATGGAGTCCTTACAGGAAGCGGGGTGTGAGGAGCTGTAGTCGAGGTAGCTGTGGGAGTGGGTGGGTTTGTAATGGATATTGGTGGACAGTCTATCACCAGAGATTGAGACAGAGAGGTCAAGGAAGGGAAGGGAAGTGTCAGAGATGGACCACGTGAAAATGATGGAGGGGTGGAGATTGGAAGCAAAATTAATAAATTTTTCCAAGTCCCGACGAGAGCATGAAGCGGCACCGAAGTAATCATCGATGTACCGGAGAAAGAGTTGTAGAAGGGGGCCGGAGTAGGACTGGAACAAGGAATGTTCCACACCCCATAAAGAGACAGGCATAGCTGGGGCCCATGCGGGTACCCATAGCCACGCCTTTTATTTGGAGGAAGTGAGAGGAGTTGAAGGAGAAATTGTTCAGCGTGAGAACAAGTACAGCCAGACGGAGGAGAATAGTGGTGGATGGGGATTGTTCGGGCCTCTGTTCGAGGAAGAAGCTAAGGGCCCTCAGACCATCCTGGTGGGGGATGGAGGTGTAGAGGGATTGGACGTCCATGGTGAAGAGGAAGCGGTTGGGGTCAGGGAACTGGAAATTGTTGATGTGACGTAAGGTGTCAAAGGAATCACGGATGTAGGTGGGAAGGGACTGGACAAGGGGAGAGAGAAGGGAATCAAGATAACGAGAAATGAGTTCTGTGGGGCAGGAGCAAGCTGAGACGATCGGTCTACCGGGGCAGTTCTGTTTGTGGATTTTGGGTAGGAGATAGAAGCGGGCCGTCCGAGGTTGGGCGACTATCAGGTTGGAAGCTGTGGGAGGAAGATCCCCAGAGGAGATGAGGTCAGTGACAGTCCTGGAAACAATGGCTTGATGTTCAGTGGTGGGGTCATGGTCTAGGGAGAGGTAGGAGGAAGTGTCTGCGAGTTGACGCTCAGCCTCCGCGAGGTAGAGGTCAGTGCGCCAGACGACAACAGCACCACCCTTGTCAGCGGGTTTGATGACAATGTCAGGGTTGGACCTGAGAGAATGGAGTGCAGTAAGTTCAGAGAGAGACAGGTTAGAATGGGTGAGAGGAGCAGCGAAATTGAGACGACTAATGTCGTGCTGACAGTTCTCAATGAAAAGATCAAGAGAAGGTAAGAATCCAGAGGGAGGGGTCCAGATGGAGGGAGAATATTGGAGGTGGAGGTAAATTCCAAACACCCAGCACCCTTTGGGTGAAGTAGTTTTTCCTCATGCCCCCTCTAATCCTTCTACCAATCACCCTAAATCTGTGCCCCCTGGTAATTGACTTCTCTGCTGGGGGAAGCAGGGCATCCCTGTCTACTCTATCTAGGCCCTTCATAATCTTGTACATCTCAATTGTGTCACCCCTCAGTTCCGAGGAAAACAATCCCAGCCCATCCAATCTTTCCTCATAGCTGCAATTTTCAAGACCTGGCGCCATTCTTGTAAATCTCTGTGTACTCTCCAGAACAAGTATATTGGCTTGGATTGAGATTTGGTTAGCAGACAGGAAACTGAGTAGGAATAAATGGATTCTTTTTGGAGTGGCAGGCAGTGACTAGTGGGGTACTGCAGGGATCAGTGCTTGGGCCCCAGCTATTCACAATATATGTCAATGACTTGGATGAGGGAACCAAATGTAATATTTCCAATTTTGCTGATAACACAAAACTAGTTGGGAATGTGAGTGGTGAGGAGGATCTTAAGAGGCTTCAAAGCAATTTAGACAAGTTGAGTGAGTGGGCAAATACATGGCAGATGCAGTATAACGTGGATAAGTGTGAAGTTATCCACTTTGGTTGGAAAAACAAAATGGCAGAGTATTACTTAAATGGTGATGTACAAAGGGACCTGGGTGTCCTTGTATACCAATCAGTGAAAGCAAGCATGCAGGTGCAGCAAGCAGTTAGGAAGGCAAATGGTGTGTTAGTCTTCATTACAAGAGGATTTGAGTACAGGAACAAGGATTTCTTGCTGCAGCTATGCAGAGCCTTGGTGAGAACACATGTGAAGTATTGTGTGCAGTTTTGGTCTCTTTACCTAAGAGAGGATATACTCGCCATAGAGGAGTGCAGTGAAGGTTCACCGGACTGGTTCCTGGGATGACAGGATTGTCGTGTGAGGAGAGATTGGATCGATAAGGCCTGTATTCACTGGAGTTTAGAAGAATGAAAGGGGATCTCATTGAAATGTATAAAATTCTGACAGGGATGGACAGGTTGGTTGCAGGGATGATATTTACCCTGGCTGTGGGGTCTAGAACATGTGGTCATAGTCTCAGGATGGGGGTAGCCCATTTAGGACTGAGATGAGAAATTTTTTCACTAAGACGGTGGTGAACCTGTGGAATTCTCTACCATAGAAGGCTGTGGAGGCCAAGCTACTGAATATATTTAAGAAGGAAATAGACTTCTAGACACTAAAGGCATCAAGGGGAATGGGGAGAGAACAGGAGTATGGCATTGAGAGAGAGGATCAGCCATGATTATGTTGAATGGTGGAGCAGGCTTGAAGGGCCAAATGGCCTACTCCTGCTCCTACTTTCTATGTTTCTATTATAGGCTAGATTATTCTTCAACTATCATGCCCAGGCTTTTTTTGAGTGTCATTGTGGTACTTAAGCTGTGAAAACTCCAGGACGATCCCTGCCATTGACAACAGAGTGGCCTAGTAGGCATGCAGAACTCTCTTCTGGCATGGAAACCATTGAGTGAGTTTGTGTAATATATTTTATTTTCCTAAGTCAATACTACGGCTAATAGTACTTATATGAAATGGGTGAATATTTAAATCCAAATACTGCCAAAAGTACTTCCTTCCCCTTTAATCAATGAAACAATGTAAAGGTTTTCTCCAATAATTCCCAAAACAGAATAGCAGTACTTACACAATCACATTCAATGTAGTGGATACCTATTTTAAAAGATTTTTATCTAGAGCAATTTGCTATATTGATATAATTTACAACAAAATTACTACCTCTGCTGTTTTTGGTGCATTTTGGGTATATCCTGGCAGGATTAAATCAGGAATGAGACAGTCCTCTCAAAGGCAGAGCTCCCAAATTTGTTGGCACTTCTCAACTTGGCTTCGTTGGCTTGGGCAGTATGGAAGACGGTCACTTACCCAAGGACTTTCTGTATGGTGAGGTAGCTGGTACCAGACATCCAGTTGGATGCCCAAAGTTTCACTTAAAAGGTTGATTGCAAGTGTGACATGAGGCCCTAAACATTGATTATCGCACCTGGGGTTCACTGGTTGATGACAACCAGTTTTCCCAGAGGAAAATGGTGGCACCTCCTGTTGCTTGGTGCGCACCATCACGATGACTGGTGGCTTGGCAACAGATGCCAATACTGAAAGCAACAACCCATAATGATACCTGTTAGCTTCATATGCAACAGTTGCGGCAGAACCTGGCCTCTTCAGCCCTTGGCAAAGGTATGCCATATGAAGATACCCCATCTGAAATGGATTTTTTGCTGCATGTCCATCATCTTTTATAGATGGAAGGATGCCAACAAGAGCAAAATTAATTGTTGGTGTATATCCTTCAACATCTTCGTAGCAATGGCCCCAAAGTAACTGATTTTAAATTTGTTATATTTTGTCAGCGGAGAATGATGAGACTGATAATGCATCAATGTTACTGTTTGCTTCTATTCATTCTGCACCCCTTCCCCCAGGGTCTCATTCTCATGCTGAACATAGTTTCATTGTAACTAGGATCTTCCTGCTCTCTGTGGCTCTGTTCTGCATTACACTTAACAACTGTGCCTACATTTGTTTAAATAAAAGTAAGGTGGTGAACACAAGTTTTGCTTAAGGTAACTGCATTATAATTTTACCAGTAGACAACATGATGGATCAGCAGTTCAGTTTGCAGAGCAGACTGCCTTGAGGGACTGGAGCGACTAACTAATGGCACTAATATAGGAACACATGACTTAGGATCAGGAGTTCAGCCCTTTGAACCTGCTCCATCACTCAATAAGATTATGGCTGATCTGGTTGTGGTCTCATTCCACTTTCCTGTCTGCCCGCCCATAAACCTTACTCCCTTGTCTATTGAAAATCTGTTTAACTCTGCCTCGGATAAATTCATTGACCCACTCCACTGCCCTCCACATACTAGCAACTGTCATAGGTAAATATTAGAAGCTATTATTGAAGAAGGTATAGCAAGGCACTTGGATAAGCTCAAGGTCATCAGGCAGACTCAACATGGTTTTATGAAAGGGAAATCGTGTTTAACCAACGTATTGGAGTTCTTTGAGGAAGTAACGTGCTGTGGATAAAGGGGAACCAGTGGATATGCTGTACTTAGATTTCCAGAAGGCATTTAATAAAGTGCCATATCAAAGGTTATTGCGGAAAATAAAAGCTCATGATATGGGGGTAACAAATTGTTATGGATAGAAACAAAACCAGAAAATGCTGGAAAAACTCAGCGGGTTGAGCAGCATCTGTGGAGAGAGAAAGAGTTTATGTTTCGAGTTGGTATAACCTTTCTTCAGAGGATGAATAAAACATTGGCTGGTTACCAGGAAACAGACAGCAGGCATAAATGGGTCTTTTCAGGTTGACAAGACATAACAAGTGGTGTGCCACAGGGATCAGTGCTGGGACCTCAACTGCTTACAATTTATATAGGATGAAGGGATGGTTGCCAAATTAGCTGATGACATAAAGGGAGGTAGGAAAGTAAGTTGTGAAGAGGTCATAAGGAGGCTACAAAAAGATATAGATAGGTTAAGTGAGTGGGCAAAGATCTGGCAAATGGAGTATAATGTGGGAAAATATGAAATTGTCCATTTTGGCAGGAAGAATAAAAGAAAAAGCATGTTGTCTAAATAGTAAGAGATTGCAGAGCTCTGAGGTGCAGAGGGATCTGGACGTCCTAGTGCATGACCCACAAAAGGCCTAGCATGCAAGTACAGCAGGTAATTAGGAAAGCTAATAGAATGTTATCATTTATTGTGAGGGAAATTGAATATAAAAGTAGGGAGCTTACACTTTAGTTGTACAGGGCATTAGTGAGATCACATCCGGAGAACTGTGTACAGTATTGGTCACCTTATTTAAGGAAGGGTATAAATGCATTAGAAGCAGTTCAGAGAAGGTTTACCAGACTAATATCTGGAATGGTGTTGTCTTATGAAGAAAGGTTGGGCAGACTAGGCTTGTATCTGCTGGAGCTTAGAACAGTAAGAGGCGACATGATTGAAACACAAGATCCTGAGGGGTCTTGATGGAGTGGATGTAGCGAGGATGTTTGTTCTTGTGGGAGAATCTAGAACTAGGGGGTCACTGTTTAAAAATAAGGAGTCACCTATTTAAACATAGATGAGGCAAATTTTTTTCACTGAGGGTAGTGAGTCTTCGAAACTCATCCTGAAAAGGTGGTGGAAGCAGAGTCTTTGAACATTTTTAAAGCAGAGGTGGATAGATTCTTGGTAAGTAAGGGGGTGATAGGTTTTTGGGAGTAGGTGGGATGTAGATTTTGGGTTACTATCTGATCTTATTATGATCTTATTAAGTGGCGGGGCTGAATGGCCTACTTCTGCTCCTTATTTGTATGTTAACCCTCCGAGAGTAAAAAATTCTCCACTACAATCTTATTGTTAAACTGTGTCTGCTTAAACCTCCACCATTTCCTTGTTTCCATTCTTAATTTCCCAGATTTGCTCTCCAAATGCCTATTGTCCTATTTAAATACTTGTAGAAACTCTTACTGTCTTTTTATTATTCATTCTCAAGATGTGGGCTTCGCTGGCTGGTACAGCATTTATTGCCCATCCCTTGTTGCCCTTGTGAAGGAGGTGAGCTGCCTTCTTGAACCGCTGCAGTCCATGTGGTGTAAGTAAAAGCATGTTGCTGTTAGAAAGGGAGTTCCAGGATTTTGACCCAGCGACAGTGAAGGAACGGTGATATATTTCCAAGTCAGGATGATGAGTGACTTGGAGGGAAACTTCCAGGTGGTGGTGGTCCCCTCCATATGTTGCCCTTGTCCTCCTAGGTGGTAGTGGGTTTGGAAGGTGCTGTCGAAGAGGCCTTGGTGAATTCCTGCAGTGCATCTTGTAGATGGTACACACTGCTGCGACTCTGTGTTGGTGGTGGAGGCAGTGAATGTTTGTGGATGTGGTGCCAATCAAGCGGACTGCTTTGTCCTGGATGGTGTCAAGCTTCTTGAGTGTTGTGGGAGCTGCACTCTTCAGGCAAATGGGGAGCATTCCACCAGTCTCCTGACTTGTGCCTTATAGATGGTGGACAGGCTTTGGGGGAGTCAGGAAGTGAGTTACTCGTCGCATGATTCCTAGCCTCTGATCTGCCCTTGTAGGCAAAGTATTTGTATGGCTAGTCCAGTTCAGATTCAGGTCAGTGGTAACCCCCGAGGATGTTGATAGGGGATTGAGTGATGGTAATGCCATTGAGCATCACAGGGGCGATGGTTGGACTCTCTCTTGTTGGAGATGGTCATTGCCTGGCACTTGTGTGGTGAGAATGTTACTTGCCGCTTGTCAGCCCAAGCCTGGATATTGTCCGGGTCTTGTTATGTTTGGACATGGACTGCTTCAGTATCTGAGGAGTTGCGAATGGTGCTGAACATTGCGCGATCATCAGCGAACATCCCCACTTCTGACCTTATGATGGAAGGAAGATCATTGATGAAGCAGCTGAAGATGGTTGGGCCGAGGACACTACCCTGAGGAACTCCTGGAACTGAGATGACGGACCTGCAACAACCGCAATCATCTTCCTTTGCGCTAGGTATGACTCCAACCAGTGGAGAGTTTTCCCCCTGATTCCCATTGACTCCAGTTTTGCCAGGTCTCCTTGATGCCACACTCGCTCAAATGCTGCCTTGATGTCAAGGGCAGTCACTCTCACCTCAGCTTGGGAGTTCAGCTCTTTTGCCCATCTTTAAACCAAAGCTCTAATGAGGTCAGGAGCTGAGTGGTCCTGGCAGAACCCAAACTGGGCGTCAGCGAGCCGCTTGTTAGCACTGTTGATAACCCCTTCCATTACTTTACTGATGATTGAGAGTAGACTGAAGGGGCGATAATTGGCCGGGTTGGATTTGTTCTGCTTTTTGTGTACAGGACATACCTGGGCAATTTTCCAAATAGCCGGATAGGTGCCAGTGTTGTAGCTGTACTGGAACAGCTTGGTTAGGGGCACAGCAAGTTCGGACCGCAAGTACTATTGCTAGAATATTGTTAGGGCCCATAGCCTTTGCAGTATCCAGTGCCTTCAGCTGTTTCTTGATATAAGATAGAGTGAATCGAATTCATTGAAGACTGGCATCTATGATGCTGGGGACCTCCGGAGGAGGCTGAGATGGATCATCCACTCAGCACTTCTGGCTGAAGATTGTTACAAACGCTTCACCTTTATCTTTTGCACTGATGTGCTGGACTCCCCCATCATTGAGGATGGGGATTTTTGTGGAGCCACCTCCTCCAGTGAGTTGTTCATTTGTCCACCACCATTCACAACTGGATGTGTTAGGACTGCAGAGCTTAGATCTGATCCTTTAATTGTGGGATCACTTAGCCCCATCTATTACTTGCTATTTGGCACACAAATAGTCCTGTGCTTTGGTTCACCAGCTTGATACCTCATTTTTAGGTAAGCCTGGTGCTGTTCCTGGCATGCCCTGCTGCACTCTTCTTTGCACCAGGGTTGATCCCCTGGCTTGATGGTAATGGTAGAGTGGGGGATATACTGGGCCATGAGGTTACAGATTGTGTTCGAGTACAATCCTGCTGCTGCTGATGGCCCACAACGCCTCATGGATGCCCAGCCTTGAGTTGCAAGATCTGTTTGAAATCTATCCCATTTAGCACACTGGTAGTACCACACAACACAATGGAGGATATCCTCAATGTGAAGGCGGGACTTCGTCTCCACAACGACTTGTGCGGTGGTTACTCCTACTGATGCTGTCATGGACAGATGTATCTGTGGCAGGCAGGTTGGTGAGGGTGAGGTCAAGTATGTTTTTCCCTCTTGTTGGTACCCTCACCACCTGCCGCAGACCCAGTCTAGCAGCTATGTCCTTTAGACCTCGGCCAACTTGGTCAGTAGTGGTACTATTGAGCCACTCTTGGTGAAGAACATTTAAGTCCCCCACCCAGATTACATTCTGTGTCCTTGCCACCCTCAGTGCTTCCTCCAGGTGGTCAACATGGAGGAGCACTGATTCATCATCTTAGAAGGGCAGTAGCTAGCCAGTTTTCTCTCATATAAAAGCAAAAAACTGCAGATGCTGGAAATCAAAAATAAAAATACCTGGAAAAACTCAGCAGGTCTGGCAGCATCTGTGGAGAGGAACACAGTTAAACTAGCTTATATTTCACCTCTCTTCTATTTTTGCTTAGTTGTGTTGAAGAGTCATTCGGACTCGAAACGTTAACTGTGTTCCTCTCCGCAGATGCTGCCAGACCTGCTGAGTTTTTCCAGGTATTTTTTTTATTTTTGTTTTAGTTTTCTCTCATACTTGACTTTCTCTCTCTTTACTATTTTTTCGTCTCTCTTTGCTGGTTCTTAAAATCTGACCAATCTTCTACCCAAACTCATACTATATTTTACCCTGTCAAGCTAAGGTCATCTCTCATTACTGTAGTAATGACATCCTTACTTAATAGAGCTGCCCCACAAACTTTTCCTAGTTTTCCATCTTTTTGAAATGTCAAATACCCTTCAATATTCAGGTCCCAGCCTTGATCATCCTACAGCTAATGTCTATGTGATAGCTATCGGGTCATACATATCTATTTCCATCTGCACTAGCAGTTCACCCATTTTCTTATGAATGCTGCATGCATTCAGATTCTGAACCTTGTCTTTTTCCCATTTTTGCAATCTCTGGCCTTATCTGCTAGTTCATTAAGTTTGTACTCTCTATCCCTTCCTGCCACACTCTGGATATCTTTACCCGAGTCACTACCTTGTTCTAGTATCTCATCATTTACTACATCTTCTCTCACACATACCCTTGCCACCCACTGTTTAGTTTAAAGCCCTCTCTACCACCCTAGTTATATGACTCACCAGAACATTGGCCCCAGCACGGTTCAGGTGAAGCCTGCCCCATTGTTAGACCTCCCACTTTCCCTAAAACTGGCAACAACGTCCCATGAATTGAAACCCATTTCTCCTATACCAGTCTTTTAGCCACGTATTCATCCCTCTCATCTTGTTTATTCTACACCAATTTGCTCATGGCTCGGGTAATAATCCAGAGATTAGTTTTGAGGTTCTACTTTTTAAATTAGCGCCTAGCTGATCGTAATGCATAAACAGAACCTTTCTCCTGGTGCTGTCTATGTCGCTGGTACCAACTGGATTCTCCCCCTCCCACTGCAAGTTCTTCTCCAACCCCAAGCAAATGTCCCGAACCCTGGTAGACAGCACAGCCGTCTGGACTTGAACTGTCGGCTTCAGAGAACTGTGTCAAACCCTGACTATACTGTCCCCTACTGCCACTGTATTCCTATTAACTCTCCACCCCCACCTCCCACTTGAATGGCTCCCTGTACCAAGTACTGTGGTCGGTTCTCTCATCCACCTGCAGTCCCAGCTTTTGCCCCCGCAAGCTGCAAGAACCTTTAACTTAATGGACAATTGCTAGGGCTGAGGCTCCTCCACTTTACCTTTTCCACCTCCTTATCTAGCTCACTTGCAGTCCCACCCTCCTGTCCCTGATTACTGACCAAACCAGAACTCCCTATACTGGTGGAGGTGACCACCTCCTGGAATAAAGTGTCCGGGTAACTTTCCCCTTCCCTGATGCATTGCAGTGTCTGCAACTCAGCCTCCAGGTCAGTGACTCTGAGCTGAAGCTCCTCAAGGCGCTGACGCTTTGAGGGGAGGTAGTGTTAATCTCACCGGACTAGTAATCCAGGGGCCAAGGCTAATGCTCTGGGGACGCGGATTCGAATCCCACCGTGGCAGCTGCTGGAACTCAAATTCAGTTAATAAATCTGGAATTTTTAAAAAAAAAGCTAGTCTCTGTAATAGTTACCATCAAACCATTGTTGATTGCTGTAAAAACCCATCTGGTTTACTAATGTCCTTTTAAGGAAGGGACTCTGCCATATTTACCTGGTCTGGTCTACATGTGACTGCAGACCCACAGCAATGTGGTTGACTCTTAAATGTCCTCTGAAATGGTTGAGCAAACCACTCAGTTATATCAAACCGCTGCGCAGCCTACAAGAAGGAATTAAACTGGATGGATCACCCTGTATCAACCTAGGCACTGGAAATGACATTGGTAAACCCATTCCTGTCAACCCTGGGCACTCCTCCTTACTGACGTCTGGGGCTTGTGCCAATTTGGGAGAGCTGTCCCACAGACTAGTCAAGCAACAGCCTGACACAGTGATACTCTTGGAATTGTACATCACAATGTCCCAGATATGACATCACCATCCATGGATACGTCCTGTCCCACCGACAGGACAGACCCACCAGAGGTAGTGGCACAGTGGTAGACAGTTGGGAGGGAGTTGCCCTATGAGTTCTCAACATCGACTCTGGACCCCATGAAGTCTCATGGCGTCAGATCAAATATGGGCAAGGAAACCTCTTGCTGATTACTAACTACCAACACACACACACACACCAACACACCCCCACCACCACTGCACCCCCCCCCCGCCCCCCCAACACAAACCCCAGCTGATGAATCAGTGCTGTTCCATGTTGAACACCACTCAGAGGAAGCATTGAGGGTGGTAAGGGCGCAGAATGTACTCTGAGTGGGGGACTTCAATGTCCATCACTAAGAGTGGCTCAGTAGCACCACTACTGACTGAGCTGGCCGAGTCCTAAAATACATAGCTACTAGACTGGGTCTGCAGCAGGTGATGAGGGAACCAACAAAAGGGAAAAACCTACTTTCCCTCGTCCTCACCAGTCTACCTGTTGCAGTTGCGTCTGTCCTAGATGGCATTAGTTGGAGTGATCACTGCACAGTCCTTGTGGAGACAAAGTCCCATTTTCACATTGAGGACTCTCCATTGTGTTGTGTGGCACTATCACCATGCTAAATGAATAGATTTCAAAAAGATCCAGCAATTCAAAACTGGGCATCCATGAGGTGCTGTGGGCTATCAGCAGCAGCAGAATTGTACACAAATACAATTTGTACCATCGTGGCCCGGCATATCCCTCACTCTATCATTACCATCGAACCGGGGTATCAGCCCTTGCTCGATGAGGAGTGCAGGTGAGTGTGCCAGGAATACCTTAAAAAAAAAAGTGCCAACACACGACTACTTGCATGCCAAACAGCAGAAGCAGCATGTGACAGACAGAGCTAAGCAATCCCACAATCAACAGATGGGATTAAGTTCTGCAGTTCTGCCACATCCAGTCGTGAATGTTGGTGGACAATTAAACAACTCATTGGAGGAGGAGGCTCCACAAATATCCCCATCCTCAATGATAGGGTAGCCCAGCACATCAGTGCAAAAGACAAGACTGAAGCATTTGTAACAATCTTCAGCCAGAAGTGCTGAGTGGATAATCCATCTCGAATTCTTCTGGAGGTCCCCAGCATCACAGATTTCAATTTTCAGCCAATTCGATTCACTCCAAGTGATATCAAGAAATGGATGAAGGCACTAGATACTGCAAAGGCTATGAGCCCTGGGAACATTCTGGCAATAGTACTGAAGGCATGCGTTAGAACCAGCTGTGCCCTTAGCCAAGTTGTTCCGGTACAACTAAAATATTGGCATCTACCCAGTAATGTGGAAAAAAGCTAAGGTATGTCATGTACACACAAAGCAGGACAAATCCATCCTGGCCAATTACCACCCAATGAGTCTACTCTAAATCATCAGCAAAGTGTTGGGAGGCGTCATCAAAAGTGCTATCAAGCGGTGCTTAGTCAGCATTACCTGCTCCCTGATGCTCAGTTTGATTTCTGCCAGGGCCACACAGCTCATGACCCCATTATAGCCCTGGTGCAAACATGGACAAAAGAGCTGGACCAGGTGAAGTGGGAGTGACTGCCCTTGACACGGCGGCAGCATTTAACAGAGCGTGGCATCAAGGAGCCTGAGCAAAACTGGAATCAATGGGAACCAGGGGGAAACTCTCCACTGGTTGGAATCATACCTAGCACAAAGGGATATGGTTGTGGTTGTTGGAGGTCAGTCATCTCAGCTCCAGGACATCACTGCAGGAGTTCCTCAGGATAGTGTCCTAGACCCAACCATCTTCAGCTGCTTCATCAATGACCTTCTGCTCATAAGGTCAGAAGTGGGGATGTTCGCTGATGTTGCTGATTGCACAAGTTCAGCATTATTCGTGACTCTTCAGATACTGAAGGATTCAGTGCCCATAGCAGCAAGATCAGGACAACAAACAGGCCTGGACTCATAAGTGGCAACTAACATTTGTGTCAAACAGGTGCCAGGCAATTACCATCTCCAACAAGCAAGAATCCAACCATCTCCCCTAAACATTCAATGACATTACATCCCTGAATCCCCCACTATCTACATTCTGGGTGTTACCATTGATCAAAAACTGAACTGGATCATCCATATAAATACTGTAGCTACAAGAGCAGGATGGCTAAAACTAGGAATTCTGCAGAAAGTAACTCACCTCCTGCCTCCCCAAAGCCTGTCCACCATCTCCAAGGCACAAGTCAGGAGCGTGATGGAATACTCCCACTTGCCTGGATGAGTGCAGCTCCAACAACACTCGAGAAACTTGACGCCATCAAGGACAAAGCCCATTTAATTGACACCCCTTCCACCACCTTCAAAATTCACTCCCTCCACCACTGATGCACAGTGGTAACAGTATGTACCATCTACAAGATGCACTGCAGCAACTTGCCAAGGCTCCTTCAATAGTACCTGCCAAACCCGTGACCTCTTTTAGAGGTGGTGGGAGTGAATCTTGAAGGCGGATGGGTGGCAATTAGATGGGCTTTGTCCTGGATGGGTGTTGAGTTTCTTGAGTGTTGTTGGAGCTGCGCTCATCCAGGCAAGTGTGGAGTATTCCATCACATTCCTGACTCCTGAGGTCATGAGCTAAGTGAGAAAGACAAGGGCAGCAGACACATGGGAACACCACCACATGCAAGGTCCCCTGCAAGCCACACACCATCCTCACTTGGAACTATATTGCCATTCCTTCACTGTTGCTGGGTCAAAATCCTGGATCTCCCTTCCTAACAGCACTGTGGGTGTACCTACACCACATGGACTGCAGTAGTTCAAGGAGGCAGCTCACCACCACCTTCTCAAGGACAATTTTGGATGAGCAATAAAAATGCTGGCCTGGCCGGCGATACCCACGTCCAGTGACAGAATTAGAAAAAAATCTTATTACAGACATGTTTGTTCTAGATCGCACTGGTGTCCAGGAGTCCCACATTCAGCAGTCGCAACCCATCTTTTATTATGTTATTTTATTATTTTTTACTTTATAAGTAATAAATCCTACCACTCCCAATGAGCTTTACTACTGCTGTTAACTTTACTACTATTAACATATTTACCATTACTAATAAATTACATGGGTTTTGAAAGATAAATGAGTAAAATATTCACCAACCAATCACTTTCCTGTTTCCCTCCCTTACTCAAGTGAATTCCCTCACTCACCAAATACCCAAGTTTATGCTGTGTGACTGGCTGCACTAAAATGTCTCCATGCTTGCTTGCATAATACTTAACTTGACATTTAAAAGGAGTTGTGTCATATTATCAATAAATTGCTGGCTGTGCCTATTTAGGGGTGCAGGTCTGAACTATAAGGAATCCTCTCTATCTGCTGCTGTGTCTATTTTGGGGTATGGTAAAGTTATGTTCATAGTTTCAATTTATTTATTTTTCTCCCCTTAAGATGTAATAAAAGGAAAAAGAAATGGATGCACCATTGCCGCCAAAGGAAGCTGGAAAATTTATATCCGAGAACAGCAAAGATGTCTCTGTTTTAGAAGAAGGGGTTCAAAAGGTTGCCAAAATGGTGTTTGAAAAAAGAAATTCAGAGGAACTTGATGCTACAGGATGGAAGTTGCTCCATGACCTGAACCCACAAACAATGAGTGAGACCTCTGTCAACTGGGTATTTGTTACAGATACTCTCAACTTTTCCTTTTGGTCTGAAAATGATGATCACAAGTGTTTGGTTAAGTACAAAGGCAAAATGCATAGTGGCTTTTGGTCACTTTGTGCTGCTATTAATAGAGCACTAGATGAAGGTTAGTTCCCGTTGAATTTTATTCTCACCTTTGTGGCAGGTTTTGAAAATTCTACTTGTGCTAGGTTCAGAGACCATTATTTCTTAAATATGGTGTTAAAAGAAATTGACAAGTCCAGTTGATGAAATTTAATATATATAAACTGTTAATTTTCCTGTTTTTAAAAAAAAATGCACTTACATAGTGCCTTTCACAATGTGAGTGCATTTTAAAAGCACTTCAGTCATTAAAATACTTCTGAAGAGGAAGCATTTTGTATTGGAGAAATCACAACAGCCAATTTGCACACAGCAACATCCCACAAACATTAATGTGATAATAACTAGCTGATCTTTAACATGAGGAAATAGAACTTCTTTTGTTTTTTTCCCCCATGGAATATGATTACTAAGTTTTCACGGGTACCAGCAACTCTCTCATTCCTGACCCAAATGCTGTCTTCATGTGTGAGCAGAGTTGGTGAGTGTCTATAGGCTGTTTTATCCAAAGGTGGGAGCGAGAAGAACTTAAGGAAATAGAGATAACATCTTCATTAAGCCTGACCAAGTTTTCAGCTTGTGACCACGCACTCATTTTCCACCACAACACTGGCTGATTTCCCTTCCCGCCTCTGGCTATAGAGTTAAAAAATGGTTACAGCACAAGATTAATTTGGCTACTCCCCTACTCTTCCCTTGTACCCCTGCATTTTTTCCCCTTCAGATGCTTATCCAATTTCCTTTTTAAAGCCTTGACTGAGCCTGCCTCCACCACCCGTCTAGGCATTGAGTGGATGGAATGTGGGAGAACAGCGAGATGTGCTTTGGAATCGTCAAGCCTAGAAATAACAAAGGCGTGAATGAGGGTTTCAGTAACAGATGAGCTGAGAGAGGGATAAAGTCAGGCAGTGTTGGTATAGATGGAAACACATATTCTCAGTGATACCGAGTGGTTGGAAGTTCACCTCCAGGTCAAGTAGGTCATAGGTTGGGAACAGATCGATTTTAGTCTCCAATTGTTGGCAGGGCCGGAAGTTGTCACCAAGGACAGCATGTAGATGAGAATAGGGAACTAGGATTAGATCCTTGCAGTGCTCCAGAAATGGTGGTGTCAGAGTAGGAGAGAAGCCATTATAACTGATACTCTGCCTATGTTCGCATAGGTAAGAATGGAAACAGGTGAGAGCAGTCCAACCCAGCTGAATGACAGTGGAGAAGCTTTGGAGGAGAATGGAGTAGTCAACAGTGTCAAAGATTGCAGACAGATTGAGAAGGATGAGGAGAAATCATTTAGCTTTGGCACATTGAAAGTCATTTGTGAATTTGATAACAACTGTACTGTACAGTGCATTTTCACATTGATCTGCCTTGATCAGATCTCAAGTTTTCCCCGTAGAAGGAGTAATTATGTTAATATTTCTGGTATTTTTTCTTCCTGTTAAGGCATTCCCATTACCAGTGCATCATTTTTTGCTAACATAACCCTGGATCAATTGAAATATGTGCTACGTTCAGACACGGATGTTCCAATGCCTCTGATTGAAGAACGTCTCAAAGTGCTTAAGGAGGCTGGAAACATATTGCTAGAGAAGTTTGATGGTTCATTCCTCAATTGCATTAAGAAGAGTGAAAATAGTGCCCAGAAATTGCTACGCCTTGTGGTGGATAATTTTCCTTCATATAGGGATGAAACTACATTTCAGGTGAGTTTGCTGTGGTTAGGCCCCTTTTGTTGGTCAATGTTGGTGGGGGGACTTGTTTCCGCTGATTGCTATATAGTATTGACATTATAAATAAATGGGAAAATTTGCTATGTTTGAAATTGTCAAATTTTCAACTAGGGAAACTTTCCCACTGTGCTTATGATAGTACTAGCACAAATTTTTTCCTGTTCTTTGTTGCTGAACACAAGGAATTCATAAAAAATTCTCACTCAATGGTCCGATGAAAAACTAATTCCATTCAGTTCATTCATGGCACAGTGACACTTGCAAGACAAGTACGTTGGGCCAGGTGACAGGACATAGCAACAATTTTTCTGAAATGTGTAATTTTCATCTTACCTGCTGTGGAGTGATACAAGTTCCAAGCAATATGTAACCTGATCCACATTATCAGGTAGACAGGCTGCGGAGCTTACTGTGATCCAGTGATTGTGCAGTATGAATAAAAAAGGTGCAAATCATCTGAGAATGGCGATACTGTAGCATGCACAAAGTAGGATTATAGTTAATTTTGTGAACTGTAATTATAATTATAGTTGTGCTTGGCTGGTAAAATACAATAATTTATATCCTAAGTTGGTTAGCTACTTTGGAATTTTGTTTTTCTTCTTGTGGAAGTTGTAAAATTCTACAATCCAGAATGAAAGGACCAAGGTCAAGGCTACAATATTAAGGCAAAAATGTTCCTTATAATAGGAAATGGGATAACAAGTTGTGCAAATACATGAGCAACCTCCAGATCTCAAGTGATTCTACTACAAGTTCCGCATGACAGATTGGTCAGGAAAGTAAAAGCCCATGGGATTTAGGGTAATGTGGCAAATTGGATAAAAGGTTGGCTTTGTAACAGGAAACAAAGGGTAATGGTCGATGGATGCCCCTGCGAATGGAAAGTTGTCTCAAGTGGTGTTCCACAGGGCTTGGTGCTTGGACCCTTGCTGTTTGTGTTATATATTAATGATTTGGATGTGAACGTGGGGGGCACGATTGGGAAATTTGCAGATAACACAACATTGGCCGAGTAGTGGATAGTGTAGAGGATAGCCATAATCTCCAAAACGATATAGATGGGTTGGTGAAGTGGGCAGTAAAGTGGCAGATGGATTTTAACATAGAGAAGTGTGAGGTCATACATTTAGGGAGGTCAAACAGTTACAGGGATTACAAAATAAATGGGAATATACTAAGAGGAGTAGATGAAGTGAGAGATCTTGGCGTACAAGTATACAGGTCCCTGAAGGCAGCAGTTCAAGTAGACAAGGTTGTAAAGAAGGCATATGGAATGTTCTCCTTCATTGGCAGAGGTGTAGAATATAAAAGTAAGGATATAATGTTGGAATTATATAAAACACTGGTGAGGCCACAACTGGAGTATTGTGTGCAGTTCTGGTCACCACGTTATAGGAAGGATGTAATAGTGCTGGAGAGAGTGCAGAGGAGGTTTACAAGAATGTTGCAAGGATTAGAAAAGTGTAGCTACGAGGAGAGATTGGATAGGTTGGGGTTATTTTCCTTAGAACAAAGAAGGCTGAGAGGTGACTTGATTGAGGTGTACAAAATTATGAGGGGAATAGATATAGTGGACAGGATAAAATTTTTCCCTTGGTAGAGAATTCTTGAACCGGGGACATAGGTTCAAGATAAGTGGCAGAAAGTGTAGGGGGGAACATGAAGAACTTTTTTACGCAGAGGGTAGTGGGTGTCTGGAATTTGCTGCCCAAGTTGGTGGTAGAGGCAGAAACTCTAAACTCTTTTAAAAAGTACCTTGATCTGCACCTTAAGTGCTGTAAGCTGCAGGGCAGGAAGGTGGGTTTAGAAAGGGCACCTGGGTGTCCTCGGGCTGGCATGGACAAGTTGGGCCAAATGGCCTCCTTCTGTACTGTAACTTTTCTATGGTTCTATAGCAAGAAGCTAATAAAAGATTTACCAGTTAATAAACTACTGGATGCACGGGATGCGTGTGTATAGGTTGAAGTGATTACTTGCGAGGCATATCAGTCCTTCTGTGCATGCGTTTCTGTATAGGAGAGCCTGAGACCATCAGGGCAGCCCAAAAGCTGTTTTGGGACTGCACATGCACACTTAATCAGTCGCACTGCCTGCACATGCACCTAGAGTCTGGAGAGCTGACCTGAGAGGAAATCAGAAGTGAAGCCTGCCATGGCATGGTGCCTGCTTTGTTTTGTCTGGGCCTGAAGATTGTAGTTCCTGTAGCTGCTTGTTGCTGGAAGCACATGGAGGGCTGAAGTTGCTGTGGTTTTGTCCACATCAAGTAACTTGCTGCTTAGATTTTGGTATGCTTTGATGGTGCTTTCCTTTATACGTAACGTCTATAGTAATTGTTGCTTAGATTGCGGATTGATGGCTGCTTTAATCACAATAATACATCTATTTAGAAGCTATGAGTCGATACTGTGATTAAAGCAGCAGTCAATCTGAGCATTTTTAATACTGGAATGTTAATTGTTAATTTCAGTATTGAGCCACAGTCAACTAGATGATTTTTTTTTACCTCCATACAACAACTTGTGATCTGGAAATCATGAAAGGCGGTGGAAGCAGATGCTACAGTAACTTTCAAAAGGAAATTGGATAAATACTGGAAGGGAAAACGTGCAGGGCTATAGGGAAAGAGGGGAATGGGACTAGTTAGATAACCCTACCAAAGAGCCAGCACCACAGGATGGGCTGACTGGCCTCCATCTGTGCTGTAACACTCTATGATTCTATGCCAAAAAACAAAGCACTAAATTTGCAAGCACAAGTAACTACCACAGACTACTATTGGGATTAACATGGAACTTCTATGAATTCACAAAATATCACTTGTGATTAAAGTAGAAATCCACAGAAGAATTGATATGCCCAGCAAGTAATCACTCTATTGAATTATCTCAATTTTTGGCTCCATTATCCTACCCAGAAAACTGTTGATATTGAAAAAGTGATGTTTCCTGACATAAGTAAACCAACCTTTTGCCTGTTCAGCCATGGTTTGATATAAAAATGCTCTGAATTAAACTTTATGTTCCTCATTGTGTCATGCATTTTTAAGGCTCCCTCTCATTTATCTCCTTTCAAAGCTTATGCTTTAAGTACCAAAGAATCTGCTGTAGTCGCATCTCTGCTTTAGTTTTTTTTTCGTTTTGTCTCAGTACCCAGAATTGATTGCAGCGTTCAGGATTTACCCTGGAGAAGAGAACAGTTTTACTATAATAGCATCAGACGTGGGTAATAAATTCTTGTAAACTAAATTATTAACTATTCTGTCTGTCTCATTTGCCACTCCACAGTGACATCCTAATTTGTAACTCCCAAATCCCTTTTAGCATCTTGGCTTGTTCCAGCAGCAGAGTGTCAGCTGGGCATGGCAAGTGAGACCAGGTAGCTCAGGCTCTTGCTCCTGGGATTCAGCCAGCAGCAGCTCCTATGTAAGGAGCCATCTGCTGTCAGCATATACCTGTGACCCCGGCACCTGCAGTCCACCACTTTCTATCCTTCTAGTCCTGAGGCGATTGTTATACAGAGCAGCAGGAAAACAGCATGCTGAAAGCCTCATATAGAAACAGGTGGGACCTGTAGCAACATTTTAACCTGGAGATTTGCTTTGTTTTTTGGCGTAGAATCATAGTATTACAGCACAGAAGGGGGCCAGTCAGCCCATCCTGTGGTGCTGGCTCTTTGGTAGGGTTATCTAACCAGACCCATTCCCCTCTCTTTTCCTATAGCCCTGCACATTTTTTCCCTTCCAGTATTTATCCAATTTCCTTTTGAAAGTTACTGTAGAATCTGCTTCTATCACCCTTTCATCATTCCAGATCACCACAATTTCCTGTATGGAGGTGAAAAAAATCATCTAGTTGATTTGGTTCAATACTGAAATTAACAATTAACATTCCAGTATTAAAAATGCTCAGTTTTCAAAGTAACTTAGATTAGTACTAAAAATCAGTCCTTAAAAGTAAATATGTCCTGTTTATCAAAAGGCAAGCATTTGGATTTTTTCTTGCTGTGTTTAGATTTCCACATAACCATTTTGGAGGTGGGCTGGTCTGACTTTAAGAACATTGGCTTTTGATTTTCTAAGCTAGGTGGCTTTTTATTTCCCATCAAGCCCAGAGAATGTTATGTTTAAGTATTGGTATTGATATTTAATAGATAAAAGCAAAGCATTGTCATACTCCATATCTGACTAGTCTCAGCACAGCAGGCCCCAATGGCCTGACGAAATTACCTTTGTGGAAGTAATTTATGGCCATCTAAGCGTTAAGAGTTTTGCTTCCCTTTTACTTTACAATTGTTTTTCTTTTACTGAAGACCTTGCTCTGTTTCCACTGAGGAAACAGCTGAGGCAGGAGAACATAAACATTCCCACACCAATTTTTTTGTATTGAACTTTCTTCTGCAGTCTGACTCCTTTGTATTTCTGGACTTGTTAATTAGAGACGCCAGTGTCTTTGCTTAAAGTTTAAAATACATGGTGGTACACTTGCTCACATGCTCTCTCTCTCCTGCAAATCTATATCGCATCCCATCTTGTTAATCTGCCACTGCTTTGACGCCAGGATTGCCCAGTCATTAGTAAACTGCGCTGTGGTCATGCTAGCCTCTGAGTCTGAGTAACAGCTCAGGATTAAGAATTTTATAGTTCTATGTAGGCACATTTTTTAGTTGTGATGATATTAAGATCCTGAGGGGTCTTGACAGGATGGATGTGGAGAAGATGTATGCTCTTGTTGGAGAATCTAGAACTAGAATCTTACATGCTTAATTAAGACAGAGATGAGAAAGAAATCTTTTCCCTGAGGGTCGTGAGTTTTTGGGACTCTTTTCCTCAAAAGGTGGTGGAAGCAGAGGCTTTGAATATTTTTAAGGCAGAGCTAGATAGATTCTTGATTAACATGGGGGTGATTGGTTATTGGAGGAAAGCAGGAATGTGGGGTTGAGGTTACAATCAGATCAACCATGATCTATTGAACAGTTGAGCAGGCTCGAGGGGCTGAGTGGCCTACTCCTGCTACTAATTCATATGTTTATATGTTATAGGTATAGAATGGCATTTTAGCATATGCTGTCACCAATTGTAAAGAACTGTATTCTCCAACTTCTCCAAAATTGATGTATGACAGATTTGAAATGTCGCTATATGTAGCAAAAATTTTACATCTTCACAATTATTTCCTTCTGTTTTTTAGGGCAAAAAGGTTGCTTTTTACAAAAGGGCGCAAATCCTTATAGCGGATATCTGGGGCCTACTGGAAGGAAAGGGGGATGGTGTCTTTCACGATATGGCCAGTCTGACTATGTTTGCAGACTACAGAGTCCCTCAGGCACTTGTCTACCTTGGAGCCATGAAGTACTCAGAAAAACTCATGGAAAAACTTAAACAAGGTTTGTAATCAGTTTAACACCAACACAGCATAATTATGGGGAAGGAGTCACACTGTGCACTAGGTAAACATGATTCACTGACAGATAAAGAGAGGTACTATCATATATCTGTCTCTGGCTACAGTCATGATGCGTTTGGCTTAGGCAATTGAAGAAGCATTTCAGTGGAGGCATGAGGCTGCAGAATGGAATAGAGGAATTCCCCAGATTTGAGCATGAGAGAGCATCTTATGATCGGACCTTCCTCACCCTGTCTGTATTTGTATCTTCAGCTCTCCCCTGGAGTATTTGGGCCAATATTATGGTGGGTTGATGCCAGCTTCTACCGATCTGTAAATATTGAACTTTTCTAGGTCTCTATTGCTGAGGAACAAAAAAGCAGCTTTGGCAGCGTAGCAATGAAGAGATCATACGCAAGGCTGGAGGAGATTGGCACCAGAGCTCCTTCAATATTTTCCTGTCAATCAACTTTGATCACAGAATCACACAGTGCAGAAGAGGCCCTTTGGTCCATCGAGTCTGCACCGACACTTCTGATGAAGAGGAGATTTAAATTAAATGGAAGATGTGCGGGGGGGGGGAATGGTGTTTTAATCAAAATTTATTTCCATCAACCTAACAATACTAAATTCCCTAATTAACTGCCAATTCCAATTTCCACACCTGCAATAAATATCTGAATGTATGTATGTGGAAGTATGTCCTGTCTGCAAAAAGATGGACAAATCCAATCCAACCAATGACCATCTCCTCAACCTCCCCTCGACATCAGCAAAATGATGTAAGGTGATGACAATGCTATTAAGCATCACTTATTCAGCAATAATCTGCTTGTTGCTCATTTTAGGTTCTGTCAGGGTCGCTTGGCTCCTGACCTCATTATAGCTTTGGTACCCAATATGGACAAAAAAAATGAATTCCAGAGGGGAGGGTAGGTGAAAGTGGCTGCCCTCAACATAAGGGCAGCATTTGACTGTGTGGCATCTAGGAGCCCTGGCTAAAGTGAGGTCAATAAGAATCAGGCAGACTTATGGTCTAAAACTCTCCACTGGTTGGAATCATAGCACAGTGAAAGATGGTTGTGGTTGTTGGCGGCCAATTGTTTCAGTCCCAGGACATTGCAGCAGGAGTTCCATAGGGTAGTGTCCTAGGCCCAGCTGCTTCATCATTGACCTTCCATCTATCATAAGGTTAGAAGTGGGAGTGTGCACTCTTCAGTTCCATTCACAACTTCTCAGATGCTGAAGGGATACAAGTCCATACGCAGCAAGACCCGGACAATATTCAGGTTTGGGCTGACAAATGTTAAGTGACATTCATGAAACACAAGTGCCAAACAATGACCATCTCTCCTTGACATTCAATGGCATTACTATTGCTGAATCCCTCACTATCAACATCCTGGGGGTTACCATTGACCAGAAACTGAACTGGACCAGCCATATAAATACCAGAGCAAGTCAGAGGCTGGGAATTCTGAGGCAAGTCAGTCAGCACCTGAGTCTGCAAAGCCTGTCTGCCATTTACAAGGCATAAGTCAGGAGTGTGATGTCTGGATGAGTGCAGCTCCTACAACACTTAAGCTCTGCGCCATCCAGGACGAAGCAGTCTGCTTAATCGGCATCTCATTAATCAATCTAAACATTTACCAATACACAGTGGCAGCAATGTTTACTATTTCCAGGATGCACTGAAGCAACTCACCAGAGCACCTTCCAAACCTGTGACCGCTACCACCAACACAGACAATGGCAGCAGATGCATGGGAACATGCAAGTTCTTTCCCAACTACACACCATCCTGACTTGGAACTATATTGCCATTCCTTCACTGTTGTTGGATCAAAATCCTAGAACCCCCTTCCTTAACAACGCTGTGGGTGTACCTACACCACATGGATTGCAGCGGTACAAATAGACTGCTAACCTTCTTGAGCAATTAGGGCTGGGCAACAAATGCTGGCTTTGCCAGCAATGCCCATTTCCCATGAAAGAATGAAAAGAGCAGAACCATTCAACATCACAATCATTATGTTGCCGAAGTAGTATCACTTTTCTGCTCCCACTTTATTCACATTGATTCTAGCCTTCACTGAAGATGTAATCCTGCAGATAAAGGTATTAGATTACCAAGGCACAAGTCATTGGCTGCTCTGGAAGAATAACATTTTTACTCTAAGCAGATGCAAGGGCTACATCCCTGTTGGGTCGCTCTTTTTTGACATTCTCAAAATGTGGCGGAAATGACACAATGCAAATTTTACCTGGTCTTTGGAGGGGCGTGGGGAGAACAAAAAAATCAGAAAAATGTGTCTCACAGGTTCCCTGACATGTCCCTGCCTCTTCCCATTTCCCCAGAGACTGCCTCAGGCCTGGCAATAGTGGAAAGCCAGTTAAGTTTGTTGAATGGGCAGTTAGCAGTGTAGTTTTGATAGCTCACATGGGTCCCAAGTTGTGTCAGAACCTCAGCTACTTAGGGAAGGTGGCTGCACAGCAGATGGTTTGAGTGGCATGAAAAAAATGCAATCTGACCACTTAATGATACAAAGAGCAATGGCACCCCCAGGCAGAGGCTTGCCATTGCAAGAGCAGTTCCTGGAAACTGTTCTCTTAGCCCATCCTCAGGGTGCATTATTAGCTGTCGGTTCCCTCCCCCTTTTCGCACATACATTTCATTTTGCCTTCTTTGTGCAGCTGAGGCAAAGGCCTCAAAATGTCACTTCAGTCACTGTGAAGGGTCTGGGATGCTGATCAACTCCCTCCCCTTCAACCCTCCAGTCCCTAATTGCAAGGTGAACCTGGAGGTGGCCTGCTAATTGGTCCCCCTCTGAGCCTTGCAGGTTAATTTTCCAATGCTCTAATGGGAGAGAAAGGGTAGTTATAGAGACATAACAGCGCAGAAGGAGGCTCTTCAGCCCATTGAGTCCATGCAATATTGAGGAATGGAACATGTTATACTTCAAGCACCCTATTTGAACATCAGAAGCTCCCAGGTCAGATGTAGTGCAGCTCGATACAGAATAAAGCACGATCTGTTCTGCCCGAAGAATATACCTCGGCTCAAACTTTAGAAGGGCACAATCGGCTTTTGTATTTAATCCATTTCCTACATGCATCATCTTCCGGCTCACATGAGGCAAGGCTGTGAATGAGTGCCAAATTCAGGACTCTTTTGTTCTGAGGTCCGTGTAAGAGACTGCCTAAACTCATATAGCAAAAGACTCATCAGCAGAGAGGATATTTTCATCCCTTCATTCTGAGTTGAAAAAGTTCCGAAGGTGAAAAACCAGTGTTTACCCCATTGTGCAATCCAGTGTCAACATTGTGATTGTTAACTATCAGAAGGGGTTTGGGTAGACACGACATATTAATATCATGCCCCAAATAAATACAGGTATTATTATTGTTTGATCCAACAACAGGGCTATCATGGCCGGTTTACAGGCCCATAATAGCTGAGGAGAGGTGGTGGCATAGTGGTATTGTTACTGGACTCGTGTTCCAGAGACCTTGGGTTTGAATCCCACCACAGCAGATGGTGAAATTTGAATTAATAAAAATCTGGAATTAAAAGCCTGATAATGACATGAAACCATTGCTGATTGTCGTAAAAAAAACCTCATCTGGTTCACACATGTCCTTTAGGGAAGGAAAACTGCTGTTACTTACCTGGTCTGTCCTACATGTGATGTGGTCATATTGCCTAGCCAGCAATGCCCACGTAATCTAATAAAATATAGTATCTGTGTCTGAAAAATCTTGCCTCATGTAGCTGCAAATAGCAAATGAACAATTGAGTTTATTAAAATGTAAGAATTTGATAAAGGACTCACAATTATTCATTCTGATAACCAGAACATTAAATTTTTGCCATTAATTGTTTTGTTTGTCCAAAAAATTAAAATAGAATTTCACAAAATCTGATATTTTACAGTTTTTAATTTGTTATTTTGTTTCAAGTTTTTGTTGCTGTAACCATTTTTATTGGAGTTAGAATTGCCTTTTTAATTCCCATCCTAGGTGTCCTTTTCCAGTCAGGAGATTGTCAGGAAGTGGAGATCCGAGGCTGCTCCATTTGGTGTGTTGAGTTAATATTGCGTCATGTTCTGGAACTTGGAGCTCAGAAAGGACATGTGAACATGCACATCAATTCTGTTTTGATCGATTACTACCTGTGGGACTATGCAAAAGATCACCGAGAGGACATGGCAGATATTCCCATCCATCGTGTTCGCTGCATCTACTACTAGTTGGACATGCTGCAGTTTCTTTGAAGCAAAGGTACACAATGTATTTCAGCAGAAATATTGGGGTGCTCACGCATATTAAATTTCAGGCCCTTGTCTTAGTTCACATCTCTGAAATTGCAAATTAAAATAATGGTCTTTTACAAAACGTTGTGGTAAGTGCAAGTAGATGGTACAACAGAGAGCAAATGCACTTCTGATTAGTGATCGAAGTTAATTCTCTCCACTTCACCTTCCTAATAGCAGTTCCATACTGGCAATACAGTATGGAGCTGCTATTAGGAAAGTGGAGTAGAGATCCAGTTATTTTCCGTCAGAAGAAAGCCAAAGGAAATTGGATGGGCACCTTCAGTGAGCTGGTCTAGTACTTGTGCTTGTGGCCAAGCGAGAGCGACATTTGCTTCCACCTGGGAGTTAGTGACTTATCCAGTTTAGCTTCTTTTTGTACCTTTTGAAATGGGAGGGGCATTTGAAATCTGCATAGCAGGCCATATCACAACTGCATATGGTCATTACAGCTCAAAAGGAGGCAATTCAGCCCATTAAAGTCCACGTTGGGTCTCTGTAGAGTAGTCCAACCAGTCCCATTCCCCCATTCTATCCCAGTAGCAAAGCAAGTTTACTTCCTTCAAGTACCCATCCAATTTCCTTTCAAAATCATTTGTCATCTCTGCTTTCATTACCCTCCTAATCATTGGGTTCCAGGTCATTACTACTCACTATGTAAAAAAAAAACTTCTTCCTCCACATTCTCCCCAGCACTGCGTCTCTTTCCCAAAACTTTAATTCTATGTCCCCTAGTCTTTGTACCATCAGCTAATGGGGACAGTTTTTCTTTATCGTCTTACCCAAACCTGTCATAACCTTTTACACCCCTATCAAATCTCTCCTCCGTTTCCCTTGCTCCAAGAACAACTCCAGCTTCTCCAACCTCACCTTGTAGCTAAAATCCCCCTCCATTCTGGTAAATTTTCTTTGTACCTTTTCAAGGACTCTCACATCCTTCCTGAAGTGTGGTGGCCAGAACTGGACATAATACTCTAGTTGTGGCCTAACCAGAGCTTTATAAAGGTCCAAATATGTACCCAGCATTTTTTTTTTTGTAAATCAGCAATTAAAAATGCACTATTAATGTGTTTTTTTTTGAGGGATGTTACTGCATATCTGGTCTCAAAACCAGGTGTGTCCATGGCATGCTGGGTGGATTCTCATGGACATAGCTCCGCCATGAAGCAGCTCACAAAAGGTGGAAAGTCATCGTTGAGGGTCTGCTCACAACAGATGATGGTCAAGGGGGTGGAGAGGAAGGTCCAGCTGTGTTTGGGAGAGGAAGATCTAGGATCAACTGAGAGGAAGAGGTGTCAGGGCAGGGGGGAAATGAAGGTGTTGGGTGTGAGGTTGTGGGGAGGGCCTACAGGGGAATGGTAATGGGGGAGAAGACAGTAACTTGGGGAGGTAGCTGTACGGGAAGGAGTGCGGGGAAGAGGAAGGGGTGTGGAGAGGGGAGGCAGTAAGGGCTGAGGAAGGAGTCAAAGTGGGAAGGAGAAAGGCTGGAAGAAGTAGTAAGACTGCAAGGAGAAGTAAGGTTGTCTGAAAGAGTCTGGAGAGGGGAAAGAGTAAGGGTGGTGGAAGAATTAAGGGTGTGAGAAAAAGTCAGGAAGGGGGAAGGACTATGAGGGGAGGAAGGACCAAGGTGGGGGCAGACTCGGGGGGGAAGGAGTTCCAAGGGGAGGAGAAATCCGGAGGGGGGAAGGTGTTCCAAGATGGGAAGGAGTCCAGAGGGTGGGATGTGCAGGCGAATGTGCAAGGGAGGGTCCTGATGAGTCCATGGCTGCTCCTGGGGAGCGAACTGAAGGTGGGTGTGGTAGAGGAAATGTTGAAAATGACTGAGGGCAGAGTGGCAGTGGGTGGGAGGGTGAGGTTTGACAATATTGGTAGAAGAGATGGTCAGGGTGGTTGGTGGGCCTCAGAAGCAGACATGGACCCTGGGAGTGCGAAGGTGGTGGTCAGAGAGGTTAATGCAGATGGGGTGGGATTTTTGGGAAGGAAGGAAATGTGCACATTCACCTGGACATCCCTGAAAGAAAAGGGTTGTGGTTGGTACGTCACAGGGGAGGCAGAAGGTGATACCGGGGGTGGGGGAGTCGAAAGTGGTGGGGGAAGGGAAATGGGTGACTGGGGGAGGGGAAAGGATGGGGGCGTGAAAGAAAATCTGTAGCACTACCTGCTAGTTGGTGGGCAGAGATGCATGTCAGCTCAGATGGTCAGCTGAAAGTGAACCCCAGAAGGCAACATTGTGTGGTACGGGAAGGATACGCGTGTGTGAGCGTGTTTGCACAAGGCTCCGAAAGACCCTGCCCCACACACACTTCTCCCTCCAGAATCACTTGTGGGTCAGCTGCGTACAGCTGAACTGCTAGTGCGGGGGTTGCAGTGGGAGGACTTATGAAGCGGAAAGACACCATTACACATTATTCAGTGAAAGTGAATATATTTTCAGATTTTAAAGTGACAAAATTTGTTTACCCATGCAACCAACTGTCATCACAATTTCTTAACTTTTGAACGCCTTAGACTTCTGGTTGCTGCCCTGACATCTGCTGCAGGGGTGGAAACAGCCTGAGCAATGGTTGGCCCTGTTGTCTCTGATGCCTTTGGTGTGGGTCCTCTGGAGAGCCAAGGCCTTTGGGGTCCCAGCTTGTGTTGGTTGTCCTCCTGTGGCCCAGCTGCTCCCTCTGCGGTGAAAGAGGATGAGGTTGAAGGTGTCACATGCAAAGGGGACTCAGAGGGAGCGGACAGCCTCTGAGATTCCTGGGTGGATGAACCAGGGTTGTTGAGCTACCGCCCTTCCTCTCTTCAGTTGCCCGAGGGCCCCGGCCTGACTCCTTGAGGAGAAGGAGCACATGGAGGGACATCAAGGTGCCCCATTTTCCTCTCACGTCACTACTACTCATCCATGGCTACCATGATGGAGTGCAGGTCTGCGCACATCTCTGCATTCTGCTGGACCAGGATCTCCATGGCGTCCACCATCCTCTCTTTGGCGACCTCCATACACGCACATGTGGGCACCACTTCATCAGGGAGCAGGCAGCACACTCCTCTGACTCGCATGCCACTCTGTTGAGGTCTTCCAACAGCTCTGCTGACTTTCCAGGGTAATTGGAAGTTCAAATCCAGAGGCTCATCATTTGACTTGGACCTGACAGATGCTTCTTCCCCAGCAGTCCTCCGAGTGCGGGGGAACTTGGCTGAACCTGCCTCCTCCTGCTGCGGACACATGTCTGTGCGGTGACCACTAATTTGTGAACCCGAGTCTGCTCTAAACCTAGGTCCCACCGAGATGTGTCTCTCTGAGCTGGTGGAATGTGTGGGTAAGCGCTGTGACATGTCTTCCAGGCAGCTTATTTTCTGCTCTTCAATGGAGGAGTCCACTTGTGAGCAGGCTTCACCTGCATGAAAATGGTTGGAGAGTGTGAGAGCAGGATACATGGCACTACATGGAATGTTTGTGTGGTGAGTGGAGGCATGGATGTGATGAGGACGTGAGATCCACGGGATATGAGACTGAGGAAGATGTGATGGTGTGTGTGAGTTCGTTGTGTTGTCCCTTGAGGTCTGAGATCTCTGCGGATGTGTGATGGGTTGTGAGTGTTAAAGTTGGGAATGATGAGAAGAGCGACTTACCCAGGTGGATGGGACCATTCATCCCGTTGCGTCACTGGGTGGCTGTCCTCTTTTGCAGGACATTGATGCTGACCACCTCTGCCACCGCCTCCCATGCTGGATTAGTAATGCCGCTGCCCATCCTGCAGCCAGAGCGGGTGTTGATGACATCACAGCGGGTCTCCACTGTGTCCAAAAGGCACTCGAGAGAGACGTGTCATTAAACCGGAGGGCTGCAGCCTTCTTGCCTTTCAGGGCCATGTCTTCTTTGCAGCAGTCGTGGGCTGGAAGCACTGAGAGGTGTGCACGTGGCTGCATTTTAAATATGGCGCCCGAGGTAATGGTGTGGCGAGCGAATGAGAGCCTGCCTGCCATCAAAATGGCATGTTTCCCAGGGATATATAATGCGGTGAGATTGGGACAATAACGGCCAGTGGGTAAAACGTTGTTTCTCCCGCCTGCTACTACATTTAGTGCAATTCTGGATGATTCTGCCCAAAGGCTTCACTGGGAGAAAAAGATAATACAACACGCTTCCTTCTGGTCTGTGAAAGTGCAATTCTGCATCTTTTAAAAGCAGCTAGTTGAAGTGTCTACTGTGGGAGACTGTAGGGAAAACCTTGTGTACATCACAAGGTTCCAAAAGAGTTTAAAAGTCTACAATTAGATGTCCTCACTAATTACACTGAACACCCGTTAAAAGGTGTGTGGGGGAAGGGACAACAGAAGTTTAGGGGTAATATTTTCAATTTAAAATACTCCCCTATTTTACAATATAATGACATCTGTAAATCTGTGCTGTAGCAGTACAGAAACAGGCTATTTGGCCCAACTGATCTATGCTGGTGTTTAGTAGCACATCCTCCCATCCTACTTTACCTAACTTTAGCAACATATCCTTCTATTCTTTTCTCCCTTATGTGTATATAGTATTTAGTTTCCCCTTAAATGCATTTCAGCTATTTGCCTCAATTGCTCATGGTACGATGTTCTACGTTCTTATCACTCTTTGGATAAATATGTTTCTCTTTAGTTTCCTATTGCAAAGGTTCCCAAAATTAACTTTTTTTTATTATTCATCCACGGGATGTGGGGTTCGCTGGCTGGGCCAGCATTTATTGCCCATCCCTAGCTGCCCGTGAGAAGGTGATGGTGAGCTGTCTTCTTGAACCGCTGTAGTCCATGTGGTGTAGGTACACCCACAGTGCTGTTAGGAAGGGAGTTCCAGGATTTTGACCCAGCAGCAATGAAGGAACAGCAATATATTTCCAAGTCAGGATGGTGGGTGACTTGGAGGGGAACTTCCAGGTGGTGGCGTTCCCTTCTATCTGCTGCTTTTGTCCTTCTAGATGGTAATGGTTGTGGCTTTGAAAGGTTGAAGGAGCCTTGGTGAATCCAGTTCAGTTTCTGGTCAATGGTAACCGCTCCCCCCACCCCCCCGCCCCCAGGATGTTGATAGTGGAGGATTCAGTGATGATAATGCCATTGAACATCAAGGGGGGATGGTTGGATTCTTTCTTGTTGGAGATGGTCATTGCATGGCACTTGTGTGGCACGAATGTAACTTGCCACTTATCAGTCCAAGCCTGGATATTGTCCAGATCTCGCTGCGTTTGGACATGGACTGCTTCAGTATCTGAGGAGTCGCGAATGGTGCTGAACATTTGCAATCATCAGCGAGCATCCCCACTTCTGACCTTATGATGGAAGGAAGGTCATTGATGAAGCAGCTGAAGATGGTTGGACCTGGGACACTGAGGAACTCCTGTAGTGATGTCCTGGAGATGAGATGACCGACCTTCGACAACCACAACCATCTTCCTTTGTGCTAGGTATGACTTCAACCAATGGAGAGTTTTCTCCCTGAGCCCCATTGATTTCAGTTTTGCTAGAGCTCCTTGATGCCACACTCGGTCAAATGCAGTGTTGATGTCAAGGGCAGTCGCTCTCATCTTATTGCGTACCCCCCTCTAGATCCACTAGCTATCTGCCTACCCCTCCCAGCAGACAAGCCTAATATTTTAACCCCTTTAGTGCCCAAGTATTGTTTAAAATGTACAAAGTATACATAAACAACTATAGTAATGCCTCAAAAGTACTACATATTATTAATATGATGAATGAGACTGTTTGCTTGAACATAGGCACATAATATTTGGAGTGATAGGTGGTAGTTTGAACCATAAGTAGCTCAGTAAATTGGACATTGAAGTATGACAGCAAATTTTTGTGCACTCTGCATTTGGTAAACTGTACCTCTGCACCAGCCAAACTCTGAATTTTTGGCATTCTTTTTGACACTCAGCTTCTATATCATAACCGTCAGCGGCACCATCTATTTCTACCTGTGCAACATTACTACCCTTCTTCCACTGAAACCTTTATTATTCTTTGTCAACCCCAGACTTGATTATCTTAATGCCCTCCCATCCTCCACAAACTCCCACTTGTCCAAGACACAGCAACCTATATTCTGTTCCTCACCAAGTCCTATTTGCCCATCATTGACCTACATTGATCCCTGCTCAACAACAAGGTAAATTTAAACTACTCCGTCTTTTCAAATTGTGTCATGGCCTTGCTGCACCCTATCTCTACAAGTCTTATTTAACTTTCATTGCATGTTTCAGTAATCTGATTGATTCTGATATTTTAAAATACATCTCCCCCCACCTTTGCCTCACCAGTGGTGGATCCTTTGTCTCCACTCTTCGCCTCCCCCCCCACCCCACCCACATCCCAATCTCTTCTGCAGGCACACTGATCTTTGGTCCTATAAAAATCTTCTGAAAACCCATCATTTATGCTTGATTTTGGTCATTCCTGTTCATCCTCGACCTTCATGCTTCGCATCCCTATCTCTGCATACCAACTTATGCTATCCATAAGCATGCTCCGTATGTTAAGGGTGGTGTGTGAATACAAGCTTTTGTTTGAATACATTATTCAAGTTTTGTGTAGCTTTTCTGATTGTGATTGTGAGAGTTAGATTCCTTTTAAAAAGTATGGAAACCCTATGAACCTCCTCCCTAAATCAGTAAAGTCCTCAAGAAACTCTTCACCAGATGTAACCAAGAACCATATAACCTGGCTGATTTCATCTAGCTTCTTTGCAGTGATCAGCAGTGCTGAGATCCCAGAGGAACCAAGCTCCTCTCAGGTTGTAGGGACTCTCTACAGGGTGAAAGACATCTCCTTTCCTGAGGGTGACAGCCTAGAGACAGAGAGTTTGCCGAAGCTTGTGGTCAGTCGTTGAGGTCAGCAGCCTGTAGGAGTTGACCTCCCCTCAATTCTCCAGCCCCCACAACTGGAGGATCCCATGCTCTCAAGAACTTGCCAGCTGTTGGCAGGTTGTCCTATTTCTCCAGCCAGAAGACCAGGTAAGTGCAAGTGATGGTCTTCTCCTTCCAGACAGAATATTACTCCAGGTGACCCTGCCAGCTCCAAACCATTTGGAAGAGGTCATATCCTCCAGGAGGATCTCTGACCTGCACTAGGAAGTCCAAAAAGTGGGTTGAGGGGTCACTATGGCCCAGAGATCAAGCACCCAGGACAAAGCTACCAGCCCCTGCCTATGCCATGATGCTTGCCCTTGCTTTTGGGAGGTAGAATAAATATCCACTGAGAAACATTCTAATATTTCTTTAGACATGTGAAAAATTAATAAATCAAAATATAAATGAAAAAAATGGTTAAATATTTATATTAGACCTTAAATCAAGTATTAGAGGTACATATACCTCAATTTGGAGCCACTGCCTTATTGGATTTATGAATGGCTTACTTATATTTATGACCTTTAGTTCTGGACTTCCCTGCTTTTTAACTATGTGTAATCTTTCATCATTTTAAAGACTCTATGATCTGAGAATGAGATACATCAAGTGAATCAAGCATCAGTTGAGGAACATTTAGGGAATAGTGAACATAGCATCATAAACTTTAGGTTAGCCATGGAAAAAGGACAAGAAGTGATCTAAAGTAAAAAAAATACTTAATTGAAGGAGGACCAATTTCAGTGGGGCAAGAATGGATCTGCCCCAGGTAAATTGGAATCAGAGATTAGCAGGCAAAACTAATTGAACAATGACCTAAAGAAGAGATAGTTCAGGTATAGTCGAGATACACTCCCCCAAGAAGGAATGGTAGGGCAACCAAAGCTTCCCTGGATAATGAGATGGATAGAGAGTAAGTCTTTCGAGTACAAATCCGTTTCCATCTGTTTCAGATGATGTTACATTGTTTCATAGTTTGCCATTGTGAGATTTGAACTCTTGATCTTGGGGTTACAAACCCAGTACCATAACCACTTGGCTATTTAGGCCAAGCCTGGATAGAGAGTAAGATGAAACAAAAATAGGGTGCACATAACTGATTTCAGGTGGATAATACAAGTGAGAACCAGGTTCAATATTCAATAATCTGAAAAGTTCAGAGGGGAAGTGAAAAGGGAAATATAACAGGAAAAGGAAGAGTGTGAAAAGAGACTGGCAGCTAACAAAAGTGAATCTAAAAGTCTTCCATTAGCATATAAATATTAAAAGGATAGTGGGAGGAGGAATGGGGCCAATCAGGGATCAAAAAGGGGACCTATGCATGGGGGCTGAGGTACTAAATGAGTACCTTGCATTTGTCTTTACCAAGGAAAAAGATGCTGCCAGTTGTAATGAAAGAGAAGATAATTAAAATGTTGGATGGGCTAAAAATTAATAAAGAGATGATATTAGAAAGGCTGGTTGAAATAAAGTTGATAAGGCATCAGGACCAGATTTCTGAGGATGCTGATAGAAGTAAGGGTGCAAATCGCAGAAGCACTGGCTATAATCTTCCAATCCTCCTTGGACATGGGGGTACTGCCAGAGGACTGAAGAATTGCACATGGGCAAGGATGAATCTTTCTAAAACTCTTGTTTGGCCTCACCTGGATTATTGTGTACAATTCCGGGCACTACATTTTAGGCAGTATGTGAAAGCTTTAGAGAAGATGCAACAAAGATTTTACAAGAATGGTTCTAGAGATGAAGGATTTTAGTTATGTGGATAGATTAGATATGCTAGGGTTATTCTTCTTAGAAAAAGGGTTCAGAGGAGATTTGATAGAACTGTTCAAAATCATGGTAGATAGAGAGAAATTGTTCCCATTGGAAGAAAGGTCAAGAACCAGGGGACACTGATTTAAGGTGGTTGGCAAAAGAACCAGCAGTGAGTGGTTTTGGAATCTGGAATGTAGCACCTGATATTGTGGTGAAGGCAGATTCAATCATGGCTTTCAAAAGAGAATTGGATGAGCACCTAAGAGAAAAAATTTGCAGGGCTATGCGGCAAGGGCAGGGGAGTGGAATTAGCTGAGCTGCTTTTACAGCTGTCACAGACACAGCGAGCCTCCTTCTGCATTATAACATTCCACAATTATATATTTCTAGGCTGACCCTCAGTCTTTTCTTTTCTAGAGCAAAAAGCCCCAGCCTGTTCAGACTTTCCTAATAAACATATCCTCAGTTCTCTAACACAAAGGCAGAATTTTCTGCCTGTCAGGCAGGCGGGCCCAACCCAATCTCTGGCGGGCGGAGAGCCAATCCCCACTGGAGAAGCGGGCCCTGCCACCATTTTACGCGGGCGGCCCAATTAAGGCCCGTCCAGCGGGAAGTGCTATGCGCTCCCTGTACAGGCAGGGGAGGGGAATTCCCCAAAAGCGAGAGTGCGCTCTTTCACACATGCACACGAAAGAGCGCACATCTCCCTGAGGCTAAGTGCTTCCTCAGGGGATTGCTTACACTTTTAGAAAGATTAAAAATAGAAAAAAAAAAATTCCCTAACATGTTCCCCTCATGTGACAATGTCACGTGAGATGGGATTTGTTCATAAATTACAGTAAAACTTTATTAAACTTTTTAGAACACTGCATGAAACCTCATCCCGCTGGTGGATGAGGTTTCATGTTTTCTCTAATTGCCGCCAGGGCTTCTGACCTGCCCACCAACCTTAAGGTTGGATGGGCAGGTCTTTTAATTGTTAAAATGATCCTGTCAATGACCTCAATTGGCCATTGACAGGTCAGCGGGCGCACAGTTGATTTTGCTGTGCCCCTGCCTTCCTGAAAATTTAAATGGGGCAGGATGACGTGGGGGTTCCACCCAACGTCATCCCGCGTCATTTTACGCATCGATGAATGGGCCCCGCCCCCTGCTTGCCGATGGCAAAATTCTGCCCAAAGAGTTCATCAAAGTCAGCTTGAGTCACTTTGACTATGACATCCTTGCAGTGATCCCACTTTGGATCAGATGTGGCACTTTCATAATCATCCCCGCACAACAGAGCATCTTCCTCTCCATCCGTTGAATTGGATATTTGGCAGTTTTTGAATAACCTGACGACAGTTTGTACAATAACAGCATCCCATGATTTGATGATGAAGCCACACTAAACATCAAATGGAACAGCACGCGTACTTCCACTCCTTGTGAAAGTTTTTTCCATCAACCGTTCACCAATTTTGTTTGGCGCAAATATGCGAAATAGTTTGTTGAGGCACATATCCAAAGGTTGAACTATAGACATTAAACCCCTTGGGATAACTGTAACTTGGCTGTTTCTTCACAGGTACCTCTTAATATAATCGGTTATATTGGATCTGTCCCACACTTTGCCTAGACCACAGGGACACCTATTGCATTCATTATCAATCCACAGCTTCACTCCAACGTCACCCATCCAACCATTGTCATTGGCATGCATTTCTGGTGACGATGTAATAGTTCTGACAATTTTTGAGGACCCAATCTGATGCATATTTTTCAAGATCAGGTCAATGTTGGTCCCTGCTCAATGGCGCATTTGGTTTTGGGCATCATCAGGCTGGATTCCTTCTTTCCTTCTTGCACCAGTTTTTCACTAACACTGAATTCCTTCACGGCAGTACAGCTATTTGAAGGGTAAACAAATGGTACAACTTTTAGCTTGAAACCAGCTTCATACTTCACTCTTTTAGCTGGAGGACCCATTTCTGTTTGTCAGTTGCAACACACAGTCCGCTCTCTATGGATGTGCCTTAAACTTCCGTGTATCTTCTTGGAAACATGGCTTGTATCACATAATTGATCCCATGCACCGATTTATAAGGTGAATATAACCCTAAACACGAGTTAAAAAAATTGAGCCCAATGCATCATGTGAGTAAAGCCCTAAACATGCATTCATTAGCTGAAAAATGGGGGTTTGATTAATACACAGGGTGGGGGCCTAAATGTGCATTTTGGCCTGAAAAATGGGGTCATCTTAAAAGCTAGGTCAACTTAAATACTGCAATATATGGTATATTGAAATTCAATTATATACCCATTCTGCAAGTTTATTAATATCTTCCTGCATTTTGATGCATTATTCCTTTGCATTAAATACACCCCTCAATGTGGTGTAGTTACAGCAAATTTTAAAATTATACCCCTGATTCCCGGATTCCGAGTAGCATTTGAGCCACACAAGGTGTTACAGACAAGAGGGCGAGGTGAATTGAATTATTATTATTGTTACCTTATTCTTCCAGTCATAGCAGTTGTTTAAATTTCTAATTTAATTTGTGCCCCTTGGCATCCTTTCCCTTGTTGAAATGGGCCGTGGTGTGTTTCCCAAAGCCCGGTTTATGAGGTCCAGTGTTTAACAAACCCCACAGCAAATTCTTTAAAGTGAAACAAAACTAGGATTTATTAACAAAATTATTCAAAATTTGAGGAATGGATTGCGACACACATTCACTCTCTCAAGGATACAAAATAGAAAGGCAGAGAAAGAAAGGGAAAGAAGTTATAAATTGCGATTTACATAAAAAGATCAAAAAGGTATTGGCATTAACTCACGTGAATCCAATAAGTCAATGTCCAATGAAGGATTTTTCAGGTGGCTTTGTCTGGCAGAACTCTTGGTCTTTGTCCTAGGAAATCGGTTGAGGCAGTTGAAGGTGAAGCATAGCATTCTTGTATTCTGGGAATTAGTTCACTCTGCAGATGAAATACAAGAGTCTTTCTGGAGCTCTGACTTTGAGAGAGATGGAGGTTGGAGGCAGGCTGCTAGCCTGGAGTCCGGTTTTCCCTTCTGAGGTTAAACTGCAACTGAAGACAGAATCCAAAAGCTGTATAATTAAAACAATTCAGATGGCTCAAGTCTCAATCATGTGACATTGTGGTTTTGGGTTGAACCATTCAGCTAACGATGCACTTTCAGGACTCTCGTTAAAACCCATTGTATTTTGAGCAGATAAAGTGCAACGTTGGAGATGAGTCGCAATAGCTCTGCCTTTGTTCAGCTGGCTGGTGCAAACATCTTGTATATTAATCCTTTGTGTTGGCTTGGCTGAACTGTTCATACAATACAGGGGATGTCACATTCTAGAAGATTGATGATTTAGCATTTGTTCATTTTTTAAAAATCAGGATTTAAACAAGGCTATGGAAGAGAAACAATTTTTTTTCATGATTTCTTGGCGTGACACAGGCCATGACCATCTCCAACAAGAGAGAATCTAACCATCTGCCCTTGACTTTCAATATCATTATCATCAGTGAATCTCCCACTATCAGCATCCTGGGGCTTACCATTGAGCAGAAACTGACTGGACTAGCCATATAAATACTGTGGCTACAAGAGCAGGTCAGGGGCTGGAAACTCTGTGAAGAGTGACTCACCTCCTGACTCCACGACACCTGTCCACCATCTACAAGGCACAAGTCAGGAGTGATGGAATACTCCACTTGCCTGGATGAGTGCAGCACTAACAATAGTCAAGAAGCTCGACACAATTCAGGGCAAAGTAGCCTGCTTGATTGATATCCCACCCACCACCTTAAATATTCATGCCCTCTACCACCAGTGCACAGTGGAAGCAGTGTGTACTATCTACAAGATGTATTGCAGCAACTCATCAAGCTTCTTTGATAGCACCATCCAAACCCACAACCTTTACCACCTAGAAGGACAGCAGTTGCATAGGAACACCACTACCTGCAAGTTCCCCGCCAAGCCACACACCATTCTGATTTGAAACTACATCACTGTTCCTTCACTGTTGCTGGGTAAAAATCCTGGAACTCCCTTCCTGATAGCACTGTGGGTGTACCTGCACCACGTGGACAGCGGCGGTTCAAGATGGTGGCTTGCCACCACCTTCTCAAGGGCAGCTAGGGATGGGCAATAAATGCCCAGATCCTGTGAAAGAATAAGCTTTAAAAATCATTAATGCAAGTTGTGAACAACAGTGATCTCAATGCTGATCAATGTAGAGCACCATTTCCCACCTTTAAACCCTATTCTGTTTTTTGTTTCATAACTGCCTTGTAATCCATTCTGCTAATTGTCTCCTGACTCCTCTTGTTCTGATGTTTTGACCTGACTCATGAATCTATTAGGCAGTAAATCATTGAAGGCCTTTTGAAAATCTAAATGCATTACATATTACATCTACTTCATTAGCCTTGTCTACTCTTGCTGTTACTTTTTTTAAAAAAATTCAATAAGGTTCGTTAAAACATTACCTAATTAGAGTAGGAGGAAGCTAGTGTGAAGTATAAACACTGGAATAGACCAGTTGGGCTGGATGTCCTGCCTGTACTGTAGATTCTATGGAATTCTTGGAAACCTTGGGAGTTTATCACAACTGAAAACTAATTGGTTTGTCATTTCTAACTGCATTTGGTGAATTTGTATATTTCAAGTGCTGTGAACAATCAGCAATGCACATTGTTGGGGGTGCCTCGTGACACAACAAGGCTTTAATTGTGCCTTGAAGCTGCAATTTGACCGTGCCTAATTGTAAGTATTGGGAGCTGATTGTTAACAATGTGCACTTGCAAAATTGCTGAGGTCATGAATACAGCAGACAACACACATTGTCTTAAAAGTAACCGTCACTGCACACTACCACTGAAAACTACTGACAGCTGCATATGCACGGAGCTACTGACTACAATGTTCAGAGTTTGATACTACACGGTGCTAAATCTCCTACATACACTGCCTCATCAGTCTGGATCAGGAGAAGGCCTTTGACAGAATATTGCACACCTACATGGTGGATGTGCTCTCCAAAATGGGGTTTGGGGAGGGAATTCGCAATTGGATCCAACTCCTCTACACTAACATCAGTAACGCAGTCTCAATCAATGGATCAGATAGCTTTCCTATTAAATCTGGAGTCAGGCAGGGTTGCCCTCTCTCCCCTGTCCTGTTTGTGTGTTGCATAGAACCCTTTGCTGAGTCCATCAGGAAGGATCCAGGCATAAGAGGAGTGACAATCCCAGGCAGTGGAGGCACTCAGGTCAAAGCCTCCCTGTACATGGACGATGTCGCCTTCTTCTGCTCGGATCCGCTGTCAGTGCGCAGACTGATCCACATCTGCGACCAGTTCGAACTGACCTCGGGAGCCAAGGTAAATCGTGGGAAGAGCAAGGCCATGTTCTTTGGGAACTGGGCTGACCAATCCTTTGTCCTCTTCACCATCAGGGCTGTCGGCCTGAAGATGCTGGGGATATGGTTCAGAGGGACCGGGGCATGTGTTAAAAACTGGAAGGAGCAAGTGTCTATGCTGCAAAGAAAACTGGGCATGTGGGAGCGACACTCCCTCTCCATTGCAGGTAAGAACCTGGTCATCAGGTGTGAGGCACTCTCACTGTTGTTGTGGTGTAGGTCTGGCTCATTCCAGACTCCTGCGTGATGGCGATCGACCGAGCCATCTTTCACTTTATGTGGAGGTCGAAAGTGGATCATGTCCGCAGGGATGCGATGTACAAGCCTCTAGATAAGGGGGGAAAAAAACTTGCCCAACATCGCCTTCATACTGATGGCCACCTTTGTGTGCGGCTGCATCAAGCTGTGCATAGACCCTCGGTACGCAAACACCAAGTGTTACTACGTGCTGAGGTTCTACTTGTCCCCGGTGTTGTGACGGATGGGTCTGGCCACGCTGCCGCGGAACGCTCCAAGTAGTTGGACGACCTGTCCCTTGTGGAAAAATTTATGCAGAGAAACACCTTTGACCACAAGTCCATCAGGCAGTGGTCGGCACTTAATGTCTCAGAGACCCTGCAGGAAAAAGTCAGACTGTCAAAGTCATTTGGCAGAATCCCTCTTTGCCAGAACTTTCCAACAAGCACCAAGATGTAGCTTGGCTGGTGGTGAGAAAGGCCCTCCCCATCAGATCCTTCCAACACACCAGGAGTCTCACCCCCTCTGCACGTTGCCTTCGAGGTGGCTGTGGTGGGGATGAGACCATTGTTCACCTCCTTGTGGATTGTGCCTTTGCAAAGAAGGTCTGGAGAGAGATGCAGTGGCTTCTGTCGAGGTTCATCCAAGCGGTTCTGTGACACAGGACTCTGTGCGCTACGGGCTGTTCCCGGGGGGGGACACCGAGACAGACATCAACTGCAGCGTAAGGATCATCAACTCGGTGAAAGGCGCTCTTTGGTCTGCCCCAAACGTGTTGGTCTTCCAGCGCAAAGAGTTGTCCCTCACTGAGTGTTGCAGATTGGCACATTCCAAAGTCCAGGACTATGTGCTGATGGATGCAATAAAGCTTGGGGCAGCCGCCGCAAAGGCACAATGGGGAAAGGTTGCTGTCTAAGACCTCTCTGCCATAGTGCACCGAGGGGCTGGGAACTGTTGAGAGCTCCTCGGGCTGTACAGCTCAAAATGAATTTATATATTGAATACTAATTGTATTATAATTGTATTGAAGCACCTCAAACTGCAACATGATATATGTTGATAACTCCAATACCATTGTCTGATTGTCTGTAATGACCATATTGAAATGATTGTAATATTCACTGATTGTATTGATGCACCTTGTGATCCATGTGTAAAAGTTGAATCTGATTGTACTTTTGTGATGGCAATTTTGAAATGTTTTGGAATGTTCTTCCAGGTATTTTATGAATAAAATAGATTTAAAAAAAAAAATCTCCTACATACACTGCAGAGTTTAACAACCCTCTGAACTGCAGACACCATGTGAAGCCAACAGCCCCAGGAGTTGCCAACACTGCCAAGTCAGTTGCGTGCCTGCCGACTTGTCAACAGCCTACTGAGGCCATTGAAAAACTAATCAAGGTAATTAATGGACCTGCCCGTCCAACCTTAAGGTTGGCGGGCAGGCTGGGAGCCCTGGCGGCTTCGGGAAAAGCATGAAACCTTATCCATGAGCGGAATGAGGTTTCATAAGGTTTTTAAATTTTTATGAAATCTTTCAATAGAAGTTATGGACATGTCCCAACTCATGTGACAGTGTCACATGAGGGGACATGTCAGGGAAATTTTTTTAAATTTTTAATAGAAATGATAACTCTGAGCTGATCTCCCTGAGGCAGCACTTAGCCTCAGGGAGTTCTGTGCACTCTTTCGCAAACGTGCACGAAAGAGCGCCCTCCCGGCTGAGGGAATCCTCCCCCACCCACACAGGGAGCGCATAGCACTTCCTGGCGGAAGTCACGCTGGGCGGACCTTAATTGGCCCACCCATGTAAAATGGCGGCACACCCCCACTCGGGGGCACCAATCAGAGGTGCGCCTGCTCCCACACAATGGGGGGGGGAATTTTTCCCATGTATCCAGACACCCAAATCCCTCTGTATCTCAGAGTTCTGCAATCTCTCTACATTTAAATAATATGGTCCCTTTCTATTCTTCCTACCAAAGTAGGCAAGCTCACATTTTCCTACATTATACTCCATCTGCCAAATTTTTGGTTGCTCACTTAACCTATCTATGTCCCTTTGCAGATTCCTTATCCTCTTCACAACTCACTATCTAACTTATCTTTATATCATCGGCAAATTTAGCAATCATATATTTGGTTCCTTCATCCAAGTTATCGATATAAATTGTAAATAGTTGAGGCCCCAACAGGTCCCTGTGGCACTCCACTCATCACATCTTGCCCACCTGAAAAAGATCCATTTATCCCTAGCCTCTGATTCCTATTAGCTAACCAATTCTCTATCCAGGCTGATACATTACCTCCTACACCATGAGGTCTTATTTTGTGTAGTAACATCTGATGTGGCACCTTGTCAAATGCCTTCTGTATATCTAAGTACAGCACATCCACAGCTTCCCCTTTATCCATGTTGCTTGTTACTTCTGCAAAGAACTCCATAAATTAGCCAAACATGATTTCCTTTTTGCAAAACAACATTGACTCTGCTTGATAAAAACAAAAAAACTGCGGATGCTGGAAATCCAAAACAAAAACAGAATTACCTGGAAAAACTCAGCAGCATCGGCGGAGAAGAAAAGAGTTGACGTTTCGAGTCCTCATGACCCTTCGACAGGTTCTGTCGAAGGGTCATGAGGACTCGAAACATCAACTCTTTTCTTCTCCGCCGATGCTGCCAGACCTGTTGAGTTTTTCCAGGTAATTCTGTTTTTGTTTTGACTCTGCTTGATTGCATTGAGTTTTCTAAGTGCCCTGCTATAACCCCCTTAATAATAGATTTGAGCAATTTCTCTACAATAGATGTTAAGCTAACTGGCCTGTAGTTTCCTGCTCTTTGTCTCCCTCCTATCTTGAATGGAAGAGTCACATTTCCAATCTGATGGGACCTTTCCAGAATCTAGGGAATTTGGGAAAATTAAAACGAATACATCTATTATCTCAGCAGCCACTTCTTTTACCTTTCCCCTGATTATTGTAATTGTTTTATGTTCTGCCCTCCCTTTCACCTGATTTACAATTCTTTCTGGGATGTTATTTGTCTCTTCTATAGACAAGACAGACACAAAATATCTGTTCAGTTCATCCGCCATTTCCTTATTTTCCATTATTCTTCATTCTCACTCTCCAGGGGACCAATGCAAACTTTTCTCACTTTCTCTTTTTCAATACCTGTAGAACCTCTTACCAACAGTTTTTATACTTCTAGCTAGTTTTCTCTCATACTCTAATTTCTTCCTCCTTATGAATCTTTTAGTCATTCTTTGCTGTTCTTTATATTCTGTCCAATCTTCTGATCTGCCACTCATCTTTGCGGAAGTATATACTTTTTCTTTCAATTTGGTACTATCTTTAACTTTTTTAGATAGCCAGAGTCTTTCTTTCTCACTGGACTGTATCTTTTCTGAGTATTCTGAAATATCTCCTTAAATGTCTACTACTGCATCTCTACTGACCTATCCTTTAACTTAATTTCCCAGTTCACTTTAGCCAGCTTTGTCTTCATGCCCTCATAATTGCCCTTATTTAAATTTAAAACATTAGACTTAGATCCACTCCCCACTCATTGCACATTACCCTGCCTCATTGCACATTACCAGATCTAGTATAGCCTGCTGTCTAGCTGGTGCTAAAATGTGCTGCTCTAAAAACTGTCCTGAAAATACTCAATAAGCTCATCATCGAGGCTACCTTTGTCAACCTGATTTGTCTAATCTATATGTAGATTAAAATCATCCATGATTATCACTGTACCTTTCTCACAGCCCCTCATTATTACTTCCTGTATATCCTGTCCTATAGTGTGGTTACTGTTCAGGGGCCTAGAAACCACTTACTTCCACTAGTGACTTATTACCTTTACTATTCCTCACTTCTACTCAAACTGATTTTACATCTTGATCTACAGAACTATGGTCATCTCTCTCTATTCTACTAATGTCATCCTTAATTAACAGAGCTACCCTGCACCTTTTCTTAGCTTCCTGTTCTTCCTAAATGTCATGTTCCCTTAAATATTCAGGTCCCAAACTTTGTCATCCTGCACCCATGTCTCTGAAATGGCCATCAGATCAGACATATTTATTTCTATTTGTGCTTCCAATTTATCTGTTTTGTTACAAATGCTACATGCGTTCAGATACAAAGCCTTTAGTTTAGTTTTTTACTTTTATTGCAACTTCTAGCCTTATCTCCTGGAGCATTCTTAGGTTTATACACTGTCTCCCTTCCTGCCACACTCTGATTTCATTTCCCTTATTCCTACCTTGCTTTTATGCCATGTCTTCTATATTTAATTTATCATATCCCAAATTTGATCCCTTGTCCCCACTATTTAGTTTAAAGCCCTCTGTACTGTCCTAGTTATACGACTCGCCATAACACTCATCCCAGCATGACTCAGGTGAAGACCATCCCAACAATACAGCTCCCACTTTCCCCAGAACTGGTACCAGTGCCCCATGAATCAAAACCCATTTCTTCCACACCAATCTTTGAGCCACCCATTTAACTCTCTAATCTAATTTACCCTGTGCCAATTTGCTTGTGGCTCAGGGAGTAATCCAGAGATTATTACCTTTGAAGTTCTGCGTTTAATTTAGCCACTAGCTGCTCATACTGACTCAGCAGAACCTCTTCCCTAGTTCTACCTATGTCATTGGTACCTTCATGGACCAAGAAGAAAATTACAGTTAGAAATCATTATTGATTTCATAGTATTCATGAGGGCATGCGTCCTCTTCGCCAACTTGTTTACAGGTCTCACCCTACAACCCACGTGTCCTGGAACTCAAAGTTAAGGTACGTATAGGACACAGTTTTTTAAATGAGTGAATTTAGTACAAGGCAGCAGTCATCTCCTTCCAAAAAGCAAAAGCTCTGTACCCTTGCTTCATAGAAATTGCATTGTATCCAACAAGTAGTAGATGCAGCAAACATGACGACTGGAATATCTGCCACATCCTCTCGCTGATCTCTTACCTAGTCCTATGGGTATTAATCGATTGAAACAGAATTGTTGTGTGCACTCACACATCCTTTCTGCGCACCAAGCTACAGAATGTGAAGCAATATTAATTCAACTCACCGCATGGAGCAGCCTCAGATCTCCACATCATGACAACACTCCAAATGGAGGAGTACGTCTAGGATGTAAGTTAAAAAGGCAATTCTAACCCCAGTAAAAATTGTTACCTTAAAACGTGAAACAAAATGGTGATAAATTAGAAACTGTAAAGTATCAAACTGTGAAATTCTCAGTGTTTGAAAAATTGGACAGCTAATGCCAAAATGGAATGTTCTGGTTCACATCAACTGAACAATTGTGGAGCATGCATCTGTCTTTTTCAAAACTGTTCCCTTTTAATCAGCTCAATTTACTCATTTGCCATTTTATGAGATCTGTTCAGATGTGATGCTATTTTGGAACCACATAGTGTCACTACAGCCATGTTTCTTTATGTAAAATAAAGAACTGAAAAGCAAAATCCTGTTGATACTGAAATTCTTCAATGATGGATAATGTTGAAACTTCTCAGTAGATCAGGCAGCATCCATGAAGAGGGAAACAGAGTTAATTCCTTGGGTTGATGACCTTATATCAGAACTGTATAGATTATAACCCCTTGCGCTGCTTACAGAGAAAGGCATAGATCATCATAAGCTATTCTTTCAGAGAAGCCAATGATTTATGACTTCCATAATAACAAGTCTAATTATTTAATCAAAAAAAGGGTCATGTCTAAGCTTTTCATCTTGCACTCATCAAGATACTCGCAATAATACCAATATAAGGGGGAAAACAACAATTTAGACTGCATGTGAAGAGAGTGTTGATTGGTCGGCAAGTGGCATTGCCATGGAGATTGCACCACTGATGGGGACTGACAGTTAACTGCCAAGCATTGTTTGAAATTTAAACCAGGGAGCTTGACTCTGATTAGTCAAGGCATTGCCCTGAGGAATGAATCAGCAAATGGCTGTCACTTATTTTGTTTAGCTGAAACAGTGCAACATACATGTTCTTTGTGTCTGCAAAGAACAGGGCCCTGTGTATTACTTATGAACTTGGCAGCTCACGCAGTTGAGTTCGGTTTTGGTGGTACCATGTATGCCCAAATAGATGGTGTTGCCATGGGATCCCGTCTAGGCCCAGCTCTCGCAAACATCTTTGTTGGGTTCTATAATAAATGTGTCTTCGATGGAATAACATTGAACCTCCAACCCCTCGCATATTTCTGATATGTGGATGATATGCTTGCTATATTTAAATCTGCAGCTGCATGTAATAATTTCCTTACATGTCTTAATGGGCTCCATCTTGCGCTCAAATTCAGCTCTGAAATGGAGCAGTCAAATGAACTCCCTTTCCTTGATGTACTAGTTGAGAAATCAAATGGGGTTCTTTACTATGGTCTGCTGCAAGCCTACCTTCATTGGTCAATATACATGTTGGGATTCTTACGGTTCCATACTCTATAAGATTGGTCTTATCGGGAACCTTGTAAATAGGGCCTGAGCCATTTGGTCGCCATGCAAGCTTGATGTTGAAATAGGGCGCATCAAAGACATCCTGCAGGATAATGGCTACCCCGATCAGCGCTGTATATCATGAAAACTCATGAACGGGCCTAAGGCTATAATTTTCAGCCCTGAAAAGAGCCCAGCCTACCTCAGATTACCCTGGAAGGGCAAGGTTTCTCAAAAAATTGAGCAACAGATAAAACTAGCTGTTTCACACTGCTACTATGCAGTTGCAACACAAGTGGTACTCACCATTAACAAGATGCTGCTGTCAAGCCAAAAATACATTCTGCCTATCACACAAATGAGTTATGTGTTATATGAATTTCAGTGCCAGTGTGATGCTAGGTATGTAGGCTGTAAGTCCTAAAGGCTGACGGATCATATCAAACAGCATATCACAGCTGCTGTTCACAATGGGCAGGGTACAGACTGTATCCAGCCAGCCCATGTTTGCAAAATCAAAACACAGTGTCCAACATTAGATGTGATTCCACAGCTGGACAACATTTGCTAAATAATCCTCAATGTGCTAAGAATTACGTTGACAACCAATTTAAGATTGTCAGTCAGGCTCACAATATGACGCATTTGCGTGTACTGAAATCTGCATATATTAATACACAGGGCCCTGTTCTTTGCAGACAGAAAGAACATGTACATACATTATGCCTGTTTTAGCTAAACAAAGTAAGTGACAGCCATTCGCTGACTCATTCCTCAGGGCAATGCCTTGACCAATCTGGGTCAAGCTGCCTGGTTTAAATTTCAAACAATGCTAAGCAGTTAACTGTCATTCACCATCAGTGGTGCATTCTCCATAGCAGTGCCACTTGCCAGCCAATCAGCACTCTCTTCACATACAGTATAAAATGTTGTTTTCCCCCTTATATTGATATTTTTGCGAGTGTCCTGATGAGTGCAAGACAAAAAGCTTAGACATGACTCCTTTTTTCAGCAACACTCAAGTTCTGTACTACCAAACGACTATTTATTTAAACTGCTTTATAAAACATGATAACCTACTTATGCCGGATCACATCCTCAGTGAGTGAATGAGAATCAGGAAATAATGTTTTGTCAACATAATGGTTGTGGTGTTGCATTATACAACATTGGTTCAGACTGAGACAGGGAGCGGAACCATGTAAAGAGAGGCTGGAAGCCAAATGGTGAGAGAGAATGAGGCCGGGGGAGGAGCAGTCAGAGAGAGCGAGGTCGGAAGCTGAGTTGTCAAAGAGAGCAAGGCAGGAAGTAGACTGGGAGACAAGTAGTATGAACAGCAAGGCCAGGAATGAGCCATCTCTCTGACTGAGTGTGTGAACGGCACAGAAAGAAAAAAATCACATAGTGACTTCACCACACAAAAAAATCACACAGGGGTAAGTCTGCAGGAAAACATTTAAAATAATGTAATCAATCAAATAAAATAAGCTAGACTAATTATTAGTATAAACACTAAAATGTAAGTCAATTTAATACAATACATAAACCTTAACTTATTTTTTTATACATTGTATATTGTATAATCAATCATATGATTATAATCAACATTTAATGAATCAGATCTAGAAGAATAATGTTGAAATTAAATAGAGTTCATATTTTTCATTAGAATAAATCTGAGATATGTAGCTAATAAGAATTAATAATTAAAACATTTAAGTTAACCTCTTGATAAAATAAAGTGGCATCAGCACAAGGGGAGGAGCTGATTGGTAAATAACTGGTGAGTGTTTATTTAAGTCTTATGTTTATTTTTTAAAATTTATTTAATATTCTAACAAATAAAAGTATGGGAGGGCACTTCATTCCTGTGAAATATGCATTCTGTTTCATCTGGGGACTCCAGAATATTTGTTGTGTCCTAGACAACTATGCACAGAAAATGTGGTTCGCTGGAAGAACTCAAGCTCCAGGTTTCGGACTTTGAGCAGCGAGTGGTGTCACTGCAGTACATTCTGAGAGCTACATGGATGGCACATTTCAGCAGATGATCACCCCGCAGCTTAAGGGTGAGCAGGCAGAGAGGGAATGAGTGCTGGCCAGACAGTGAAGGAGGACCAGGCAAATGCATCTCATCTCCAACAGGTATTCAGTCCTGTGTAGTTGTGAGGGTGATTATTCCTTTGCAAAGTGCAACAAGAGCCAAACCCACATCACCACATGTGGCTGAACTTTACAGGGAGGCTAGAGTAAGATGCGAAAAGCAATAGTAATAGAATATCCTATAGTTAGGAGAACAGACAGGCATTGATGCAGCCACAGATGTGAATCCAGGATTGTATGTTGCCTCCCAGGTGCCAGCATCAAGGATATCGCCGAGTGACGGCTAAGTGTGAGGGGAGAGGCTGAACAGCCAGAGGTCATGCTCCATATCAGTACCAATGACATGGGTAGAAACAGGGATGAGGTCTAGCATACTGATGTTATGGAGCTAGGAATGAGACCAGCAAGCAGGACGTCAAAGGTAGCAATCTCCAGATTACACCAGGTACCATGCACCAGTGAGTATGTAGGATAAAGCAGATGAATATGTGACTGCAGAGATGGTGCAGGAGAGAGGGTTGGTTTTAGATTTCTAGGACGTGTTTGGACCTTTCTAGTACATGGATTGGTTCTGCTGGAGTTGGGACCTATACAGGCCGAATGGGTTGTACACCCACAGAGCTGAGACCAATGTCCTCTCTGGGAATGGTTTAGACTAACCTGGCAGGGGGATAGGAATAAGGATGTAGAATTTGTTATGAAATCCATTCATTCTGTGCTATGTAATCTTTTAGCCTGTGGAGATTGTATCATTTAAGGTACAGCATGTTCCACTGCTTGGTACATTTGTTCCTGCTAGTGGCAAGGGCATGACCATCTTGGAGTGTTGTGATAGGTCACCAGATAAGTGTTAGGGTCAGTGAACAGCACTTCTTGAATAGTCAGTTTTAATCAGTCAGTCAGCCAGCAAGTGTCCCAGGTAAGGGACAAGAGGATATCAGGGAGATTTCCCAGTTAAGTAAAAAGCAAGGAGCAGAGAAACAAGTTTCAAGATAGAGAAATGGCTGTGGGGAGCAGACTTTAAGTAAAAAGGGCATTTGGGTCAAAGATACCCCTTTGGAGCAGTGGTGTTCTGTTTGGCATGGCCAAAGAGCTGAAATTGTACTTGTAAGTTGATGCTTGAATGTACCCGGAAATCCAGAGGAACAGGATCTTGGAAAGTGAGATTGAAACCCTGCAAAGTGGGCCATTGTTGAAGCCCTCAGTGTGAGAATGATTTCTGGAGAGAATTCCAAGGTGAGATCTTTGAATGTGGAGATTGAAAGCTCCCATGAGAAAGACAAAGTTTCAGTGAGATTAGTTGGTTCACAGTGTGACAAACGTCTGGGTGGGTTGTTGTAATGAACTTGATGTACAGACAGGTTGCTTACTCGAAACAGATAACTTTATTACAGGGCTCATTTAGAAGCTACACATGCTTGAACCAGGTCCACGACTAGAATACTCCACTCCTAAGATTGCCCATGCTTAGGGCTCATTCATCAGTACAATCACATGACCCCTAAAAGCAGCAGGAAAGATTATACCTACAACCGCTACATTTCCTTGCCCTTTAGTATTTTTACATTTCCTATTTACAAAGAATATTTTATTCCACAACATATACATATATACATAGGTCATGTGATTAAAGCTTAAGTCTCTGACATGGTTTTCTAATTTGGTTAGAAAGCATAGCTCTGGCACTTGAGATTCTCCCACTGGATTGACATGATCAGGAACTGCAGCTTCAGGGATATCCTTAGAAATTGGCAGTTCAGTACTAGATAATTCAATAGAGACATCAGTATATCTATTCAAGGTCGACCTGTCACCTCAGGGATTAAAGGTGCAACATCGATTACAGGTGGAATAGCTGGTTGTTTGAATGTCTCTCTACTCCTTAGATGATCCATATGTTTTCAAATAACCCAGTCTTCCACTTCCACTTGGATTGACAAAGGTCCAGTTTCTGAGACAATTATACCAGGAACCCAACTAGGTCTATTTCCAAAATTCCACACAAAGGCTGTTATCTCCCAGTTAATAGTAAATCCCATAGTAAATCTTCGAGCTTTGCTATGAATATCGTGATTCAATTTCTGACTACTCTGATTCTTCTCTACTACTATTTTAAGTTTGGAAACATCAGGTTTAACCTTGTATGAAGGCTGCGTTTCATCAGTAATTCAGACAGCATTGAACCCGTAGTTGCATTAGGAGTTGTTCGATAATTGAGTAGAAAACGTGAAATTCGAGTTTCTAAAGTATCTTCGGATGAGTTCTTCATTCCTGATTTGAAAGTTTGCACAGATCTTTCAGCCAACCTATTTGACGAGGGATGATATGGTGCTGTTTTAATATGTTTAATTATATTTAAACTCATGAACCTCTGAAATTCTGCACTGGTGAAGGCAGTACCATTATCTGAAGCAATGACTTCTAGTAGGCCATGTACACTAAAACATTGGCGCAGCTTTTCAATTGCTGCACACAATGTTGGTGATCTGACTTCATACACATCCATCCACTTAGAATGTGCATTGATGATCAATAAAAACATGGTACCCATAGTTGCAGTAGAGCTGAAATGGACAACTTCTGTTGTTGCAGACACTGGGGACAGTGCTTGACCATACTTTCAATGTCACTGTCTGTGCCTGGCCACCAGACATAGCTTTGTGCAAACATCTTCGCCTTCGATATACCTGGATGTGCACTGTGAAGCTCTGTCAAGAATGGTTCTCTTCCTTGTAAAGGGACAACAACTCTTGATCCCCACAACAAGATTCCATCTTGACAACTTAACTCTGTTTTACGGGCCTGGAATGGTCTCATCTCTTCAGACACTGGTGAATTCAACCATCTTTGCAAAACCTGGTCTCGGATTTTTGACAAAGTTGGATCCCTTTTTGCCCAATTCCTTATTTGTCTCACACCTACCAGCGCAGAGTCCAAGAAATTCAACACAAGCACAACTTCTTGTGGCACTGGAGCATGTATAATGCTATCTGGTGACAGAAGTTGACTAAGTGCATCTGAATTTGCAAAATAGACATCAGAACAGTACATAAAGGTATACTTATATACCAATAAAATCAAACCCAATGTTGAATTCTTGCGGAATGGCTTTATCTTCACTAAATAACCCATTAGTAGTTTATGATCTGGCACTATGTTAAAATGTCGTCCATGTGGACACTGATGGAATTTCTTCACTCCAGATAATACTGATAAACCTTCCTTTTCAAGTTGTGAATAATCCTTCTTGGCTGCAGAGAGGGTTATGCAGATATAGCCCATTGGCCTTTTGGAACCATCTTCCATTCTGTGTGATAATGCAGCTCCCACACTGTAAGGAGATGCATCACAAGTTAATATTAATTCTTTTGATGGGTCATAATGTACTAGTAGACATGATAAGTGTAATAGTTTCTTGACTTCTACAAAGGCTTCTTCTTGTTGCACATTCCATGATCAACGATTGTTCTTTTTCAATAATAAGTGTAAAGGTACTAACACTGTTGACAAGTTTGGCAAGAAGTGACTGTAATAAGTTTTCATGCCCCAAAAAGACTTGAGTTCAGTGATATTGGTAGGAGAGGGCGCCTTTTTGATTTTCTGACTTTCTCCTCTATTGGATGTAACCCTTTGGCATCCACTCGATGACCCAAGTAAGTGACTTCTGTGGCTTGGAATGTACATTTCTTTTTCTTCAATTATACACCAACTTCCAAAAATCTTCTTAAAACTTCTTCTAGGTTGGCCAAATGATTAGCTTCTATTGATCCTATGATCAGGACATCATCCAGGAATGCTATTACTCAGGAAAGTCCTTGTAATAGGCTTTCCATGGTCCTTTGGAAGATTGCACATGCAGATGAAACACCAAGGTGTAGGCGTGTATATTGGTACAGGCCCTTGTACGTGTTGATAGTTACATATCCTCTAGATGTGCTATCCAGCTCTAGCTGTTGGTGTGCATGGCTCATAACCAGTTTGGTGCAGGATTTTCCTCTAGCTAGCATAGCGTACAAATCTTCTATCCTCAGGGTAGGATATATATCCAGCTTAGCAGCCTTGTTCACAGTTAATTTGTAGTCTCTGCAGATGTGAATAGTTTGATCTGGTTTCATCACAAGGACTGTGGGTGCAGCCCATTCTGAAAATTGGACTGGCTGGATTATCCCTAACTTCTCTAAGTGGCACAATTCTGTATCTGCCTTCCCCTTTAGGGCGTAAGGCACAGGTCTGGCCTTAAAGAACTTGGGTGAGGCCTCCAAATCCACATATATTTTTGCTTGTAAGCCAATTTACATGAAATATTTCTGATCAGTTGAGCTTAGTTTTTCGTAACCAATTGTGGCCCAGAGGACTAGGTCCTCCACCTGTAACTATGATCACTGGAAGCTGGGCTGTCTGTTTTCTGTAGGACACAGGTAACAGTGGCAATACCTTTTCCCTGTATTGACTCTTCAGTGTATGTCTTCAGATGAGCTGTGATTTGCTCCAGATTCAGTGGTGGGAACCTTCATTTAGGTATTTAAATGTGTGTTCTCCCACCACTGTGGCTGAGGCTCTCGTGTCTTCCTTCATGAATAGAGGCTTCCCATTCACTTGAAGGGTGACGGTTATTGGTTCAGTTTTTACTCCTTTGACATTGTATAGGGAATAGATATCAGTATCAGCAGCTTATGGTTCTGTTATATTGTCTGGTGTCTGATTGGCTGTCTCAATTTCACCCTGCATTGCTTTTTTACATGCCCTTTTTGTGGCAGAAATGGCATCCTGCCTACTTAAATCTGCAGATTTCTGGTACATGATTACCGCCAGATCTGTAACAGATTGATTTCTGAATCACTGCTGAAAAGTTTCCACTATGCCTTTTTGTTTCTCGAGCAGCAAAGACTGTCTTCCACTTCGCTGCTGCCTCTCTGGTTTTCGTGCCACATCTGGCTGTAGGTTCCCACCTCAACTGAAAAATGGCGCCTTGTTGCAAACGCTGTAAAGCCTGCGAGTCCCTCTTGGCACTTTCCATTGCTACTGCTATTTCCATGGCGCGCTTCAAATCAAAATTAACTTCTGTAAGTAAACGGTGCTGACTGGCGTCTTCATGAATGCCACAAACCAACCAGTCCTGCAATGTGTCATTGAGTCTATCTCCAAAGTCGCAGTGCTCAGTCAACTGCTTCGACTTCGCTATGTACTCTCCCGGGCCCTTAGTCTGGAGTTAAACTTAAACTTCTGCATAATTACCGACGGCTTCAGCTGAAAATGTGTTTTCACGGGGTCTGCCAATTCTTTAAAAGATTTAGAATTGGCTGTGTCCAGGGCCGTCAGATTATGGGATGAGGTTAAATGTCTTGCTACCACAGACACTTATAAGAATTGCTTTCTGCTTCTCCTCCGCTGTTATTTAATTTGCCACAAAATAAAAACCTAGGCGCTGTATGCACTGGCTCCAGTTTTCCATGGACGAGTCATAAGGGTCAATTCTGCTGAAGAGCAACATGACTGATGACTATGCTTTTCTTTCTTTCCATAAGAATTGATGTACTCACATTTGCAAGGCGATGTGCAACTTCGGAGCTATTTATCCTTGTCGCCAATTGTAATGAACTTGATGTACCAGACAGGTTGCTTACTTGAAACAGATAACTTTATTACAGAGCTCGTTTAGAAACTACATGCTGGAACCCAGGTGCACGACAAGGAAGTTCCGTCCCTAAGATTCCCTGAGCTTAGGGTTCATTCCTCAGTACAATCATGTGACTCCTAAAGGCATTCGGAACGGTTATACCTACAATCACTACAATTGTTGAGAAATCCATGGAATTGTGTTTGGTCACATTTGTCATTTATTCTGTAGTGTGGTGCGTTCAGTCACAGCTTACCAGTTAATTCACATGTACCTCATATTTACCCTGAATGTTAGAGTATAAGATAGATATTGTAAATTGTTTTATCTTTCTGAACTTGTAAAGTAAAGCTTATTTTCGTTTGTTCAAACACATGGAAACTTGTGGCATTCTTCAATCAGTAAGTATCTTAAATCTCAAACTTTGCCGACTTTAATCAAAACATTATTGGCCCCTACGCTGATCTCCCCCACAATCTGCCGTCTGGCCAAGGACCATAACAGATTAGAGAGGAGGAACATGGTGCACAAAAGATTGGGAGGGACAGATAGCACGAGTGTAAAAAGGAGTAAATTAGATCAGACTGAAAGGGAATTTATAAAGTCTAGATTAGGTTTACAATGCATGTATTTAAACATAAGAAGCATGGTAAATAAGTTTGGTGAGCTGCAGACACAGAGAGCCAAATGATGTTGTGGCAATAACAGAGACCTGGCTGAAAAAGGGCAGGACTGTGTACTAAGTAATACCTAGATACATGGCGTTCCAGAAATGTAGGGAAATAAAGAAAGGCCGGGGGTGGGGGGAAGGTGGCAGTATTGATTGAAGAGAACATTATAGTTACTGGAGAGAGTGGATATCCTGGAAAGGTCAAGAACATAATCTATTTAGTTAGAGTTAAGAAACAATAGAGGTACCATTACACTACTGGGTGTATTGTACAGAAAGATATAGAAGTTATAGAAAGATACAGAAAGATATAGAAGAGTAAATTTGCAGGGAAATTACAAAGAGGTGCAAAAAATTTTTTAAATTTATTTATTTATTAATGGGATGTGGACACCATTAGCTCAGCCAGCATTTATTGTCCGACCCTAATTGCCCTTGAGAAGGTGGTGGTGAGCTGCCTTCTTGAACCACTGCAGTCCATGTGGTGTAGGTACACCCACAGTGCTGTTAGGAAGGGAGTTCCAGAATTTTGACCCAGCGACATTGAAGGAACAGCAATATATTTCCAAGACAGGATAGTGTGTGGCTTGGAGGGGAACATCCAGGTTCTCATGCACCTGCTGCCCTTGTCCTTCTAGATGGTAATGGTTTTGGGTTTGGAAAGTGCTATCTAAAGAGCCTCGGTGAGTTCCTGCAGTGCATCTTGTAGATAGTACAGACTACTGTCACTGCGCATCGGTGGTGGAGAGAGTGAATGTTTGTAAATGGGGTGCCAATCAAGTGGGCTGCTTTGTCCTGGATGTTGCCAAGCTGCTTGAGTGCTGTTGGAGCTGCACTCATCCAGGCAAGTGGGGAGTATTCCATCACACTCCTGACTTGTGCCTTGTAGATGGGGGACAGGCTTTGGGGAATCAGGAGGCGAGTTACTCGCTCCATGATTCCTATCTTCTGACCTGCTCTTTTAGCCACTGTATTTATATGGCTAGTCCAGTTCAGTTTCTGGTAGAGTAATAAAAATTGAGTGAAAAATGATCAGAGTAGTGAAAATTGGGGACTTTAGTTATCCTAATATAGTTTGGGATAGCAATAGTGTAAAAGACAGAGGTGGGGTAGAGTTTCTTAAGTGAGTTCAAAAGAATGTTCTTGATCTGTATGTTCCAGTCTGATGAGGAAAGAAGCATTGTTGGACCTGGCTCTAGAGAATGAGGTGGGTCAAGTGGAACAGGTATCAGTAGGAGAACATTTAGGGACCAGTGATCATAGTCTTATAAGGGTTTAGGTTAGCTGAAAAGGACAAAGTGCAATCTTTCCCCAAACTAATATGGTTGAAGCATGCATGGAACAGATCCTAACCAACCAGGCTTCTTCCTGAAACTGAGGAAATATCAAACAGTAGAGGGTCCATTCTTGGAAGTTTGTTCAGCACAAACTGCCCCCAGTTTAGAGTAAAGGGTTAACTCTAATAAAAGCTACTGAACATGTGCGTAAGGAGCTATGTCATAATGGTGTCACTCACTGAGAGAAGATGAGTGAGAAACATCTCAGAGAGTAGCTCCAGCTATGTCTCAATCTTATTTAACCTTTGTAAATAGTTAGCCTGTAAATAAAGATTTTTAAACAAAAGACCACAGCCTCCAGCAACATCTCTTCTCGAGTAACGAATCACGAGATAAAACCATTTTAACAGATGGTGGCAGCAGTGACTACACCCACAGAGAAACAGTAGAAAGCAGCAGGAAAAACTTCAAGTGAAATCCAGCAACAGTGCAGAGCTGGGGGCTGAAGGACTTTGATGCCAACCCAGCAACCACACCGGAGTCAGCAAAATAATGAGGGCAGCACAGCAAGACAAGTAGTGTGGCAAAAAACAACCTAGAACTACAGTGAGAAATGGCTAATAGTTTGCCCCTACCAGAATCATTACAAAATATAGAGGGCACCAGACAGGCTGAGCAATGGCAAAATTGATGAAGACATTTTACCTGGTATCGCAACACCTCAGATTTTGCGAGTAAAGAGAATAAAGATCAAGTTAGCACTTTGTTATATGCTGTTGAGATCATAGCAGGCGATGTGTTGGCCAGACAGGGGTGGAAAAAGAGGCATGAGGATGTCATCAAAGCCTTTGACTCATACTTCAGTCTTCGTAAAAATATTGTGATAGAGAGGGTGGAATTCATTAGTGAATTGTACCACCTAACTGAAAATTGCGAGTATGTAACACTAAAGGACAGCCTGATCAGAATAGCATAATCATTGGCCTTTTAGATGAAAATCTCTCTGACTTTTCACAATCTCAGGAAGATTTAAATTTAAGTAAATCTGTACAACTAGCCAGACAAGCTGAAGGGCAGAGGCAGAATAAGACTTTAGTCAGAGATGCGAGAGAGACTCCCAGGAGCAGCCCAATGGAGTTGTTTTATTTGTGGGTTGTGAAACTGAAAGTATAGCAAGACCAGGGAAATGCACTGAAGAGGCGCAAGCCACTCTTTTCCAATGTCCCTGCTCTGGTGGGATGAAGGTCCACAGGTGGGGAGAATGCCCTGCCCGAATTGCACTGTGTCATGGGTGTGGCAGGTTAGGCCATTAAAAAGTGGCCTGCTGTTCCAGGAAATCTGTGTCTACCAGAGAAAAGGAAGAATCTGCTAAAGAAATCTGCATTCAAGACCTTGACAACATTTCTAGGAGAAATAAGGGAAAATAAAAGTCAGCATCGATGACATTGACGTAAATGGGCATCCTACTGAATTCAAGTTAGACACAGAAGCTGGCACCTCTGTTACCTGATAGAGCTTCATGGCTGAATAAAGTGATTGCAATTGCCCTGTATTTAACTCCAAAGTCCTGGAGGGATCAATCTAAATGTTCAAGATAAGTTTGATACGTAGGAACATAGGAACAGGAGTAGGCCATTCAGCCCATTGAGCCTGCTCAGCCATTTGATATGATCATGGTTGATCATCTAATTCAATGCCTTTTTCCCACACATTCCCAGTGTCCCTTTATGCCATTGGTATTTAGAAATCTGTCAATCTCTGCTTTAAACGTACTCAATGACTGAGCTTCCACAGCCCTCTGGGGTAGAGAATTCCAAAGATTCACAACCCTCTGAGTAAAAAAATTCATCGCATCTCAGTCCTAAGTGGCTTCCCCCTTATTTTGAAATTTGTCCCCTGGCTCTAGACTCCCCAACCAGGGGATACATCTTATCTACATCTACCCTGTCTATTCATTTAAGTATTTTGTAGGTTTCAATGAGATCACCTCTCATTCTTCAAAACTACAGAACACAGTCCCAATTTCTCCAATCTCTCAATAGGACAGTCACACCATCCCGGAAACAAGTCTGGTGAACCTTCATTGTACTCGCTCTGTGGCAATAAGACCAAAACTGTACATCGTACTCCAGGTGTGGTCGCCAAGGTTCTATAGAATTGAGGCAAGACTTTGCTACTCCTGTACTCAAATCCTCTTGTGATAAAGGTGAACATACCATTAGCCTTCCTAGTTATTTGCTGCACTTATTGACAAGGACACCCAGGTCCCTTTTTATACCTACATTTTCTTATCTCCTCTTAACATTTAAGAAATACCCTGCACATCAGTTCCTCCTACCAAAGTGGATAACCTCACATTTTTCCACATTATGTTCCATCTGCCATGTTCTTGTCCACTTACTAAGTCTATTCCTATTATAAAGAAAAATTTTAAGGCGAGGACCCACCATCCATGGTCAACTAAAGAAGTTAAGGAAAGCAGCAAAGATGAGTGGCAGGATAGATGATTAGTCAGAATATACAGAATGGCAGAGAATGATTAAAAGGTAAACCAGGAGAAAATAATTAAAGTATGAGAGGAAGCTAGCTAGAAATGTAAAAACAGATAGCAAGAGTTTCTACAGGTATTTAAAAAAGGAAAAGAGATAGTAAAGTGAGTATTGGTCCTCTACGGAGTGACAGTGGGAGTTAATAGTAGATAATAAGGAAATGGTGGAAGAAATGAACAAATATTTTGCTTCTGTGTTCACTATAGAGGATACAAAAAACATTCCAATACTAGCTGTAAATCAGGAGGTGGAAGGGAGAGAGGAACTTGGTGAAATTGAAATCACAAGGGAAACGGTACTGAACAAATTGATGGAGCTGCGATCTGGCAAGTCTTCGGGTCCCGATGGACTACATCCTCGGGTCTTAAAAGAGGTGGCTAATGAGGTAGTCGATGCGCTGGTGTTAATTTTCCAAAATTTGCTAGACTCTGTAAAGGTTCCAGCAGACTGGAAAGTAGCAAATATAACCCCTCCATTCAAGAAGGGAGGGAGGTGGAAAACAGGAAACTATAGGCCAGTTAGCTTGACATCTGTCATGAGAAAATTGTTAGAATCTATCATTAAGGACATTATAGCTGGACACTTAGAAGAACTCAAGGCAATTGGGAAGAGTCAACACGGTTTTGTGAAAGGAGAATCATGTTTAACCAATTTATTGGAGTTTTTTGAAGGAATAACATGCACGGTGGATAAAGAGAAGCCCGTAGACATACTGTACTTGGATTTCCAGAAGGCATTTGATAAGACGCCACATCAAAAGTTATTACAGAAAATAAAAGCGCATGGTATAGGGAGTAACATATTAGCATGAATAGAAGATTGGCTGGCAGGCAGAAAGCAGAATATACATAAATTGGTCTTTTTTGGACTGGCAGGATGTGATGAGTGGAGCCCTACAGGGGTTGTGCTTGGACCTCAACTTTTTACGATTTACTCCAATGACTTAGATGAGGGGAGCAAAGACATGGTAGCTAAATTTGTAGGTGACACAAAGGTAGGAAAGTATGTTGTGAAGAGGACATGTGGAGGTTCCAGATGGATATAGATAGGTTGAATGAGTGGGCAAAGATCTGGCAAATAGAGTTTAATGTGGGAAAATGTGAAGTTGTTCACTTTGGCAGGAAGAACAAAAAAGCAGAGTATTACTTAAATAGAGAAAGGCTGCATAATTCTGAGGTACAGAGGGATCTGGGTGTTCTAGTACATGAGTAACAAAAAGTTAGTATGTAGGTACAGCAAGTAATTAAGAAGGGTAATGAAGTGCTATTCTTTATTACAAGGGGGATTGAACATAAAAATAAGGATGTTATGCTTCAGTTATACAGGGAATTTGTGAGACCCCCCCCCCCCTCGAATACTATGTGCAGTTTTGGACTCCTTATTTAAGAAAGGATGTAAATGCATTGGCGGCGGTTCAGAGTAGGTTTACCAGATTGATACCTGGAATTAGTGGGTTGTCTTATGAGGAAAGTTTGGACAGACTGGGCTTGTTTCCACTGGAGTTTAGAAGAGTGAGGGATAATTTGATTGAAGTACACAAGATCCTGAATGGCCTTGACAAGTGGATGTCGAAAGGATTTTTCCTCTTGTGGGTGAGTCCAGAACTAAGGGGCACAGTTTTAAAATTATGGTCACCCTCTTAGGACAGCGATGAGGAGAATTTTTTTCTCTCAGAGGGTTGTGCAACTTTGGAAATCTCTGCCTCAGAAGGTGGTGGAGGCGGGGGTCATTGAATATTTTTAAGGCAGAGGTAGATAGATTCTTAGGCAAGGGAATCAAAGGTTATTGGGGGCAGATGGGAATGTGGCAATTGAAATACAAGAAGATCAGCCGTGATCTTATTGAATGGTGGAGCAAGCGCGAGGGGCTGAATGGTCTACTCCTTTTCTTATTTCTTATGTTCAAATCCCCTTGAAGACGCTTTGCATTTTTCTCATACCACATGTTCCCACTCAGCTTTGTGCCATCCGTGAACTTGGAAATATTGCATTTGGTCCCACATCCAAATCATTGATATGGCCAAGTACTGATCCTTGTGGTAACCCATTAGCCACAGCCTACAAATATGAGAATGACCCATTTATTCCTACGCTCTGTTTTCTGTCTTTTAACCAATCCTTAATCCTATCTCATGTGCTTTAATTTTATTAACTAACCTCCTGTGGGGTACTTTATTAAAGACTTCTGAAAATCCAAGTATATTATGCCCACTGACTCCCTTTATCAATTCTGTCAGTAACATCCTCAAAAAACTCCAACAGGTTTGCCAAACGTTATACAACACTAAAATACAAAGATAAAGAAATTTTTGAAACATTGTACATTATCAAGAATCAAGATTGCTCTTTGGTGAGCAGAAAAGCCTGCATAACTCTAAAGTTGCTTCTAAAAGTTGGTGAAGTCAAAACACAGGAAGGAAAAGTAGTCACTGAGGAAGTTGAAGCCAACCTGCTGTTATGGACAGGAGAGAGAGGCAAAGTTAACTTCTTTATCCTCTCACCATCTGTCCATAAGCAGAGGTATTTTAATTGTTTAAAAAATAGGCTGTGGCATGTTTCCCCAAACCCTCAGTTATGAAGTCCAATTTTTAAAGTGACTTGCAGAAAACTTTAATTAAGGTTAAATCGGAAGGTTAGTTCATTCACGCATTCAAACCCGGGGTTGGGGGGGGGGCGCGGAGGGGGCGGTTGGTGGTGATGATCGCAATCACACGCACAAGTATACAGTATGTGGGATAGAGAAGAGGAGATCTATGAATACCTATGAATAACTTAACAGTAAAAGAATCACATAAATAAATATAGTTTATGTGATTTCCAGAGTCCAGGAAGTGAAAGTCCAGAGGAGAGCATTCCTTCAGGGAGAAGTTCCAGTTCCGGTAGGTTCCTGGCTGAAGACAGTAGTGTAGCATTTTTAAAGTGTATGCCAAGGAGTGAGATGAGGTTGCTGTACAGACTTGGTCTGCTTGTCAGGCAGTAATCTGAGGCTTCCAGATAAACATGCTTCAAGGGGCTGAGATTTGTTGCAGGTCACCTCATCAACCTGGAGTCCTGCTGTTGGTCTTGCAGGTTAGAGGTAGCTCAGCAGACTGCTTCTTTCTGAGTTCTCAAATGAATATAGAGATTTCAAAATGGTCACAAGTCATGTGACCTCTTTCCTCCACAATGATTTCATAAAGGGATGTTTGTCTTGTGGCTGGACATGGCTTTTGTTTTATGGTTTATAATGTCCCAGTCATTAGTCTCTGTAAGAGCCATTATCCATACTAATGGCCCTGTTCCAGATAGCTTTTGTCTTGGTAGACTCTCGGACTCTGCTAGAGGGGTAAGCTTATAAAGATGCAAATGACATCCTTTTCCCTTCCATCTCACTTCCTTTTTGAAATGGACCTTGATAGTCATAGGTGTGAGATGGGGGCTGTTAGCGCCTCTGCAGGTATAATGAGTTTCAATATCTCTCTCTTTCTTTTATTCTCTGGTTTCGTGGATCATAATAGATTCACACAATGAGGTGTGAGATTCCACAAGGGTGAGGGTGGAACTTTTTTGTCCTTGTAACTGCTGTTGGAAATTTCCAGAAACTATGGCTAATCTTGTGAGTCATGTGACCTGTAGCAGCCTTCTTTTGGTTCAGCATAATCCAATTCTAAATTAGAGAAAAGAATGATTTACACAGCTTATGATTTATTTCACATCTTACTGACATGTTACTGCTCATAAAAGTTGGTGAAGCCAGTGAACAGGAAGAGAAGCCAATCATTCCTGAGGTTGAAGTCATTCATAGACAGCAGCAGAAAGATCCACAACTGCCCTTCTTCCCTTCAAGGCCTTGGGAATACCCTGGCCTGGATTTGTTTGACTATAAGGGGAAAATATTTATTTTAGTGGTGGACTAATAATCCCACTGGAGGTGCAAAAGCTACATGGCTACACCTCTGAAGCCATTATTAACTCCTTGAGGAAAATTTCTCTACACATGGCATTCTGGACATTGTCATGTCTGGTAATGGACTGCATTTCATCAATGGGTGTTCCCAATCCTTCACAGTGTCATCTGGATTTGTATATGTCACAAGTTCACCAAAGCACCCTCAGTCTAATGGAGAAGCTGAGCAAGGAGTACCCACAATGAAAGATCTACAAAAAAAAATGATATCTTTGAGCTTGCTCTGCTTAGTTGTTGCTCTACACCACTGCATAATGTGTTTGCCCCATGTGAGCTTCCAATGGGCCACAGGCAAATGACACAACTTTATTTCCTTCCCCACATGTTGCTACCAAATGGCACGGTGGAATACCATAATCAAGCTAGGAGAAAGGAAGAAACCTACCAAGCGAGTCAAACCCATGCTTTTAACCAAGGGGATTGGGCTCATGACCTTCCAGCTTTTGGAAGGGGAGAGAGGGTTTGGAGTTCATTGCGGAGGTGCCTGTAGGGACTCGTCCGCAGGCTGCTGCACCTACCTCCTTGCAGGGGCAGCCTCGGTCCCAGGGATGAGCATGGATGAGCGCTGAGTTGGGGGAAGAGGGAGGTAGTGAATGAGGAAGGAGGTAAGGGATAATGCCTGTATCCCCTGAGGGGTGGCCCCATCATCAGCCTCTTTGATTGCCTCAGCCTTTCATGGTGTCCTTTAAAGTTGGCTGAGGCAGCAGCTGGGAAGGAGCTGGCATCCACTCCATTTATCTCAACACCATCAGTGACACTGAGCGATCCAAGCTTCAGAGAGTCTCACTCTTTCTGTGCACATCAGCACACTGTGAGTGATGCTGTATATGGCTCTCCATGAGGGTGGCAACTCAGTGGAGGAGCTGATGCTCTCAAATCCCTGACTCATAATGGAGCATAAACTCTGCATGGACTCCTCCATTGTCTGCCCATAGCTCCACAATGCTTCAGAGAGCTCCAACGTTCGGGATCTCATCTCCCTCTGATGGTCCAGGAAGACCCTTCTTGTGCATAACACCTGAAGCCCAGCATCTTCACCCAGAGGAGCTTGGCTGTGTCTATCTCCTCTATTCGCCAAAGGGGACTGTTTACAGCTGACTCTGTCTCACTCTCATCCTTCTGCTCATTTGTGATGTGTGGTTCACCCAGTGCTCCCCGCTCTAATTTTGATTCATGTCCGACTCAGGTGAGTGTGTCTGCACTGCTGTACAGTGTACAGGTATGATGTGATCGTGCAGGCTCTGTGGAGTGTCCCCCCGCTGAGGAGACCAGTGATGACTAGGCTGGGACACTCAGCACCCCCCTCACAGTTACAGGCCCTATGGAAAATACAAGAAGGTGATGGTGAGAACTTTAGTTACTCAGCAGGTGCCTCAGCACAACCCGCCCAATAAATGACAGTGGTCAAAGCGTCACAGCGCACAATGGGCAGGAGATTTCTCCATGTCCTTTACCTAAGGATGGAGCTATCAAATGACCTATCAAATGGCCTTGCTCTTAACAGCCTCCCATCTCAACATCGCCGACTGTCTGATGCGCTGGTACCCTCGCAATATCCAACGCAGCCTCCTCCATCGGTGTCAGGTCGTGAAGGTTCACTGCAACACAACCCATTTGAGATATCTTGTGCATACTGTGTGCTCTCTTTATGCAGGATGAGGAAAGAATGATGTATGAGCATCCTGGCTTACCTCACCTATTCCATCAGGACATGGACATGATCTGTTGCATTCCTCAGTGATGCCCCCAGCTGCATCATGTCCCATATTTGAGGGTGGCTGGTATCTCAGTGAAGCAACTGGCCACTTGCTCTGACAATGTAAGGGAGAATTATGGACATTCAAGTCTGTTCCCCTCATGTGCAGACAGAGTTAGAGACCCGTCACCCAGGTGTCACTTGCCATTCACCTTTCCAGATATTAACAAGTCATTGAATCTCACATGACACTGACCCCATGTTCTTTGGATGTATGCCTCACCTCCAGGCTGTTCCCAATGCTGTTAATCGGGCACCAAACTTGCCCCAGGCAAATTAGAACTATGTGTTTGAAAATCACGTCAGCATCAGATGTAAAGACCTGGAAATTATCTGGGTATAAGATTTTCAACCAAGAATTGAAAGCCCCAGAGATTGTGAGTTCAGAACAAAAACAGAATTACCTGGAAAAACTCAGCAGGTCTGGCAGCATCGGCGGAGAAGAAAAGAGTTGACGTTTCGAGTCCTCATGACCCTTCCACAGAACTGAGCGAAAATAAGGAGAGGGGTGAAATATAAGCTGGTTTAAGGTGTCGGGGGGTGGGGGCTGGAGGGGAGAAGTTTTGTGGGGGTGGTGGTGGTGGTGTGGTTGTAGGGACAAGCAAGCAGTGATAGGAGCGGATAATCAAAAGATGTCACAGACAAAAGAACACAGAGGTGTTGAAGGTAGTGATATTATCTGAAACGAATGTGCTAATTAAGAATGGATGGTAGGGCACTCAAGGTACAGCTCTAGTGGGGGTGGGGTGGAAAGACTAGCGGGGGATAAAATATTTAAAAATAATGGAAATAGGTGGGAAAAGAAAAATCTATATGAATTATTGGAAAAAACAAAAGGAAGGGGGAAGAAACAGAAAGGGGATGGGGATGGAGGAGGGAGTTTAAGATCTAAATTTGTTGAATTCAATATTCAGTCCGGAAGGCTGTAAAGTGCCTAGTCAGAAGATGAGGCGCTATTCCTCCAGTTTGTGTTGGGTTTCACTGGAACAATGCAGCAAGCCAAGGACAGACATGTGGGCAAAAGAGCAGGTTGGAGTGTTAAAATGGCAAGCGACAGGGAGGTTTGGTTCATTCTTGCGGACAGACTGTAGGTGTTCTGCAAAGCGGTTGCCCAGTTTATGTTTGGTCACTCCAATGTAGAATTATCATTGTGAGTTCAAATCCCATCATGGGAGGTTATGAACTTAAATTCAGTTTAAATATAAAGAAGTTCAAATGATAAAAGTAAGTGACCATGAAGTTGTGGGTAACACATTTACTTTAAGGAAGGAAACCTGTGTCCTAACCTAAGCTTGTCCACATGTGACTTTAGCCCCACATCATCATGGTTGACTCTTAACTACCCTACCACTAAAAAGAGGTAAGACTGATGGACCAGTTAGCTGAGATCGAGGACACAAAGAAAGCCACACTTAACCCAGTCAACTCAATGTCCTCCTAGCAATACAGGAAATAGGAGCAGGAGTAGGCCATTTGGCAACTGAAGCCTGCTCCGCCATTCAACTGGATTATGGCTGATCTTTTACCTCAATGCCATTTTCCCTTGATATCTTTAATATCAAAAAATCTATTCTGTCTTGGAGCCCTCTGGGGTAGGGAATTCCAAAGATTCACCACTCTTTTTAGTGAAGAAATTCCTCCTCATCTCAGTCCTAAATGGCCTACCCCATTTTTCTGAGACTGTATCCATTGATTCTGGAACCCCCTGCCAGGGGAAACATACTTCCTGCATCTACCCTGTTGAGACGTATCAGAATTTTGTATGTTTCAATGAGATTACCTCTCATTCTTCCAAGCCCTAGAGAATACAGACCCAGTCTCCTCAATCTGGATGATCACTTTGCACATCATAACATTCAAGGCTATGGGCCAAGTGCTGGTAAATAGGATTAGGCAGGTAGGTCAGGTGGTTTTCACATGTCGGTACAGACTTGAAGGACCGAAAGGCCTCTTCTGCACTGTGCGATTCTGTGAATCTCTTCTCATAGAACAATCCCACCATCCCAGGGATTAGTCTGGTGAACCTTTCTTGCATTCTCTATGGCAAGTACATCCTTCCTTAGGTAAGGAGACAAAACTGTACACAATACGCCAACTGCAGTCTCACCAAGGCTCTATACAATTGCAGCAAGGTATCTTTAAACCCATACTCAAATCCTCTTGTAATAAAGGTCAACATACCATTTGCCTTCCTTATTGCTTGCTACACCTGCATGTTAGCTTTCAGTGACTCATGAACAAGGGCACCCAGGTCCCTTATGCCATCAACATTTCCCAATCTCTCATCTTTGAAGAAATGCTCTACATTTCTGTTTTCCTACCAAAGTGGACAACTTCACATTTTTCCACATTGAAATTCATCTGCCATGTTCTTGCCCACGCACTTAGCCTATTTAAATCCTCTCAAAGCCTCTTTGCATACTCCTCAAAACTCACATTCCCACCTAGTTTTGTGTCATAATATAACTTGGAAATATTACATTTGGCCCCCACATCCAAATCATTGATATAGGTTGTGAACACCTGTGGCCCCAGCACTGATCCTTGTGGTACCCCACTAGTAACAGCCTGCCACCCTGAGAATGACCCATTTATTCCCACTCTCTGCTTTCTGTTCATTAACCAGTTTTCAGTCCATGCAGTATTTTACCGCCCAATCCTCACTAACACGTGAGAGCTGTTCAACAGACTAGCCAAGCAACAGCTTGAAAGTTATACTCACAGAATCATACCTATCGGCTAATTTTTCAAAACTCCAACATCACCTGCCCTGCCGGTGGAATAGAGCTGGAGGTGCAGTGATGTACAGTCGGGTGTAAAGGGCACTGGGAGTTCTAACATTGATTCCTGATGCCAAAAAATCTCATGGTTACAGGTTAAGTGTTTCTGCAGATTACTATCTATCACCCCTTCGCTGAAGAAACAATACTCTTCCATGTTGCAAACCAGTTGGAGGAAGCAAGGGCACAGAATATATTCTGGCTGGGGGATTTCAATGTGATTTGGTAGTGTCACTGACCAAGCTGGCTGAGTCCTGAAGCATTAATTGCAAACTTGGCTTGTGGCAGATGCTGAGAGAACAAACACGAGAAAATAATCTACTTAATCTTGTCCTCATCAATCTAGCAGCTGCAGATACATCTGTCTATGACTCCAGCAGTTAGAGTGACCACCACATAATCCTGTTTTAACAGTGTGGACACCCTCCATTGTGTTATGTGGCAGTACCACTGTGCTAAATGGGGAGATTAAAAACAGATCCAGCAGTTTGAAACTGAGCATCAACATGGTGCACTAGGCCATTAGCAGCAGCAGAATTATATTGTACCACAATGTGTAATCACATGGCCCAGCACATCCCTCATCCCTACATCACCATCAACCATTGACTCTGGTTCAATAAGGTATGTGGAAGTGCACGTTGGAAGCAGCACCAGTCATGCCTGGAAATGAGGTGTCAACCTGGTGCAGCTACATCTGCTGAAGTTGCTAGACTAACATAGAAAAAGTGAGGGGAAGAGTAAATTACAGGTTAGCAATATAGGATAGTTAATGAGAAATCAAATAGAGAATTCAGAAGAAATTTCCTTACCCAGAGAATGATGAGAATGTGGAACTCACTATCATGTTTTGACCGGGATGGGAGGAGTGTGCTGTTGATCTAGCCCCACTACTCCACAGGTTGTACCATTAGTTTAAAAGTTTAAGTTTCTCACCAAGGTGGCCAATTGTTTACCTTCACTGCTGGTACCCAGAATAAAGGAGACTTTAACCCGGCTTATTTCAATAAACAACAAACTTATTAGTTTATTATAAAACCAGTCTTGTCAAATAGAAAGGCAAAGCTTATCAACATACAGTATGGAATATGAAATTATACTAATTACTCTTTCAAGATACCCTAAGTCTCAACAATGAAATAAAAATAGAAATGAAGGAATTCAGCCAAAGGTTAAAAGTCAATAGTTCAAAAGCAAAGGATAGATGGTGGAGTTCTTGAAATGGTGTCCGGGTCATACCATTGATTTCTCAGCACTGACCCATGAAACAACCAATGACTCTGGCACTATTTTTCAGGCGGACTCATGGAATACTTGAGGGTACTCTATTCCAGCATGTGTAGCAGCTCAGGAGCAGCTTATATTCACTTTCACTGTGGACTGGCTCTGGACTGCAAAAGTCTGCTGTCTTTCCTCTCAAGCAGTTGGTCCTTCTCTTCTCAAAGTGAAACCAAAATCCACTTTTAAAACATAGTCTTCCAGGCATGATTTTTCTTTTCAGATCCATAAAACCCTTCGTACACAGTTCGCCCAGGAGTTTGGGTGCTTTTTCAACTGCTTAATTACCCTTTCTTGTAAAAGAATGCTTTTTCTAGGAATAGCAGTCAGAATCCTGTATTAACCCTTTAAGGGACAGTGTCCTTTAAAACTCAAATTCTTCCAGAATGTCCTTAGTCCTTGTAAATGAACCATTTTCTGTGATTAGAGTGTTCGTGACACTTCCTGCCTTGGAGAAATGAAACACCTCACTTATATGCGTTTCATTACAAAATGCAATAAAACATAAACAAAAGATACTAAAACACACCCACTATGTCATTCGTTCACTTTTTATACAAAGCTCATACAGTTACTCTTTGTATCATTTTGGCCTTCAGCAAATTTAAGGCAAAGTTAAATTCTAGACAAAGCATTAGCAATTACATTGTTTTTCCCTTCAGTTTTCCATATGCTTACAAGTCCTGCCATAGGAATTTCATGTACTATCTGTAATATCACTTTATGATATTTGGGTGGTATCACTACCTGATGAACAAGCATCCACTCTTCATCTGCAGGTCTGTGAGGAGGAGGTCGCCACTTCCTCATTAGGATTCCATTATTAACATAATAACATTCTGGAACTTCCTCAGTTTCAGCTTCAGTTTGGGCTGATTGCACTATCTTACTTGACTCCAGAGTGTCAACTAGAGATTTATTAAACATCTATTTTGGATTATCTAAGTCTTTAAAGAAAGTTTCAGCGAGCCAAATATCTCTCTGTGGTATCACTTTGATTTCTGATGATGGATTTTGCTTAGCCATTGCTCAGGTCATCACACACAAAGGAAAATTTTCAGGAACCTTTTCCTGTAACTGCTCCATCTCTTTATCCTCCCTTTGGGCTTTCTGTAGTTTTGGGAGAATCTACTACCTTCGCTCCAGCTAAATCATTAACCAAGGGTAAATCAACTCCTCCTACGAGTAACAACTGAACAAACCCTATCCAAGACATTAGGTCACATTCCAGGTGCACCTGGTACAAAGGTACAGGTATACCCTCCCTGCCAATGCCATTTATTAAAACTTTGTCTTTTAATGGGGGAAAATTTATGCCTTCCCCCAGCAAAAGCGTTTGAGTGGCTCCTGTATCTCTCAATATGATTTTAAGTTTAGCTGTCTCATTTGAGGGATAAGGGGTTACTTTTCCTCTCGATAAAAATTCTTCATAACTCTCATGTATTTCATTCACTTCTCCTGAACTCACAGCAGTGTTTACACTTGGTTTCACCACTGTAGTTAACTCTACAACTTGATCTGTTGTATTTTCAGTCAGGGCTCCTTTTCCTGAATCACCCTTATGTACCCCAATAAGTCCCATGGATTTCTGCACAGCTTCCAGCAATCTGCATGAACATGACCCACTTTGTTACAATGAAAACACTTGGGCCTTTGAATATCACTTACACCCTCAGCACCTTCCTTTCTGAACAGAGTAGAAGTTTCTGGGTTATTCCCAGCTGTCCTTTCTCTTCCATGGCTACTCGCTTTCCTTTCACTTTCCCACCTTCTATCCTTCTTGGGTTTGTGGGGGAACAGGGAAAGAGTTTAGATTTATGGGCGGGCTCATTATCGTCAGCCATCTTCACTGCCTGTCCAGCTGCTGCAACTCTTTGATCTTCAACATGGGTTATGGTTAAGCAAGTGCCGCCTGATAGCACTGTTGATGACCCCTTCCATCACTTTACTGATGAACAAGGGTAGACTGATGGGTCAGTAATTGGCCAGGATGAATTTTTCCTGACATGTCCAAGTGCTGCACTATGACCTCAACTACGTCCATTTTCCTCACCTCTATGGTTAATTCTAACTCATGCTTATCCGCCGATTCCGTTAGCTTAGCCTTGGTTACTTTATGTAAACCAGTCAGGGTTAAATCCTCTATCTCTTGAAAAGTCTTAGCAACTTCCGAAGCTAAAGTTTACTAATGTATAAGAAACCTGGTCTCCGTCCTCTTATCCTTCCAATTATTATTATTCTTCATCCAATCACCCACTGTCAGCTTTTCAAATCCTGCAACAGCCCCTAAACTAAGTTAAGAATGGGATGGGAGGAGTGTGCAGTTGATCTAGCCCCACTACTCCACAGGTCATACCATTAGTTTAAAACTTTTTAAGTTACTCACCAACGTGACCAAATGTTTACCTTCACTACTGGTACTCAGAACTAAAGAGACTTTAACCAGGCTTCTTTCAATAAACAACAAACTTATTAGTTTGTCAAATAGAAGGTTAAAGCTTATCAACAGACAGAATGGAATATGAAATTATACTAATTACTCTTTCGAGATATCCTAATTCACACACACAGTAGAAATGGAGGAATTTGGCCAAAGGTTAAATGTCAATAGTTCAAAGGCAAAGGATAGTTGGTGGAGTTTTTGAAATGGTGTCCAGGTCATACAGAATTACCTGGAAAAACTCAGCAGGTCTGGCAGCATCGGCGGAGAAGGAAAGAGTTGACATTTCGAGTCCTCATGACCCTTCGACAGAACTTGAGTGAGTCCAAGAAAGAGGTGAAATATAAGCTGGTTTAAGGTGTGTGTGTGTTGCGGGGGAGAGAGAGAGAGAGAGAGAAGTGGAGGGGTTTGGTGTGGTTGTAGGGACAAACAAGCAGTGATAGAAGCAGATCATCAAAAGATGTCACAAACAACAGAACACAAGAACACATAGGTGTTAAAGTTGATGATATTGTCTAAACGAATGTGCTAATTAAGAATGGATGGTAGGGCACTCAAGGTATAGCTCTAGTGGGGGTGGGGGGAGCATAAAAGATTTAAAAATAATGGAAATAGGTGGGAAAAGAAAAATCTATATAATTTATTGGAAAAAAACAAAAGGAAGGGGGAAATAGAAAGGGGGTGGGGATGAAGCTCAAGACCTAAAGTTGTTGAATTCAATATTCAGTCCGGAAGGCTGTAAAGTGCCTAGTTGGAAGATAAGGTGTTGTTCCTCCAGTTTGCGTTGGGCTTCACTGGAACAATGCAGCAAGCCAAGGACAGACATGTGGGCAAGAGAGCAGGGTGGAGTGTTGAAATGGCAAGCGACAGGGAGGTTTGGGTCATTCTTGCGGACAGACCGCAGGTGTTCTGCAAGGCGGTCGCCCAGTTTACGTTTGGTCTCTCCAATGTAGAGGAGACCACATTGGGAGCAACGAATGCAGTAGACTAAGTTGGGGGAAATGCAAGTGAAATGCTGCTTCACTTGAAAGGAGTGTTTGGGCCCTTGGACGGTGAGGAGAGAGGAAGTGAAGGGGCAGGTGTTGCATCTTTTGCGTGGGCATGGGGTGGTGCCATAGGAGGGGGTTGAGGAGTAGGGGGTGATGGAGGACTGGACCAGGGTGTCCCGGAGGGAACGATCCCTACGGAATGCTGACAGGGGGGTGAAGGGAAGATGTGTTTGGTGGTGGCATCATGCTGGAGTTGGCGGAAATGGCGGAGGATGATCCTTTGAATGCGGCGGCTGGTCGGGTGATAAGTGAGGACAAGGGGGACCCTATCATGTTTCTGGGAGGGAGAAGGCGTGAGGGCGGATGCGCAGGAGATTTGCCAGACACGGTTGAGGGCCCTGTCAACGACCGTGGGTGGAAAACCTCGGTTAAGGAAGAAGGACATGTCAGAGGAACTGTTTTTGAAGGTAGCATCATCAGAACAGATGCGACGGAGGCAAAGGAACTGAGAGAATGGGATGGAGTCCTTACAGGAAGCGGGGTGTGAGGAGCTGTAGTCGAGGTAGCTGTGGAAGTCGGTGGGTTTGTAATGGATATTGGTGGACAGTCTATCACCAGAGATTGAGACAGAGAGGTCAAGGAAGGGAAGGGAAGTGTCAGAGATGGACCAAGTGAAAATAATGGAGGGGTGGAGATTGGAAGCAAAATTAATAAATTTTTCCAAGTCCCGACGGGAGCATGAAGCAGCACCGAAGTAATCATCGATGTACCGGAGAAAGAGTTGTGGAAGGGGGCCGGAGTAGGACTGGAACAAGGAATGTTCCACATACCCCATAAAGAGATAGGCGTAGCTGGAGCCCATGCGGGTACCCATAGCCACACCTTTTATTTGGAGGAAGTGAGAGGAGTTGAAGGAGAAATTGTTCAGTGTGAGAACAAGTTCAGCAGGAGAGTAGTGGTGGATGGGGATTGTTCGGGCCTCTGTTTGCTGACCTCTACCTCGCGGAGGCTAAGCGTCAACTCGCAAACACTTCCTCCTACCTCTCCCTGGAACATGACCCCACCACTGAACATCAAGCCATTGTTGCCAGGACTGTCACTGACCTCATCTCCTCTGGGGATCTTCCTCCCACAGCTTCCAACCTGATAGTCGTCCAACCTCGGACGGCCCGCTTCTATCTCCTACCCAAAATCCACAAACAGAACTGCCCCGGTAGACCGATCGTCTCAGCTTGCTCCTGCCCCACAGAACTCATTTCTTGTTATCTTGATTCCCTTCTCTCTCCCCTTGTCCAGTCGCTTCCCACCTACATCTGTGATTCCTCTGACACCTTACGTCACATCAACAATTTCCAGTTCCCTGGCCCCAACCGCGTCCTCTTCACCATGGACGTCCAATCCCTCTACACCTCCATCCCCCACCAGGATGGTCTGAGGGCCCTTAGCTTCTTCCTCGAACAGAGGCCCGAACAATCCCCATCCACCACTACTCTCCCCTGTCTGGCTGTACTTGTTCTCACACTGAACAATTTCTCCTTCAACTCCTCTCACTTCCTCCAAATAAAAGGTGTGGCTATGGGTACCCGCATGGGCCCCAGCTATGCCTGTCTCTTTATGGGGTATGTGGAACATTCCTTGTTCCAGTCCTACTCCAGCCCCCTTTCACAACTTTCTCCGGTATATCGATGATTACTTCGGTGCTGCTTCATGCTCTCGTCGGGACTTGGAAAAATTTATTAATTTTGCTTCCAATCTCCACCCCTCCATCATTTTCACTTGGTCCATCTCTGACACTTCCCTTCCTTGACCTCTCTGTCTCAATCTCTGGTGATAGACTGTCCACCAATATCCATTACAAACCCACCGACTCCCACAGCTACCTCGAATACAGCTCCTCACACCCCGCTTCCTGTAAGGACTCCATCCCATTCTCTCAGTTCCTTTGCCTCCATTGCATCTGTTCCGATGATTCAAAAACAGTTCCTCTGACATGTCCTCCTTCTTCCTTAACCGAGGTTTTCCACCCACGGTCGTTGACAGGGCCCTCAATCGTGTCTGGCCCATCTCCTGCGCATCTGCCCTCACGCCTTCTCCTCCCTCCCAGAAACATGATAGGGTCCCCCTTGTCCTCACTTATCACCCCACCAGCCTCCGCATTCAAAGGATCATCCTCCGCCATTTCCGCCAACTCCAGCATGATGCCATCACCAAACACATCTTCCCTTCACCCCCCCTGTTGGCATTCCGTAGGGATCGTTCCCTCTGGGACACCCTGGTCCAGTCCTCCATCACCCCCTACTCCTCAACCCCCTCCTATGGCACCACCCCATGCCCAAGCAAAAGATGCAACACCTGCCCCTTCACTTCCTCTCTCCTCACCGTCCAAGGGCCTAAACACTCATTTCAAGTGAAGCAGCATTTCACTTGCATTTCCCCCAACTTAGTCTACTGCATTCGTTGCTCCCAATGTGGTCTCCTCTACATTGGAGAGACCAAACGTAAACTGGGCAACCGCTTTGCAGAACACCTGCAGTCTGTCTGCAAGAATGACCCAAACCTCCCTGTCGCTTGCCATTTCAACACTCCACCCTGCTCTCTTGCCCACATGTCTGTCCTTGGCTTGCTGCATTGTTCCAGTGAAGCCCAACGCACACTGGAGGAACAACACCTCATCTTCCAACTAGGCACTTTACAGCCTTCCGGACTGAATATTGAATTCAACAACTTTAGGTCTTGAGCTCCATCCCCACCCCCTTTCTGTTTCCCCCTTCCTTTTGTTTTTTTCCAATAAATTATATAGATTTTTCTTTTCCCACCTATTTCCATTATTTTTAAACATTTTTAAATCTTTTATGCTCCCCCACCCCCACTAGAGCTATACCTTGAGTGCCCTACCATCCATTCTTAATTAGCACATTCGCTTAGATAATATCACCAACTTTAACACCTATGTGTTCCTTTGCTCTGTTGTTTGTGACATCTATCAATGATCTGCTTCTATCACTGCTTGTTTGTCCCTACAACCACACCAACCCCCTCCACTTCTCTCTCTCTCCTCCCCCCTCACACACACACACCTTAAACCAGCTTATATTTCACCTCTTGGACTCACTCAAGTTCTGTCGAAGGGTCATGAGGACTCGAAACGTCAACTCTTTTCTTCTCCGCCAATGCTGCCAGACCTGCTGAGTTTTTCCAGGTAATTCTGTTTTTGTTTTGGATTTCCAGCATCCAGTTTTTTGTTTTTATCCAGGTCATACAGTTGGTTTGTCAGCACTGATCCATGAAACAATCAATGACTTTGGCACTGTTTCTCAGATGGACTCATGGAATACTTGAGGGTACTCTTGTGGATGTGACAATGTTGGGATCCATACATGCTGGTAGTCTGCCACTGCTGATCCACTCGTGTTTACCAGATAAAATATCTATAGTTTCCATGACAAATTGCTGTACCTGCATTGCATTTTTAGTGTACCAATGCAGGATATTGGTGAGCCATTGCATACAGTCAATGTAGCAAGTGTCGGTTGCACCATTGATTTCCAACGGTCCAGGTACATGTTCTTCAGGATTCGGACTGGTAGGATATTTGCACCAGCTCCGGTGTCAATCTTGGTCTTGAGTTTATGTTTGCCAACTTTCTTTGGGCATATGCCATTGAAAGTGACAAAAGCTCCCAGTAGCCTGACTTCACCCATGCAATATGTTACATTCACAATGTGGAAAGTCTGTTTGTCCTCTGGTCAAAAGCTGTTCCACTCTGGGTCTTGACTTGGATCTGTCTTGCTTTGAACTTTGTGTCTCAACTTGCGTTTGTGCAGGTCTCTAGTGCTCTCCTTGCTGCTGTTGTCATGCTGCTGTGCCTGTCTTCTGTTCGCTTGTGTCCTATTGTGCCCACTGGTATATTTCTGGAGTCAAATTTCTTGCATAGGTGGGTCCATTGTCCTTTTGCACTGCACACCTTGCATAGATCTTGGAATGCATGGCAGTTTCACAGTGAGTGGAACAAAGCACACTTACCACAGAGCTTGCTTGCTTTTTGTGTCCTGTCTATTGTGCCAATGTTAGCTGCACCTAGTGCTTGCAGATGCTGTTGTCTGGCTCCACTGGCTTAATATTTCCTGCCATCTTCTAGCAGCGCATCAATGCTGTGGGCTTTCTTTTCCAAGAGCTCCTTTATTCACTCTGACAATTTGGTCTCTGAAAAGTTGCATTTGTTGCCCTTGCTATGGCATCTGCTGATGAATTGGTCTATTGATTCCTGTGGCTGTTGCCTGTAGGACATCAATTCTAGGCGATGAATTCTAAAATTTACTCTTACCGGAAGCTGATTCTCTAGCACTTTCCATATCTTTGTGGATCTTGACTGTGTAATCCCTCATTAGTATTTTCATGGCTTTTTTATCCAGTTCTGCAATTGCTCCATCCATGAAGCATAGCTGCGTTCCTTGTTAAAAAGTTTGAATTTCGATAGGACTATGGTGGCCTTCCAATTCATGCTGGGGGGTTTGGTATCCATCCTTCTACTGTTCTTTAGCCTTTTCAGACACCGTTGATGTGCAAGAACGTTGTATGTGCCTCCAGTAGTGTTCCTGCTGTGCTTTTTCTCTTGCTTTATAATTTATTTTTTGCATTATTTACATGCCTTTGGCACTGTATTTGGTGTGCCATTTCTATATTTTGTTTTGTATTTAACTCTGTGCCCTCAGCTCCTTTCTGACTGCCCTTTACTTTAAGTAGCACGATCCTAAAGTAGCTGTCTGGTTGCCTGGATTTTCCCAGTCCAAAGGTACTCAGTTTGTGAAGTGTGCCTTGTTTCTTCTGTTTTCAGTGCTTGTTGTTGTGTTTTCTGTACTGTGGGAATTTCTGGAGTGCTTTTTAACCTTGTCTGTTTCTCCCCTTGGTTTTCCAGCTAGTACCCTTTGTTCTGCTTTTTCATTTCAAAGAGAATAATCATCGCTGTAAACCATGTCGTGATATCCTTGTGCTATCTATGTGTAACACAAATGAGGTACGTGGATTCTGTTTGCTTGAGGATCTTTTCTGAGGTTTATTTACAGCTAAATCTGTACAAGCAGTAGAGCAATCTCTAGACACATCCTGTTGTCTAGGGTACTACAATGCAGAAACATCATGGCTCCTGGTCACATAACATCCAGATATCTGGCTCACCTGCATATTGAGCTTGTAAATGGGACATCATCCATAAAACAATATTAACTTTTTTTGGTCATTTATTTGCAATATAAGTGGGTTAGAGCAGATTTCTGGTTGATTCCCTAGGACAAGACACACCAATTTACCTGGAATATGTAATGTGACCAGGTCTGTTATAGAGTGTTTCAAATCTCTGCAATGTGTAATATAATACAGTATCAAGAAAGCAGACTAAGAGTGTTTAGTGTGGCTATTCCCAATCTGAGTCGCGACCTGTACTGGGGCCCAGGCATCTCCTGGTATTGGGATTTTTTACTTCTTCTCAAGACCATTTAAAATGGCACCTGTAGGGTCCCAGCCATGCACCTGTTTAAGCTCAGACTGAGACTGGGTCTGGGGCTCAGGCTGCTGCATCTCCCTGTGGCCACTATCTGGCTGACCTGTGGTTATGTGGGTGAGCAGGGTTGGGGGGGGGGGAAAGAATGGTAGAGGGGCTGATTAAAGCCTATGGGGCAGGTAGAGAGGGGGTGTAGCGATGGGATCTTCACTGTTGTCTCTGAGGAAAATGGAGAAATTGGGTGAAACTTCAGTGCCCAGTATCTGTCACACATATTAAATGTATGTCCAGAAGCATTCCACTTTCCCTAGGTTGGGAAGAGACCAGCACCCCCACCCCCACCCAGGTTACTTGTTTTTGGAATTAAATCGCATTTTATTTTAAAGCTACATTTTGTGTAGCAGAATCCAGTGAAACTGCAGCCTCATGGGCGACATTTTGTCTCATTTGAAATCCTGAGAAAATTAAATTTATTTGAAATATCTCACATTAAAATCAATATGTCAGGATGGCCTTTTGGGAACATTGGTATGATGATACTATAGATTAGTAATTCTGAATGCAAATGTGAACATCAATATTGTTCACTGCTTCCTGGCCAAGGTCCCTAAGATGGAATGGTGAGTACATAAAATAATATTTTTACAAAGTACATGAAAAAGATTTATTTATATTATCTATAATGTGTGAACTTCAATAATTGTATAGTGAATGTTACTGTGCTGTATTGCTGTTTTTATTGTGCTGGTGCCGGTGGCCATTTTAACTTTCAAGCTGTAAAATAGGGTCATATTGGAAGCTTGGAAAGCAGTAGAGGGTTTTTGTAGTTGCACCATATAGCTGAGCCAGGCCATACTCATGCAAGCAGAGTGATATTATAGCTTTGTGAAGGTACTCTTTGCTTGTTTTCTGCAATTCTTATAGCTGTTCTTGGCTGATTAAAGAATCTGGGCAGATACTTGTCTCTAAATGCAGATGGGGAATCAGAGTACAAAACACTGTTCTTTGATCCTTTTCAGAGGAAAAATTTCCTCTACATTCCAAACCCACACCATGTCATTTTTGTTTGGCTTCTTTGTGGGTTGGAAAAGCCTGTGTTTTGTACACCACACTCTACACTGTGGGATCCCCAATGAGGACCTCAGGAAAATTTTATTTCTTTACAAACCATTTTCAAAATGTGCACAGGGTCTTGGAAGCCCTGAAAAAAAATCTTGAGGGGTTTTGATCACTGGGGGAGGAAGCGTGCTGAGAAGTCAGAAACATTAACAAGTGTGAAATGTTTTCACAGCTTCAAATGTCACTATTAGATGCTACATTGTAATGTAGTTGTGCTTTAATGCAGGGATTTGTCCTAGAAAGGCAAGTTGACCCATACATTGACCATTGTCATCATCCCTTGCAGCACTTTTAAAATTTAATTCATTGTGGCACTTGATAATTGGAAATGTCCCATCAGGCTCTATCATGTTTTATGTTGTGATTTAAATGGAGTGACAGCTCTGGCTATTTAAAAAAACTGCTTTTGAAAGTTGAAAATCTCAGTTCCTGTTCTTCTTCATTAAGTGACCGGTGCACTACTTTGAAATTGGACACCATTCTGAGATGTTAGTTTTGGGGTTTGTAGCTGGAAGTTGTGGCTATGTCCATTATGAATGCTTGGCTATTTCAAAAGCTACTAATGACTTCAGTTTAGTGGGTAATTTATGGATTCTAGAACAGTTGACACTATTGTAAGAATATCTCTGATGTGGATTCTTGTTTACAAACATAAGCACTTAAAAGGAATTTTTAAAAACATCATTTTTTTCCTGCCCAATATCTGTGTTTTTGAATCTGTTTTTTTAAAAAAAAATTCCCACTGCTATTAAAAGGCTCATAAGGGCTGTACATAGTGGGTACAGGGCAAGTGGCTTTGGAAGATACATGGAGGTGTGAGAAAACTACAGCGGGGTGGGGGGGGGGGGGGAAAAGAGTGATGTGGGGAGGCATAGGCAATGGTTAAGGGGACATGAGAGCTGGCATGGGGATAAAAGTTTAGGGACCTGGGCTTTCTAACCAGCCCACTACTTTCAACCCATGTGAAGACATAAAATCCCAGGCGGTCACACATGGGAGTGTGCATTTCATAATTTAGATTTTCCCCCAAGCCCAGTAGAAAACTTGGGCCTTTGCTTCACAGGATATCCCTCTCACACACCCACCTGAGGCAGGCAGCTTTCAGCTTGGAGTATCCTTCTAGATTCTCTTCCCACTATTGGCAGGTGGTGGTTCTGGTGAGGGTGCAAGACACTCCAGAAGTTGATATGTTCACGGCAAAGATATTCTGGCACTTCAGCAGGTATTCCATGTTCCTGGTATCAAAAATCCTTCCTGGGCAAGGAATTAACGCCCAGATGGTTAACTTTGAGGGTGTACACACTGTTTCAACCCTAGTTTAAATTGTGCAAAATTTCAAATTGAACAAAGGGTCAATGGTATAGATCCAGGGTCAAGATCCAAAGAGATCTCTCTTTGGGACAGCTGCAGCCCTCATACATCCCCTTTAATTACAACTATCAGGATTTTACCTTCATTAATACAAGTGACTTAAAAGTTACAAATCCCACTTTACACCTGAAAGTTTAATCAATCACAACACTGAACTAAGTTTCTGTATTAGATCAATCTAGTTCACTTGAAGGTTCGGCTATTCAATTACTCTAGACAGTAAAATGCTTAAAGGATCTCAGTGGAGACATTTTAATAGTTCTGAGCAAACTAGGATAACATTTAATATTAGAGCAATGAGTGGAAGACAATTCTTGTGAGCAGAAGCAATTCTAGCTATCATTCCAAATAAAAAATGGCTAAGTAGGGAAAAGGGATCCATCCAGTTGTGTTGCTGAGTCAACTTTTGCTCACTGTTGTTCTTCTCAGCTAGCAAAAGTATGAGGAACAAGTGATCCTCAAGCAAATACACAAGTTTAGTTTACCTAGTTTATTTTAAAAACCATAAAATGTTCCTTACAAAACAAGATTGCATTCTGCACATTTACTGAATGGATCTGGCACATTTAAACTACCAGTACTATTGTCCATAAACAGTGTACATCTTAATGTTACCATATTACAGGAAAATACAATAAACCACTGAAACATTTAGAACAAAACATAAAACCCAGAATCCACTGTCACTGTTGGAAAATTTTAAACTGTCTAAGCTGTGCTAAGGTTCACTAATTAAAACATGACAAATGATGAAAAGCAGAATATGATCTATGCTCCCAGTGTGATCTATGTAAGCAGAGGAATGTTGGCTCTTCAAACAAAAGCAGTGACAAAAAAGCATTGATGTATTCCTTCAATCTTCTCCGCTTTTTTGTTTTACAAGAAGTGCCCAGAGTACTGCCTCACACTGTGAAAGGAAAGCAAAGAATTAGATTTTTTTGAAAACCTAAGACGCATTAAAAAAAAGCAGACAATAAAAGGATAAGTCCCTCCGCTTACTTTGACCCAACCACTTCCTGATTAATAATGTACCAAAAAAAAAATCAAGCCTCCAACCCTTAAGTTTACGTTTTACAAACTGAAGAATTTTACTGCAACAGGTTTGCAAAATATATTAGCTCTGGTTACCTAGATTGGGTATGAACATTTTCCAACACCATTTAATATATAAAGAACTGTGCTTTCAATACATGCAATTAGAGCAATTCACTAGTGCTGGGTCGAAAGTTTGATATTCTGAACGTCTAAAGGAAAACTTTGCCTTCAGAAGTTATCAGCGATATTGCACACCCAATTGTGTATAAATTCAATTCCCCACTGACCCTTTCCACCACCAAAACAAAAACGTTCCCACTACCAAACTGACCTTTTCTCGTGTGGAGCTGCGGTATCTGAACGCACGGGTCAGCTTAAGGGCGCAAAGCGGCTGCTGTAGCTGCACTGGGGAGAAACCAGGTAAAAAAAAATAAACTAATTTGACCAAACATTTTTTTTTCAAATGAATGTTCGGGTGCGAGTGCAGATCAATTCGACCCAGCACTAAAATTTCAAATTAACCAAAACTTGTGTATACAACAGACAGCACAGAATTGTACTTAAAAGGTAACAGAATGGTAGTTTGCTGTTGCAGAACTTGAGATTAAAAATTTTACTGAAAGATTGAACAGAACTTTCGGGAGAGATATGATCTGCGCTATATGGCAGACTGTGATTTGTTGTCAATCCAACTGTCAAAAACAACAAAATCACTAGTCTTCCACACAGAACCAGACCACAATCCAAGTTGACAGATCTTCTATACTTCACATTAACATTAGAATTAATGAAGTTTTATTGTACAAGCAAAATCAGTTATTATTCATGAAATGCATTTTTTAAACAAACATTTAAACAGCAGATACCATTTGTGGAATTAGTTGCCAGAGGAACAAAGTTTAAATACATTAAATATCTAATTTTAGAACATTTGAAAATTTAAATGAAGTATGCTTAATCTTATCACAGTCCAGCAGATAGAAGGACAAGAAAGAGGAAAGTCAGTTTAGTTGCTATACAAACAGGTTGAAACATCCATTATTACTACTTGCCTGTTCTGCAGCAGATACTGTGCATTCTGGATCTGGTCCTGTGTGCCTGTAATGGTGATTATACGATCCTCAGAGCCTTCAAGGGGTTCATCAATCTTAATGGACGCTCCAGATTCATGGCGGATTTGCTTAATTCTCTGACCTCCTTTACCAATTATAGAACCAGCCAGCTGTTGTAAAAAATAAACTAAGGTTGATGCATGTAGAGCAATGTGCAACTCATTTCTCAATTAGCACTGCATGATCCAATATTGATCTAAAATGACTTGGACCAGCACTTAGATTTACAAAGCCAGCATAAAGTACTGAAAAGGAGTGCTACAGACATGACCCAGAACTCTGATCTTGATCTGATATTGTGTAATGACCAAGCCAAATGACAGTGGCTAAATGATGCTAGTTAAAAAGAAATACAATGGAAGAAACCTTTGCCCAACTTTAACTGCATTCCCATGGTGGAATGCCCTTGAACAACTTCCTGTGCTCTTAGGAGATGCAAGAACTACCTAGCAGAGAGGGATATACAACCAGAATTTCCATGTCAGCATGTACGGAAGAATAAATTAGTACTTCCGATAAAAATCAATTCAAGCGAGAGATTAAAATTACAATTCTACCAAATACTGGGAATTTATTTAGTCTAGACAGAATCTCAATACCATACTTTTGGGTAGTTTAAATATTAGACCAAAAAGACAAAACAAGCTTACATCTTTGGGGATTGTGACTTGTGTAGTAATGATTGGACCTCCCAAATCTCCATATCCACCACGGCTGCCTGAAAACCAAAATATACAACTTACTCAATAAGTAACTTCACTAATTTTCTTAACTGGATTACTTCAAGAACTGAACAAGACAAACTTACCATATCCAGATGCACCCTGCTCACAAGTGTTGGGGGTGGGAAGGAAAGGACAAAAGAAAGCAGGTGTTAATGTTAGAACAAAAATCTTGAATCAGCTTATTACCTCAATCTAATTATATAATCAAACAGGATATCAAGCCTTCTAAACCACAAGGTACAAGAATGTCAATAAAGCAGCGAAGATGCAACACCCCATTTACTTGCATGGTTAGTTTAGGTAGCACATTTGAGGAAAGAAAGGCAGATTCTAGCAGTCCAATTGCACTTCCCTCTTCCCAGAAAAGTTTCTCAAATGTGATGGATCCTAATTCTACAGCTACTTGCACATTGGAATAACCTCAGGTTTAACATTTCCACCCTTTCCCATCATGGAAAGTATAATATGAACTGGTGCACTTAAGGTTAGTAAGAAAAAAATGTTTAAAGGAAAACTGTAATCAGACTTACCATTCCATCATAGCGATCATTCATTCTGTTCCTGCCATAGAGAGTACGGTCACTACAATGAAATAGGAGCTATTTGTAAACACAGCAACTGCCCCAAATCCAGACTACTTTGGCAAGTCAGGATGGTACAGCCTGTTGTCCAAATAATACAGCAAAGATTATGGACTAATTTTACTTCTAATTTATATTCCTTCCAATTACCCTTACTAAATGTTTGAGTAAAACTTAACTCGAAGCTAAACCAGAGAGAAAGATAAGCAATTCTATCCATTTAAATTCAACCCCTCCCAGCCACACTTTTGTTCTGGACAAAGATCCTAGAGCATACTGATACTGTATCAAGTGATACAATGCATTCTTTTAACACAATGTTTGTTGATTGCAATTCTACTTTGTACAGAAGCCCTTTGTACAACTGCTTTGAATTCTACATTTAAAACCGTGAATATCCAATTAATTCAAAGTACAAAGACAATTAAAAATTTAAATTAGAATACCATAATACACCAGTAAATACATGGATCTCAATCCTGAAGGGCTGCTTCTCAGATTGTTATCGATTGCAACACTTCAGTAAACTCACCCTCTGGGTGGAGGTGGGGGAGGGAGAATACGGCCTCTGCCACCTCTTCCAGCACGAGGCAGAGGTGGTGGACCCCTACGGGTTGGTGGGCTCATGTCATCATAAGCATCTCTTCTGGGTGGGGGCATGGGACGGCCTCTGCCTGAAATTCCCATGGGACCCCTGCGCTCATATCCAGGTGATGGAGGATGGGGTCCACCTCTGCCACGCATTTGAAAGGGAACAGGACGTCTTCCTCTGTCATCAAACATCATTGTAAAGCCGCCATAATCGTAGGTTTCATCATAGAAATTTGGGTCATATGGCTGTGCACGTCCTTTGACAGGAGACTTAAGACAAAAAAGATACATTGTTACTCAAGTTGTTAGTAAAGCTCAAGATAGCCTTTGATGTTGACCTTAAAATGAACAGTTTCCGATCCAAGCAAAGTCAATAAAGCCCTTAGTAAGCAGCCAAGCCCCATATATCAGAAATTATCTGAGCCAAAATCTTCCCTCTTTTCAAGCTTCAGATACAAAAAAGGCCAATGACACTTGAAGGATAAATAGTACTAACCTCTGCCAATAGTCCTAGGATAATCTTGATGCACTCGACCACTCTGTCAGGCTTACCACCAAGCAGAACTACTCTATCAGTTGAATGAGGACAACATTCCTGGAAAAGCTTAATAGTTGTTTGTGTGCTCTGGAATCAAGGAGGAAACAATTAATTTACTCTACTTTTCATCAATACCAAGATTACTTTTGAAAACAAAGCTTTAGACAGTTAGGTATTAATTTGCTTACTACTCTACGCATGGCAGAATTTCAGAAAATTGGAGCACTAGAAATAAAGCAATACCCATTAATTTTATGTCTATCCATAGAGAAAGTTAGCTAGCACTCATAACTAAAGGATCAGAGACTTTTTATTTATGAATGTGGTGTGCAAGCTAGGCCAGCATTTAATCACCCTCAAGGTGGTGGTAAGCTGCCTTGGTGAATTGCAGCAGTTCACGTGGCCTAAGTACACCCAGAGTGCTGTCTGGGAGCGTGTTCCAGAATTCTGACCCAGTGAAGGGATGGCTATATATTTCCAGGTCAGGATGGAGAATGGCTTGGAGGGTAACTTCCAGGTGTTGGGTGCTCCCATGTGGCTGCAGCCCCTTGAACCTCTAGATGGTAGCAGTCATGGGTTTGGAAGCTGCTTTCTCAAGGAGGCTTGGTGAGTTTCTGCAGTGCATTTTGTAGACACTACACATTTCTGCCAGTTTGCCAGCAATGGAGGGAGTGAATGTTTGTGGAAAGGGTGCTAATCAAGCAGGCTGCTGTGTCCTGGATGATGTCAAGCTTGTGTTGTTGGAGCTGCACTCACCCAGGCAAGAGGGGAGTATTCCATCACACTCCTTGTAGCTGGTGGACAAGCTTTGGGGAGTCAGGAGTGTTACTGCAGAATTCTTAGCCTCTGACCTGCTCTTCTAGCCATAGTATTTTATATATCTAGACCAGTTATGTTTCTCATCTATGGTAACCCCCAGGATGTTGATAGTGGGGGAATTCAGGAATGGTAATGCTACTGAATGTCATGGGGTGATGGTTGGATTCTCTTGTTGGAGATGGTCATTGCCTGACACTTGTGCGGTGTGAAAGTTACTTGCCACTTGTCAACCCAAGTCTGGGTACTGTCCAGCTCCTGCTGCATTTGGACATGGACCACTTCAGTATCTGAGGAGCCACGAAGAGTGAACAGCATGCAATCAGCAAACATCCCCACTTCTGTCCTTATGATGGAAGGAAGGTCACTGATGAAGCAGCTAAAGATGGTTGGGCCTAGGACACTACCCTGAGGAACTCCTGGTGATGTCCTGGAACTGATATGATTTGCCTCCAACAACCACAACAATCGCCTTGTACTAGATATGACTCCAACCAGAGAGCTTTTTCCTCTGCAGTCACTACTTACTCCAGGTTTGATAGGGCTCCTTGATATCAAGGATAGTCACTCTCACCTTACCTTGAGTTTGAACCAAGCGAGGTCACAAGCTGAGTGACCCTGGTGGAACCCAAACTTTGCATCAGTGAACAGGTTATTGCTAAGCAAGTGCCACACGTCAGCACTGTTGACGATCCCTTCCATCACTACACTGATGGAGATTGTAGACTGATGGGGCAGTAATCGGCCAGGTTGGATTTGTCCTGCAGTTTACTGGACATAGCTGGGCAATGTTCCACATTGCCAAGTAGGTGCCAGTATTGTAACTGTACTGGAACTGCTCAGCTAGGGGCGCAGCAAGTTCTGCATCTCAGGTCTTGCAGTACTATTGTCAGAATGTTGTCAGGGTCCATAGCCTTTGCAGTGTCCAGTGCTTTCGGCAATTTCTAGATATCATGTGGAGTGAATCAAATTGGCTGAAGACTGCCATCTGATGCTGGGGACTTTAACTCAGTACTTCTGGCTGAAGATTGTTGTGAATGCTTCAGCCTTATTTTTTGCACTGATGTGCTGGGCCTCTATGAGGATGGAGATATTTGCGGAGCCACCTCCATTCATGACTGGATGTGGCAGGACTATAGAGCTTAGACCTGATCTGTTGGTTGTGGAATTGCTTAGCTCTATCACTTGCTGCTTATGCTGTTTAGCATGCAAGTAGTCCTGTGTTGGCTTCAACAGGTTGAAACCCCATTTTTAGGTATGCCTGATGCTGGTCCTGACATGCACTCCTGCAATCTTCACTGAGCCAGGATTGATGCCCAGGCTTGGTGGTGACAGAATGGGGGATATGCTAGGCCATGAGCTTACAGATTGTAGTTGAGCACACTTCTGCTGCTGCTGATGGCCCACAGCACCTCATGGAGGCCCAGTCTTAAGTTGCTAGATCTATCCCATCTAGTACATTGGTAGTGGCACACAACATAATGGAGGACATCCCATGTGAAGACAAGGCTGTGCAGTAGTCACTCCTGATGCTGTGATGGACAGATGCAAACAGTAAGCAGGTTGGTGAGGATGAGATTAAGCATGTTTTTCCCTTGTTGGTTCCCCCACCACCTGCTGCAGACCCAGTCTAGCAGTTATGCCCCATTTGTGGTGGTGCTTCCGAGCCACTCGGTGATGGACATTGAAGTCCCCCACCCAGGGTACATTGTGTCTTTGCCACCTTCTGCTTCCGCCAAGTGGTGTTTGCTAACTTGGAATACTGAAGGGATGGGGAGAGAGAGAAAAAGAGGCAGTATATAGTCATCAACACTTTTAACCTGATGCCTGAGTCTTCATGGGGGACAGTTGATGTTGAGGACTCCCAGAACAACTCCATTTCCACTGTGTGCCACTGCTGGTGGGACAGGACATACCCAGGGATGGTGGTGTCTGGGACATGATGTGCAAGGTATGATTCCATGAGTACTACTATGTCAGAGTGTTGCTTGACTAGTCTGAGACAGCTGTCCCAATTTTGGCACAAGCTCCCAGATGTTAGCAAGCAGCACTTGAGGGTCGATAGGACTGGGTGTACAGTTGTCATTTCTGGTGCCTAGGCAGTGCTGGGTGGGCCGTTTGGGTCTCATTCCTTTTTAGTGGTTTGATTTAACTGAGTTAGCTTGCAAGGTCATTTCAGCCAACCACATTACTGCAGATTTGGAGTCCCATGTAGGCTAGACCAGGTGGGGATGGCATTTAAAAAAAGACATTTGAGAATGGTTTCATAGTCATCATTACAAACTTAATTCCAGGTCTTAATTGAATTCAAATGCCACCACCTGCTGTGGTGGGATTCAACCCTGGGTCCCCAGAACATTACTCTGGGTCTCTGGATTACCAGTCAGTGACAATACCACCAAGCCATCACCCTTACCAAGGGAGCTTTAAAACCAATGCGCATTTCAGTGAACCCAGGAGGATGCACATCAGACAGGGATTGAATTATGTTTTAAACAGGAGTGGGTTCCAGGTGAACATGGATCGAATAATCTGACCAGTTACGAAATATTCACTTCACTGGAGTAATTAGAACCAAATTTTCACGCAGCACAGACAAATTGAACTTACTTCTCTTAGCTCTTTTATCTTTACTCCCTTGACACCAATGATGCTTCCAGCCTGGCTCTGATGAACCAGCATTCTCAGTTCACAGTCAAAATCCTTTCCTTTATAGTGTTGATACTGTAAGGTCAAAAGTTGAACAACAGAAGCATAAAATTCTTGAACTACATCACTTATTTCCTATATAACTTGGATGGAAATGTTGAGTTATAGGCTGGTTATAAAGCTCAAGTGTTCACAAGGCCACACCTCAGAATATTGCAACCAAACTGAAAAAAGAACACAACTCACCTCTTCCAAAGTTGGGATGATCTTCGATAATATATCACCAATTGTTTCAATATCCGCATTTATACTCAATATGCTGCCAAATTTTTTTAAACCATTGACAATTTAAAGGAGAAAGGAAACAAAAATCAGTGAGTAAGCCATTCATAGCATTTTGAAACAAAGCATCAACTCAGTACATACATTTTAAAATTAAATTTTACGCAAGTATTTAGTAAACCCCCATTATAAAAATTTACTAATAAACATGCAATTTAACGAATTAACATTTCAAATTAAGACAGCTCTGGAAAAATGGGTAACTGGAAGGGCTCAGATTAAGTGGGCAAGAAAAACGACGTACAGCTGAGAGCAGAAAAGTGGAAAAATCATTCGTCCCCACCACCAGTAATTTGAGAAACCCCTGGAAATATATTAGCAATTTTGGCACACCTTCTCATAGGCAAAAGCAGAAGTATGTGAGTATCATGGAGAATAGTATTAAAAAAGGTGTTGACAAATTTGGAGAAAGGTTAAGAAACTAGTTGTGGAAACAGCACTACTATGCCCCTGCAGGAAACCAAATACAAAACAAAAAGGAAAAAAAAAAACAATGAGACAGAACAAATGAAAGTGAAGGGTGACAAAAAGTTAGCTTGTAAGACTATGAATAGGCAATGTGGGGAGCAAGGTGGGCCACAAGGATAGTGCAAGAAAGACAGATTTAACAAATGATTTAAAATGCAGCAAATATGCAACACTTGAAGCTGTGCTCCTTCCATTAAAATGAATTAGTGGATTGCTCTGGGTGGGCAACTCACATAATAAAGACCAGCCACAAAAGACTTAATGGGGAAAATAGACAGAAAATAACTTGAAAACAGTACACTTTCTATAAGGGACTAATTAATAACAACAAATTCAGGTTATATAGATACAATTCCTCGTTCTAATCAGGCAGTGAGTCATAAACTGTTGGGACATACCGCTCGGGGCCACTGCTGTCTGGGACTGATACACTGGCATTGTACTGCATTGGTCACAAAGGCGTTCGTGGTTGTTGGCATTGGGCAAGGGCATTCAGTGAAGTTCAGGTATTGGTGCCCATTGGCATTTGAGCACATTATGGGCATAGCCAACCAGGGTATTCAGATGGGCGTTCAAGGGGCAGATGGGTCAACGTCATGATGGGCAACGCAGGGAACATGTCGATCCAGTACAAGGGCAACGGAGATAAATGGCCAAAAAAACAAGGAGAGGGAAGAGGGGGGAAAAGGAGTAAATTTTAATTGAATGATATTATAAAATCTATTCTCATCACTCTATATATCCTCTGTAAAGACTTCTGAAGACTCTATACAACAATGGAGGCACTTCATAACTACATTTTTAGAACAAACAACAGTAGTTAATTTAAAACAGTATTTCACCTTATAACAAGGGAAATAACTACAAATAATCACTTCTAAATGATATTAACATTAACCTAAACTGCTACAGGGCATCTATTTATGCTGGCTAATATAAAAATTACAATTATCTTCAGCTTTATTTTTCTCAAAACATTGCCTCCCATCTATGGAAACATAGTTAACACTGTTCTATACCCAATTTCATATCAAGCATTCTTCTTTACATAAAGCAGTCTTTGTCCTTCACGTACATCTGTATAGCTGTTGAAGTAAGAACAGATGGACATCTTTAAAAAAAAAATTAAGTTCTACTCTGGGAAACTCTGGATTACACTAGCCACCTGCAATGTTTCTCCATTTAATATTGTAGTTCACAAAATAGGATATGCTGCAATTAAGGATTGTTACAGTTATGGACACCTTACAAAGACACTCAACTATGATAAATTTAAAACTGAATCCTAGTTTAAAAGTGTTTAATGACATCTCCTCAGATCCAGCCCAGTCATAAATGGTAGAAAAATAGATTACACAATATTACAAATGGCTCTGTCCTCCCAGAACAGTATAATTAACTAATTTTAAAATATGTCCATAGTTTCACTGACTATCTAGCAAAACATTCACAACATTACTGGAATTTTGTAGACTTAGTTAACATGACAATTACCAACTTACTGAACGAAGTGCTAGATCTAAATAAATCTTAACCTACACTATAGATGTATACTCACGTCTGTACGCAATGACTTGATATTTTTGCCACCTTTTCCAATTACTGCACCAGCATTCTTAAAAACAAATCATAAAGTCAATCTCTAAGCAACCTTCACTAAATCATTTTCAGATTTTTACAAATGCATTTCCAAGCAAAAACAGTATGTACCCCTTTTAAGTCTGATTCTAGTCACCCATTATTTGAGATGAGGAAAAGGATTCTCACCTTACTCTGCAACAGGAGCCGTAGTTCCACACACTGGTCGTTATTCCGAGACCTCTTAAAGGCTTGTTCTCCATCATGGTCCTCAGCAGGACGTTTGCCTGAAAGTTTTGCGTGTTTTTTTTAAAATATCAAGCTTCATATATACTTTTGGCACACTAATTCTAGTTTCAGAATAATCTCCCTATACAACAGTTGACAATTCAGTCCTTCATTCACACCCTGGTTGGCAAAATCTGTTAACATTTAATTAAAAGCAACTCTAAGACAAAATCTACAGTAACTATTCAAGCAACTCTTCTTTCCCCCACTTACCTTCTGTGCATCATCATAACTATGTTTAATAATTCAATCTGAAGAATGCATTCCAGCACCACATGCAATTTATTCTTACTGCTTACAATTATTACCAAATTCTCCCTTGAAACTAGGCAAAGTTGCTTTAAGCTTTACTGGTTATTTTGAAGGCTAAAGTTTCCACATTTATTTACATGCAGTTTTAGCTATTGGATAATTCAGATTGTATAGTGTAAAAAACAGAAAATACTGGACACCAGTTATCTGGTTGAGGAGAGAACAGAAGTTATATTTTGAATGCATAACCTTATGTACAAGAAATTAAATGGGCTGTTGTATTCACTGGTGCTAGTGGAACCACATCTGCAGTATTTCACTTAAAACCACACAAGACTAAACAGTTTAACCTTGAAAATGATCAACCAAAAGGAGAGCTGGCTAAAAACTTACTACATCTTAAGAGGATCAGCAATCCTAGGATGATTTGAAGACAGGGAGATAGCTACTTGGATGGGATGGAATTTAAAGACACAAACTAGGTCTGGAATTTAAAGACAAACTAGGTCTGGAATTTAAAGATACAAAGATGTCAGTGACAAATGGAGCAGACATAGGAGATCTTAAACCACATGCCTTTAGATAACATTACTAATGTAAATAGATGGAAACTTGGATTCCAGAAAACTATAGTGTGCATGAAAAATATATTCTAGTTACAACTGGTAAAATCAAGTAGACTGGTCAAATCAAGTGAAGAAAATTCATGGAGTAGGGGTTGCAGAGGGCAACAGGATAGTCAACCTTGATAATTTGCTGCTGCCAGGGGAGCAGAAAATTTATTGGAGGATGCAAAAGGAGTTGCAGGATAGAAGGCTATGGACCTGGGAGATATACAGTTGAGGGCCTTGGAGACAAGATGGATAGTTAGCAATGACATGAGGTAAGAAGCTAAAGTGAAACGGGGAGATGAAATGGCCTCTAGTGACTATGAGGAAAACAACTTGTTACCATGCGCTGGTCTCTAGCCCATCCAATAAAAGGTTTGCACTACCCAACTTTCTCTCCTATACACATGGAGCATGGAGGCAATATTCCCAGCCTGTGTTGACAAACCAGTTAAGTGTTTTCAGTCAAGACTGTTCTGTAAAACACTGATTCTGAAGGAAAAGAACACAATTAAAAAAGAAATCTGGAGATTACAGTTCATGGCAATATAATTTCTGAGGAAACAAAACAAGAGGGCTGCTAGAAAACTAATACTCTGTGGCAGTTACATATCACAATACAAGAAATGCAAAAAAAAAGCAAAACATACAAGAACCAGGGCTAAGACTACTACCGTTGGTCTCTGGGCTGTTATATTTGATGTCTTGCTGATCAGTCTCCATTTTAGGTGTCAAGAATGGCGAATATGCAAAACTTGTTATGCAGCTAGTCTGTAAGACAGAAGTAGTTTTTTTTCAAATTATTAAATACTCACTTGATATAAACCTGCTGGGTTAATCCCCCAATAAGAACGCTTGTGCCCTTAATACAGCCACTCAGTATCAATTTACATAAAATGTATTCATTGGTCTTAATTGCAATTCAGTGATAAATTATTGTTAAAAATTTGTACTCCACATGCAGGTTAGGTAGCATATTCAGTATGAATTAAGACACTCAATTCAAACCAGTCTTTTACAAGGGAGAGTGAAAATATTAGCTCCATCAGTCCAAATCATTTGTTCCTCCATTTGCATGATACCCAATCTTCAAGTACCAATTTCACTGAGACTCCTTAAAAACACAGCTGAGCCCCAACTAATATCAATAAGTGGCACGAGCTGAAGTAAACTAGGAGTTCAATCATTGTATGTGGCAGCAGCCATCTGTGCTAATGCTCCAGCAACTGTACATTTGTTATAAACATCTGGCCAATGGCAGAATTTAAGATGTTCAATTTGTGTTATTCACTTTAGCAATAAAGTTCTGCTTCAACTTCAGTTGCTTAATTTATTTTATTCATTTATGCAATGTGGGCATCGCTGGCTAGGCCTGCATTTATTTCCATTCCCTAACTGCCCTTGAGAAGGTGGCAGTGAGCTGCCTTCAACTGCTGCAGTCCCTGGTGTAGGTACACCCAAAGTACTGTTATTGGATAATTTGTGCAAGTCAAACACACTTGCATCTAAGTTTAAAGATTGGCAATAGATAAGAAACAAATACTGGAAATACTCAGTTGATCTGGCAACATGTGGAGAAAGTCTCAATTGCATGACTTCAGAATTAAAAGATGGCTTATATGCAAGCAAAACAGGGAGAGGGAGGAAGAGCAAAGGGTAATTTGGGCTAGGGTAGAGATCGAGATTTAAACAAGCGCATGGCAAAAAAGCAAAAAGCACAATTACATTGCTTCATCTGGGAGGAATATTTGGGGCCTTGGGACGGTGAGGTGAAAGGGAGGTGCTATACCTCCTGTGATTACATGGAAAAGTACTGCAGAAAGGGGACAAGGCATTGGAATGAGGAGTGGACCAGGGTGTCATGGAGGATGGCCTCTGAAATGCTGGGGGGGGGAGAGGAAGAGAGAAATGGGGAAGATTGGTGGCATCATGCAGGAGGTGGCAGAGTCTGATCCTTTGAACGTAGAGGCCAGTGAAGTGAAAAGGGGCAACAGCAGAAATGTAGGAAATGGATTTGACACACTGGAGGGCTGTCAACCACAGGGGGTCTTAGAGGAAAAAGGAAGACAAAGCATTATTGTGGAGGGTTGCATCATCAGAATGGAGAAAATGGGAGTCCATATAGGATGCAGAGTGTGAGGGCGTACAATCAAAGTTTGTGGGAGTCAGATTATAATGGTTATTGAACAGCTCACCCCTAGAAATGCAGACAGAAGTAGAGGAAGGAAGTGTCAGGTGGACCATCTGAAGCTGAGAGAAAGGTGCTATGGCACTGTTACTGTCACCAGAATACTAGAAACAGTTGCAAGAATGGTTACTTAGGACTGGAACATGGAATGTTCCACACACCCAACAAAAATGACAACTAAGTCCCTTGTGGTTACCCATGGCAGCACTTTGTGCCCACCCCCACGAAATGAGAACTTGAGAGAAACTCAGAACAAGTTCAGCCAAGCAGGGGGTGGTGGATGGGGACTGGGGGTGGGCTACTGTTCAAGGGAGTAGTGGGAGGGCCCTCAGACCACGCTGATTGAGGACACAAGCATTAAGAACAAGATGAAAGTCTAAAATACTGCAGCATGCATTTTATTCAGTCATTAACTGGCAAACTAAAATTTTAGAAGAATGAGATGGCAATGCCACAAGTACAACAGGGGACTCTCCTGAAGTATTTCCTACATCAAATATCTTTGTTCCTATAACCTCAACTGTGGAGGTTTTGCATTTATCTAGCACAGCCACAAACATCTACGGGCAATAAAAGTGGGGCATATCCTGTTTAAAGCCCCAGCCTTAACTCATTCCCAGCAAATATCAGCTGAATCTTAAACTATATTTAGTCCAACTCACCTATCACCACTGTGATTTTCCACTTATCTACATATCTAACTGCACACAAAAGTGCAAGCAATGCACTTGATTTACAATTTGCAGTGAAATTACATTTACAGTGCAATTCTCTGGTTGAAACATCATTCCCACTCAAAAGCAGCAAGTGGAAGCACAACCACCTCAGGGCTAGAAACTTTCAACACAATTGTTGCTTTTAAAGGCCAGTGGATGCTTTTGTTATGACAGCTTTCAACTGAGGCTGTTCTAGCATTTCATGTTACCAATGTCATTTACTGCTTCCATCCAGATGATTGTTCTCAAACATTAAATAGATTACTGGTGATTCTATTGACACTGTCCCTTGTACTTTCCCTTATTCGTGTGCTGATTTGATCAAAAAAGCCTACCGATTATAAATAGTGATACAGCTAGAATGTTTTCATATTTAGTTTTTAAGCATAGTTTCCGTTTGAGACGACGTCTGCAGGTTAACTCATATCAGGTAGCTTCTGAGACCACACTAATTACTTGCATAACCCCGTTTGCTTTGCCGCCACTCAAACCCTTTCCTCTTAAATTTCGTCCTTTGGCTTAGCATCCAGTTTACCTTCAAAGGATTGGGCCACTTCAAAAAAAAAGGTGCTTAGGTAACATCCAGAAGCTCAGCTAAGAGCCAACAACGGGTGTCACTAAACCTCTGGTGCTAAATTCGCTCCTTGGATAATATGCGCCTTAGAGCTGTATTTCAGCATCTCCAAAATATATCAGATGTATTGGTCATAATGGGTATTAAGAGATCGCGGTAAATTCGACCCCCCCCCCCCCCCCGAAACACAAAGCAACACGTGGGCGAAACAAAAAGCGAGAAGCGCGTGTCGGATGAAACCCGGCCACTGGAGCGCCACCATGAAGCAAATGGAGCGAGAATACCTCAGAACCTGTAACATATAATGATCGCAATTATTAATCAGAACAGCGGCAAATTAACGATCCCCAACTAGATAGGCACTTTAGCACGAGGCTGACGAAAAAATGCCACAGGGAGATGCTGCGCCTCCACCATTTCGGGCCCTGTGTCGGGCTGGAAGCGGGTAAACGGCGTTTGCGAATGTGCGCTAAATAACCCCACTGCCGCCGACTGCAATACAGCACCTTAAAATGGCCGATGCAATGAGACAGCGAAACGTGCCGAAGAGGGAGATTAACATCCGCCGCGGCCCGAGCCGCCTTCCCCTGCCTGCCGCTCCGGTTCCCCCACTCTCTCCCTCCCTTGGTGGGAGGAGGAAGGAACTGAAGCACTTCCAGAATCTAGCCGCCATTCGGACAACAACCGTCTCTAAAATGGCGGCGGCGCGGTTCGCACGCCAGTAGACTCGCGATCGATTGCCTCTTCCTTTGGCAGCCGGGGGGGGGAGGGGAGGGCGGATAAAACCCGCCGCCATTTATCCCGTGACTCGACAAAGAATCAAGAGCCGACAAACGACGACACCAGGATTTTAGAGCAAGGCCACAATCACCCAGCTGACATCAACTAGGCCCGCATTGCCGGGTGGCGCTTATTGTGTTCGGAGATCAAGAACAGGGGTTAATTCGATTTAGTTAGAAAAAAAAACATTTTTATTATCATACGACCTTGTAAATATCTGAGAAAACAAGAGGTCGACCGAGTAAAATGTCTTCCTCATCCACCCCCAACTTCCACACTAACGACGAAACGTGCGCCTCTCAATAATAGCATTTTTAAAAAAATACCTAGTCTTTCCCCTCTCCTTTCACAAACGCATAATGTATTTTTAAAAAACAAACAATTCGAGTACAGTATGCCACAAGGCTAATTCCTTACCGAAGCTAATGGCTGCGAAAAGGATCCGAGCTCAGCTTTCAAGACAAGCGAAGCAAAATGGATCGCTCTGGTGTGGCAGCAACTGCTTTACCCACAAGCACCAGCGTGTGCAGACCCCGCCTAACTCCCCCAGACCCCGCGTTGATTGGCGCAGAACCAACACCGTCCTGTAAACTGGTGACGTAACCTAAGACACGTCCCATTACGATTGGTCAATACGCCCGTCAATCAATGACGTCAGAGGCCGCCCTTTCGTCGGTCTTCTTATGAAATTAAATCAAATTCATAATATACATGGTTCCTACTGAGTCTCTTTGAGTGATTACTCTTTAAAACTGTATATTATCATGGCCGCATTAAGAAATATCGTCACCTAATAGTTTTTATTTTATATCTTTTTTGTGGTGAACAAACAATTAAACGACGACCAAACGATGAAGAACTGAGATGTCGCGATATTTGGCTGCGCGGGCGGGTGGCGGGCAAATTCCTCAGTTTCTGGAAAAATGTAGATGCTGCAACTGGGGATGGGGAACCGTGTAATGTAATGTACACTCACTTATATTGGGGGGATCTTAGTATATGTTTAATATTGGTTGTTAAAGCAGGATGAACATACTGCGCAACTGTGGTTTTGCTATAATATTTGGTAAGGTTTCTTTCTGTAGTTTTTCGCCTGGGAATTTTGACGGGAGGTGGACATTGAGTGCAGCCCACGATCACATTAATTTAAAAAAATCGAAGTTTTTCCTTAAATGAGCCCTTAGAGGGCACGGAGTTTAAGGTTTGTGGAAGAGCGTTCTAGTCCTTAATTGTTTGGGGTGGAATTAGCAAAGGAAGCTCGTTGGGGTGTACGTTGGACCTGTTGATTATGTACTGGAAGCTTTACTCAGTGGGCCTTTAATGGATTTGGGTTCCAGTCGATTAGCTCACATTGTGGGTTTCAACACATTAAAAATGCTAGTGATTCTAAACATGAAGCATATTACTCACTTTATTATACGGTTATCAACTACTGCCGCATCTTTTAAAAAGTCTACCGCATCTTTTAAAAAGTGCATGTTCTTAATTATCTTCTGTCTGAACCGAGCTTCCTGAAGTAAAAACAGAAAATGCAAGAAACACTGAGCACGTCAGACAACATCTGTGGAGAGAGAAAGTTTTAGCCTGAAATGTTAATTTTGTTTCTCTCTCCGCAGATGCTGCCTGACTTGCTGAGTATTTCCAGCCTTTTCTGTGTTCACTTCAAGTTTCCAGCATCTGCAGTGTTTTGCTTTCATTCCTTCTCGTAACGGTACGTTTTATAATATTTATCAAGATCTGCCTATTTTATAAATATTTATAAATAATATTTTTGCTCCATGTGAAATGGTTAATCAACTTGCTTCAAAAAAGTACACAACCTGAACTTTTCCAAGTGTTGGTTGTCAACTTAAATGTCACTGGTCACAGCTGGAGGTCGTATGAATCTGGAGAAGTTTGCAGCATCAGATGTGGGACAAGATCTTGGAGGGTCTTAGACTGGAGTATAGGAATTTTGAATTGAGTGCAACAAAGGACTCGGAGGTGCCATGGGTTACAGTTCATCTTTTCTGCCTTACATCAATTACTGCATATTCAGAAAGCTGAAGGGAAATTAATGCCAGGGGCATTGTAGTTTGGTAATATTTGGTTTTCCTTAATTTGAAATTTGAATAGGTTCTGAAAGTAATGTGCGTTCCTGCCATCACCCATGAGATTTTCCTTTCTGCCCAGGCAATGCTTAATGCCCAAAGAGTTAACAAAAAAGGAAAATATATCTCAGTAGGTTAGTAAGGGCAAGAGTAGTGGGTGACTGGTACTTAATGTGGGATGGGTCAGAATATATGCAGCAGAATTGTTCTGTAGTGGTCCATCACGACACTGGATATGTTAAAGTTGGGAATATCTCATTGTAAAGTTTTGGTGTGAAGCTGGCAAAAGTTTATTTATAATTAGCACACCGGTAACACAGCATGTACAGAAAATATGCGAAGGTGCCTTACAAGAAAAATATAAGAAAATAAAATGACAAAATACAATAAAGGGTCACAGAGGGAGAGGTGTCTGAAAACTTAATTTAAAAGGATGAGATTTTTAACTTGGAGAAATTACAAAGCTTATGGTGCGAAATTGGAATGGTTTGAGTGAGGCCAAAGCATTTAAACTCAATGTGATGGGAACATATAATTATAATAATTAAACAAGGATGGTGCAAATTAAATTTAAAAGAGAAAAAGTAGTTGCATTTATATAGCACCTTCTCATGTTTTTGGGATGACCCAAAATCCTTAACAGCCAATTAATTGCTTTTGAAGAGTAATGTTTAGTATGGATACAGGATATGGGCTGCTGAATTTTGAGTGTGTCTCTATTTCATGCTGCCAAATAGATGTTATTGCAAGGTATTGTGCTTTCTCGGCGAATATAAGCATTGGCCTTAGAAAGCAGTTTTTTTATTTTTTCATGGGATTGGACGTTACTGGCTTGGTCATATGTATTACACTTCCCTAATTGCCCTTGAGAAATTGGTGGTGAGCTGCCTCTTGAATCATTGCTATCTGTGTGGGTTAGGTTACACCCACAGCTCTGTAAGGTGAGAATTCCAGGGTTTTGACCCAGCAATTAAGGAATGGTAATATATGTGTGACTTGGAGGGGAAGTTGCAGGCGAAGCTGTGCCTTCTGTCCTTGCAGCTGCTGCCCTTATTCTGGGCAGTAGAGGTCAGGTCACGGGTTTGGAAGATGCTGTTCAGTGCTAGATTAACGACCAAGTAGCTTTCAATAGGACAGTAAAATGCAGCAACTAGTAATTAAAAATAAGTGCAAATATCTTGTTTTGTGATTTTATTTTTTAGGTTTCATTATGGAATTTAAGACCATTAAATGAAATTTAGAAAACTAAAATGATTTCTTCAAGAATTGAAACTTGGCTGGCAGCAACATGGCACCTCAAAGTTCCTTCACATTGGCTTCAAGCATGTGTAGAGTGGATTCAACAGGAGAACCAAGGTGCTGCTTTAACACAGGCCCAAATCAACAAACAAGTTTTTGAGCAATGGCTTCTTACTGATCTCCGAGATCTGGAGCACCCTGTTTTGCCAGATGGAATCTCGGAAATGCAGAAGTGTGAGCTCAGTGGATTTCACTGCTTGCAGATTGATTCCTTAGTTGATGTCAGTCAAGCTGCATACAGCCAGCTGCAAAAAATCAGGGAGAAGGACACCACTAATGAACAAGTGACATCAACGCAGATATCCCAGAGATCTTGGGAAGCAAAACCAACCCGAATGTTGATGCTACAATTAACAGATGGAGTTCAGGAGCTCCAAGCTATGGAGTACCAGTCTATTCCTGCTCTCAATAGCAGCCTTTCACCAGGCACAAAAGTCTTGTTGCTGGGTAATATCACCTGCCGATTAGGACTTCTGCTTCTTAAACCTGAAAATGTGAGGGTGCTGGGAGGTGAAGTGGAGTCTCTTGTCGAAGAAAACTCCCAAGAGCGAATACTTGCAAGGTTAATTGGGGAACCATATGACACTGCTGTAACTAGAGTGAATAATAATAATCAAAATGGAGTTGAAAGGGCTGATGGAATGCCCCAGCTTTTGGGACCTTCAGATGATGAGCTGCTGGCTAGTTTTGATGAAGATGATCTAGTTTTAGAGTCCAGGATGGATTCTGAAAGTGGGTATTGTAGTAAAACTGGCACTTCACTCAGTATTTCAAATTACACACAGCCTCCAACAGGTGCATTAGATAGCAGATGGCAAAGTATGGAGCCCCAGACTCCAGAAATTTCTAGAGAATTTCAAAGTGAAAATAGAGAATTATTAGATTATAAAGATGAGGACTTTGACGAGTTTCCCTTGGATGAATTGGATGATGATTTGTTCTTGCAGAGTGAAATGAATGCAGAAATTGAGTCTGATGGAGCAATGATCCAATCCCCAAAATCTCTCAAATCCTCAGAGGAACTGCAGAGAAGTAATACAAAGCAAGATGCAGAATCAACAACCAATAGATCCAATCCATGCCAAGAGCAAAATGTAAAAACTGCTGATAATACTGCTGGCTATAGATTACAAAGCCAAGTTAAACTTCTTGGAAGTGGCATATATACTGAAAATGCAGGGTCAAGTTCCATGCAAAGTTACCCAAATGTTCAAGAATCTCTCAATTACCTGAAAAAGACAGGCATCAGTCCAGTGGAAAGAAAAAATAATACAAACATTCTCAGTCTGGAACTGGAAAATAAGCAGCTTAAATCTTCAGTACTGTCCTTTGACAGTAGACTGAAGCATGATACTAATCCTGAAAATCTGTGCACCATGTCTGAGGTAATTTCAGGTTCCTCCAGCAATGTTGGCAGTTTTCATCACGACTGTGTCAGAAGAAGCAGTATGAATGGAAGAAAGTCCAACAGTGGATCTGTAGGATTGAACTCTGCACCATTTACGTACCTAAATATTCTTTTAGATGAGAAACCTGATGTAATAACTGTGGTACAAATCAAAGGCTTCATTGTTACTTTACTAAATAAACTCACAAGTGATGGTGGTCTGTGGAGTATTAAAGTTAGAATATCAGATGGTACTGCCTACATGGATGTAGAACTTGGCAATGATATTTTGAGAAGCTTAATTGGCTTCTCAGTGGCTGAAATGAGAGTTTCAGTAAAATGTCCAAACCAACAGCAAAAGGTAACTTCAGGGTTGCAAAAATGCCAACGGGAGTTGGTAGACCTCTGCTGTCTAATGACTATTGAATTTAACCCAAATGTAACTACCACGAGAGTTCTGGCTCTTCACGAAGTAAGTCTAGAAGATCTTCAGCATTTAGAACGTCGTGTACGTGACAAAAGGACTGTGCTTAAATAATTAAGCAAGTGGAGTTTGAGACTTTTGGCATGTGCCCTTGCATTACAGCTTTGGAAGGTGATTTTAATCATATTAAAAATACATGTTGACTTTAACTTGTGAAATTTGACTTCTTAAAAATAAACAACTTTTTAAATGTTTCTAATTTTTTCATTGTTAAATTTTGAACAGGCTAGAATTCATCCTGTAGGTATGAGATTCTTTAACGCCTCAACAGACATGAGGACACTAGAATCATATAATTTAGCATTTTGCCTGTTGTACCTAAGCAGACTGAGTGATCAATTTAAACCTATTTCCTCGCCCTTACCCTATCCTTTTTTTTAATCAATAACATCTATTATTAACCTCTTTAAAGCTATTATTTTGATTGGGCATTCCCTCTCAAAATTCTCCTTATCTTTTTATTCTTTTGGTGATCTTAAATTCACGCTCTTCAGTTATCCATTCACTAACCAGTGGAGTTAGATTTACCCAGTTTCCCTAGTCACCTCAAACAAATCTCCTTTTAACATAGCTTCTAATGGAAAGCATTTCATTTTTCTAGCCTCTCCTCACTGGTATTTTCTTGCCATGTCTGTTTTGTATCCTTTGCATAACCTTGCCAGCCTTCCCAAAGGAAGGGGTGCCCAAAATTAGACACAGTGGACCCTACTGCTACAATTGCAGCAAGTCTGCTTGATGGGAAGGGAAGGTGAGTGGGCTTCCATTTGCTCCCTACCTGTAGTTTTTTAAAAATTCATTCATGGGATCTGGATTTTATGGCTGGGCCAGCAATTAATGCCCATCCTTAGTTGCCCTTGAGAATGTGGTAGTGAGCTGCCTTCTTGAACTGCTGCAGTCCATGCAGTGTAGGTACTCCCACGGTGCTGTTAGGAAGGGAGTTCCAGGATTTTGACCCAGTGACAGTGAAGGAATGGCAATATATTTCCAAGTCAGGATGGTGAGTGACTTAGAGGGGAACTTCCAGGTGGTGGTGTTCCAATCTACTTGCTGCCGTTGTCCTCCTAGGTGGCAGTGGTCGTGGCTTTAGAAGGTGCTGTCTAAGGAGCCTTAGTGAATTCCTGCATTGCATCTTGTAGATGGTACACACTGCTGCTATTGTGTGTCAGTGGTGGATGGAGTGAATGTTTGTGGTTATGGTGCCAATCAAGCAGGCTGCTTTGTCCTGGATGTTGACAAGCTTCTTGAGTGTTGTGGGAGCTGCACTCATCCGGGCAAATGGGGAGTATTCCATCACACTCTGACTTGTGCCTTGTAGATGGTAGATAGGCTTTGGGGAGTAAGCAGGTGAGTTACTTGTTGCAGGATTCCTAGTCTCTAACCTGGTCTTGTCGCCACAGTATTTTTATGGCTAGTCCAGTTCAATTTCTGGTCAACGGTAACTCCCAGGATGTTGATAGCGGGGTTTCAGTGGTGGTAATGCCATTGAATATCAAAGGCGATGGTTAGATTCTCTCTTGTTGGAGATGGTCATTGCCTGGCACTTGTATGGCACGGATGTTACTTGCTGCTTGTCAGCCCAAGTCTGGATATTGTCCAGGTCTTGCTGCATTTGGACATGGACTGACCCATTTCCTGGAGTTAGGTTATTTAAATATTTCAGGAAGATGCAGGGGCTATTTGCAGTACTGCTGGGATGTCGGACAAGTTATTGAGTGGGGGTGGAATTGTGTTCTTCTGTTGCAGGGCGTGTGGGCTGTACTGGTTAATTGTCAGCTTCATATTAATTGAGTCTTTATAATGCAATTGATAGTTTCACAATACAATGATTCCAAAATAAACATTTTACATTTTAAATTTCCTCTTTCTTCCAGACTGGAGCATGGCAGGCAGTAATTTTTTAAAAATTCATTCATGGGATGTGGGCATCGCTGGCTGGGCCAGCATTTATTGTCTATACCTAATTGCCCTTGAGAAGGTGGTGGTGAGCTGCTTTCTTGAAACACAGCAGTCCATGTGATGTAGGTCCACCCAATGTGCTATTAGGGAGGGAGTTCCAGGAATTTGACCCAATGATGTAGTTGTTGATGCATTTCCCTCATTTGTATGATGTCATGTTAAACCTGCCCCTGTGTGTTATAAGTTTCACCTAGGCCTGGCATCGAGTTGTGACATAAAATGGGCAGCAAAAGACAGACAGGAGTGGGACCTGGAAAGGCTGGGTTTGTGCTTCAAAGATCCAGGGTGTGAAGTTACAACACTGGCATCTACGTGACAATGTAGAAGATTGCCCAAAGATGTCCTGTGCACAAAAAGGCAAGACAAAACCAACCCAACCAATTGCCAGCCCATCAAGCAGCATCTGCACAAGAATTACCTGCTCAATGACACTTAATTTGGGTTCTGTCAGAGCCACTCAGCTTCTGACTTCACTATAGCCTTGATCCAAACATTGGACAAAAGATCTGACTGTACTCAAGAGGTGAGGTGAGAATGTTTGGCCTTGACATTAAGGCAGCATTTGACTGTGGTATCAAGGAGCTCTAGCAAAATTGAAGTCACCGAATCACAGAATTGTTATGGCGCAGAGGGAGGCCATTTGAGGGCATAATTTCAGAGTTTGCAGGCATTCAAAAATTCAGAAATAATAGTAACAGACAACAGAAGAATATAAATGGGCAGACATGGTGGATGAAATTTAATTGGAGAAGTGTGAAGTGTTCAATTTTGTTAGGAATAGTAAGGAGAAGCCATATGAACTCCAATTTTAAAGGGGTATAGGAAGAGAGACCTAGGCTGTGTGGACACACATCTTTGACGTTGACAGGAAAAGTTGAGAAGCCTGTTGAAGCATATGGGATCCTTGGCTATGTGAATTGAGGAACAAAGTTTAAAAACAATGAATGTGCAACCTCACTCTGCTTCCTCTAAAGACTGCATTCCATTCTGTCAGTTTTGCTATCTCATCTGTTATGATGATGCAACCATCCACACCACTGTTTCAGATATTTTTTCCTTTTTCCTCAATTGAGGATTCCCCACCCCCACCTTAGTTGACAGGGCCCTTGACCATGTCCATCCTATTTCCAGCACTTTTGCCCTCACCCTTTCCCCTCCCTCAGAATCACAATAGAATTCACTTATCCTTCCACCCTATCAGCCTCTGCATGAAATGGATCATCTGCTATAATTTCAGACACCTCCAGCATGTTGCATCACCAAACACATCTTCCACCCCCCTTCCAGCATTCCGGAGGGACCGTTCCCTTTGTTGGAGTGATGGGGGCCCGCCCCACCTTAAAGGTCCTGAGAGCACACAGAGAGAGTATGAGAACCCTGTGGCGCCTGCCCACTACATTCTGGCAGCAATGACCAGCACTGTCAAGGTGCCGGCATCAGTAATGTTTCCAGGGAGTGTGAGGCTGGACCGTAACTGTGGTCTGAAGGTGTATAGAGCACAGGGAAAAGGTCTTCGACTGAGACATCTGCCTTTTATTTTTTGCAGAAAGGTTTCACATCTGAGTGACAAGAAGACTGCTTATCAGAACAAAGAGCCATAGGCAGGGAGACATTTTTGGGAGTTTATTGACAACAGTGAACATTATGTACAAGTGATTAACACCTGTGCCCAGGCTGTGCAACTAATTCTCCTTAACTGTCCTAACCCTGCCGCTACGTCTTGGTGCTCCCTGGACGTCCACAGCAGAGATGGAGGCAGCCTGCTGACTGTGATGCTCTGTCTGTGATGACTTTGGCAGGCGTCCTCTGGGAGGCTGAGGCTTGGAGGGCCCCGGCCTACTTTCAGGTTCCTGCTATATGGCAGTGGCACCCTCCTCAGCCTGTGAAACTGGATCTGTGGATATCACATGAAGAGGGGAGTCAGATGGGCCGGTCACTCCCAGAGTCACCTGGGTTATGCTGATCCTCCTCCCTGTGGGTCCCTGAGAGCCCCTGGCTGACTCTGTGAGTGGAAGGGGTAGCTGGAGTGAGATCGAGCTGCCCAGCACCCCTCTCGTGCACACACTGTTAGAGGTCAACTATGGCATCAGGGATGGGGTTGAGTTTGTGTAGCAGTGCATGAGTAACATCCTGGACCAAGGTCTCCATGGCAGCAGCCATCCTGCCAGTGTTGACCTCGGTGCATTGCAATGCCGGCACTATCATCTCAGCCTGAAGACATACAAACTCCTTCATTATGCTTTGCAATCTGAGGAGTGCACTAGACATCCCTTCCTGATGTTCCTGAGCTCCCTTTGCAGCTCCAGCAACTATGACATGACCGAATTCAGAGGCTCATCATCAGACTCGGACTCAGCAACGTTCTGGCCTCCAGCAGTCCTCCAAGTGCCGGGGACTTGGGAAGTCCCTGCCTCCGCCAGCTGTGGATCAAAAAGTGCTCACCAGATCGTGGTCCCGAGGCTACTCTAAAGCTAGGTCACACCGAGGTGTGTGTCTCTGTGCTGATGGAGGATGTGGGTGAGCGCTGTGACGGGGCTTCAGGGAGGGTGCCTTCAGATTCCTCTTTGGAGGCTTCTTTGTAGTTTGCTTGGAGGCTCTGGGTCACGTACTCCATCTACTGCTTCCTGGATGTGCCTGCAAGGGGAGATAATTAGTGCATGGCAGTGGCCTGTGAAACAGGACACATCACTCATGGCATGGTTATCTGATGGATGTTGCACTGTTGGATCCTCCCTCGGTAGAGTGGCGTCAACCTCAATGTCAGCACAAGACCGGTCCTGGTCATCGCCGGCCAGCTGGATGGCTCTGTTTTCAAATTCTGTGAGAACTTTGAATTTCGGCATCCCTCCACCTGTCTGCGACCTTTCCCTCTTGTTATGAGCCAGTTTGTCCTGCATGGATAGAGGCGGGGAGAGTGAATCAGGACACCTGCCGGGCCAGATGATAAGTATGCCTGTCCTGTGTGCATGGTGAGTGGTCCCATAGATGGGATGAGGACAAGGATGGTGAGTGTGAGAGTGTGAATAGTGGTGCACTGGCAGTGAGTGAGGGCCCTGTGGATGTGTCATGGATTTGCGAGTGTGTGAGTTGGGAGTGTTGAAAAGAGTGACTTACCCTGGTGGAACGGAGAAGATCATTCATCCTTTTGCGGCACTGGGTGGTTGCCCTCTTCTGAAGGGAGTTGGCGCTGACCACCGCTGCCACTGCCTCCCAAGCTGGGTTGCTGACATTGCTACACATCCTGCAGTGAGAGCGGGGTTGAGCACATCCCGGCGGGCCTCCAAGGCATCCAGCAGTCACTTGAGGGACCCGTCGTTGAAGCGGGGGGTTGCAGTCTTTTTACCTTTGCTGGCCATGTCTCCCAGGCAGCGGTGGTGAGCTGGTGGTGATGAGCACTTTGCTGGCAGCTGCCTTTTAAAGATGGCGGCCGACGTGATGAAGCAGCGGGGAGATGGTGAGCAGGTGAATGAGAGCCCGCCTGCCATGGAAACGGTGTGTCTCATGGGAGTGAATATATATTGAGGTGGGCTCGGGAAGATACAGTGTGAAAACCCACCGTTTTCATCAGTGGGTAGGGCTCCATTTTACCTGCCCGCTACTGCACTTAGTGCATTTCTGGGAAAATTCAGCCTGGCTTTGCTTTCAATTTTTCCCCTGGTTTTGCTTTAGGATGGCAGCTGTTCATCCTTCTGCCATTCACACTTCCTCTAGAGACATTTTTCGTTACTTATCCCATTACCACTCCATTATGACTTGCAGCCATCAAAATTTTTGTCATTTCATCTCTCCTGTCTTCCATCCCGTCACACTCTTTCCCTTTCATTTGCTTCGAACAAATAATGTTTCTAACTTTTCCCAGTTCTGATGAAAGGTCAGCAACCCAAAATGTTAACTCTGTTTCTTTCTACACAGATGCTACCTGACCTACTTAGTATTTTCAACATTTTCTAATTCTTTATAAAAGTAAAGAAGTTAAGTTAAACCTTTATAAAACACTGGTTAGGTCTCTGTTAGGGTGGAATCATCCCAGGTTAAGTGTGGTAGCAAAAACAAAAATACCTGGAAAAACTCAGCAGGTCTGGCAGCACCTACAGAGAGGAACACAGTTAACGTTTCAAGTCCGAATAACCCTTCAACAGAACAAAGTAAAAATAGAAGAGAGGTGAAATATAAGCTAGTTTAAGGGGGCGTGGGACAAGTAGAACTGGATAGAGGAGCAGTGATAGGTGGAGATAACCAAAAGATGTCACAGACAAAAGGACAAAGAGGTGTTGAAGGTGGTGATATTATCTGAGGAATGTGCTAGTTAAGGGTAGAAAGCAGGACGAGCAAGGTACAGATAGCCCAAGTGGGGATGGGGTGGGGTGAAGGAATAAAAAAAGGCTGAAAGGTAGAGATAAAACAATGGATGGAAATACATTTAAAAATAATGGAAGTAGGTGGGAAAAGGAAAAGCTATATAAATTATTGGAATAAATAAATAAATAAATAAATAAAAAGAAAAAATGGTGGGGGGGGTGGCGGAATCGGAAAAGGGGGTGGGGATGGAGGAGAGAGTTCATGATCTAAAATTGTTGAACTCAATATTCAGTCCGGAAGGCTGTAAAGTGCCTAGTCGGAAGATGAGGTGCTGTTCCTCCAGTTCACGTTGAGCTTCACTGGAACGATGCAGCAAGCCAAGGACGGACATGTGGGCATGAGAGCAGGGTGGAGTGTTGAAATGGCAAACAACAGGGAGGTCTGGGTAATGCTTGCGGACAGACCGAAGGTGTTCTGCAAAGCGGTCACCCAGTCTGCATTTGGTCTCTCCAATGTAGAGGAAACCGCATTGGGAGCAACGAATGTAGTAGACTAAATTGAGGGAAGTGCAAGTGAAATGCTGCTTTACTTGAAAGGAGTGTTTGGGCCCTTGGATGGTGAGGAGAGGGGGAAGGTGCCGTGAGAGGGGGTTGAGGTATAGGGGATGATGGAGGAGTGGGCCAGGGTGTCCCAGAGGGAACAATCCCTGCGGAATGCCGCCATGGGGGTTGAAGGGAAGATGTATTTGGTGGTGGCATCATGCTGGAGAAGGTGGAAATGGCGGAGGATGATCCTTTGAATGCGGAGCCTGGTGGGGTGATAAGTGAGATCAGGGGGGACCCTATCATGTTTCTGGGAGGGAGAAGAAGGTGTGAGGGCAGATGCACGGGAGATGGGCCGGACACGGTTAAGGGCCCTGTCAACCACTCTATTGCCGTGCTCCACCTCACCTTTCGAGGTACGGGAACCACATTTCCAAGATGCCTATCATTTGCTCCAACAGAATCCAGGTCGTGGCATGAGCCTCGTTATAGCGTCTCTCTCTGCTGCAGTCTGAGGTCGCCACACGGGCATCATCAGCCACGCCTTCTTTGGGTAGCCCTTGTCCTTGAGGAGCCAACTCTGCAGCCCCTCTGGATCCTGGAATCTGTTAGGGATCTGAGACCTGCTAAGGGTGTAGGAGTTGTGGACGCTCCAAGGGAATCATGTGCAGACCTGTAGGATGCGTTTTGTGGTGGTTTCACACCAGCTGAACATTCAGTGGGTGTAATCGCCCCAGATTTGCACTAAGTAAAGTAGTGGGTGGGGAAAAGGAAGTTTCACCCACCGGCTGCATTGGGGGCTTTTCACACTATAATGTCCCATTCCCGCCTCATTAATTATGCATTCCTGGGAAACACGCCATTTTGATGATGTGCAGGTTCTCATTTGGTTGCCATGCCATCACCTCACTGTTTCATCACACCAGGCGCCATATTTAAAGTGCAGCCGCGCGCACACCTCTCAATGCTTCCAGCCCAGGACTGCCGCAAAGAAGACATGGCCGCAAAAAGCAAGAGGACTGCAGCCCTCCGGTTTAATGATGCATCCCTCGAGTGCCTTTTCGACAGAGTGGAGGCCCACCGCGATGTCCTGTACCCCCAGTCTGGCCACAGGAGGGGCAGCAACATCACTAATCCAGCATGGGAGGTGGTGGCAGTGGTGGTCAGTGTTAATGTCCTACAAAAGAGGACAGCCACCCAGTGCTGCAAGAGGAGGAATGATTTCCTTGGTTCCACCAGGTAAGTCATTCTTCTTATCACTCTCAACTCACACACTTACAAATCCATCACACATTCACAGGGATCTCTTTAACTGCCAGTTGAAGAGACATCACCATTCCCTCTCTCACACACCCCTTCATTGTCCTCATCCTGTCTCTGGGACCACTCACCATCCACACATGCCAGGCCTACTTATCATCCAGCCTGGCAGGCATCCTGCTTACACTGTCTCCATCTCTATTCATGCAGGACAAGCTGGCACACAACAGGAGGGAGAGGTTGCAGACCGGTGAAGGAATGCCTGAAATCAGAGTCGTCATGGACTTTGAAAATAGAGCCATCTAGCTGGCTGGTGAGGATCTGGACTGGTCCTGTGCTGATGGTGAGGTCAGTGATGCTTAACCAAGTGAGGATCCAGCAGTGCAACATCCACCAGACAACCAGTGAGTGACATGTCCTGTTCCGCGGTCCCCTGCCATCACTAATTATCTCTCCCTGCTTTTGCAGGCACATTTTGGAAACAAATGATGGAGTCCATGGCCCAGGGCCTCCAATCCAGCCCTGAAGAAAATTCTGAAGAGGAATCTGAAGGCACCTTCATTGAAGTCCCGTCACAGCGCTTACCCATACCCTCCACCAGTGCAGAGACACACACCTTGGTGAGACCTAGCTTTAGCGTATCCTCTGGATCACAATCTAGTGAACACATAGCACTGTCTGATCCATAACAGAGGGTGACAGGGACTTCCCAGGCTTCTGGAAGTCAGAAGATTATGGAGGCCAGAACCTTGCTGAATTCGAGTCATATGACAAACCTCTGGACTTGGTCATACTTCAGTAGGAGCTATAAAGGCAAGCTCAGGAACATGAGGAAGTGATTCCGCTGCACTCCTCAGATTGCAAGACATGAAGGAGGAGTCCGTATGCCTTCAGTCTGAGGAGATAGCGCCACCATGCCATCTCTCCTCAAGGTGTCAGCCAGGGCCTTTGGGCACCCATAGGGAGGAGGATCATCAGGTGCCCATCCCAAGGCCACCCACCCAGATGACTCCTGGAGTGTGTGGCCCATCCAAATCCACTCTTCCTGTGACCCTAGCAACTCCAGCTTCACAGGCCGAGGAGGGTGCCACCGCCACACAGCAGGACCCTGAAAGCAGTCCAGGGTCCTCCAGGTCTCGGCCTTCCAAAAGATCCCTGCCAAGGTTATCACAGTCAGCAGGCTACCTCCAGTTTCGCTGTGGATGTCCGAGGAGCACCAAGACATAGCGGCAGAGTTAGGAAAGTTAAGAAGATTTAGTTGCACAGCCTGGGCATGGGTGCTAATCACTTGTACTTAATGTTCAATAGTGTAAATAAACTCCCAGGAATGTCTCCCTGCCTACGACTCCTTGTTATGATGAGCAGTTTTCATGTCACTCAGATATGAAACCTTGGTTCTTGCATAAGATAAGGACAGGTGTCTCTGTCCAGGGCCTCTTCCCTGTGCTTTCTGTAGCCTTCAGACCAAAGTGATGATCCAGGCTCACACTCCCTGGGCACATTAGTGATGTCTGCACCTCAATGGTGCTTGTCATGGCTGCCTGAATGTCATGGGCAGGCGTCATAGAGGTCCATCATTCTCTCTGTGTGCTCTTAGCACCTTTGAGGTGGGGCTGGCCCCCGTCTCTTCAGCATCGGTGACCAGTGACGCTGTGCTCCTGAAGAGGTCAGGTGCTGAAGGCTGACAAAGGATCAGGGACATTTAAAGTTTCACGGCTGCATCTCTATGATATGACCCTGATCACAGAGTGCAAGTGAGTTGCTCTCGGCCAGACAGGAGTCAGACATTCAGAGAGGCTATGTGAAGATCTATGGAGTGTCCTCACTGCATGTTGTCATCATTCTCCTGGAATCAAGTGCCTGTTAGGGCCTCCGCTGCATCCCCATGACCAGAGCCTTATCACAGAGGATATGTGCGCTGCCATAAGCTAGACTGGAGTCAAATGCTCACAGATGCCATGTGAGGATCTATGGGGTCTCCTCACTGCATGTCGTGATCATCCTCCACAAATCTAGAAGTTACGAGGGCTTCCCGAATGTGCCTGTCATCCTCGCCTTTGAGGGCCTCTTCACCCTCATCCCCATCAATGTCCTCCTCATCGGAGGAAACCTCCAGCTCCTCCTCAGCCAGCTCCTCTCCCCGTTGCAGTGCCAGGTTGTAAAGGCGACGACGATGCGTGACACCCTCTTTGGGCTATATTGCAGGGCTCCAACAGACCAATCTAGGCACTGGAACCTCATCTTCAGCTTCCCGATGGTTTGCTCCACCGAGTAGTATCATTCAATTTTATTTCAAAATTTGTACACTGATTATGAATTAAAACTTTCAGCCTTTATATGACATGACATGTTTCAAGTGAAGGGAGGAGTACAACACGGCTGTGTATTGTCACCAAAATTATTCAATCTGTATACAGAACAAATATTCAGAGAATTAGATGTACTTCCAAGGATAAAAATTGGAGGCAAGAAGACAACAAACTTGCTGACGACACAGCAGAAGAGGTCCTATAAAATATTGTAGATCAAGTAAAATCTAGAAGTTTAGTATATGGATTGAGTGTGAACATCAAAAGGACAAAAACAATCATAGTCAGAAGGAATATATTAGAAGAAACTAGAATGAAAATTGAAGTGGATTGTGTTACACTGTTTGTCTTCTTAGGGCAAGTGATAACAGACAATAGCAGATGCAATGACAAAATTAGGAGGATAGAGTTAGCCAAAAGTGATTTTGTGATGAAGAATGTGTTTACAACAAGAAAACTCAAGCTTGTAACAAGGAAAAAACTCATAAGATGTAACATTCTATCCACTTTCCTGTATGCCTCAGAAAGCTGAACAATAAATAAAGATCTGTGGAAGAAAATAGAGGCCTTTGAAATGTGGGTGCTTAGACGTATGTGAAAAATTCCATAACATTCCATAAGACCTGGAAGAGGTGCTTGAAGTTGTAAGAAGATAAAGAACACTTAAAAAGTGACATCCAGAAATACAAATCTAAATAAATGATTAAATACCTAAAGAGATGTCTTCTGGGGGGCAAAGTGGAGGACAGCAGAAAGAGGGGTTGACCTAGGCATAGTTGGATGATATATGTCACAGAGCGGTTTCAAATGAGCTACAGTGCATGTGTGAGGCTGGTGCAAGTCAGGCGAGCATGACATTCCATGGAAGCAGACCCCCTGATAGGAGTAGCTACAAGCAGCAACAGCAGCATGACATGACAAAAATCAAGGCCTTCATAGGCACAGACGTTTATCAGAAATTACTGATGCATTCTTTGGAAAATTAGGTACAGTGTACGATAATCTATCAAAATCCTTTCTAAAGAAATTATTAAATATCATTGAACTATCATTGAACAATAGACGTTGATTAATTCAATTTATATCAATTGTTTGTTGCAATGGAAAAAGATAATGAACATTTATTCAGCACAGATTAATGCCATCAGTCTTAAACAGTAGTCCCAATTAACATATATTCTGCAAGCAACAAAGCTTTGTGACTTTTGGTAAATACCACAGATTAAATATATGTCATATCCTGTCAGATAATGAGTGCTCTTTTTATACCATATTTGTTAAGTAAAATTATAAAATGTATTCTAAATACTGACTTAAGTGAAAACTATATTCATGGGGTTATTGAGGATTTGATTTAGTGGTGCTGCTATGAATCCTTTCTCATTCATAGTGCTTTCTATTGTTATGTATGTGAACTCTATGAAGTGGATACAAGTTAGAAAGAACTTGCCTTTATATAGTGCCATTCATGACCTCAGCATGATGTAAAACACTTGATAGTCAATGAAGTATGTTGAAGTTACTCTTTTGTTATATTGGGAAACATGGCAATAACTTGTAACCAGCAAGACCCTGCATAAGATGATGTATTACAGCCAGATGAGAAGTGTCAGAATGGATCTCCTCCCTTTCCACCTCTTTGTTGACTGCAACAGTATTTTTTAAAGAAATTTCTTGTCAATTTGGTGAATATTTAACTGTTTAAGTGCTGTGACTGTAAAAGACACACAGACAGGTTTTCTTGTAAGTTTTAAAAAAAGGGAAATAGTGTTTATTGTTCTCAATACCCAATAAATAAAAAATAATATAAATGCCCAACTTCACACTCACGCATGCACCCAAGGGACTCCCACACAGGCAGAAGTAGCTTACAAGGAGGGAGGGTAGTTTAAATTGTTTAAGAGTGACCAAAAGAAAGTCAATCATGTATGGATCTTGTAGGTTGATGTTGGATGGTTTTAGGTCCTGTTCAGTGATTTTTTTTGGATTTTGCGTAGAGACAATTTAAAGTCTTGATGGACAACCTTTGTCTTTTGCTCTGAAGTCAGCAACTATTTGGTTTACATTGAAGATGCTGCCTGTGGAGTTTAGCTGGTCAGATACGCTTGCTCAAGGCTGGAGAGAGAGGGGGGGACCACGAGTTCTCTTCTCATTGTTACCCACTAACCCACTATCTGTGACTGACTCACTTTGGAAAAGCTGTTTCTTTTTAACACAAAGTGGTAGCTTGCTAACATGTGATCTCTGTTCACATTCTAGCCAGCTACTAAATATGGTCACAGCAAGCTGGGAGACCCTCGTTCAGGTCCATCGTTTATATGTTAATTGTTTATGGTAGTGGGTTGTCTGAATGCTCTGAGCTGGAGACCCTCCTCAGTCAGGGTCCATTGTCTAAAGCGATGAGTTTAACTGATCGGTTCATACCCATCTAAATAAACAGATCTCGTCTGGATGTCTATGAGTAGTCAGGGGATGGGCCTTTCACTCTTGTTTAAGCTGATTGTTCTGGTGGCGCACTTCCAGACAGCACACCTCATTTCTGGTAGCTTTGTAATTTGCAAGGTGAAGTCGTGTATATGTTCAGCCACTTTAAGAACTGCTGTTTAGGCCACTTAAAAGTGCTGTTGTCAGTATTTTTAAAACTTATCCTATGGTTTTAGTCCACTCAATAAATAAAGTCATTTTTGATAAAAGCATGGTTTCACAACAGGTGCTTGAGAGGTTAGTAAGAAGAGAACTAAATAATTAAAGGTGATTAGGTGTGGTTGACGGTTTTAAAGATGGTTGGTTTGGAGGAGCAGCATGTTTGGGCACAATTATAGTATAGTAGTTTTCCCTCCTTCTTACAATTTGGAGACTTTATAACCCCAACACCTTCTTGCAAAATCATTTTGGAGCCCATCTAATTTTTCACCTGTTTAGAGATACTGGGGGCAATTTCCCCTGGATACTAAAGAGCCTGCCAGGTGGTCAAATTGGGGTTTGAGCTTGCACTTAACATAAGACACCATCTTGTTCAAGGAATTGAAGCTTGCACTAGGACCAATCACCAGGAGGATTGTCAAGATAATGACTGCTACTTAAATTGCCTGCTCATGATATTAAGGAGGCTGCATAGTATTTGTTAAGATAGTGCTTGACCAGATACCTTCTTCTAAAAGGGACCAGTTGATTGAGAGAAAACATGTTATTGCAGAGGATTTTGTGCACTACTTCATGGCATATCACCTCTTACTGTTTGTTCACTGCTAGAGGTTTGAAGTGGGCTTTTGAAAACAATGGGGGTCTTTCTGGGGCACTTTGTCAAGACTTCACCAACACACTGTCATTCATTCTGAAAATTCTCTGAGAACTTCACCTAAAATAGGTGAGTAATATGCAACTATATCTTATTGAAGACCCTCTAAGAGTCACCAAGAGAAAGGGAGAGATTGATCATCAGTATCATGCTAGGGGCCCTCCTTGGTCTGCAGGAGGAATGGGAGGAGGACATGAGACCAGACAGTGAAACAATAGTCACTGCAAAAGAGAGAGACATGAGAGCAAGCTGGACTTCTTACCCCGCACCCCGTTACTTCCTGTGGGTACAGGCCATCCCTCCTATGGACCTCTTCCACCAGGATTTTCAGTGCTACATTAAAGAACCTGTGCATCCTCTCACCTGGTCCCTGAGCCACCCCATTTCACAACTTTCGTGTCAGTGGCGATGTGTGGTTCAGAAAATTTGCATCATGATAATTACACCTAATCAGTATTTGAGTGTGAAAACTGCCCATTTTTAATTCAGTAGCTCCAGGCAAGTTCAAATCATGGTAATCATCAATTAGGACCAAAATTGCATGCTAATATCAGACTTTTAAACTGGTGTGATTAGCACTGCACCCATTTAATGCCTGTTTCTGCCCTTTCATCAAAATAACCCATTCTGGCTCTGTGCGTTTCAGTAATCCCTGTACCTCAGCTGAGTGGCCATTCCTCATGTGAGTCTAGACATTGCATATGAGAATGGGGTTTGATTTTAAGACAAAAATAAAAATATCTGGAAAAACTCAGCAGGTCTGACAGCATCTGCGGAGAGGAATACAGTTAATGTTTCAAGTCCGTATGACTCTTCAACAGAACTAAGTAAAAATAGCAAAGAGGTGAAATATAAGCTGGTTTAAGGGGGGGCGGGGTGGGACAGGTAGAGCTGGATAGAGGGCCAGTGATAGGTCGAGATAGCCAAAATATGTCATAGACAAAAGGACAAAGAGGTGTTGAAGGTGGTGATATTATCTAAGGAATGTGCTAATTAAGGGTAGAAAGCAGGACAAGCAAGGTACAGATAGCCCTAGTGGGGATGGGGTAGGGTGAAGGGAAGGGATCAAAATAGGCTAAAAGGTAGAGGTAAAACAATGGATGGAAATACATTTAAGAATAATGGAAATAGGTGGGAAAAGAAAAATCTATATAAATTATTGGGAAAAAAAGGGGGATTGGAAAGAGGGTGGGGATGGAGGAGAGAGTTCATGATCTAAAATTGTTGAACTCAATAATCAGTCCGGAAGGCTGTAAAGTGCCTAGTTGGAAGATGAGGTGCTGTTCCTCCAGTTTGCGTTAAGCTTCACTGGAACAATGCAGCAAGCCAAGGACCGACATGTGGGCAAGAGAGCAGGGTGGAGTGTTGAAATGGCAAACGACAGGGAGGTCTGGGTCATGCTTGCGGACAGACCGAAGGTGTTCTGCAAAGCGGTCACCCAATCTGTGTTTGGTCTCTCCAATGTAGAGGAAACCGCATCAGGAGCAACGAATGCAGTAGACTAAGTTGGGGGAAGTGCAAGTGAAATGCTGCTTCACTTGAAAGGAGTGTTTGGGCCCTTGAATGGCGAGGAGGGGAAGTAAAGGGGCAGGTGTTCCACCTTCTGCGGTTGCATGGGAAGGTACAGTGGGAGGGGGTTGAGGTGAGGGGGTTATGGAGGAGTGGACTAGGGTGTCCCGGAGGGAACAATCCCTGCAGAATGCCGCTGGGGGGGTGAAGGGAAGATGTGTTTGGTTGTGGCGTCATGCTGGAGTTAGCGGAAATGGCGGAGGATGATCCTTTGAATGCAGAGGCTGGTGGGGTGATAAGTGAGGACAAGGGGGACCCTATCATGGTTCTGGGAGGGAGAGGAAGATGTGAGGGCGGATGCGCGGGTGATGGGCTGGAGACGGTTGAGGGCCCTGTCAACCACCGTGGGTGGAAAACCTCGGTTAAGGAAGAAGGAAGACATGTCAGAAGAACTGTTTTTGAAAGTGGCATCATCAGAACAGATGCGACGGAGGCGAAGGAACTGAGAGAATGGGATGGAGACCTTACAGGAAGCGGGGTGTGAGGAACTGTAGTTGAGGTGGCTTTGAGAATTGGTAGGCTTGTAATGAATATTGCTGGACAGTCTATCACTAGAAATTGAGACAGAGAGGTCAAGGAAAGGAAGGGAAGGGAAGTGTCAGGGATGGACCATGTGAAAATGATGGAGGGGTGGAAATTGGAAGCAAAATTAATAAATTTTTCCAGGTCCAGACAAGAGCATGAAGCAGCACAGAATGAATCATCGATGTACCGGAGAAAGAGTTGTGGCAGGGAGCCGGAGTATGACTGGAACAAGGAATGTTCCACATACCCCATAAAGAGATAGGCATAACTGGGGCCCATGCAGGTACCCATAGCCACACCTTTTATTTGGAGGAAGTGAGAGGAGTTTAAGGAGAAATTGTTCAGTGTGAGAACAAGTTCACCCAGACGGAGTAGAGTAGTGGTGGATGGGGATTGTTTGAATTATTGGTCAGTTGAAGAGGCTGGTCCCATGACAAGCCAACCCGTTGTCTGCTTTAAGCACATTGTTTCTCAGCAGAACTGAGGACAAGCAGCCAAGAAGCTGAGATCCTTCCACTCTCGTGTGCTTGTGGGCCCTATCTGCTATTACGAATCTCTATGTGCAGCACACAACGATTTTAAAGAAGTAGCTCAATTCCACAGCTGTGGTTGGAGAGATCATCCTTTATATATAAAAGCAAAATACTGCAGATGTTGGAAATCTGAAACAAAAACAGAAAATGCTGGAAAAACTCAACATCTCTGGAGAGAATGACTCTTCTTCAGAGCTTCTGTTTTTGTTTGTGTGATAGATCATCCGTATCCAGTTTTAAACCCCATCGATGCTGAAAGCTGAAGACCGAGTGAAAACAGCAAGACCACTGGATTCAGCTTGAAGTCAGCTGAGTCACCACACTACAGACTATGAATTCCTTTGAACTTTTATGGACTCTAATTTAGCTAATATCCCCTTCCCCAATGTGTGTGTGGGGGACGGGGTGGGGTGTGTGTGTTTTACTTAAATCATTTTAAATATAATAAAGCTAACTTCTTTCTTTGTTAAACTCAACCTATCTTGTTAGTTTCCCCAATCCCCATCCACCACTACCCTCCTCCATCTGGCAGAACTTGTTCTCACGCTGAACAATTTCTCCTTAAACTCATCTCACTTCCTCCAAATAAAAGGTGTGGCTATGGGTACTCGCATGGGCCCCAGTTATGCCTGTCTCTTTATGGGGTATGTCTAACATTCCTTGTTCCAGTCCTACTCCGGTCCCCTCCCACAACTCTTTCTCCAGTACATCAATGACTGCTTCGGGCTGCTTCATGCCCTCGTCTGGACCTGGAAAAAATGATTAATTCTGCTTCCAATTTCCACCCCTCCATCATTTTCACGTGGTCCATCACTGACACTTCCCTTCCCTTCCTTGACCTCTCTGTCTCAATTTCTAGTGATAGACTGTCATCCAATATTCATATACAATCCTACTGACTCCCACAGCTACCTTGACTACAGCTCCTCACACCCCGCTTCCTGTAAGGTCTCCATCCCATTCTCTCAGTTCCTTCGCCTCCGTCGCATCTGTTCTGATGATGCCACTTTCAAAAACAGTTCTTCTGACATGTCCTCCTTCTTCCTTAACCAAGGTTTTCCACCCACTGTGGTTGACAGGGCCCTCAACAGTGTCCGGCCCATCTCCCGCGCATCCCCCCTCACACCTTCCTCTCCCTCCCAGAACCATGATAGGGTCCCCCTTGTCCTCACTTATCACCCCACCAGGCTCCGTATTCAAAGAATCATCCTCCGCCATTTCCGCTAACTCCAGCATGATGCCACAACCAAACACATCTTCCCTTCACTCCCCCGGTGGCATTTTTCAGGGATCGTTCCCTCCGGGACACCCTGGTCCCCTCCTCCATCACTGCCTACACCTCAACCCCCTCCCACAGCACCTTCCCATGCAACTGCAGAAGGTGCAACACCTGCCCCTTTACTTCCCCTCTCCTCACCATCCAAGTGCCCAAACACTCCTTTCAAGTGAAGCAGCATTTCACTTGCACTTACCTCAATTTAGTCTACTGCATTTGTTGCTCCCAATGCGGTTTCCTCTACATTGGAGAGACCAAACGCAGATTGGGTGACTGCTTTGCAGAACACCTTCGGTCTGTCCGCAAGCACGACCCAGACCTCCCTCTCGCTTGCCATTTCTCTCTTGCCTGTTCTCATGCCCATGTGTCCGTCCTTGGTCTGCTGCATTGTTCCAGTGAAGCTCAACGCAAACGGAAGGAACAGCACCTCATCTTCTGACTAGGCACTTTACAACCTTCCGGACTGAATATTGAGTTCAACAATTTTAGATCATGAACTCTCTTCTCTATCCCACCCTCTTTCTGATCCCCCTTTTTTTCCAATAATTTATGTAGATTTTTCTTTTCCCACCTATTTCCATTATTTTTAAATGTATTTCCATCCATTGTTTTATCTCTAACTTTTAGCCTATTTTGAGCTCTTCCCTTTACCCCACCCAACCCCCATTAGGGCTATCTGTACCTTGCTTGTCCTGCTTTCTACCCTTAATTCCTTAGATAATATCACCACATTCAACACCTTTTTGTCCTTTTGTCTATGACATATTTTGGCTATCTCCACCTATCACTGGCCCTCTATCCAGCTCTACCTGTTTCATCCCACCCTTAAACCAGCTTATATTTCACTTCTTTTCTATTTTTACTTAGTTCTGTTGAAGAGTCATGTGGACTCGAAACATTAACTGTGTTCCACTCCGCAGATGCTGCCAGACCTGCTGAGTTTTTCCAGTTATTTTTCTTTTTCTTTTGGATTTCCAGCATCTGCAGTTTTTTGCTTTTATCTTTCATTTTAAGAGGTCATTACGGCAAAGCTTGAATCAATTCTCACCTGGCATCCATACAATGCACTATCTGCAACATTTACTGAATAATGTTTAGGAGAGGAAAACAAAAACAGAATTACCTGGAAAAACTCAGCAGGTCTGGCAGTACCGGCGGAGAAGAAAAGAGTTGACGTTTCGAGTCCTCCTGACCCTTCGACAGAATTTGAGTTCGAGTCCAAGAAAGAGTTGAAATATAAGTTGGTTCAAGGTGTGTTGGGGGGGGGGGGGGGGGGGGGGGGGGGGGGGGGGGGGGGGGGGGGGGTGGTGGTGGGTGGGTGGGTGGCGGGGGGGGCAGAGAGAGAGAGAGAGAGAGAGAGAGAAGTGGAGGGGGGGGTGTGGTTGTAGGGACAAACAAGCATTGATAGAAGCAGATCATCAAAAGATGTCAACAACAATAGAACAAAAGAACACATAGGTGTTAAAGTTTAGGAGAGGAACTTTGGTTAGTTTTCTCCCTTTACTTTAGGGGTGTTAAGTCTGTTGTGTGGTGCTCAACTATTGTTCTGGCTATTATTAGCTGATTTAACACAGATTAAGAATAAAACCTGTGACATTCTGGCTTGTGTTATTTATTAGGAGATCCTCTAGAGTTTCTAACTTTGATGTTGTCTTGCAGTGTGTTTTATTCAGAACTTGATTTCTTTTGGGTTCATTCAGTTTTGTTCCTGACTACAAGTCCTATGTTAATTCTTCTCATCCTACATGATTGATGCCACTTTGGCTGATGCCTTGTTTTTTCTTGCCTCTGCCAGTTTTATGTCAATCACAATTATACCCTGAAACATAAACAGAAAATGCTGGCTGTGCAGAAAGAAAAAACAGAGTTAACATTTCAAGTCCTTATGTCTCTTCTTCAGATGCTCAGAAAAAAAAAACAGAAGAGTCATGTGGACTTGAAACGTTAGCTCATTTTTTTTCTCCACAGATGAGGTTAGACCTGCTGGGTTTTTCCAGCATTTTCTGTTTTTGTTTCAGATTTCTGTCATCCGCAGTATTTTGTTTTTACTCTTATACCCTGCTTATTCCAAAGACTATCCTGTACTCATGATAGAGCTTTTGTTAAAGTAGGTGATTGTCCTACCAAAGAAAACCGGACTTAAGAAAACTTAATTAGTAGTCCTGAAATTCAGTACCATTCATTGAATTGTACAGCAGAGAAGGAGGTTATTTGACTCCTCCTGCCAGTGTTTGCTCTTTGAACAAAATATTCCATTAGTTTCCCACAAACCTGTAAACTCTTGGTAATTATTGTAAAGACCTAGATTGACTCCACGGGACTCCCCCATCCCCCTCGACCTCCGACAACCCTACCTCTGCTCCACTGAACTCGGACCCGACCCCTCATCTGACCTCGGACCCCCCAACCTGGACCTTGGACGCACCCCCTCCCCCCGAGACCTTGGATCTCCCCAGCCCCTCGACCTTGGACCACTCCCCCCAGAACTCAGACACCCGACCTCCGGAACACCCCCCTGGCCTCTGAACCGCCACAGCCCTCCCAACCTCCAGACTTCCCGATGACCTCCAGACCCTCACCACAAGCTCAGAACTCACAACCTCCCACCCCTGACCTCCTGACCCCCCCGCTCAACCCCCAACCCCCCTCACCCGACATCCAGTCCCCCTGACCTCCGGACCCCCGACCTCTGCTCCTCCCCCCACCAGACCTCCCGACCCCCATCACCTCCCCCCACCCCCAACCTCCAGACCCCCACACAACCCCCACACCCAGATCTCTCCAGATCCCCCAACTCCCCCCACCCCTGGACCCCCCCAAGTCCCTCCCCACCAACCCTGGAAGGAATGAATGTTTGTGGAAGCGGTGCCAATCTAGTGGGCTGGCTGCATTGACCTGGATGGTTTCAAGCTTCTTGAGTGTTGTTGGAGCTGCACTCATTCAGGGAAGTGGAGAGTATTCCATCACACTCCTGACTTGTGCCTTGAAGATGGTGGACAGGCTTTGGGGAGTCAGGTGGTGAATTATTCACTGCAGGATTCCAAACCTCTGACCTTCTCTTGTAGCTACAGTATTTATATGGCTGGACCAGTTCAGTTTCTGGTCTAGGATGTTTATAGTGGGGAATTCAGCCATGGTAGTGCCATTGAATGTCAAGGGGCAATGTTAGATTCTCTCTTGTTGGAACTAGTCATTGTCTGGTACTTGTGTGGTGTGAATATTTCTTGCCACTTGTTAGCCCAAGCCTGAATATTGCCTAGGTCTTGCTGCATTTGGACCATGGACTGCTCCAGTATCTGAGGAGTCATGAATGGTGCTGAACATTGTGCAATCATCAGCGAACATCCCCACTTCTGACCTTATGATGGAAGGAAAGTCATTGATGAAGCAGCTGAAGATCGTTGAGCCTTGGACACTACCCTGGGGAACTCTTGCAGTGATGTCCTGGAACTGAGATGATTGACCTCCAACAATCACAACCATCTTCCTTTGTGCTAGATATGACTCCAATCATGAAGAAGCTGACTGTACCAGGGGAGATTCTATTGTTGCAACTGATATTTTGCGAGCTGTACCAACTCAAAAACAATGTGTTCCATAACATGATGTTCATCTCAGCACTAGATTAAACCTTCCTTGAATAGTAATGGGGTTGAAATTAAAATTCTTAAAACAGAGGACTGAATGGGCTTGATGATTACCAGTAATGGAAGAATTGTGTAGATTGCTTGCTTCATTTACACTCTGGGATGGTTGACACTACACTTGACTTGTTGGAAAGTATTTTCTGAGATCGACTAGTTATGTTCAGAGGACAGATTTTCTTTCATTATATTCTTGAGTTTTTTTGCTCCTGAAGCAGTCCATTTCCAGTCTGATATTGTGACATTTCCAACATCTTCGTCAGTTGAGACCTTTTTGGTGGTCCCTTTATTTCAGTCAAAACGCTTCTAGCCCCATTTCAAGTGACACTCATTTTATTTTCCCCTTGTTGTTGTGAGGAATGGCTTAAAGCTTGGGAAACAAAGATGGAAACATTGAGAACAAGATATTGTTACCTATGAAGTAAGATCCAGGATAAGGTGCAGTTTGCAAATAAGGGATGTGGACAAATGAGCTTTGTGAATGCCACGTGTCTGTGGTATGTTAGTATATTTCTGCTGTATACATGTCTTGTTGCTTGGCTCTTATTAATGTCCTAAGATGATTGCTTCTTTACCACAATTCTGTGATATTAATTAATCTTTCTACTGGTAATAATGATTCACAGATTACTCTCATCCTACTTTCACTTAACAGTTTGACTGTTCTTTTAATAAAATAATTTCTGGCCAGCAGTTTTAAGTCTGCAGCATACAAAAGTACAAGTGAATACTAGGGAATCAGATAGAGAATCCCATTTGTCAGATCCCAGCTCGCTGACTGCAGCATGTAATTTTAAAGTTGGTGTTTTAGGTTGACTTAAAGTGCTCTATTTAAACATTAAATATAAATATAGATGTTATATTTCAGGATATTCGATCATTTTAACAAAGATATAGGTATTATTTAAGTTGGTGTTACTTTTAATTTGAACTTGTAGAGGGGTGTGGGATGGTGGTAGATATGTATTAAAACCAGAGGGGCTGGGCTCCCTTCTGAGCATATAAGGATTTTTAAGTCTTCTTTGTGAATCAGCCAGACATATTGATTTGTATTAGTTCTATTAATTTTAAATAACTTCAGGAGTGCTAGAGGCCTTCGACTTGGTGGTGGACAGGTTGATTGACTACTTTACCAGCCAACACATGGATAGTTAATGAAACAGATATCAAGCCCTCAACTTCCTGTCTCAGGAGAATACAAACAAGCTGGGGAGACACTTGTTAGATGTCAATCCATAAATTCTGCCGAGAGACAGGTAAGGGGTTGTCCTTTAGAAGAGAGTTTTGGTCTTATTCTATGATATGGTTGAGCAAAAGAAAGTGTTACTTAGCTTGTTAAAGGGACAGCATGACATGATTTATCATCTTCATTATGAGGTGCGACTGAAAATAAGCTGATGAATGTTGAAACTTTCTGTAACTTTTACTTGGTACATTCACTCACTGACTGAAGAAGTACATACATGTTTGGATGATTATTGTATCTAGCTCTTGCTACTACCAAGTGGTATCTAGCAAGTGAATCTCATACTATTGAGTCATGCTATTCTGCATCTAGAAATTAAGTACACTTCTTATCATAAGAGACATTGGTTCATTTATGGGAGAGACCATTGGGGAATTTGATCCTAGAAAATAACTAGGGCAGACCTGAATTTTGTTGGAACAGGAGAGATTCACAGTTTTGCTCTGCATTTCCAGTTGCAGTAGGCATAAATGTACATTAAGGTGCTTTAAAGGGGCTGCAGCTTTTTTATGTTTATTTTTTGTGTGCCGTCACTTGCTGTATTTTTCCCCACCCAACCCTTGGTGAATCAAGGTCAACCGCAGTATCAATAATGCTGCTGTAGCTCAGATCAGCTAACATAGCACAATCCAGGAATTGAAGCTGGAACCTTCTGGTTTCTATAGGTAACAATTACTCCACATTATCAATTACACACTAAACCCTTGAAGGAATTTAAAGCTTAATTTCATTGAAGTGCCTGAATTCTGAGGTAGCTGATTTCAGCACAGTTTAGGCTAGAAGTTAATGTCACCAATGACCTCAGATGTCAGGGAAGAAAAATATCAATTCAGATTCCTCCTCCTTGATTGCCGGACAGCAATCCATTGAGGCAATGCACAAGTATGATGTAAGGGGAAAGACAGGATTCTATTTAACAGTGAAGACTGAGTGATTGAATTGCCTATTTGTACTCGCTGTTTGGGATCAAACTAGAATGACGGCTGCTTGGGTGAAGTGTTGCAGGATGACCTGTACTCGTGGGATCACATCCTATAAGCGGTGAATATTTTCAAGAGAAGAGAGAGTGGGAGAAAATTGGCAAAAAAATTAGAGGGAAAAATTCAGGATTTCATATTTAGTACTGTGGTCATCTTTTTTAATATTAGTAACCTTCATTAATTTAATTATAACACTTCTGAGATAAAATCGAAGAAATAAATAATATAAACCTTTTATAATGAAGTTTGTGAGATGATTTAATACTTTCTTTTACACTTTTGCTTATTTATAGTGTTCTCTTCCTTACTAAATTTCCAAAAAATTATTGTTATCTTTGAGAAGGAAGTTGAGAAATATAAAAGCCTTATGGTTCAGTTTGTAAAAGCACTGCCCAATGTGAAACAGATGTAAGGAAAGGGTTAATGAGTTCAGACCAGTGGAAATGGGGTGGGTGCAAAAGGTGATAATTACATTGATATCTGTTATTGGGAGTGATACTACTGAATGGAATAGAACTATTCACATTGAAATAGCACAGTCCATCACAGCAAACTGCCTTAAATTAGATGGGTGCAATACTTGCTAATTATGTTGATGCTTATTAATGGCGGTGATAACGCTGAAGAGAATAGGACAATTTACATTGACATAATCAGAGGAAACAACTGATTGAAGCCAGACAGGTAATCACAGTGGAACAGGAAGAAGTCCTTACATGGTTGAGCCAATAGAAACTAACTTGGAAATGTGCTAACCAACCAACAGCCGATCTTGCATCCAACTAACCAATCCCACACAGAAGATATTGTGTATGAGTTTTGCTAAAACTATTCTGCCTATAAACCCCTGAAAAATGCCCCCAGGTGAGCAGCTGTAGAAAGAAGACAGAACAAATGAGTTGAAGGGAAGAGTCTTGGTGAACAAATCAGGAAGATTTCAGTCAAACATTACTCCTAAGTGAATAAAAACAAAAAATGCTGGAAAAACTCAACAGGGCTGACAACATCTCTGGAGAGAGAAACAGAGTTAATGTTTTGAGTCTGTATGACCCTTCTTCAGAGCTGAAGGGATGGGGGTGGAGTAGGTGAAGCTGGCTAGAAGGCCACTGATGGGTGGGGTCTAAGGAGAGGTTGACAAAGATGTCATGGACAAAAAGACAAAGGGAGTGTTAATGGTAGTGGTAAGGGCTGAAGAAGGTGTTGATAGTGGTACAAAGGTAAGAAAGCAGAATGTGTTAATAGCAGAACAAAGCTAAGTACTCTGTGAAAGAATAACATGGAACAAGTAACAGATGACCCTTTTGGGATGGGGTGGGGGCAGTGGTTGGGTGGGGGGTGGGGTGGGGGTGGTGGGTAAGGATAAAACAATGAATAAAAATGAAAATTAGTGGATAGAAATAAAGATTTAAAAAGGGGTGAAGATAGAGGAGAGAATTCATGGTCTGAAGTTGTTGAACTCTATGCTAAGTCCAGAAGGCTGTGAAGTTCCTAATTGCAAGATGAGTTTGTGTTGGGCTTCATTGGAACATTGCAGCAGGCCAAGGACGGACATGTGGGCATGAGAGCAGGATGTTGTGTTGAAATGGCAAGAAACAGGAAGGTCTGGGTCATGCTTGTAGACTGACCGAAGGTGTTCTGCAAAGCAGTCTGCATTTGGTCTCCCCAATGTAGAGGAGACGGCATTGGGGGCAGCAAATGCAGTAGACCAAACTGAAGGAGGTGCAAGTGGGAAGGGGATGATGTGTTGGGAGTGATGGAGGAGAGAACCAAGGTGTCCCAGAGGACGGTTCCTACGGAATGCTGATGGGCAGGGGGTGAGGAGAAGATGTTTGGTGATGGTATCATGCTGGAGTTGGTGGAAATGGCAGAGGATGATCCTTTTTAATGTGGATGTGGGTGGAGTATAAGTGTATAAGGGGGAAACCCTATCATGATTCTGGGAGGGCGGGAGGGGAAGGTGTGAGGGAAGAGGCGTGGAGATGGGTCAGACACGGTTAAGGGACCTGTCAGCACAGTGAATGGGAAGTCTCGGTTAAGGAAGAAATGCCAGAAGCGCTGTTTTGGAAAGTGGTAGCATCGGAACAGATGCAACGGAGGCAAATGAAGTGAGAGAATGGGATGAAGTCCTTACAGGAAGCAGGGTGTGAGGAGCTGGAGTCGAGGTAGCTGTGAGAGTTGGTGGGCTTGTGATGAATATTGGTGGGCAGTCTATCACCAGAAATGGAGACAGAGAGGTCAAGGAAGGGAAGGGAAGTGTTGGAGATGAGTCACGTGAAGGTGATAGAGGGATGGAAACTTGAAGCAAAATTGTTAAATTTTTCCAGGTCCAGGTGAGAGCATGAAGCGGCATCAAAATAGTCTTTGATGTAAGAAGAAAGTTTTGCGGGAGGGGGCTTGAGTACGACTGGAATAAGGAATGTTCCACATATCCCATAAAGAGACTGGCATTACTGGGACCCAGGCAGGTACCCATGGCCACACCTTTTATTTGGACGAAGTGAGACAAATGTAAGGAGAAATTGTTCAGTGAGAGAACAGGTTAAGCCAGGTGGAGGAGAGTGGTGATGGATAGGGATTGTTCGGGCCCCTGTTCAAGAAACAGCTACAGTCCTCTCAGATTGACCACTGAGGGGTAACTGTATGATTTAATTGAAATGGTTTTTTTTAGAATTCTCAATAAAGGTGTGGGATTAGTATGGGATTGTGACAATTATTTCTGAATCTAAGAAAGAGGTAAAATCACCTACATAGGGCCATACAGGTCAGGAAGCTTTAAGGTATAATCCTGATCTGTGCTGAGTTAGGTGATTTCACCAGGATAACTTGGACCCAATGGATTAGTGAGGGCAAGGATTTCCACTCCAGGCTCCTGCAGTCGATGTTCAGATGTTTAATAGTAGATATTAGGTGGGTTCGAATTGTACCTCAGCAGGGATTGGCACCTTCATTGGGTGCAGATGTGCAAAACAAGAGAAAATAAACAATTATACGCCACACATTATCGCAAAAAATACACATATTGAAATTACAAAACAAATTAATCTTACACATTTGTATGATAAAGGTACATTTTCTAGAAATACAGGAACAAATAATGCACAGACCCTAAGCAGGACCCACCAGCAATATATAGGTAGTACCAATATGGCTTCAATAAAAATACTTCTACAGAAATGATTGAGTATAGCTTAATCAGTACTTTAAGGTGGCAGGCTGAGCTGAGATAAATAATTTCACAATACTTCCCAGTAACAGTGGCTATTGAAATGTGAGCTGAAGCTGAAAGTCAGAACAGTAGGAACTGTTAAATTCTCATATGCATAATAGCTGATTGTCACTTGTTATTACTAGGCACGTCTCAAGAGAAAAACAAGGGAGGAAAGTCTGAAGGACGATTTCTTACATTTTAAAATTCTCAGCGTGCTTGAGAGACCGATGATATGAATGGGGTTGGCCAACTATTCTGATCGTGTGTGTGGTAGAGAAAGAGAAGTTCTTATTTGACTTAGCTCAATGATGTCACTATATTTGCAGTGTAATTACCATACCTGGTGGAAACCAACAGGCATGCAACTCTTATGGAATATGTGTTTTGAGTTTTTGCAAGAACATAAAGAAAAGAAGAATTAAGAGTAGGAGTAGGCAATTGGCTCCTCTAGTCTGCTCTGCCATTTGATAAGGTCATGTCTGATCTGATCATAGCCTCCACTCCACTTTTGTCTGCTCCCCATAACCCTTAACTCCCTTGCTGAGTAAAAGTCTATCTAACTCCGTCTTGAGCATATTCAATGACCTAACCTCCACTGCTCTCTGGGGAAGAGAATTCTACAGACTAATGACCCTCAGAGAAAATATTTCTCCTTATCTCAGTCTTAAATGGGAGACCCATTGTTTTAAAACTGTGTCCTTTGGTTCTAGACTCCACCACAAGGGGAAACATTTTCAGAGCATCCATCCTGCCAGGTCCTCTTAGGATCTTTTATGTTGCGATAAGATCACCTCTCATTCTTCTAAACTTCAATAGGTATAGGCCTAACCCGTGCAAAGTTTTCTAATAAGGTAACACATGCATCCCAGGACTCAGTCAAGGGAACCTTCTCTGAACTGCTAATGCAATTATATTGTTTCTTAAGTAAGGAAACCAAAACTGTACATAGTACTCCAGATGTGGTATCACCAGCGTCCTGTACAACTGTAGCATAAATCCCCTAATTTTATTCTTGATTCCCCTTGCATTAAACACTAATATTCCATTTGACTACCTAATCATTTGCTGTAGCTGCATACCAACTTTTGTACTTCACCAGGACACCCAAATGCCACTGTATCATTGAGTTCTGCAGTATCTTTCCATTCCAGTAAAACACTGCTTTCCTATTTTTCCTGCCAAAGTGAACAATTTCACATTTTCCCACATTATACTTCATCTGCCAATATTTTGCCTGCTCACTTAACCTATCTAAATTCCTCTGTTAACTCTTTATGTCCTCTTGACAGCTCACTTTCCTACCTATCTTCGTGTCATCAGCAAATTTAGCTACCTTTAGCCCCTTCATCCAAGTAATTAATATAGATTGTAAATAGCTGAGGCCCCAGCAAAGATCATTGTGGTACTCCAAAAGTAACAGTTTGCCAACTCAAAAATGACCCATTTGTCCCTTCTCTCTGTTAGCTAACCAATTCTCTATCCATGTTAATATCATTACCCCCTACGTCACGAGTGCAGTAACCTGTGATGTGGCACCTTTTTGAATGCTTTTGGAAATCCATGTATGCCACATCTGCAGGCTCCCCTTTATTCACTTCGCTTGTTACTTCTTCAACACTGTAATAAATTAGTTAAACATGATTTCCCTTTCACAAAGACATATTGACTCTGCTTGACCACATTATGATTTAATAATGGATTCTAGCATTTTCCCAACGACAGATGTTAGGCTAACTGACCTATAGTTTCGTGCTTTCTGTCTCCCTCCTTTCTTGGAGTGATGTTATGTAAGCAATTTTCCAATCTGCTGGGACCTTTCCAGAATCTATGGAATTTTGGAAGATCGTAATACTTGCATCTACTACCTCAGCAGCACCCACGTTTTTTAAGACCCTGGGATGAATGCTGTCAGGTCCAGAGGACTTGTCAACTTTCAGTTCTAATAGTTTTCCTAGTATCTTTTCCCTCATGATGATGGTTTTAAATTTTTCCCTCCATCTTCCCTCTTGATTTTCAAGCATTCTTGATATGTTATTTGTGTTTTCTATAGTGAAGACAGATGCAAAATACCTGTTCAACGCTTCTGCCATTTCCTTTTGTCCCCATTATTAAATCTCTGGTGCCACCCTCTAGGGGACAAACACTCACTCACTTTACCACTTTCTTTTTTAAATTCTTCTAGGAACTCTTATTACCTGTCTTTATATTTCTAGATATCTTACTCTCATACTCTTAATTTCTCCATCAATATTTTTGAGTCATTTTTTGGACAGTGTTAGAAATCAGAAATCTTCTGACTACCACTGATCTTCATAGTATTGATACTATCTTTAACTTCCTTAGTTAGCCACAGTTGGTGCATACTTCTCCTCGAGTCTTTCTTTCTCAATGGAATATAACTTTGCTGAGTGTCATTGGATATTTTATTAAATGTGTGCCATTGTTTCTCTACTTACCTACCATTTAAGCCACTGTCCTAGTTCACTTTTGTCAACTATGTCCTCGTACCCTTGTAATTGCCTTTTATTTAACTTTAAGATACTAGTCTTAGATTCATATCTCCCCTTTCTCTGCCTCAAACTGAATGTGAAATTCAATCATGTCATGATCACTGCTACCTAGCAACTCCTTTACTATAAGGTAATTTAGTTAATCCTGTCTCGTTGCACACTACCAGTTCTGGAATAGCCTGCTCTCTGGTTGGCTGTAGCATGTGCTGCTCTGAGAAATTGTCCTGAAAACACTCTATGTACTCATCTTCCAGGCTACCTTCACCTATCTGATTCGCCCAATCTGTGTGTATATTAAAATCACCCATGATTATTACTGTACCTATCTTACAAGCCTCCATTACTACCTCCTGTATACCTCGTCCTACAGTGTAATTACTATTAGGAGGACTATAAGATATTCCCATAAGTGATTTCTTACCTTTGCTATTTCATATCTGGACTCAAACTAATTCTACATCTTGATCCTTAGAACTACGTTCATCTCTCACTATCATACAAATACCATCCTTAATTAACAGAGCTACCCACCACCTTTTCCTAGCTTCCTGTCCTTCCGAAATGTCAAGTACCTATGAATATTCAAATCCTGTGATCACATTGCAGCCATGTCTCTGTGATGGCTATCAGGTTGTACGTATTTATTTCTATTTAAGATGACAGTTCATCTGTTTTGTTACAAATGCTATGGGCATTCAGATACAGAGCCTTTAATTCCCCATAAAAATGGCTTTCCATCAAATAGGTTTCCATAAAACTTGTTGAAATCTAGGAACCATAAGCTAAGGTTGAGCTGACCGTTGAGTCATTTCGATTCCACCTTTGTTCATTTTCATATTGCATTGTTAAAGTTAATTGCCAACTAATAACATAATAGGATGCCATATTGTTACATGACAAAATGATCTTTTTGCTGCAGTTACAGTGATTAACACACAGTTAAAATAGCTATCATTATCATTATGGATAGCCAGTGGTCTCTATATTAGCAGGATCTACAAAATGTCCCCCATTCTCAAAATGGTAGTGCAAAACAGCTGCAGTGAAACATTGCACGTAACAGAACTGTATTGTTGTCATGCAAATGGATGAGTAAAATGCCTCTTTCAAGGTACCAATTTACAACACTGAAGGAATTAATTTTTGGAAATATAATGGTTTATAAATCCGTCTGTTTAACAATGTAGTGTTTACTTCAATGTTTTTAATTTTAAAGTTTTGAGAATTTTTTTAAAAGAAGGAATATTGTGCTGAAGGTTTCAATCAATAAAAACATGCAAAGCGCAACATTCAGTTGTTCCAATTTTTAGCTGTAAGGGCTGTGCCCCATCTCTTCAAATTAAGGTAAAACACTAAACTGGTCTACCCAAAGGGAAGAGGATTTTACCCAGGGTGACTGCAATGTGAGCCATCTCTTCTATATTTCTTTTGGTACCAGATAATTACTGCAGGGCTGATATATTTACACAGTTTTGATGTCTCCTTGCCTTGCTACTTCTCTCATTACCTTCAAAACTCTTTTGAATTCAAAAATGTAAGAAATAGGAGCAGGAGTAGACCATTTGGCTCGTTGAGCCTGCTCTGCCATTCAGTAGGATCACGATTGATCTTTTATCTCAACTCTAATTTTCGACCTGATTCCCCCATATCCCTTTTTTCCCTGCAAGACCAAAAGCTATCAATCTCAATCTTGACTATACTCAATTGTGGAGCATCCACAACTCTCTGCAGTAGACAATTTCAAAGATTCACAATCTTCAGAGTGAACATATTTCTTCTCATCTCAGTTCTAAATTGTTGAGACCTTATCCTGAAACCGTGCCACTGTGTTCTGGATTGCCCAGCTAGAGGAAACAATCTCTCAAATGTCAAACCCCTTCAGAGTGTTATATGTTTCAATGAGATCATCTGCATTAATTTATTTTCTTATTCCATCATGCAATGCGGCTATCACTGGCAAAGTCACCATTTGTTGCCCATACCTAATTGCCCTTGAGAAGGTGTTGGTGAGCCACCTTCTTGAACCTCTGCAGTACATGTGGTGCAGGTACACCCACAATGTCCCTGGGAAGGGAAATCCAGGGTTTTGATCACATGACAATGAAGGAATGACGATATAGTTCTAAGTCCGGATGGCATGTGGCTTGGAGTGGAACTTGCACACAGTAGTGTTCCCATGTATCTGCTGTCCTTGCCCTTCTATGTGGTAGAGCTTGGAGCTTTGGAAGACACTGTTGAAAGAGCCTTGGTGAACTGACAGGGTGCATCTTGCTGCCACTGTACATCAGTGGCGGAGAGGATGGAATTTAAATTTGTGGGTGGGGTGCCGATCAAGCAGTCACTTTGGCCTGGATATTTTCAAGTTTCTTGAATGTTGATGAAGCTGCACTCATCCAGGCAGGTGGAGAGTATTCCATCGCACTCCTGACTTGTGCCTTGTAGATGGTGGACAGGCTTTAGGAAGTCAGTAGGTGATTTACTCGCCGCAAGATTCCTAACCTCTCACCTGGTCCTGTAACCACAGTATTTATATTGCTGGTCCAGTTCAGTTTCTGGTCAATGGTAACCCCCAGGATGTTGATAGTGGGGGTTTAGCAATAGTAATGCCATTGAATATCAAGGGATGATGGTTAGATTCTCTCTTGTTGGAGGTGGTTATTGCCTGGCACTTGAATAGCTTAAATGTTACTTGCCACTTGTCAGCCCAAGGCTGAATATTGTCCAGGCCTTGCTGCATATGGACATGGACTGCTTCAGTATCTGAGGCTAAACATTGCGCAATCATCTGCAAACATCCCCACTTCTGAACTTATGATGGAAGGTAGGTCATTGCTGAAGCCATTGAAGAAGGTTGGGCCGAGGACACTCTCCTGAGGAACTCCTGCGATGATGTCCGGGACTGAGATGATTGACCTCCAAAAATCACAACCATCTTCCTTTGTGCAAGGTATGACTTCAACTATTGGAGAATTTTCCCCTGATTCCCATTGACTCCTGTTTTCCGAGGGCTCCTTGTTGCCTGACTCAGTCAAATGCTGCCTTGATATCAAGGGCAGTTAGCCACACCTCACCTCTTGAGTTTAACTCTTTTGTCCATATTTGGGCCAAGGCTGCAATGAAGTCAGCAGCTGAGTGGCCCTGGAGGAACCCAAACTGAGACCAGTGTGCAGGTTATTGCTAAGCAAGCACTGTTGACAACCCCTTCCATCAAATAGCTGATGATCAAGAGTAGACTGAAGGGGCCGTATTTGGTTGGGTTGGATTTGCCCTGCTTTTTGTGGACAGGACATACCTAGGCAATTTTCCACATTGCTACTTTTGTAGCTGTACTGGAACATCTTGGCTGGGGGTACAAGAAGATCTGGAGCCCAAGTCCTATTGCAAGACAGTTGTGAGGGCCCATTGCCTTTGGAGCATCTAGTGCCTTCAGCTATGTCTTGATATCACGTGGCGTGAATCAAATTGGCTGAAGACTGGCATCTGTGATCTTGGAGACTTCCAGAAGAGGCCAAGATGAATCAACCACTCAGCATTTCTGGCTGAAGATTGTTGCAAATGCTTAAGCCTTATCTTTTGCACAGGTGTGCTGAGCTTTCCCATCATTGAGGATGGGGATATTTGTGGAGCCTTCTCCTCCTCCTGTTGTTTAATTGTCCACCACCATTCATGACTGGATGTGGCAGGACTGCAGAGCTTAGGTCTGACCTGTTTGTCGTGGGAATGCTAAACTATTTGCATGCTGTTTTCATTGTTTGGCATGCAAATAAGCCCTGTGTTGTAGCTTCACCAGGTTGACACATCGTTTTTAGGTGTGCCTGGTGCTGCTCCTAGCATGCTCTCCTGCACTCTTCATTGAACCAGGTTGATCCTTCGGCTTGGTGGTAATGTTAGTGGGGGGATATGTTGGGCCATGAGATTACAGATTGTGCTTGAGTACAGCTTTGCTACTGCTGATGGCCCATGGTGCTTCATGGATGCTAAATCTGTTCAAAATGTATCCCATTAAGCTCGGTGGTGGGTGGTGCCACAGAACACAATGGAGAGTATCCTCAATATGAAAATGTGACTACATCTTCACAAGGATTGTGTGGTGGTCACTACTACCAATTCTGTCATGAACAAGTGCATCTATGACAGATAAGAATGTTGAGGACAAAGTCAAGTAGGTTTTTCCCTTTTGTTGGTTCCATCACCATCTGCCACAGACCCAGTCTAGCAGCTATGTCCTTAGGACTCTGCTTGCTTGGTCAGTAGTGGTGCTACCAGGCCATTCTTGCTGATGGACATTTAAGTACCCCACCCAGAGTCCATTCTGTACCCTTGCCACCCTTAGTGCTTTTTCTAATTGGTGTTCAACACGGAGGAGCACTGACTCATCAGATGCGGGTGGTAATAGGTGATAGTCAGCAGGATGCTTCCTCCCATGTTTGACTTGATGCCTTGGGGTCTGGAGTCAATGTTGAGAATTCCTAGGGCAACTCCTTCTTGCTAGTGACACAGGGATGGTGTTAGTGGTGTGTGGGATGTAAAATGTAAGAAATGATTTGATGAAAATGATTTTCAGGCTGTTGCTTGATTAGTCTGTGAGACAGCTCTCCCAATTTTGGCACAAGCTTCCAGATGTTAGTAAAGAAGACTTTGCAGGGTAGACAGGTCTGGGTATGCCATTGAGTTTGCAGATCTACCTGTACCATGTGGCAGATTTCATTGAGCATCTCCTTAATAAAACACACACGTTGCACACAATGAACTGAATTTTGTTGGGGTGGCGTGGCCCCAGTGATTGGCTGGAAAGCTTGGCCATTTAAGGACGCCCTGCTACTATTTTATGCCTATTATGCAGCTCATGAGCTTCCGACAGGGTTCCAATACCTTTTAAGGGACAAGAGGCCACTTCCAAAGAGCTGCCAGCCAATTGGAGGGCCGAAATCCCTCAGTCCCAGCAGTGCTACTGGGAGCAGTGGCCACTGCTAGAACGGCACCTTGCCAAGAGCTATCAGAGGCATAGGAAGAGGACTTTAATTGGCCACTTAGGTGGCACAATTGGCATCTGGGTGGGAAGGCCATCCTCCACCTTCCCCACCACTGGCAGAATGCAATGGTGGTGGGAAGGTGATAGGTACTCCACCCCCTCCTGATTTTGCATTCAACCGCCTGACTCCTGCCCCACTCCTGCAGGCCTCATATAATTCAGCCCAATGTTCCTCCTCAAAGTTGAGATAGAAGAATTCTCCCTGAAGACCCTGGATGGATATGACCTTCTGCTGAGAGCCCTTCTCCCTTCATCCTCCTCCCATTGTGTCATCTCTGCTTATCCTCCCTGTCTTGTAGCGTCCATGACTGAGGGTATCTGGTGTGAGTGGAACCTTTGAAGTCCGAGCCGAGATTTTCATTTCCTGCCACACAATTCCTGATGGACTTTAGCAACTTTAAGTAGTAATACATGGTTCCAAATGCTTGCACTAACTCAGCAGCCCATAGAAATCAATCATCCACTAATCTGACCAACACTTCACCTTTTACTTCAGTACTTCTGGATTCAACATTGAGCGAAACAATTTCATTTCACAGCCTCTGTCCCCATTTTTTTCCAGACAGCAGCTATTGGCAATGATTATGCTAATCCCATCTACACCACCTCAAGACCCATCTTTACTTGTCCTGTTAGCATCACCTTTTGCCTTGTACAATCATTCCTCTTGTTGTTGAGGACTGACTTTTAATATTTGTACCTGCTCACAGCAGGGGATGTTGGCAGTAAGTTGGGAATCCAAAATGGACTGGGATTCTCTATGGCTCTTTAACTGATCCACACAAATAGCACCAATTCGAGCAGGAGGGCATGATCACAACCCACACCTGACTGTTGCACCCTCAGTATCTAAAGGGACCTTGATGAGGGACAGAGTGTAACCATCCTACAACTAACAAGTGAGACAACAACTGAAGTGATGAATCCTCAAAAAGGAAAGGCTAGCCCCATTTGTTGGAGTGGTGGGCTACAAGGGGTCAGACATTTTTTTCCCAGCTGACAGAAGAAAGCTGCCTCTGAAACTAAGTAGATGTGTCTGCAAGTGGTTAAGCAGTTAAGCAGCAGGCGTGTGATCCCTTGCTCATGGATACAGTGCTGCAAGAGGTTCAATGACCTCCTCCAGAGTAGGAAAGATGTAGAGCATTCAATTACCACCCATCCCCCTCACTTTGACTTACCCAGCCTTCTCCTGAAAAATAAACTGACACCTTGCATCTCTATATATTTTTCTCGCTAGAGGCACCTCCTCACCTCCTAACCTGAACAGCCACCATCCTCACCTTATTGCCATCTCACACCCATCCCTCACTGTAACCCTACACAAAAGTTATCATTCCATCAGCTCAACATATTCCATTTCTGCTACTCATAATTCGCTTCTGTGCTCTCTTCTCCTGTAAGGAGAGTAAGAACACCAGGGAAGGGAAGAGAACCGAGGGAAGGTCTTCATTCATAGCCACTCACAGTAGAGGAGGAGAAAGCACTGGAGTTAAACAGAGTTTCAAAATGCATAGCCATTACTATGGAGGGATTAAGTCTCCCAGATATCTGGAAGAATTTGACATCACACAGCCACATACTTAGCTTGTATGATCAGGTGGGTAGAAAAGTGGCAAATGGAATTTAATCTAGCGAAGTGTGAGGTGATGCATTTGTGGAGGTCAAACAAGGCAATGGATTACAAAATAGATGAGAGGATAATGAGATGTATAGAGAAAAGTAGGGACCATGGAGTGAATGTCCATAGATCCCTGAAGGTAGCAGGACAGGTTGAAAAGGTGGTAAGAGGGCATTTGGAATCCTTTTATTTATTAGTCGAGGCATAGCATATAAGAGCTGGGAGGCTATGCTGGAACTATATAAAACATTATTTAGGCCACATCTTGAGCACTGTGTGCAGTTCTGGCTGCCTCATAACTGAACGGATGGAATTATATTAGAGAGGAGACAGAGGAGATTTACGAGGATGTTGCCAGGACTGGGAAAGTGCAGCTATGAGGAAAGATTGGATACTACTGGTGTTGTTCTCCTTGGAACAGAGAAGGCTGAGGGGAGATTTGATTGAAATGTACAAAATTGTGAGGGGCCTGGATAGAGTGGGTGGGAAGGGTCAATTTACTTTAGCAGAGCGTTCAGTGGCTTGGGGGCATAGATTTAAAGCGATTGGCAGAAAGATTAGAGGGGAATTGAGGTAACAGTTTTTCATCCAGAGGTTTGTGGGGGTCTGGAACTCACTGCCTGAAAGGATAATAGAGGCAGAGACCCTCAACTCATATAATTATAAATTTATATAAAGGATATGCACCTCAGGTGCCAGAACCTGCAGGGCTTTGGATCCAATGCTGGGAAATGGGCTTAGGCTGGGTGGCTTGTTTTTCATCCAGCACAGACATGATGGGCCAAGTGGCCACTTTCTGTGCTGTAAAATTTCTAGGATTCTGTCAGCTGCCATTGAAATATAATATGCACAATATTGACTTTGAACCCTTTCACCTTGCCAGTTCTAATTCATGATTTTCCATCTCCCCAAGGTTTTTCAAGTGGTCACTCAGGAGCTGGTAACAGAGGGGGCAAAGGTCATGTACTTTTTAGGAAGAATTGTCAGGCTCATGTATGCACCTTGAGTTGGTGAAGAGTGCACCTCTGTGGGGTCACCAAGCCAGGTAGCTTTGTTGTCACATGGTGAGCCACACATCACAAGTGAGCAGGGGCAGGTTTGGACACAGGGATAGCATTGGAGAATCTTTGTCAGAGGATATAAAACCCTCCATGGATCACCTGGATTCTAAGCCTTAAGAATCATTGACAAAGAGGACTATTCTAAAACAGCAGCAGATGGTGTGTAAGATGTACACGAAAAGCAGGACAAATCCAACATGGCCAATTACAGCCCCATCAGTCTACTCTTGATCATCAGTAGAGTAATGGTAGGGGTAATCAACAGTGCTATTGAGTGGCACTTGCTTAGCAATAACCTGCTCACTGATGCTCTGTTTGGATTCTGTCAGGGCCACTCAGTTCCTAACCTCATTACAGCCTTGGATCAAACATGGACAAAAGAGCTGAACTCCTGAGGCGAGGTGAGAGTGACTGCCCTTGACATCAAGGCGGCATTGACTGAGTGTGGTATCAAGGACCCCTAGCAAAACTGGAGTCAAAGGGAATCGGAGAAAACTCTCTGCTGGTTGGAGTCATACCTAACACAAAGGAAGGTGGATGTGGTTGTTAGTCAGTCATCTCAGCTCCAGGACATCACTGCAGGAGTTCCTCAGGGTAGTGTCCTCGGCCCAACCACCTTCAGATGCTTCATCAATGACCTTCCTTCCATCAAAAGGTCAGAAGTGGGGATGTTTGCTGATGATTGCACAATGTTCAGCACCATTTGCAACTCCTCAGATACTGAAGTAGTCCATGTCCAAATGCAGCAAGACCTGGACAATATCCAAGCTTGGGTTAACAAGTGGCAAGTAATAATCGTACCACACAAGTGTCAGTCAATGACCATCTCCAACGAGAGAATCCAACTATCGCCCCTTGATGTTTAATGGCATTACCATCACTGAATCCCCCACTATCAACATCCTGGGGTTATCATTGACCAGAAACTGAACTGGACTAGCCATATAAATACTATGGCAACAAGAATATGTCAGAAGCTAGGAATCATGCGACGAGTAACTCACCTCCTGTCTCCCCAAAGCCTCTCCGCCATCTACGAGGCACAAGTCAGAATTTGATGGAATACTCCTCACTTGCCTGGATGAGTGCAGCTCCTACAGCATTGAAGAAGCTGGACACCATCCAGGACAAAGCAGTCCGCTTGATTGGTACCACATCCACAAACATTCACTCCCTCCACCACCAATGCAGAGTAGCAGGAGTGTGTACCATCTACAAGATGCACTGCAGGAATTCACCAAGGCTCCTGAGACAGCATCTTCCAAACCCACGACCACCACCCAGCAAGACAAGGGCAGCAGACAGATGGGAACACCACCACCTGGAAGTTCCTCTCCAAGTCACTCACCACTCTGACTTAGAAATATATTGCCGTTCTTTCACTGTCACTGGGTCAAAATCTGGGAACTCCCTTCCTAACAGCACTTTGGGTGCACCTACACCACATGGACTGCAGTGCTTCAAGAAGGCAGCTCACCAACACCTTCTCAAGGGCAACTAGGGATGGGCAATAAATGCTGACCCAGCCAGCGAAACCCACATCCTGTGAATGAATTAAAAAAAAACAGCTCTGTCAGCATTTGTTGGTCTTCACAAATTGCCTGCACACTCAATCTACCAGTTTAAATAGGATGGAGAAAGGCCCCTCCTTCACCATTCAGCATCCTTTTCTGAAGTGCAGCAAATCTCCAGGATGGAGAATGTAGACATGCAAGTTGGGACACTCTTACTCCTCCATCCTTGCAACTCCCAGATCCTCAGTCAGAACCCCACATGTTGCTTCCTGTCCCAATGCCTAAGTCAGCTTCTGCACAGGCATTGGTGGGGCAATCTTTGGCAAAGCCCTTGTGAACCCAGAAGATGTAGGCCAACCGTATCTCAACTGCCAGCAGAGAAACAAGCAGTCTTCCTTTTATCTGCTGAAGCTATAGGGGTAGCATCATTGTTATGACATAGCAATTGGTAAAGGCTGAGTTATTTAAAAACCCAGAGGGAAACTTTACACAACTGTCATAACAACCTATATTTTCAATTGGTATGTTTGAGATGCAGCTCTGAATTCCCACCAAGCCTCCAGAGGTTTTTATATAAATTAAATTAAATGTTTATTAATTTAACAAGGTGTTAAACACATACATGTCCACAAATTACTACAATAATAACTATTAAACAAATCCCCAAATTAATCACTCCCAGGTAATCTTCCCCAAAGCAACAATAACCCATAGACTTGAACAGACACTGGATAAAGTATATTTTCTTACAAATTCAAAATGAGGTCCCTTTCAATTTGCTCCTTCACAGACAGTGGTAGGGCTTACAGGTTGCTCAGATATCACATGCCTCTGACTTCCACACACAAAACTCTTCTTTACATACCTAGCCTTTGAATGCAAATTCTCATTGTATCACCAGGCTCTTTGAACGCCACCTCTCCCAACAAGAAACCCCCTTTCATAGTACCAACTTTATTAGCAATATAAACAAATTACTTGGTATCTCCTACCTAGGTGCAAGATTTCACCCCAGACTTTGAATGGTTTATTCAACAAAACATACTCTTTACCTTTATTGTTTAACATCTCAAAGCTACTATACATCAAAGCACCCAGACTAGCTGGCTTTAATCCAATTAAGACACACACACACTAACACTCACAGACACAGGCCCTACTTCAAGTCCACTTTAAAATAATTTCCAATAACATTATATACATTAATATCTTCATGACTATCATGGAGGAGTAGTGAGAAAAAGCTTTGTAGCGTCACAAGGGAAATCACTTGGGCATTTAAAGTTTTGCTTAATTTTCACTTTTATTGTCAATGTCTAAGTACCTTGAGCTTTATTTCAAATTGCCATTATCCAGTCATCCTCACTGCTTTCTCGAGCCTCCTGTGGACATTAACCTTGAGGAAAATGATGGGACAAGAGTTGAAAATGAGCAATTGATGTTGGTGAGAGGGATGGATTATTGACTGTGTGATTGTTTTATGCTGAAGGCTGGAGGAGTATAGTGGGTTCAGATGGCTGTACTGCCTCATCAGTTGAAGCATGGCTGAATGAGTTGGTCCCATATTTCCCTGACAGCTTAGTTTGGAGCTGCAGGTATCCTGGTCACTATAGGCTCCCTTTCCTACTGCTGCTGCTCTTCCACTGAAGATCTAGAGCGGTTATCATCTTCCTCTTCCTGCAGTTCCAATCCTCTCTGCTCCTCTTCCTCCAAAGATCTAGAGCGGTTATCATCTTCCTCCTCCTGCAGTTCCAATCTTCTCTGAAATGCTATATTGTGCAAACTGCAGTAGATCACTGTCTTAGGTAAGAAATAGGTGCAGGGTTGAGCTATTCGGCCCATTGAGCCAGCTCTGGTATTCAATAAAATTATGGCTGGTGTGATTGTGGCCTTAACTTTACTTTCCTGCCTCCCCTATAACCCTTAACTTCCTTATTGATCAAAAATATGTCTAACTCAGCCTCAAGTATATTCAATGTCGCAGTCTTCTCTGCTCTTTGTGGAAGAGAATTCCAATCCTCTGAGTAAATGGAAGAAACTGTGCCCTCTTGTTCTACACTCCCCACAAGAGGAAACATCCTCCCAGCATCCACCCTGCCAAGTCCCCTCAGGATCTTAAATAAAAACATAAAATGCTCAAAACTCAGCAGGTCTGGCAGCATCTATGGAGAGAGAAACAGAGTTAACGTTTTGAGTCCGGATGACTCTTCAGAGCTGCAGAGAGGTAGAATTCTGATGGGTCTTACACAGTTGAATAGAGGGGATGGAGCAGGTGGAGCAAAATAGGAGGTCAGGGATAGATTGGAGCTCAGAAGAGATTAAATGACAAAGATGCCATGGACACAAGACAAAGGGAGTGTTAATGAGTGTGTTAAAGTCTAAGGCAGCTGTTAATAGTGGCATAAATACAAACATATGAACATACAAAATAGGAGCAGAATTAGTCATTCAGCCCATCAAGACTTCTCTGCCATTCAATAAGATCATGGCTGATCTGTTTGTGTTTCAAATTCCACATTCTCATGTTCCCCTGATAACTTTGGATTCCCTTGCCTAACAAGAATCTATCTACCTCTGCCTTAACAATAATCAATGACCCCGCCTCCACCACCTTCTGCGGCAGAGAGGTCCAAAGTTGCACAACCCTCTGAAAGGAAAAAATTCTCCTCAACTCTGTCCTAAAAGGGTGACCCCTAATTTTAAAACAAGGCCCCCTAGTTCTGGACTTACCCATAAGAGGAAACATCCTTTCCAGGTCCACCATTCAGGATCTTATATACTTCAATCAAGTCACCCCTCACTCTTATAAACTCCAGTGGAAACAACCCCAATCTGCCCAACCTTTCCTCATAAGACAACCTGCTCATTCCAGGTATCAATCTAGTAAACCTCCTCTGAACTGCCTCTAACGTATGTTCATCCTTTCTTAAATAAGGAGACCAAAACTACACACACTATTCGAGATGTGGCCTCACCAATGCCCTGTGTAATTGAAGCATAACACCCTTCCTTTTATCAGAAAATGCTGGAAGAGCTCAGCAGGTCTAGCAGCATCTGTGGAGAGAGAAACAGAGTTAACGTTTCGAGTCCGTATGACCCTTCTTCAGAGCTTGAAGAGTCATAAGGACTCGAAACATTAACTCTGTTTCTCTCTCCACAGATGCTGCTAGACATGCTGAGCTTTCTCAGCATTTTCTGTTTTTGGTTCAGATTTCCAGTATCAGCAGAATTTTGCTTTTATCCTTACTTTTATGTTCAATTCCTCTTGTAGTATAGAATAGCATTTCATTATCCTTCTTAATTACTTGGTGTACCTGCATACTAATGTTTTGTGACTCATGCACGAGAATAGCTAGATCCCTCTGCACCTCTGAATTCTGTAGTCGTTCTCAATTTAATTAATACTCTGCTTTTTTATTCTCCCTGCCAAAGTGAACAACTTCACATTTTCCCACATTATACTCCACCAGCCAGATTTTTACCCACTCACTCACCCTATCTATATCCGCCTGCAACCTTCTTATGTCCTTTTCACAGCATGCTTTCCTACCTATCCTTGTGTCATCTGCAAATTTCGCTACCATGCCTTCACTTCTGTCATCTAAGTCATTGATACGAATTGTAAAAAGTTGAGGCCCCTGCAGGGTCCACTCATTACATTCTGCCAATCAGAAAAAGACCCAATTATGAATACTCTGTTTTCTGTCATGTTATTCTATCCATGCTAATATGTTACTCCCTACACCATGAGCTTTTGCTTTCTGCAATAACCTTTGATGTGGCACCTTATCAAATGCCTTCTGGAAATCTAAGTACAGTACATCGACGGGCTCTCCTTTATCCACAGCTCATGTTGGTCCTTCAACGAGCTCCAATAAATTGGTTAAAATATGATTTCCCTTTCATTAAACCAAGTTGACTCGTCCTGATTACTTTGAGTTTTTCTAAGTTCCCAGCTATAACCTCTTTAATCAATTCTGACACCTTTTCATGACAGACGTCGAGCTAACTGGCTTATAGTTTCCTGCTTTCCTCCCTCCTTGAATAGAAGGGTTATATTTGCTACTTTCTAGTCTGGCGGAACCTTTCCAGAATCTAGTGAATTTTGAAAAATTAACACCAATGCATCCACTGCATCATTCGCCACCTCTTTCAAGACCCTAGGATGAAGTCCATCAGGACTCGGAGATTGTCAGCCCGCAGCTCCATGAGTTTGCTCAGTACCATTTCCCTATCACCTCCTGATTTACAGCTATTACTGGAATGTTTTGTATCTTCTATAGGGAAGACAGAAGTGAAATATTTGTTCATCTCATCTCCATTTCCTTATTATCTACTATTAATACCCCATTGTCACTCTCTAGAGGACCAACTTACTCTTTTCCTTTTTAGATACCTGTAGAAACTCTTGCTATCCATTTTCACATTTCTAACTAGCTTCCTTTCATACTCTAATGTCTTTCTCCTGATTAACTTTTTAGTCATCCTCTGTCATTTTTTATATTCCGACCAATCACCTGATCCGTCACTCATTTTTGTGCAGTTATATACTTTTTCCTTACGTTTAATGCTTTTTTAAACTACTTCAGTTAATCATGGATCCTCCCCTTAGAATTTTTCTTCATAGTAGGAATATACTTATGCTGTGCATTCTGATGTATCTCCTTAAAAGTCTGCCAGTGCCTATTGATCTATTCTCTAGCCTAGTATTCCAGTTCACTTCAGCTAGCTCAGCTTTCATGCCCACGTAGTTGCCTTTATTTAAGTTTAAAAGACAAGTCTAAGACCCACTCTCCTCTCTTTCAAACTGGATGTAAAATTCAATCATATTGTGGTTGCTGCTACTTAGGGGTGCCTTTGCTCTGAGGTCATTAATTAATCCTGTCACATTACACAATAGTAAGTATAATATAACCTGCTCTCTGGCTGGTTCCAGAACTTGCTGCTCTAAGAAACTATCTGAATTCTATGAACTCCTCATCCAGGCTACTACTGCCAATCTAATTTTACCAGTTTATATGTAGATTAAAATCTCCCATGACTATTGCTGTCCCTTTATCACAAGCACCCGAAATTTCTTATTGTATATTTTGCCCTGCATTGCGGTTACTGTTAAGGAGCCTATAGACCACTCCCATTAGTGATTGCTTTCCCCTACTATTCCTCATCTCCACCTAAACCAATTCTACATCCTAATCCCCTGAACCAAGGTCATATCTAACTATTTCCCCAATACCATCCTTGATTAACAGTGCCACCCCTCCACTTTTACTTGGCTTCCTATTCTTCTTGAATGTCATATACCCCTCAATATTCAGGACTCAGTTCTTGTCACCTGCAGCCATGTCTCCATAACGGCTATCAGATCATATTTATTTACTTCAATGTGCGCTATCAATTCATTTATTTTGTTATGATGCTAGTGCAGTCAGATACAAAACCTTTAGTTTTGTCATTTTGTTATCTTTGTAACATCTAGTTTTGACTGTTGGTGTATTCTTAGGCTTTATCTCTCTGTCCCTTCCTGCCATTCTCTAACTCTCATTTCCCAAATTATGATTTTGTTTTCCTGCTTTGACTCTACCCCTTGATTTGCTATGTCTACCCAAGCTTTATCCTTCACTCCCCTTGTTATGTGATTCACTAATACACTGGTCCCAGCACAGTTCATGTATAGACCGTCCCAATGGTACAGCCCCCACTTTCCCCAGTGCTGGTGCCAATGCCCCACAACCAGAACCCACTTCTACCACACCAGTCTTTCAGCCATGCATTCATGTCCCTAATCTTATTTGCCCTATGCTAATTTGCAGAGGTTATTACCTTTTGAAGTTCTGCTTCTTAATTTGTTTCATACTGACTATGCAGGACCTCTTCCCTTGACCTGCCTATGTTGTTGATACCTATATGGTCCATGACAACTGGATCCTCCCCTCCCACTGTAAATTCCTCTCCAGCCCTGAGCAGATGTCCCAAACCCTGACACTGGGCAGGCAACACAGCCCTCTGGACTCTCACTCTTTGCTGCGAGGGACTGCGTCAATCCTCCTCACTATACTGTTCTCTACTACTGTTACATTCCTTTTTGCACCCCACCACACCCTCCCCCCCCCCCTCCCCACCCCACTTGAATGGCTTCCTGTACCATGGTGCCATGGCCAACCTGCTCATCTACCCTGCAGACCTTGATTTTGCCCACACAGGTAGAAAGCACCCTGTGCCTGTTTGACAATTGCAAAGTCTGAGACTCCTTCACTACTTACCTGCCTCAGTCATGGCCACAGCCTCCTATCCCTCACTGCTATCCAAACAGATGACCCTATTCTAAGAAGAATGACTGTTTTCTGGAACAATGTGTCTTGGTATTTCTCGCCCTCCTTTACGTTTGCAGTTTGGCTTCCATCTCAATAACCCTGATCTGGAATTCCTCCAGCTGCTTATACTTTCTGCAGGTGTTTGTCCTGGATCACTTTGGCATCCAGAAGCTCCCACATTCCATAAAGGCCAGAGAACAGATTTTGAGTTAATAGCAGGACAAGGGTTAGCGCTTTCTGAAAGCAAAACATGAGAACACGTTACAGACTGGCCCTTGGTGGTGGAGGGATGGTGCAAAAAGAAATCAAAATGGAGGAAACTGCAGCTGCAAACTAAGCTGTCAGGGATGTGTGGAACCAACACATTCAGGCATGCGTCAACTGATCTGAGGCAGTGCAACCATCTGAATCTCAACTCAATATTGAGTCCAGAAGGCTGTAAAGTGCCGAACTGGTAGATGAGGTGCTGTTCCTCCAGTTTATGTTGGGCTTCACTGAAACATTGTAGAAGACAGAGGACAGAAATGTGGACATGAGAGCAAGATGGTGAATTGAAATGGCAAGTGACAGGAAAGTCAGGATCATGTTTGCGGACTGAGCAAAGGTGTTCCACAAAGCGGTCACCCAGTCTTCGCTTAGTCTCCCAGTGTAGAGGAGACCACATTTTGTGCAGTGAATGCAGCAGACCAAATTGAAAGAAGTGCAAGTGAATTGCTGCTTCACTTGGAAGGAATGTTTGGGATCTTGGATAGTAAGAAGGGAGGAGGTAAAGGAACAGTTGATACACCTCCTGCGATTCTGTTGGAAGGAGATGAGGTGTTGGGGGTGATAGAGGAGTGGGCCATGGTGTCATAGAGGGAACAGTCCCTATGGAATGCTGATAGGGAGTTGAGGGGAAGATGGGTTTGGTGGTTGCATCATGCTAGAGTTGGTGGAAATGGTGGAGGATGATCCTTTGAATACAGAGGTTGATGGGGCAGAAAGTGACAGCAGGTGGAACCCTACCATGGTTCTGGGATGGAGGGGAAGGGGTGAAAGCAGAAGTGCGGGAAATGGGATGGACATGGTTGAGGGCTCTGCCAACCAAGTGTGGGGATCCTTGGCTGAGGAAAATGGAAGACATGTCAAAAGCGCCATTGTGGAAGATAGCATCATCAGAACAGATGCGACGGAGAAACTGGAAGAATGGGATGGAGTCCTTACAAGAAGCAGGGTGTGAGAAGGTATAGTTGAGGCTGCAAGTGGGAGTCAGTGGGCAATCCCCTCAGTATCTTATACGTTTAAATAAGACCACCTCTCATTCTGCTGAACCCCAATAACAGCATAGACCCAAGCTGCTGAACCTTTCCCCATAAAACAACCACTTTGCACCATGAATCAACCTGTGAACCCTCCCTGAACTTCTTCCAATGCAAGTATATCCTTCCTTAAATAAGGAGACCAAAACTGTACACAGTACTCTACAGGTGTGATCTCACAAATGTCCTGCATGTAGCAAAACTTTACTGCTTTTATATTCTAGCCTCTTTGAAATAAAGGCCAGCATTCAGTTTGCCTTCTTAATAACATGCTGTACTGCTTGCTAACTTTTTGTGACTCATATACAAGGACACCCAGGTCCCTCTGTACTGCAGCATTCTGCAGTCTCTCCATTTAAATAATATTCTGCTTTTCTATTCTCCCCACCACCTCACATTTTCCCACATTATATTCTGGGTGGAATTTTATGCTCCTCCCCACTGTGGTGAGTATGTTGGTGGGGGGCATTTAATCAGATGGAAGGGTGGTGTGTGGGGACCCTGCCACCTTGCTGTCTCCACCCTGCTTGGGTCTGGGGCAGGAAGGCCTGTCCACGGCCTTCCCATTCATGGTCGATTAATGTTCACTTAAGAGCCTCATGCTGCTGCCACTTGTATTAATCCAGCAATGAGTACTGATGTGTTTGCCTGTGGGTTCTCGGGAAGGGAGGGGGGTTGGGGGGGCTCGCTCAAAGGCACTCAGTGGCTGTTCAAGGGACCCAGCATTGGGAATTGAAGATGGAGGGGTGGTGGTGGTGGTGGTGGTGGTGGTGGGAGGGGGGGGCAGCTGAAGGACACCCCCCTGCCCCTCCTGCTGACGCCCCTCACACCCCCTCCCCCTGGACCCTTTGCCCTTGCTAATGAAGTCCCCCACCACTTCTCCCACCCCACGACCACCCCACTCCTCCAGCCGTCTGATGATACCACTTTCAAAAACAGTTCCTTTGACATGTCTTCCTTCTTCCTTAACCGAGGTTTTCCACCCACGGTGGTTAATAGGGCCCTCAACTGTGTCCAGCCCCTCTCCCGTGCATCCACCCTCACACCTTCCTCTCCCTCCCAGAACCATGATAGGGTCCCCCTTGTCCTCACTTATCACCCCACCAGCCTCCACATTCAAAGGATCATCCTCCACCAACTCCAACATGATGCCACCACCAAACACATCTTCTCTTCACCCCCCCCCCCCCCCCCCCCCCCCCCCACCCCCACCACCAATGGTGGCATTCCGCAGGGATCGTTCCCTCTGGGACACCCTGGTCCACTCCTCCATCACCCCCTACACTTCAACCCCCTCCCATGGCACCTTCCCATGGAACCGCAGAAAAGTGCAACACCTGCCCCTTTACTTCCCCTCTCCTCACCGTCCAAGGGCCCAAACACTCCCTTCAAGTGAAGCAGCATTTCACTTGCACTTCCCTCAATTTAGTCTACTGCATTTGTTGCTCCCAATGTGATCTCCTCTACATTGGAGAGACCAAATGCAGACTGCTGATCACATTGCGGAACACAATTACCCAGACCTCCCTGTCGCTTGCCATTTGAACACACCACCCTGCTCTCATAACCACATGTCCATCCTTGGCCTGCTGCAATGTTCCAGTGAAGCTCAACGCAAACTGGAGGAACAGCACCTCATCTTCCGACTAGGCACTTTACAATCTTCCGGACTTAATATTGAGTTCAACAATTTCAGATCCTGAACTCTCTCCTCCATCCCCACCCCCTTTCCAATCCGCCTTTTTCCAATAATTTATAATTTTTTTTACAAATATATTTATTTTTTCCACCAATTTTAAAATTTATTTTGATCTATTGTTTCATCTCCACCTTTTAGCCCATTTCGATCCCTTCCCCCCACCCCACCCCCACTAGGGCTATCTGCCACCAGCTTGTCCAGCTTGCTACCCTTAATGTTCCCATTAGCACATCCTTTAGATAATATCACCACCGTCAACACCCCTTTGTCCTTTTGTCTATGACATCTTTGGCAGTTTCTTCTTGGCCTCCACCTATCACTGGCCCCCTATTAAGCTCTACCTGTCCCTCCCACCCCCCTTGACCAGCTTATATTTCATCTCATTTCTATATTTTTTAGCTCTGATGAAGGGTCATATGGACTTGAAACATCAATTGTATCCCTCTCCGCAGATGCTGTCAGACCTGTTGAGTTTTTCCAGGTATTTTTGTTTTTGTTCTTGTTTCCTACCTATCTTTGTGTCATCAGCAAATTTGGTTACAATACAGATTGTTCCTCATCCAAGTCATACAATAAATAGTTTGAGGCCCCAGAAATGATCCCCATGGCACTTCACGAGTTACAGTTCACCAACTTCAAAATGACCCATTTTTCCTGACTTTGTTGGTTAGCCAATCCTCTATCCATGCTAATATTACCCAACAATTTGAGTTCTTACTTTGTGCAGTAAACTTTTACGTGTCACCTTATCGAATGCCTTTTAGAAATCCAAATACACTGGTATTTCTGCTCAACTGGTTTTCCTTTATCCATGCTGCTCATTTCATCTATAAGTACTCTAATAAATTTGTCAAACACAATTTTCTTTTCATAAAACCAAGTTGATTCTGATTGTATTATGATTTTCTAATTATCCTGCTACTATCTCTTTAATAATGGATTCCAGCATTTTCCCAGTGACAGATGTTAGACAAATCAGGCTAGAGTTTCCTCATCTCTGTCTCCCTTCTTTCTTGAATAGTGATGTAACATTTGCTTTTCCAATCCACTGGGACCTTTCCAGGATCTGGAGAATTTTGGAAGATTGCAACCAATACATCCACCATATCTGCAGCCACTTCCTTTAAGGTTCTGGGATGCAGGCCATTCAGGACACTGTTGCTAACACATACTGAAGTGCAACCCCAGATCTGTCGAGGCACCTGAATTGCATCTTCATTTTAGCATCCCAATGGCTTGTTCAATGACTACTCTTCTGCTCACATGGCTTCGGGTGTACCTTTCTTGCCCATCAGCAACAGGGGTCCTCATAGGTGTCAACAACCACAACCTTTGAAGGTAGCCTTGTCCCAAGGAGCTACTTGCTGACTCTGCTTGGGGTGTGAAGATCTGTGGAAGATGACTGATGCAGGATGAAGGCATCATGGCAGCTTTCTGGTTCTCTTGCACAGATTTGCATGATAATTTTTAGATAGACACATTTACCACACTGGAATGGAATCCCTCTCATTGATAAATACTGCTTGTTGATCTGAGGGCACTTTGATTGCCACACATGTGCAGGCAATGACTCCCTGGGCATGTGGAAATCCAGCTGGAGCAGAAAATCCGAGGCCCCCCTCATTCTGACTGGACTCATCAGTAGCAAACTGGATGTGAGTGTAGCCCTGGCAAACAAGGTATTAGTCATCTGGGGGATGTATTTGTGGACAGCTGATTGTGAAACCCTGAAGATGTCACTAGGAAGTAGCCAGAGGTGAAGAAATTCAAGACTCCAATGACCTTCATGACCACTGGCAACATCTGGTCCATTTGGAAGGAAATCTTGTTCCATAAAATTGCAAATGACAGCAACTACCTACCACAAAAATTTGAGCATTCTGAAACACTGGTGCTTGTAGGATATTTATGTTTTGAAAAGTGCAATTGTACATATTGTTCACTTGAAGTTACCATACAGAATTGTACCAGCAGAGGGAGTCTACAAGCAGAAGCGAGAGTCTGAAGAAGCTGTTTTAATAAAGGAGCCATTATACTCATGCACTTTTAATTATGGCTGTCTCTGGCTGTTTCTAGTCCCAAGAAGCTCACAGTGCTCAGTCATGTCTGGAAAGCTCATTCTCTGCCTGTGGACCCTGTGTTGAGAGTAGTGATTCTGCAAGCTGGAGCTCTGTGCTCATCCCTCGACCCTGTGGAGCGGCAGATGGTTGAGGAAGAGGCAGCTGCTGCTCCTGCTGGTGTTGCTTCTGCTGCTGCTGCTCGTGGTGCTGCTCCTCCTGTTCCTCATCAGAGTTCCAAGTTGTACTGCACAAGCAGCTGAACAGACAGGCAGCTGGGAAGTGCAGATCAAGGTCAAAATAATCAAGGTAGCAGACATGACCTCCAAAGTATTGGAATTTACCTCCGAAACAGTGAAAAAACATTCAAAACAAGCCCTGTGAGCAGAAACCTTTCACCTTGGTAAAGAAATAGTTGTCATATCTCAGTATTTAAAGGCTCTCTAGCTTGTCAATTGCTCAGCCGTGTTAATTCCTGCTGTGCTCTCACCTTAATCATCTTGGCAAGTTTCAGACACCCTGGGAAACCTGTGCACTGGCAGCGAAAGCAAGATTCAAAGGTTTAAGTTGCCATTAACTGCCTTTTAGCATATGTTAATCACAGACCTGCCTGTCCCACAGGGTTTACAGTCACTAACATATAGGCACAAGCTAATTGTGGAAGTCTGTGTGTTCCTGCCAGCAGTTTGTTTCTTTAACTCCCCAAGCCACAGATATCCGCTCACACTGATAAGTTAAAATTCAGCCCTATCACTGACCTACCCTTTTGTCCTTTCCCCCTTTCCCTCTCTCTCTACTTGTTTGGAGTCTGTTACATCTAACTTTTTCCAAACCTGATGAAAGGCCATCAATCCGATATGTTATTGCTGTTTATGTCTCCACAGATGCTGCCAGACCTGCTGAGTATTTCCAGCACTTTCTGTTTTTATTGCAGATTTCCAGCATCCATCGCATTTTGCTTTTGTGGAGGGGAATCCTCCTTTGAGGAAAATTACCATTCCTTGTCAAGTGCTTATTTTGTAGTTGGAGGAATATACATGCCAGATTGCTTGCATTTGCAGATATTAAGTACAAAGTTTTCTAAAAAAAAAGGCTGTTATTTATATATATATATATATATTATGTAAACAAATGTTTCAAATCATAAACAATCCCAAATTTAACGCTAATAGTATGGCACCTGCTGTAAACCACCTGTGCTCTAAATGCTTTTAGCCAGATACTGTAAGTGATACTTTCCCTTGGCTTGATTACTACATTTGCCACTATATATGTCAAGTGTTAAGGAGCCATCCTTTGTGCTGGTTTGGTGCTAGCACCACTAGCAGATGTTGCCACCTTTTAAGTGTCATGAAATTGTAATTAAATGGTTGAATATTCTTAGCAGGATATTCATAAGCCGATCGAGATTCTAAAAAAAAATTGCGCTTTTAATGTTGGCAAGGATATGCATGAGCACATAGAAATGAGAGACCACACGGGCAGAAGTATCAGCTAAAACCTTACAGCGCTAATGTCGGTAGTACTTGGTATCTATTATATGGGGCTTACTCAATCCACAGCAATAGACTCTTAACTCTCCTTCATTAACAATATAATTGGTCTCTTAGGCCAAAATGCAGCAGAGCCACCACCATCTACATCAGAGATGTAAAGGCCATGGGTAGTCTTGCTTCAATTATATCGGGCTTTGATGAGGTCACACCTGGAATATTGTGCACATTTTGGTCTCCATATGTAGGAAGAACATATTTTTGCCTTGGAACAAGTGATGGAAGGGGTTGTTGACAGACCTATTAAGCAGCACTTACTCAGAAACAACCTGCTCACTGAAGCTCAGTTTGGATTCTGCCAGGGCCACTCAGCTCCTGACTTCATTACAGCCTTAGTTCAAACATGGCCAAAAGAGCTGAGCTCCTGAGGCGAGGTGAGAATGACTACCTTCGACATCAAGGCAGCATTTGACTGAGTGTGGCATCAAGGAGCTCTAGCAAAACTCGAGTCATTGGGAGTTGGGGGAAAGCTCTCCACTGGTTGGAGTCATACCTAGCACAAAGGGAAATGGTTGTGGTTGCTGGAGGTTAATCATCTCAGTCCCAGACGTTATTGCAGGAGTTCCTAGTAGGAGTGTCCTAGGCCCAACCATCTTCAATGGTTTCATCAATGATCTTCCTTCCATCATGAAGGGTGGAATTTTCTGCTCCCATTGGCAATGGGCATGTTTGGTGGTGTGAGCAGATAATATGGAGAGAAGAATAAAAATCTGTTTTACGCTATCGTGAAACCAGTTTGTGATTATCCGCTCTGCCCGTCAATGGTGGGCCATGTTTCCCACCATCCAACATTGGGAACTTGATAGCATTTGCATCTCATCATTGTCCCCTCACACCGGAATCATATCACCACGTCAAATCTACCTCCAACATCGGTGTGACTTCAGAACAGCATAATTTACAACTGCCTTTAAAAGGTGTGCACCTGGTGAGCTGAACTTTGAGGGGAACTTGGAAGTGAGTGCACACAATGTTGCACTCACTTCCAATGTTGTGCAGCGCTCGCGAGGATCATCCATAGGACATCAAGAAAGAGAGGTGTTGTGCATTCGGAGGGGAGGAAGGGGCACAGGCAAGTCGCACTTTCTCAACTGGCTTTGTGTGGTGCAGCGGCAAGGGCTCCAGTGCGGGTGAGGCAGGGGAGGATAGAGGCAAGACAGCATAGGCTGATGGAAGTTTACGAGCACATGACAGGGTTAGGGGGTGGGGTGGGGAGGATGAAGGAAGTGGCCACACACTTGGAAAAGCTTGTCAAAAGTGAGCATTCTTCTGTAGCTGAGACTGTTCAGCAGCAGCTCCATTGACATGCTTGGAGTCAGTCCTCTGACACTTTTCTGCCCACTCAAGCAATACAAAAGCACAAATGTGCCACCAAATGCTCCAGGATTTTTTAACCCCATCAGGTGCAGACTGCAAATTAAAATGTGTTTTAGGAAGCTTCAGGACAATTGGATGACAGGAGAAGTTGTAGAAACCCCTTACGAAAGATAGTTATGGAGCAGTCACTGGTGGAGGCACTCAGAGCCCCTTGCAATGTCTTTATTCTGGTTTGGACCAGTATCCCTAATGATTCACACTAAAAGCACAACCTTGCAGTGTGGCTTAGGAGATTGCCTTCGCCTGAGCTGAGAGTAAAGCATGCAGTCCAGTGGCCGAAGCTGCCACCAATTGGTCAAGTGGAGTGGGGCGGAGGTGTGTGGGGTTTTGGGCAGTCATGAAGTCCGCAACACACTGGCCATCCAAATAGTGGCCAGCGCACTGCTGCATGCATGAAGGGGCCCTGAGACGCAACTGGACCGGAGACTTAACCAATAGAAGTCCTTAGGAGACATGGCTAACCCATGCATCTCTCTCTTTGATCCTGCAGGAAGAGAACATCAGGATCATGGACAAAAATAGCTGGAAAAGCTTAGCAGATGCTGTCTGACCTGTTGAGTTTTTCCAGCTATTTTTGATTTTGTTTCAGATTTCCAGCATCCGCAGTATTTTGGTTTTATCAAGATCATGGAGCCTGGTGATCTTGCGGTATGCCTTATGGTTTACAGGAAGCAGAGAAGGAAGAAAAGAGTGTGATGGAGGTGCCTGGGTTGCCAAAGGGAGGAGCACCAGCCTCAAGATGAAGGGGCGGCAGGGCCTCCTGGGCATGCAGCTGAATATCCACAGCAAGCCATTGCTTGCAGGCACCTTGCTAGGCCCAGGTTCTAAAAACAACTGTTGTCATTCCTGCAGATGACTGAGAACCAGTGTTGCTGAAGACTGCGCATGTCTAGGGAACTGGTCGGTCACATACCCTACCTACTGCAGGATTTGGTGCCATTGGAACATGGAGGGCATCCATTGCCAGTGGTTGTGAAATTGACTGTGGTGCTCAATTTTGATGGCAGTGGCTCCTTCCAGGGCTCCACAGGTGACCTGTGTGAGATCTTGCAAACCTCCACTCACAAGTGTATCCAGGAGGTCATGGACGCAGTTTTCGGGTATGCAGAGCAGAAGCAATGTGTGATCAAAAGACAGCTGTAAGCCTCCAACTGGCTCCACAGGAACCAAAGTGAAAAGACCTCATTTTGAATTTGTAAGATGAAAATGCTTTGCCTGGTATCTGGTTAAGTCTATGGGTTGCTGTTGCCTTAATGGAGATTAGTTTGGGAATTTGTTAAAAGTTACGATAGAAGTAATTTGAAGCCATGTATGTGTGTATATATATATTGTAACCTGTGTAGATTAATAAAATGTTTCTTGTAGCTTAATATAAAACCTCGAGAACTAGTGGTCTGATTCCTGAATTTAGAGTTGCATCTCAAACATAACACTTTAAACAACTGTCATAATCTATAATTTTAAGTTTCTCTCTGGGATTTTTAAATAACTCTGCTTTACCAACTGCATCAGTCATAACAATTGGCATATAGAAAATGAGGTTCTGGTGCCTTGGAGGGTCTGGTGGAGCTCTGCAGTACGGTGCACAGAGGGTGTCACTTGCTCCATGTTCCATAACCTGGTGTTGCAACGGCTGGAGCAACTGACTGAGGAGGAGATGGAAGAGCTTTACATCTCCTCCAATGAGGAGGACGTTGAAGGGAATGAGGGTGATGAGGTCCTCGAAGGTGAGGGTGCTGGCAATGAGGCCATTGCATTGGCCAGGTGAGGCAGGTACGCTCGTGAGGCCCTCATAGTTGCAAGATTCGTGGAGGGTGATGACAAGATACAGTGAGGACAGTCCTGACATCCTCACCTTGCACCTGTGAAAGTTTGACTCCTGTGTGGCTGATGGCAGTGCACATACTGTCAGTGCTCAGGCTCATGTCATAGAGATGCAGTGGAAGCCTGAATAGTCGCAATATTCCAGGAGGATGATGACGTCATGCAGTGAGGACACTCCATAGATCTTCACACTGTTTCGGTGAACATTTGACTCCTGTGTGGCTGGTGGCAGCTCGCTTGAGCTCTGTGATCAGGGTCATATCATGGAGATGCAGCCATGAAACTTTAAGTGCACCTGATCCTTTGTCAGCCTTCAGCACCTGACCCATTCAGGAGCACATGATCACCGGTCACAGATGCTGAAGAGATGGGAGGCCAGACCACCTTAAAGGTGCTGAGAGCACATAAAGAGAATGATGGAACTCTGCCCACAACATTAAGGCACAATGACAAGCGCCACCAAGGTGCAGGCATCATTGATGTGTCCAGTGATGTGAAGGCGGACCATCACTTCGTCCTGAATGTTACACACTTCACAGGGAAGAGGCCCTGGACTGAGACACCTGCTTTTATTTTGTAAAGGGAACAAGGTTTCACATCTGAGTGACATAAACACTATTCATCATAACAAGGTGCCATAGATAGGATGATATGCTTGGGAGTTTATTTACAATCGTGAACATTATGTACAAATGATTAACATCTGCCCCCAACTATGGAGTCAGCAATGGAGTTCAGCCACACCTCAAAGTAGCTGAGAGCACACAGACAAAATGACAGAACTCTATGATGCCTGCCCACGACATTCTGGCAGCAATGACAAGCACCATCAAGGTACAGGCATCAATGATGTGTTCAGTGACAGTGAAGGCGCATCATCAGTGTGCTGGGAAGATTGCAGAAAGCACAGGGAAGAGGCCCTGGACACCTGAGTGACATGAACATTATTCTTCAGGACAAGGAACCATAGGCAGAGAGATATTCTTGGGAGTTTATTTACAGTAGTGAACATTATATTCAAGTTATTAATACCCATGCCCAGGCTGTGCAACTACATTTTCTTAATCTTCTCAACCTTGCCACGATGTCTTGGTGCTCTCCCGACATCCAGAGCGGAGGTGGAGGCAGCCTGCTGACTGCTACGCCCTTCTGTGATGATCTTGATGGGTGTCCTCTGAAGGGCTGAGACCTGGAAGGCCCTGGCTTGCTTTCGGCTTCCTGCTGTGTGGCAGTGGCACCCTCCTCCAGCTGTTGAGCTGGAGCTGCTAGGGTCACAGCAAGAGGGATTCAGATGGACTGGACACTCCAGGAGTCCCTGGGTGGATGGCCCTGGGGTGTGCACCTGCTAATCCTCCTCCCTACAGATGCCCGAGGGCCCTGGCTGACTCCTTGGATGGAAAGAGAAGCTGGAGTGTGATCGAGCATTGGCGCTGTTGGAGGCCAACTACGGCATCAACGATAGAGTTCAGCCTGCGTAGCAGTGCATGTCGACAGCCATCCCACCAGTGTTGACCTCGGTGCGTTAGCATGCCGGTGCTATCACAACAGACCGAAGGCGGACGCACTCCTCCATTGTTCCTTGCCATCCTCCAAGTACCGGAAGCCTGGGAAGTCCCTGCTGCCCCCTGCTGTGAATCAGACAGTGCGATGTGCTTACCAGATTGTGACCCTGAATCTACTCTAAAGCTTGGTCCCACCGAGGTGTGTGTCTCTGCACTGGTGGAGGGTGTGAATGAGCGCTGTGACGGGTCTTCAATGAGGGTTTCAGCAAATTCCTGTACTGAGGTGTCTTCCAGGCTTGATTAGAGGCCCTGGGTCATGGACTCCCTTGGCTGTTTCCCAGATGTGCCTGCGAAAGCAAGGAGGGATGATTAGTATATGGCAGTGACATGTGAAACAGGACACATCACTCACAGCATAGTTGTCTGATGGATTTTGCACTGCTGGATCCTCACTTGGTTGAGCACTGCCAACCTCACTGTCAGCACAGGAACGGTCCAGATCTTCACTGGCCAGCTGGATGGCTCTGTTTTCAACGTCCATGAGGACCTTGATTTCGGGCATTCAGCCACGGGTCTGCGACTTCTCCCTCTTGTTGTGTGCCAGCTTGTCCAGCATTAATAGAAATGGAGGGAGTGCAAGTAGGACACCTGCCAGGCCAGATGATAAGTATGCCTGGCATGTGTGGGTGGTGAGTGGTCCCATGGATGGGATGAGGACAATGAAGGTGTGTATGAGAGAGTGAATGGCGATGTCCCTTGAACTGGCAGTGAGTGAGGGCCCTGTGGGTGTGTGATGGGTTTGTGAGTGTATGAGTTGAGAGTGATGAGAAGAGTGACTTACCCTGGCGGAACGGAGGAGATCATTCATCCTCTTTCAGCACTGGGTGGCTGTGCTCTTTTGCAGGGCATTGGCACTGACCACCACTGCCACCGCCTCCCAAGCTGGATTGGTGATGTTGTTGCCCATCCTGTGGCCAGAGTGGTGGTAAAGAACATCACGGTGGGTCTCCACCGCATCCAAAAGGTGTTCCAGGAACAAGTTTTTGAATCATGGGGCACAATCTTCTTGCCTTTTGGGGCCATGTCTTCTGTGCAGCAGTCCTGGGCTGGAAGCACTGAGAGGTGTGTGCGTGACTGAACTTTAAATATGGTGCCCAGCATGAGGAAACGGCAAGGTGACGGCATGGTGGGCGAATTGGAGGTTGCCAGCCTGCTAAACGGCGTGTTTCCCAGGAATGCATGATTAATGGGACAGGATTGTGGCGATGCAGCATAAAAAGCTGCAAATGTGGCCGGCGGGTAAAACTTTCTTTTTCCCGCCCGTTACCACACTTATTGCAAATCTGGAATGATTCCACCCCATATTTTTAAAATTATTCTGTTAGTTTTTCAGATTTAAATTACATCTTCAATAAGATTGTGCCAACTGAATGTGAAGCAACATCATTGAAATTTCCTTCTGTTTGCATTAAGATCCGTTAATGTATAATTTTCTCTAATTATTCTTTCACATTGGTACCTCATTTTGTGCTAACATTAAGTTACAATTTATTGAAAGCCCTGATATTATAACTAAATATATACCCTCAATACTATATACCCTCAGCATGTTGACTACAACCTACTTAGTAAGATATTAAAATGCTACATATACAAAATGTCTCCCAGAATGGTTCACTAATGTTATAAATCAAACAGGAAGTGCTAACTTTCAGAAGGCAACATTGGTTTTGCGGTCTACCTTGTATCAGAGTATATTTATCTGTATGAACTCAAAGCAATACTTCCTCCCAAATTGAAATCTCCTTTTGACTTCCGTCCCACAATTTAATTGATACTAAAAATTTGCCAAGATCCCAACATCAGGGAGTTGCTGGGAACATTATTTTGAATCAGCATATTCAAAATATCCCTATTCACACAGATTACAACATCATTTAAATATAAAGAGCCAATTATTTTATTAACTGGCTTATATTAAAGTGCTGTGCAGTAGGCTACAATTTTAAAAAAAAACAAGCATATGTCACTCTCTATAAGTGGCACCTGGCAGCATGGTATTGATTTAACAATTTTGGGGAGGCGGTGGCATAGTAGTATTGTCACTGGACTAGTAATCCAGACATGTCTGTCCTTGGCTTGCTGCATTGTTCCAGTGAAGCCCAACGCAAACTGGAGGAACAACACCTCATCTTCCGACTAGGCACTTACAGCCTTCCGGACTGAATATTGAATTCAACAACTTTAGGTCTTGAGCTCCCTCCTCCATCCCCACCCCCTTTCTGTTTCCCCCTTCCTTATGTTTTTTTCCAATAATTTATATAGATTTTTCTTTTCCCACCTATTTCCATTATTTTAAAATATTTTTAAATCTTTTATTCTCTCCCCACCCCCACTAGAGCTATACCTTGAGTGCCCTACCATCCATTCTTAATTAGCACATTCGTTTAGATACTATCACCAACTTTAACACCCATGTGTTCTTTTGTTCTGTTGTTTGTGACATCTTTTGATGATCTGCTTCTATCACTGCTTGTTTGTCCCTACAACCACACCAACCCCCTCCACTTCTCTCTCTCTGTCTCTCTCCACACACACCTTAAACCAGCTTATATTTCAACTCTTTCTTGGACTCGAACTCAAGTTCTGTTGAAGGGTCATGAGGACTCGAAACGTCAACTCTTTTCTTCTCCGCTGATGCTGCCAGACCTGCTGAGTTTTTCCAGGTAATTCTGTTTTTGTTTAGTAATCCAGAGACCCGGGGTAATGCTTCTCAGAACCTGGATTCGAATCCCATCATGGCGGATGCTGGAATTTGAATTAATATTAAAACAAAATCTGGAATTAAATGTCTGATAATGACCATGAAACTATTGTCAATTGTCGATAAAACCCATTTGTTTCACTAATGTCCTTTGGGGAGGGAAATCTGCTATCCTTATATGGTCTGGTCTACATGTGACCCCAGACCCACAGCAATGTGATTGACTTGCAAATGCCCTCTGAACAAGGGCAAATAGAGATGGCCAATAAATGTTGGCCCAGCCAGCGACACCCACATCCCCATGAATGAATAAAAAAATATAAAATGTGCTATATGGTGCCATTTTTGTAAATGTTGGTCTTCTCTTCCTTACTAACAAGATTAAGATATCGGCCTGGCTGATATATCACCATTTTTCACAGGTGTCACTTCAATGTCGGTGCCAACATTTGGTTAGCATGTCTCCAATTATAGAATGGGTGGAACTTAATGTGGCCCCTGCGACTGAGTTGTGAGGTACAGAATCAGACGGAAGGCTGGGGTAATGTGCCTGTTGGCTTCCCGATGCTATGCAATTCCCTCCAAGGCAGGGAAAGTGAAGGTCTGCTTTCCTGCCCAGAGGCTAATTCAGGTCCTCAAGTGACCAATGGCTTAATGGCTTTTCCTGCTGCCCCTGGCATTCTACCAGCATTGGAGGGGGATAGAGGGGCGGTGGGGGAGACTGGTATCCTCTGTTGTGTATGGCGACTATCCAATAGAACCTGGTGGCTTCCCTTCAGGCTTATGGTGGGGTTGGGGGGTGGGGGCTGTGTCCTCATGATCTGTCTCTCTGGCAAGATAATATCATGTCTAATTGATGACTAGAGTGATGACTCCTGAGTTAAGGAGTGTCTCTCTTTTCCTTAAATGGTCAACCTTTTTACAGATGATCCAGCCATCCACCTCCATGTGGTAAGGTAGAGACCCACTTGACCAGTCCATTGATATCCTCCTGCAGCTTACAGCTATCCTCCTCATTATTTACCACCCTACCAATTTTCATGTCACCCGCAAACTTCTTGAGCATGTCCCCTACATTTAAGCCCAAATTATTTATGTACAACAGCAAGGGCCCCAGTACCGAGCCCTGTGGAACCCTACTGGAAACAGATATCCAGTCACAGAAACATCCTTCTACCATCACCCTCTGCTTCCTGCCTCTCAGCCAATTTTGGATGCAACGTGCCACTTTGCCTTGGACCCCATGGGCTCTTACTTTCTTGACCAATCTGCCATGAGGCACCTTATCAAAAGCCATGTAGATTACATCAAATGCATTACCCTCATAAACACTCCTGGTTACCCCTTCAAAAAGTTCAATTAAATTTGTCAAACATGACCTCCCCTTAACAAATCCAAGCTGACTATCCCTGATTAAGCCATACCTCTCCAAGCGCAGACATATTCTGTCCCTCAGAATTCTTTCTAGTAACTTCCCCACCACTGAGGTTAGGCTGACTGGCCTGTAATTCCCTGATCTATCTCTTCCTCCCTTTTTAATAATGGGACAATGTTAGCAGTCGTCCAGTCCTCCGGCTCTTCACCTGTGGCCAGAGAGGTTTTGAAAATTACTGCCAGGGCCCGTGATATTTCTTCCCTTGCCTCCCTCAACAGCCTGGGATACATCTCATCTGGGCCTGCGGATTGATCCATTTTTAATGCCGCTAAACCCACTAGTACCTCCTCTCTCTCTATGTTGATTTCCTCTAATATTTCACAGTCCTCCACCCTGATGTCCATATTTGCGTCGTCCTTTTCCTTTGTGAAGACTGACGCAAAATATTCATTGAGGACTGTACCCACATCTTCCATGTCCACACACTGATTACCTCTATGGTCCCTAATTGGCCCTACTCTTTCCCTAGTTATTCTCTTGCTCTTTATATATTTTAAAAAAATCTTTGGGTTTTCCTTTATTCTGCCCACCAATGCTTTCTCATGCACTCTCTTAGCTTTCCTAATTTCCTTTTTAAGTTCCCCTCTGCACTTTTTATACTCCTCTAAGGACTCTGCCATATTGAGCCCTCGGTATCTACCATAAGCTTCTCTTTTTCTTAATCCTAACCTTTATGTCCCTTGATATCCAAGGTTCTCCAGATTTGGAGGTTGTAGTTTGGCTGGGTTGTACTATTAACGATAGAGTTGATCTGCAGACACTCCTTGGTTGGAAACATTAACTTTAGTTACAATATACTCAATGTACTCAGCAGCAACTACATGAGTGCTTTCAATTCCAACTCTATCTCTACACTGACTGTGGAGGTAGCCTGTGCTACTCTCTTATTGGTTACTAAAGATCATGTGGTCTTATGTAACAAGTATTGTTCTTAAAGGTACATTATACACTGTATAAAACCATAATTATTACACAGGATCAGGGCTCCATGTTCTGTTGTTCCCTGATCGGACCCAGTCCCTGCACCCAGCACCTGAGGTCTGTTAGCACTATTCACTGTTCTTCCCTGCCAAGCTGTAATGAGGCACCAGGCCTAAATATATTTGAAAAAAAACTACATTCACAGGATTTGGACACTGCTGACATTCATTGCTCATCCCTAATTTCCCTTGAAAAAATGGTGATAAGCCACAGTTTTGAACTTCTGTAGTTCCTGTGGTGAAGCCACTCCACAGTGCTGCTAGGGAAGGAGTTCTGGGATGATTATCCAGCCATGATGAAGAAATGGTATTATACTTCTAAGTCAGGATGGTGTATAATTGGGGGAAGAACTTGGAGGTGATGGTGATCCAATGCATCTGTTATCCTTGTCCTTGGAGAATATTTAATTACACTCCTGACTTGTGCCTTATAGATGGTGGAAAGGCATTGGGGAATCAGTTGTTGTGGAATACCCAGCCTCTGACCTGACCTTGTAGCCACAGTATTTATGTGGCTGGTCCAGTCATGTTTCTGGTGACTTATAGGATGCTGATGCTGGTGGATTTGGTGATGGCATTATCAATGAATGTCAAAGGAAAGTTGTTAAACTTTCTCTTGTTGGAGATGATCACTGGTTGGCTCTTGGGTAGCCTGATTAAGCCTCTGGCTTCATTATTTTGGCACAGGGAATGTACCCTGCACCCATTTGCCTAAAGATTAATGAACTTTCATGTCCCTAAGACATGAAAGGGACCATAAACTGTTAATTCAAACCTTACCTTTTTTCTTATTTAAAAATTGGACTTTGCCAAACCAAAAGATGGCTGTTACACATCACATGATTCACATGTTGGCTCCGGTTTCTGGAAAATTCCAACACCAGTTACAGGACAAAAGCTCAACCCTCATTGTGGTGGAATCTCACTTCTCTCATTGTGAGGACATATTACAATCAACAAAACCAGAGACCAGCAGATTATCTGTCTCCCCAGACTGGTCCTATAATAAATGGGAAGCCATCAAAACTCATTTTACCTGCAGAGGCACCAAAAGCTACCATTTACCTCCTAAGGTGAACAATGGATTTTGACCAGAGTCACAGAACCTTCTTGTTAGTCTACAACTGACTCATTAATGGGCAACATCACATGATCTAAGCTTCTGGCCTTTGGAAAGTTTTAATATTACATTTCCAGAGTCGCAACTCAGTCTGCTGTTAAAACTCCAGCCTGCAAACGTCAAAGCATTACGCCAGGCTGACCAACAGTCTGCATCAAGTCTAAGCCTCCTCGAACTCTATTTCTCTGGAAGATTTCTGCTCAACTGCTGAGCAGACCAAGTCTCTGTATTCCAATCTCATTTCGCTGTGTCATCATCAACTGTAAAGGAATTCCACAAAATCCTACTTCAGCTAGCTGAACTGAGCTCCTTTGTGAATGAACCTCACTGGACTCTGGCAACCACATGAACTGATATCCAAATCTGTGCTGCTTTTCCTATTAAGTCATTCACAGTTGTACAAACTCTCCTTTTCTTTCGTCTTATCGTGTGCTTGTGTGTATGTACGAAGTTGTGACAGTTCTCTGGGTTTGAATGTGTGAATAAACTTTATTTCTGATTTAATCCTAAAGAGTCACTTTAAAAAAATGACCTCACAAACAGAGGGTTTGTGGAAGCACGCTTCAGCCTATTCAAAACTTAAATCACCTCTGCTTATGGACAGACAGCGAGAAAATAAAGGATTTCAGTTTTCTGTCCCTTCTTGTCTGTAACATAACACAATTAAATAAAAGGTAAGAATGCTAGATCTATATGACAAATGAATTTATCTTACTAATTTCTGCAGTGCTAGATTTTTTCATTTATACATTTACCTCTTTGTGCTGTAAGGTTTTTCATTTTTGTCTTTTCTATTGTATATTCAAACATTTGCATTCACATCACATACATGTTTGTTGAAACCACTTTAAATTTTAATTGCAAAGTGTATGAGGGCCAAGTATATTGACACATTAAAGTTCAAAATAAAAAAGAAATGAAAATGCTGGAAACGTGGATCTATCAACATCTGAGGGAGAACCTTCTTCCCCTTGGGCAGGTGTGTGCAAAAAAGCGCAGAAATCTCCTTGAGGCATGGAACTGCCCCAGGGAGATTAAATTGAATTTGACAGTTCAAAATAAAAAAAAGTTAAAAATCATTTACACATGTCCCCTCATGTGACAGTGTGACAGTGTCACATGAGCTGGGACATGTTTATCAAATGGTTAAAAAGTTTTTATTAATGTTATAAACCCTTCATGAAACCTCATCCCGCCTGTGGATGAGGTTTCAAGAAAAATGCAAAGGCCGTCTGGGCTCTTCGCCTGCCCACCAACTTTAAGGTTGGACAGGCAGCCCTGACAATTACTTCAATTAGCTTATTAATGGCTTTAACAGGCCTTTGACAGTTCGGCGGGCGTGCAGCCGACTCCAGTGTGCGCCCACCGAACTAAAGTTCGGAATGATGTATGGTGACATCGGCATGCACACCCGATGTCACCGCATGTCATTTTACGCATCGGCGTGCCCTCGCACACCGAACAGAGGATTCTGCCCCTGGAAAAGAAAAAGGGATAGGTTAATGTTGGGTGCAGACACTTCATCAGATCCGTGTTCTGAGTTGTGTTAGAGAATATTTTGGAGGGCCAAAATTTGCAGACTAAGGTTATGGAGTAGCAACAACAACATGCATAATTTCACACTTCAGCATAGAAGCCGTCCCAAGGTGCTTTGAGGAAGTGAACTAAAGGGGGTGGAAGGGGACATAAAACTAAAGGAGGCTACAGTGATTGCGTGGGGTGAGGATATTTCATTCAGTAGGGAGAATTTTAACTCCCTTCACTTGACAGAAACAGGGTGGTAGTGAAGTTAATATGAGGTGTTTGACTTACTATCCTTTCCCCATTGCCATTTTTCCAGCTGCATGGACAAAGGAAGCAATAGGGGATGAGAGGTTGGAAGAGGAGAGAGAGGAGGGCTAAGGGGAGTTTAAGTAGGTGGGGGGGGGTGGTGGTGGGCAGGAGATGGGAAAGGATGGAGGTCATTGGAAGGGGTGCATCTTTAGAACAAAGTCAATAATAATAATTTATTAATACATTGTCTGGATTTGCTAAATTAATTACATTATGATGGCAGCCGGATATTGTCCCCATACTGGTGGCATGGAGGTCAGGTAATCCTGTTTTCCCTAGCAATAAATAATATCTAATGGTGCCAGAACAGGCCGAGAAACAGAATTGCAAATCAGCCAGAGGATGGAGCGAGACATTACATCTTTGTAATGGAGGGGTGAGGTTGGCAGCAACCAACACCTAGCCCAAGGCAGGCAAAGAGCAGTGCCTGACTTCCGAGGGTACGTTAGCAATGGAGAAGCAGAGGTTAATGACTGGCTGAAATGGAAACACATGAGGATCACCGCTTATCCAGAACTGGCTGCATTGGTGGAATTAAATAAATAAAATGAAGGGCCCATCAGAAGCTCTGTTGGCTAAAGAGAGTAGCAGTTTTTTGCAGGGGGTTTAAAGAAAGAGCCAAACCTCCGAAGTGGGAGCTGACCATGTAATGGACATCAGTGTTTGTGGCTGGATCAGTACATACAGTTGTGAAAATACCAATGCAATACTTGATCAGCAAGTAGACTTTTTCCAAATGAACTGAATGTGAATCTAAGAAGGCAGTACAGCAAAGGAAAATTAGATGAAAATTCAATCAGATTACAACATCAGGTGAGTACAGTTGGGTTGTCACATAAGGTTAGTGGAAACACACTCTCCTTAATGCCCAGATTTTCCTGAGATGGGTGATTTATACCATAAGTTTTGACATCTAGCTTGCCGATTGCCATTGATAACTTATTCATTATTTTCCTTCATTTCTAATTAGAATGTGTCGTAGCAAGTGGAAGCAGTGTGATCATTTTATTCCAATGATTGAACAAGTAACAATTAAATGAAGTATTTCACATTTAAGGGGGGCATGGATTAGCTGCTTAAAAACACGGCAGGAATCTTCACCTTTGCAATAAATGATAAAAAAAAACCTTGGACCAAAAAAGAGGCTCCAATTAATTCAAGGCATTTTCTATTGTTAAGCCAAAGTAAAGCAATTTCTTTTACCAGATTAACAGGTCCATAAAACTGGCCTTTCATACAGATACTGAATATTTTAAATGAAATGAGGGGGGAGCTGGGGCCAACGTCATCTTCAGAGTATTTGTTTCAGTTTATGCTGTACCCTCCAGCCCAATTAATTTGTCCAAGTTCTTTTGCTACTGTTTCAAAACAAATATACTCTTCATGGCAACAGTCAATGCTTAAATAGAAACATAGTTAAAAAATACTTGAAAAATAGTTAACCATACTGACAGGACAATGCAATGGTTTAAGAAATAAAAACAAAACGTTGGAATAAAACCATTACTCTCTCACACTGGCTGTTTCCTGGTACAGTCCTCACCTCTGCTCCCATAAATCCAAGGGACGCAGATGTGAAAGGATATGGTGGACAATTGGTTAAGCCATCCACCGCCAGATCTGGCTGGCCCACATAAAACGGGCCCTGGTCTTGTCTCCTAAAATTGTTCACCATTCCAGGATCACCCTGGAATGCAAAGATATCCCCGGCTCCTTTTCTACTATGAACCATCTTCTGAAACTTCCCTTCACCCTCCAACAACAAGTGGGAGGAGCTCATGGACTTCTTTGTCACTAAGGTTGAGACCATCTGATCAGCTGCCTTTGGTGCATCCCCCCTTTCCATTAGTGGCCAAACTTGCTCTAATGTTGACAGCGGCCCTAATGCTGAACATGTATCTTTCTCTCATTTCTCTCCTACCTCCCTCGTGTCCTCTCTGAGCTCATCTTGTCCATGATATCGACTTCCTGCTCTTTCAGCCCTATTACCTCTAAACTGCCAACCACCAACCTTCTCCTTATGCTCCCCATGTAAGCTGTTATGGTTAATGGTTCTCTCTCTTCAGTCTTTGTCCCTCTCTCCTTTAAATCTGCCATCAATCATCCTTCTCCTTAAAAGACCCTTCACCCCACTGTCCTTGCAAACCGCCATTCCATCTCCAACCTCCCTTTCCTCGCCAAAGCCCTTGAATGTGTTGTCATCTCCTAAATCCGTTCCCATCTTTCCTGGAACTTCATGGTTGAACCCCTTCAATCAGGTTTCCACCCCTGCTAAAGTATCAAAACAGCTTTTATTAAAGTCACCAATGACATCCTATGTGACTATGACCAAAGTAAACATTCCCTCTTCATCCTTCTTGACCTGCCTGCAGCCTTTGACACAGTTGACCAATTATCGTCCTCCAAAACCTCTCCGCTGTCCAACTGAATGAGACTGCTGGTTCCATTCTTATCTAACCATAGCCAGAATATCATTGCCATGGCTTCTCTTCCTGTTCTGGAACTGTTACCTCTCTCGTTCCCCAAGGGTCTATTCTTGGCTCCATCCTTTTTCTCATTTACATCTGTGGCATCATCTGAAAGCACAGCCTTAATTTTCACATGTATGCTGGCCAGCTCTTCCTCATCACTGCCTCTCTCAACTCCTCCACTGTTGCTAAATTATCAGACTACTTATCTGATGTACAGTACAAGGTGAGCAGACATTTCCTCCAACTCAAGATTGGTAAGATTGAAGACATTGTTTGTGGTCCCTACTCCTTTCCTTAGCCACTGACTCCATCCCTTTCTGTAGCAACAGTCTGAGATTAAGCTTGTCTATTCGCAACATTGGTGTCACATGTGATCCTGAAATGAGCTTTTAACCTCATATTTGTGCCATTACTAACAGCATCTCATTCCACCTCCGTAACATTGTCGGATGTTTTCCCTGTCTCAGCTCACCTGCTGTTGAGACCATCATTTATGACTTTGTTGCCTCTAAACTTGACATTTCCAACATGCTACTTGCTTGTCTCCCACATTCTACCCTCCATAAACTTGAGGTAATCTAATATTCTACTGCTTGTGTCTTAACTTGTAGTAAATCCTGTTCACTCATCACCCTTGTGCTCACTGACCTACATTGGCCAAGCAACATCTTGAATTTAAAATTCTCCTCCTCCTTTTCAAATCGCTTCATGGCTTTGCCCTCCATATCTCTGTAATCTCCTCCTTTAATTCTGTCCTTTGGAGCATCCCCAGTTTTAATCACTCCACTGTTAGTGGCCATGCCTTCAAATGTCCAGGCCCTAGACTCTGGAGTGGAATACCCTCTCTACACCTCTGTCTCTCTACATCACCTTCCTTCTTTAAGACACTCTTTAAAACTTGGTCATGGTGGTAGCTTTCTGGCCATCTGCCAATATCTCCTTTTGTGGCTTATCATTATATTTTGTTTTATGACTACATTTATTTTGCCACAATATTAGGCTGAACACTTCCTGTACACGCGCAGATGCAGTGTCAGTGCCTGTGACCTCCCAGACAGCAGCCTGCATTAAAATGAACAAAGACAGAAAAGAAAGGTCAGCACTGTTCTGGTTCCTCCCATGGCCCCTTGCTACTTCTCCCCACATTCCCCACGGCCGCTCACCACTCTCCTCGCATCCCCACACTGTTACCATGCATCCCCAGAATGGACAGTGGGGAGTGGAAGGGAGAAGCGAAGGGAACAGTGAGGGGCTGAGGGAGGGAATGGGGTGGGAAGCATCAAAGGGAGGAAAGTGGGAAGGAGTAGGGGGAAGTGAGCCCTCCAGGAAGGGAGTAGCAAGGGGGAGTGGGATGGATTGTGGTGATGTGGGATTGTGGCGATCAATTATTGCCCCGTCAGCCTTACTCCCATCAAGAGCAAAGTTATGGAAGGTGTCATTAGCAGTGCTATCAAGAGGCACTTACATAGCAATAGCCAGCTCACTCATGTTCAGTTTAGGTTCCATCAGGGCCACCCAGATACTGACATCATTACAGCCTTGGTCCAAACATGGGCAAAAATAACTGAATTCGAGGTAAGGTGAAAGCAACATTTGACCAAAAGTAACCCTAGCAAAACTGAAATCAATAGGAATCAGGGAGAAAACTCTCCACCAGTTGGAGTCATACTGAGCAGAAAGGAAGATGTTGTCGTTATTGGAGGCCAATCATCTCAGCTCCAGGACATCGATACAGGAGTTTCTTAGGGTAGTCTCCCAACCGTTATCAGCTTCTTCATCAATGAACTACCCTCTATCATAAGGTCAGAAATGGGGATGCTCACTGATGACTGCACAGTGTTCACAACTCTTCAGATATTAAGGCATCCCGTGTCCGTATGTAGCAAGACCTGGACAAAATTCTTTCTGGGACTGATGAGTGGTGAGTAACATTCATACCATAGGAGTGCCAGGCAAACAGCACCTCCATCAAGAGAGAATCTAACTATCACCCCTTGACATCAACATCATTACCCTTGCTGAATCTCCCACCGTCAACATTCTGGGAGTTATCATTGAACAAGAATAGGTCAAAAGCTGGGAATTCTGCAGCGAGTAACTCACCTCCTGACTCCCCAAAGCCTATCCACCATCTACAAGGCACAAGTTAGGACTGTGATGGAATACTCTCCACTTGATGAGTGCTGCTCCAACAACACTCAAGAAGTTTGACATCATCCAGGACAAAGCAGCCTGCTTGATTGGCACCCCATCCACCACATTAAATATTTACTCCCTCCACCAACAAAGCACAGTGGCAGCAGTGTGTACCCTATAGAAGATGCACTGTAGCAACTCTCCAAGGCTTCTTCGACAGCATCTTCCAAACCCATGACCTTTACCACCTAGAAGGACAAGGGCAGCAGGTATATGGTAACATCACCACCTGCAAGTTTCCCTCCAGGCCCCACACCATCCTGACTTGGAATTATATCGCCATTCCTTAACTGTCGTTGGATCAACATCCTGGAACTCCCTTCCGAACAGCATTATATCCATGCTGTCGCTGTTCTGTTTATTCAATGGGCTTCAATTTTGCTGATAAGCTTGTTACGTGGCACTTTATCAAATGTCTTTTGGAAGTCAATGTACACCATAACAATCACATTGCTGTACACTGATCAACCTTCTCTGTTAACTCATTGGAAAACACTCTTTGCTGGCTTTCCTTAATTAATTCACATTTGTCCATTGACTGTTAATTTTGTCTCAGGTTATCAGTTCAAAAATCTTTCCCATTACTGAGGTTAAGCAGGCTAATTGCTGGGCGTAACATTTGCAATTCTCCCGGGCATGACCGCAGTATCTAAGGACAATTGAAAGATCATGGACAGTGCCTCCATGGTTTCCACTCTTACTTCAGGTGTATCTGATCCGCCTCTGGTGACTTATAAAGGCAGCCTTTCTAATTATTCCTTTTTATCAATTTTTGGATCATCCAGTGTCTCAACTACTTTTCCTCAACCTCTTTCACTATGACTTCAGGATCATCTTCTTCCTTGATAACAACAGATGCAAAGTACTCATTTAGTACCTAAACCATGTTCTCTGCCTCCATTATTCATAAATCCCCTCTTTAATCCCTGATTGGCCCTACTCTTTCTTTTACCACCCTTTTGTTACTTTTTTGCCTATAAAAGATTTTTGGATACCTTTTATGTTAGCTCCCAGTCTCTTCTTATATTCTCTCTTTGCTGCTCTTATTCCTTTTTTCTCTTCCCCTCTAAAGTTTCTATATTTAGCCTGGTTGTCACTTGTATTATCAACCTGATATCTGTCACATGCATCCTTTTTCTGCTTCAGCTTGCTCTCTGTCTCTTTCGTCACCTAGGGAGCTCTAGCTTTGTTTGCCGTACCTTTCCACTTCATGGGATTGAATCTAACTTTATCCAAACTATCTCCATTTTAAAGACAGCTCATTGTTCAATTACAGTTTTGCCCACCAATTTTGATTCCAATTTACCTGGGCCAGATCTGTTTTCACCTAATTGAAATTGGTTCTCCCCCGATTAATTATTTTTACTCTGGATTACTCATTATTCTTTTTCTTAGAACCTAAACCTTGTGATACTATGAACACTGTCCCCTAGTTCCCCTACTGACCCTTGATCCATTTGACCCACATAATTCCCCAGAACCAAACCCAGCAATGCCTCCTTCATCGTTTGTCTAAAAAAATAAATGTAGAAAATTCTCCTGAACACACTCTAGAAACTCTTCCCCCTCTCTGTCTGTTAGACTATTACTATCTTAGTTGCATCGCTAATGTTAATGTTGCAGTAAGGCTACCAACTCCATTGGAGGTAGTTAACTCCTCAGGAGAAGAGCACAAGAAATAGTAGCAGGAGTAGACCACATACATAGTCAAGCCTGCCCTGCCATTCCATACGATCATGGCTGATCTTGGGCATCAACTCCACTTTCTCGCTTGCTCTCCATAGATATCCCTTGATTCCTTGAGAGACCAAAGATCTGTCTATTCCAGTCTTAAATGCATTTAGCAATGGAGCAACTACGGCCGTCAGGGGTAGAGGGTTCCAAAGATTCACAACCCTTTGAGTGAAGTACATTCTCCTTATCTAAGGCCCAAATGGTCCGCCCCTTATCCTGAGACTGTGCCCCTGCATTTTAAATTCCCCGAGCAGTGAATACAATTTCTCAGCATCTACCTCACCAAGCCCACTCAAAACCTTGTATGTTTCAATGAGGTCATCTCTCATTCTTCTAAATTCCAAAGAATATAGGCCCAATTTACCCAGCCTGTCATTCCTTCATCCCAGGGACCAATTTAGTGAACATTCGCTGTACCCCTCCAATGCAAGTATATCCTTCCTTAAATATGGAGACCAAACAAAGTATTCTACATGTAGTCTCACCAAAGCCTTATAAAATTGTAGCAAGGCTTCTTTATTCCTGTACTCCAATCTCCTTGCAATAAAGGCCAACATGTCATTTGTCTTCCTAATTGCTTGCTGCATCTGCATGCTAACTTTCTACATTTCTTGTATGATTACACACAAGTCTCTTTGAACAAAAACATTTACAAGTTTCACACCTTTTGAACATCTTCACCTTTAGGGTCAGGCAAAGGCATGCCCCCCTCTCCCTCCCCAGAAAAAAGAAAAGCACATAATTTCCAAGAGCATAACTTTCATTCCACGGTAAGAGGCAAGAAAAGTGCTTCATGCCATTTAGATGGAGCTAGCATAGAGTGAGGGCCTCCTCTTTTATCCTTCACTATCTACCTAAACGCTTGGCAAGCTCATACGTTTTTGACTTGTACCTTGCTTTCCTGCAGAAGGATGATGATGATGAGGAACAGGAAAGAAAAAAGATTCTCCTCATCAACTACAATGACAATGATGATAATCAGGGGGAAGGCTGGTCAAACCAATTCAAGGGCCCTGATATTTACATAGAGCGAGCAGGGCACCATATATCAAAGGGGGAAGGAATCATGGAAATGAAGTGCTGCCTTGTTTCTTATACTTTGTTTTCCACCCAATCACCAGCCTGATTTGCTGGCTGGCTGGCTGACAAAGCCTGTGGCAGAAGGCCACAGCTGGGCAGCTGCATTCTAGCAGGAGCCAGAAGGGTCGATGCTGGTAGCTAGTGTGCAGCTATGTTCCGTTGTCCATCTACTCCCTCTCCCCTCTGACCAGTCTCAGCACATTGCCTGACATTGGGTTGCCAACTGTGATTAAATGTACTCCTGGAGGTTTCATCACCTGATCCTTCCTTACATGCCCTCTGAAATGGCCTAGCAAGCCATTTAGTTGTATCAAACAGCTGCAAAGTCTCAAAAAGGAATGAAACTGGACTGACCACCTGGCATCAACCTAGGCATCGGAAATGGCAACGGCAAAATCAGCCCTGTTGACACTGTAAAGTCCTCCTTACCAACAACTGGGGACTAGTGCCAAAATTGGGAGAGCTATCTCATAGACTAGTCAAGCAATAGTCTGACATAGTCATCCTCATGAATCATATCTTGCAGATAACGTCCCAGACACCATCATCACCATTCCTGGGAATGTCTTGTCCCACTGACAGGACAGACCCAGCAGAGGTGGTGGCACCGTGGTATACAGTCAGGAGGAAGTTGCCCTAGGGGTCTCATGGCATCAGGTCAAACATGGGCAAGAAAAGCTCCTGCTGATTACCATGTACTGCCCTCCCTCAGCTGATGAACCAGTGCTCCTCCATGTTGAGCACCACTTGGAGGAAGCACTGAGGGTGGCAAGGGCACAGAATGTATTCTGGAGGGGGCTTCAATGTCCATCACCAAGAATGGCTCGGTAGCACCACTACTGACTGAGCTGGCTGAGTCCTAAAGGACATAGCTACTAGACTGGGTCTGCGGCAGGTGATGAGGGAACCAACAAGAGGGAAAAATATACTTGACCTCATCCTCACCAACCTGCCTGCTGCAAATGCATCTGTCCATGACAGTATCGGTAGAAGTGGCCACTGCACAATCACTGTGGAGATGAAGTCTCACCTTCACATTGAGGATACCCTCTATTGTGTTGTGTGGCACTGCCACCGTGCAAAATGGGCTAGATTTCAAACAGATCTAGCAACTCAAGACTGAGTATCCATGAGGCGCTGTGGGCCATCAGTAGCAGCAGAATTGTACTCGAACATAATCTGTAACCTCATGGCCCGGCATATCCCCGACTCTACCACTACCATCAACTCTGGTTCAATGAAGAGTGCAGGAGGGCATTCCATGAGCAGCACCAGGCATACCTAAAAATGAGGTATCAACCTGGTGAAGCTATAACACAGGACTACTTGCATGCCAAACAGCATAAGCAGCAAGTGATAGACAGAGCTAAGCTATCCCACAACCAATGGATTAGATCTAAGCTCTGCAGTCCTGTCACATCCAGTGGTGAATGATGGTGGACAATTAAACAAATCACTGGAGGAGGAGGCTGCACAAATATCCACATCTTCGATGATAGACGAGCCCAGCACATCAGTGCAAAAAATAAGGCTGAAGCATTTGCTACAATCTTTAGCCAGAAGTACCGAGTGGATGATCCATTCTGGCCTCCTCCGCAGGTCCCCAGCTTCACAGATGCCAGTCTTCAGCCAATTTGATTCACTCCATCTGATATCAAGAATAGCTGAAGGCACTGTATAGTGAAAAGGCTATGAGCAATATTCCAACAATAGTATGAAAGACTTGTGCTCCAGAACTTGACGCACCCCTAGCCAAACTGTTCCAGTACACCTACAACACTGGAATCTACCCGGCTGTGTAGAAAATTGCCCAGGTACGTCTTGTACACAAAAAGCAGGACAAATCCAACCTGGCAATTGCCGCCCCATCAGTCTACTACTAATCATCAGTAAAGTAATGCAAAGAGTCATCAACAGTGCTTTCAAGTGGCACTTGCTTAGCAATAACCTGCTCATTGAAGCCCAGTTTGGGTTCTGTCAGGGCCACTCAGCTCCTGACCTCATTACAGCCTTAGTTCAAACATGGACAAAACAGCTGAACTCTCAAGGTGAGATGAGAGTGACTGTCCTTGTAGTCACAGCCACATTTGACAGAGTGTGGCATCAAGGAGCCCTAGCAAAACTGGAGTCAATGGGAATCATGGGGAAAACTCTCCGCTGGTTGGAGTTATACCTAGCAGAAAGGAAGATGGTTGTGGTTTTTGGAGGTGAGTCAGCTCAGTTCCAGGACATCACTGCAAGAGTTCCTCAGGGTAGTGTCCTTGGTTCAACCATCTTCAGCTGCTTCATCAATGACCTTCCTTCCACCATAAGGTCAGAAGTGGGGATGGTCGCTGATGATTGCACAATGTTCAGGACCATTCGTGACTCCTCAGATACTGAAGCAGTTCATGTCCAAATGCAGAAAGACCTGGGCAATATCCAGACTTGTGTTGACAATTGGCAAATAACATTTGTGCCACACAAGTGCCATGTAATGACATCTCCAACAAGAGAGAATCTAACTATCGGCCCTTGACGTTCAATAGCATTATCAACACCGAATCCCCCACTATCAACATCCTGGCAGTTACCATTGACCAGAAACTGAACTGGACTAGCTACATGAATACTGTGGCTACAAGAGCAGGTCAGAGGCTAGGAATTGTGCAATGAGTAACTCACCTCCTGACTCCCCAAAGCCTGTACATCATCTACAAGGTACAAGTCAATGTGATGGAATACTCCCCGCTTGCCTGGATGAATGCAGCTCCCGCAACTTTCAAGAAGTTTGAAGCAGCCTGCTCGATTGTCACCACATCCACAAACATTCACTCCCTCCACCACAGATGCACAGCAGCAGCAGTGTGCACCATCTACAAGATGTATAGCAGGAATTCACCAAGGATCCTTAGACAGCACCTTCCAAACCCACGACTACTATCATCTAGAAGGACAAGGGCAGCGGATAGATGGGAACACTACCACCTGGAAGTCCCCCTCCAAGTCACTCACCATCCTGACTTGGAAATATATCGCTGTTCCTTCACTGTCACTGGGTCAAAATCCTGGAATTCCCTTCCTAACAGCAGAGTGTGTGTACCTACACCACATGGACGGCAACGGTTCAAGAAGGCAACTCACCACCACCTTCTCAAAGGCAACTAGGGATGGATAATAAATGCTGGCCCAGCCAGCGAAGCCTGCATCCCATGAATGAATAAAACAAATCTTGTCCCCACCCTCCAGCCATTAGTCAGCCAACACATCCATCCTTTTGACGCACTGCCTTCCTACCCCAACTGGAAAGTAAAGAGACTCATTAAGGTACTCGAGCTTTGATCTTTGATAGGATTCCTGCCACCTAAGAAGTCAGACTTCCATTATTCTCCACGTAAGCATTGTGAAATATCTGCTTGCTGAGCTGAATCTATACATGGGAAATCCAATCTTGTGCATCCCCAAAAGATTTTAACTGGCTACATCAATATGTTTCGAGTTTTACGAGGATGGAGGGATTGCTGGATCCGGTTCTGGGAATGAAGTGGGTTAAGTAAATCAAGTGTCAGTAGGGAAACATTTGGGAGCAGGGATCGTAGCATCATAAGGTTTATCATATATGGCAAAGGACAAAAAAAATACAGGGTAAAAATAATTAATTGGAAGGAGGGCTGCCTTTAATGGAGTGAGAACAAATCTGGCCAGGTAAGATGGAATCAAAGGGGAGGTGGTGGTGTAGTGGTATTGTCACTGTCACTGACTAATACTTCAGAAACCTAGAGACCTGGGTTTGAATCCCACCATGGCAGATGGTGAAGTTTGAGTCCAATAAAAATCTGGAATTAAAAAGTCTGATGATAACCATGAAGCCATTGCAGATTGTCATTAAAAACCCATGTGGTTCACTAATGCCCTTTGGGGAAGGAAATCTGCTATCCTTACCTGGTCTGGCTTACATATGACTCCCAACACACAGCAATGTGGTTAACTCTCAAGTGTCCTCTGTACAAGGGCAATTAGGGATGGGCAATAAATGCTGGCTAAGCCAGTGACACCCATGAACAAATAAAAAAAACTAGTTGGAAGATGTTTAATTGTCAACCAAGCAGCCTTTTTTCCCATTCTCAATATTTTTATACTGCTAAAGAGAAAAGTTCAAAGAAAATGACAAAAAACACAATCTTTTTTTATGGTCCTGATGATTTTTCTCCACACTCGGCAGTATTCTGGAGATTGATCTTCAATTCTTGGAGACTCCAGGCCAACCCTGAAGCGTTGGCAACCCTACCTGACTAGGGCATCCCTTCATAGCCATAACCCTCTCATCTCTCATAGCATTCCAATGAATCTTGGTGCACCTTTGCCATGGTTTTATTATTCTTTCTATAATGAGATGTCCAAAATAGTGCACAATCCAGCAATATCCAGCAATGGGGTATCAAAGATCAAGTTCAATATTATCTGCTTGCTAACCTTTTTAGTGGCTCCTGCTCCGGTCCCTTTTTTTACACCTTATAAGTATGCATAGAGGTCCGTTTATCCTGAATGCAGCCAGCCCACATTGGCTGCATTCATGGAAAAGGAATTTGATAAAGGAAGCATCAAACAGGCATTAAATTCCTGTTTTGCATATGCAAACGGCGTATTGCCTATTTCAGCTGGAGCCCCTGGATTCCCTTTTTGATGCCTATACCAATATATAGTTGGCAGCGGGTATAAAATCAGAATGTGCATATGTTTGCCACTCAATTGGGCAGAATTTTCAGCTCCTGCCAGCGGTGGGAATTGTGGTGGGCGTGGGCACAGTGTTTGGCGTGATGGAAAAAGTCGGTTCCCTGATGGCAGAAAATTAATTTGGAATTTTATTCTCCCGACTTCAATGAAGGCGGATTGAATTTCCTGCTGATCTTTGTTGGGAACCACATTTGCATTTGTTTGCATCTCATGAATGGTCATTAAAAGGCCTGGCTGGAATCAAATTCTCTCTCCAAATTAAGTGCCCATCAGTGGATAATTAGAATGGCCTGTTTCCTGACTGTATGTAAGTGGCATGCACCTGGCGAGATTCACTTCATCAATGTCTTGGAGGTCAGTAAGTGCTGCTTTCACCTACCTTTAAGAGCGTTGCTGTGAGAGATTGTATGCCTGTATCACAAGCTGTGCCAAGGCTGGGCACAGTAGGCAAGGCCTGTGAGGAGGGGGGGAGATAGAGGCAGGACTAGGAGGGGGAGGAGTGTTTGGGATACGAGAGGGGAGGGGGAGACGGAGGCAGGAGAAGTGCGGTGGTTGAGAAACAGTGTGGAGTAGTGTAAGCTGTCCTGGGGCATGAATTATAAGACTGTCCAAGGAATATTTAAAGATTGTCCTTGGGCTGCGGCCACTCTGTCAGGGCATTTTGAAGAGACTGTCCTGGGGCTGAGGCCACGCTGTTGGGGGCAGATTGAACAGACTGTCCTAGGGTTGTGTGGGCCATGTTAGTGGGGTCTTTGCACGGCACGCATGCTTTGGTTCCGGTCTTGGGTGAGGAAAGGACTCTCTAGGCAGTGACGGTTGTATGCAGAATGGTGTGTAGGTTGTGGTCAGTCACCTAAGGAATTTGGTCCTGGTGGTTCAAATCATGGCATTGTGAGGCAGAGGGCTCAGAGGAGGCACCTGGATCCTGTATGTCGGTAGCTGAAAAGTCATGGGGGTGTATTGGATGGTCTCAATGGGGGGGCGGGGGGGTCTCTGAAAGTAAGGGTGCAGGTGGCCTTGAGAAGCGGAAAGGTTAGGTCAATCAAGGGCATAGGGACATCATTAAAGGGTTCTTGGGTAGAACAGAAATATCCACATGGACAATGATGGGGTCTGGATTGTGATAGGAGGATGGGGAAAAGGCAGTGAATATGGAGGAGGATGAGGAGGGACTTGATGGGTGATAGTGGGAGGTTGGAAGCTGGACTCCCAGACATAGGTCAGCAGCACCATTTTCAATCTCACTTACCACTGATGCAGTTCAAAAAGCAAGCTAGAAAAGAATTGATCGGGGAGGGGTCTCAGGGCTCGTGGGAGGAGTTCAGCACAACAATTTTTGACCTATTGAAGGGGCATCCTATAACTGCCCTACTCTAACCATGGAGAGCATGGCTCAGCTGAGTGCTGGACTCAAGGGTTTAACGCACAATGAATGAGCTTGGCTCCGTAACCAATGGTGTACGTTCAGGTAAGAAACCATTAAGTTTAGGTCCTGCGGAGCATATGGTCTTATTGGCATCTGATCCTTACAGAGGCATGTGAGAATGGACGGAGGATCAAACAATCAAGGGCCACATCTGCTGTGCAGAAGCAGCATGGCCCCTACAAGCCTCCTCATTCCCAGTGTACTGGTCATGGCATTCAAGATACCATGCTTATAAGGATTGGTAATCCAAAGTTATTGTCAAGGTCACTGGGGACAACCTTCACTTCTCAATGGATGTGGGTGTCACTAGCAAGGCCAGCATTTTCCCTTGAACTGAGTGGCTTCCAGAGGGCAGTTAAGAGTCAATTAGATTGCTGTGGGTCTGGAGTCACATCTAGATCAGACTGGGTGAGAATGGATATTAGTGAACGAGATGGGTTTTTATGACAATCAACAATAGTTTCATGGTCACTGTGATTAGCTTTTAATTTCAGATTTAATAGAATTTAAATTCCACCAGCTGGCATAGTAGGATTTGAACCTATGTCCCCAAAGCATTAGCCTGGGCCCTTGGATTACCAGTCCAATGATATTATCACTACACCACTGCCTCCCCAGAAGCCTGATAGTGGATTCTAGGAATTGGGTCTTTTGACCCTAATTAACACCCTTATTGTGAATGCTCAGTCACGTCTGAGGGGAAAAGCTCAGCCACTTGTCATCCTCCAGGATGACACCTGCTTGATTTGCCATGTACAGACTGAGGTCAAGTTAAGGGCTGGAAACTGCATTGCTGCCTTGCATATGGAGGGGGACGATTCAAGGGGAACTACCACTGATTGCTCAATTATATCTGTTCACAGATACAAGGAGGTGTGTAGAATGCAGGCTGCAGACAATGCTGCCTTCTTGATAGTTTTGATTAGCAAGAGGAGAAGAAGGGCCTGTTGCCAATTGGCACAGCTCAGAGAAGATCATTGCCCTGAGGAACACGAGCCAGCTGGGCCCCAGGAAGACCCAGATGCTAACAAGGAGGGTTCAAATCCACAAAAATGTTTGGCACAACCATGGGTCAACAGAAAATGCAACTCATACATGCAGATGAGTGAAAGACAGTGCTGCAGGTGCCTTCACTTGTCTAGGGATGTGGCGGCTCATATTTGCCACAATCTCCATGAGGAACTCATGCCACACGGATTTGGAGGGCATTTAATGTTGGTTGCTGTGAAGGTTACTGCTGCACTGACTTTTTTTGCTAATGGTTCTTTCCAGGGCTCCAATGGGGACCCTTGCGGAATCTCACAATTGGCGACATGCGAATGTCGCCAGATGCCCTTTTCAGTAAAGCTCACCATTACGTGCAGTTCCACATGGATGAAGCAAGCCAGGCTGCCAGAGCTGAGGGATTTGCTATGATCTCAGGCTTCCTGCAGGTGCAGGGTGTCATCGACTGCACAAATGTGGCATTCAGAGTTCCCTGGCGGCAGCCTGTGAGATTCATTAATAGAAAAGGATTTCACTCTCTGAACATTCAGCTAATTTGTGATCACATTTGTGATCCAGCATGTTTGTGCTAGGTTACCCAGGAAGCTCTCATGACTTGTACATTCTAAGTCAATCCCAGGCACCAGAGGTATTTGAGGGAGCTTGGCGCTTAGAGAGTTGGCTCCTCTGTAATAAGTACCCCAAAAAGTACAGCTAAAGACACCATTTGTTGACTACAGAGTACACCTGAGGAGAGATACAATGCTGCATATTGAACCACTAGGCCTTGATAGAGCAGACTGTTGATCTTTTAAAGGTACATTTCCAATGTTTGGACCAGTCAAGCAGGGCTCTCCAATATTCACAGAGTCACAGAATTTTAACAGCACAGAAGGAGGCCATTTGGCCTATTGTGTCTGCACCGGCTCTCCAAATAAGCATTATGACCTAAGGTGATTGCCCTGCCTTTTCTCCTTATCCCTGCACATTGTTTCTATTCAATAATCATCTAATGCCCTCTTGAATGCCTCAGTTGAATCTGCCTCCACCACACTTCCAGGCAGTACATTCCAGCCCTGAACCACTCATGTGATAAAGTTTTTTCTCACATCACATTGTCCATGAGGAGCTCACACCGCACGGACTTGGAGGGCATCCAATGTCTGTTGTTCACCACACTGAATTCTTTTGCTAGCAGATCCTTCCAGGTTTCCAATAGCCTCAGAGAGTGCCCTGCATCAACATTGTTTGTTGCTCTCTGCACAACCTAACGCTGCAAAGGGGGTATGTATTGACATATGGAGTCATAGTGGAGCTAGACATCTCCTTGGATGAGGAGGACTTGGAAGGGGATGAATCTGAAGAAGACAAGAATTCAGGTGAGCCACATAAGGATGCGAATGCATGGGCACAATGTGGCTGATGTGCCTGTGACAACCTCATAGCTACAAGATTTCAGGAGAAATAAGCTGAAGACAATTTTCAGGATCAAAGCTCTCTTCAGATTTTGATGCAGGGGACACAAAAAAAACCTTAATTGCCAGTGTCAACATATCATGAAAGGTCATCAATCTCACAATGATCATGGAGGCAGCATAATTCACTTTCAACCCTAATGATGGTGACATCCTTGGAAGGTGCCAGCACCTTGGGAGCATGTGGCTGCTGTGGAATGCGATCAGCACTTCACTAGTGCACTCCTTTAAGCAGCTACACATAGTCTAGTCTTTTCAGCTATGGCGGTGTAAGCCAACATATTATTTACCTTTTAATGTACAATCACTTTTTAACCATGTAACTGGTTCTTTATTTCTTTTAAATTAATTAATGTAGACTGATTGTGGTGTAACCCTGTGTATAGAGTCTGTCTGAACATCAAGGTATAAGGATGACTCAGACTGAAGATATGTAAAGACCTGTGCTGAACTGCACTGTGGGCTCAAAACGCAAAGCATGATGGTTAACTTAGTCAAGTAAAAACCTTGCTACAATCAGCAAGTAAAATGATTTAAAATGTAGGAGGGCTCATGCCAGGAAAGATAAGCAGCCTGAGCTTCGTTAAGGGGCAATAAATGTGCCGCCTTCTCCCAGCTCTGGAGATTGATAATGCTGTTGGACATAACAGCATAGTCAAGCTGGCTATGATACCTCAAGTATGACCTTCAAAGGGAGCCCAGCCAGGGTACATCTGGAGAAGGCATGGAGATGTACAGTGATATAATTGAAAACCTATTACATGGACTAAAAGCAGGATTTATCTTATATGGCACAGGGCAATAGCAAAGAATGGTACGAAGAAAGAGTCCACAGAACCATCTGGGTTGCAGTGGTTAGAGCGATTTTGGTCAGTTACTCAGAAGTTGCACACAGAGGAATCATCATCAGTTTGACCACCGGGATGGACTCTGGCTCGCAGGGAAGCTAAGCAACCAATATTATTGTGAGTATGTTCTATTGCTTGGTGGTTTAATAAAGGTGTATCACCTTTGGTGAAATTTCATCCAAATTATGTGCTGTTGATATCCAAGACAAGAATCTTTAGACTGGGGGAGGGTCTTACAGCAACATGTCAGTGGGCATGGCATCCTTCAAGAGGCTGAAAAGCCATTTCACAAATGGATACGATCATGCCAGTGGGCCAGGAGCTTCGCAAGGTGGTGCTAACAGGAAAAACATTTCTCAATGGTTAACGCTTGACTGTCTTAAGAGGGAGCAGCATCCGGACAACATTATCTCTCCAAACTCCAGCTCTCATGCATGAATAATGCAGAGGCCTCATCTTGCTACTGAGACCCAAGATGCCATTGGACATCAGGACGCAATGATCTGTTACTCAACAGCATGCACCTAAAGTTGCGAGTTATGACCACATTTTCTTCACAGAGTGCTTCAGCAGGGCTGTTGTTTGATTATTGGCAAACACTAATTACCTTGCATTCATCAGAAGCCTTCCAAGCCTACATCCTGCATTACCTTGGCATTTGGGAGAACGAGGCCCAGTCAGTTTTCACACAGCAACCAATTCTCTTTATAGATCATGCTGAGCACTCAGGAGATGTGCCAATGCGTCACTTTCATAGCATTACAGTCCTCGGCATTGTCCATCCCACAAAGGCCAATCCTTTCTACCCTACCCTAAGTCAATGAGTGCACAGTCATTCAATGAATTCTATATTGATTTGTGTACTGTGCCTTTCCAGAAGGATTCTGTAAAGCACTGCTAGGCAGCTGTTCAGGAATGAAGTACAATCTTCACAGGTAAGTATCGTGATGAGCCCACACCTCTGACATCACACAACTTCATGCATGGGGAGAGTGGGAACTAAGAAAGGAATAATGTTCGGTCTTAGTGGGACTAAATAACACTGCAGGGAGGCATTAAAGGCTGGGGTGTTCGACGATGAATACTACTTTTCCAAAAACTCACAATCAAAATAAATGGAATTGCAAAATACACTTGGGAGGAAAGACTCGAATGTTGGTCGCGGCAAATACTTACAACATCCACAAACTATAGACTTCAGTGCAGCAGAATCAGGATAATCACTGACCTTGATGAACAATTCTCATGAGGTCACATAATGTCTGCTCGAGATGCAAGGGTCACGTGTCCACATTGTCCAGCCATCAATTTAACGTATGAAGTGCCCTTGTTCATATCGCAGATGTGGAACTAAAGGCGATTCACTGTGAGCAAATTGAGTGAGACTTAATGGAACTGAGGAACCAGATGGGAGATAATTCGGGACGGGGGAGTGGGGTTAATTGCAGGTTCTGAAGAAAAGTCATTTGGATTTGAAATGTCAACTCTGTCTCTTTCTCTATAGATGCTTTTGGACTTGATGAGTTTTTCCAGTACTCTCTATTCTTGCGAGAGTAATTGACTAGGCTGGCTCCTACATTATAGGTCACTCACTGTCATTATCTCCATATTGTTGATGCATACTGGACAACATGCACTGACTTACTGGGAGAGTCTGATCTCACCTTTTGCACAGAAATAATCTCTTTACTCTCCAGCAAGCTCTGCCGCCTGCTCCTTGTGGGAGGAGAGTGTCCTCAGCTCAGGGGCCCCTTTCCAGTCTTCGCTCTCTCTTGTCTGTTCTGGGTGATCTTGTCTTGCATAAAGACAGATGGGTTGACTGTCAGCACTATGGATGATAGAGCATTTTCTCTGTCTCAATTTCTGGTGATAGGCTGTCCACCAATATCCATTTCAAGCCTACCGACTCCCACAGCTACCTCGACTACAGCTCCTCACACCCCGTTTCCTGTAAAGACTCCATCCCATTCTCTCAGTTCCTTCGCCTCCGTCGCATCTGTTCTGATGATGCTACCTTCAAAAACAGTTCCTCTGACATGTCCTCCTTCTTCCTTAACTGAGGTTTTCTACCCACGGTAGTTGACAGGGCCTCAACCGTCTCTGGCCCATCTCCTGCGTGTCTGCCCTCATGCTTTCTCCTCCCTCCCAAAAACATGATAGCGTCCCCCTTGTCCTCACTTATCACCCCACCAGCCTCCGCATTCAAAGGATCATCCTCCGCCATTTCCGTCAACTCCAGCATGATGCCACCACCAAACACATCTTCCCTTCACCTCCCCCCCCCCCCCATGGCGGCATTCCGTAGGGATCATTCCGTCCGTGACACCCTGGTCCACACCTCCATCACCCCCTACTCCTCAACCCCCTCCGACGTCACCTTCCCATGCGAACGTAAGATATGCAACACCTGCCTCTTCACTTCCTCTCTCCTCACCGTCCAAGGGCCCAAACACTCCTTTCAAGTGAAGCAGCATTTCACTTGCACTTCCCTCAACTAAGTCTACTGCATTCGTTGCTCCCAATGCGGTTTCCTCTACATTGGAGAGACCAAACGCAGACTGGGTGACCGCTTTGCAGAACACCTTCAGTCTGTCCACAAGCATCACCCAGACCTCCCTGTCACTTGCCATTTTAACACTCCACCCTGCTCTCATGCCCACATGTCCGTCCTTGGCTTGCTGCATTGTTCCAGTGAAGCTCAATGCAAACTGGAAGAACAGCACCTCATCTTCTGACTAGGCACTTTACAGCCTTCCAGACTGAATATTGAGTTCAACAATTTTAGATCTTGAACACCCTCCTCCATCCCCACCCCCTTTTGGTTTCTTCCCCCTCCTTTTTGTTTTTTCCAATAATTTATATAGATTTTTCTTTTCCCACCTATTTCCATTATTTTTAAATGTATTCCACCATCTATATCTATACCTTTTATGCCCTTTTAATCTTATTTCATCCCACCCCCACTAGAGCTATCTGTACCTTGCTTGTCCTGCTATCCATTCTTAATCAGCACATTCTTTTAGATAATATCACCACCTTCAACACCTCTTTGTTCTTTTGTCTGTGACATCTTTTGGTTATCTCCTCCAATCACTGCTTGCTTGTCCCAAAAACCACTGCCCCTTCTCCCCCACTCTCCCCCCCCACCTTAAACCAGCTTAAATTTCACCCCTCTCCTATTTTTACTTAGTTCTGTTGAAGGGTCATGAGGACTCGAAACATCAACTGTACTCTTCTCCGCCGATGCTGCCAGACCTGCTGAGTTTTTCCAGGTATTTCTGTTCTGTTTTTGTTCGGAAGTATGTGTGCCTGTTGTGTGTGCTAATTTGGTGTCATCGCCAGTTGTCCTGATGATTTTTGCACCTCAAGTGTTTAAGTACTTTCCTTTGTATCATTTCTCTTTCAATAATAACCTCCAGTAACTTCCATTACAGTCCTAACACCCATCACTCCTGAGAAAAATTAGCAAAGTACTTTAGTATTTTTACTAATCCCTCACTCCCATCTACAAGCTGCTTCTTTCATTCGTTAGAGTTCCAATTCCTAGCTTACCACAAAAGTGCTTACTTTTGAATTTATTTTCTTTTATTGTCCTTAATGTATTCCTTGCTGAATATCTATATCTGCTGGTGTGGATAATAGAGCAACTTTCTTGATGGAAATGCCAAGAGGGACTGGAAACTCTTGAATTTCGGCAGATCCCTTCATCAAACGCATATTCACAATAAAAGTCATTAAAAGATTCTGGTGCAATTGACCGTTAAAACTCAGCATTGTGGGTGCTGGCGTATGAACTGTATTTAAAGGATAAAAATATTGTAGAAAATAGGTTAAATGCAAAAGCTGTAATTTGTTTGGAAGATAGCTTTATCATAAAAACCTTAATTCTTTCTTTTTTGTACAACTAGGAAATGCTCCATTCCTGAACAAAACACAGAATAAAAAGGAATGGAAACCATTTGCAATTCTGGATCTCTACCAGCTTTGCGCTTCCTGGGGTTTCCTTGGTAGGGGGTGGGGACGGAATCTGGAGCAGATCCAAACATTTAAATTGGATCTAAACAGAGATGGAAATGGCATAACAGGACCCCCAGTCCATTTTCTTCCTCTAATATTGGGTGCAGACACATTCAGGCTCCAAAAAGAAGCAAGGGTCAATACCCAGCTCCGCTCACTTTCAAAGATCTGTGTGGGGGCAGGTTTGGGCAAAGCATCAGGTCATGGGAGGTCTGAGAAAGTAACTGCTTTTTTGTTTAAGGTTCATTGAATTACTCGGGCCTGCAGCAGATATCGAGCATTCATTCCTACAAGTGGGCAGGCCTGCATACATTGGGCCTATGTAAATGACCTGTATGAGTGCCAGGGTGTCCAACATTTTAGCACATATGTGAGAAGTGTGCCTTGATTTATCATATCTCTTACTTTAAAACCACTCATCTTTAGTCACCATTAGTACTCCTAGTAATTTTGAATGACCTATGGCAGGAATTGACATTTACTTTGACATTTATTCTTTTGATGATATTCTGTTTTTATTTGAGAGTATGGAATATAACATTGAAGAGTTCTAAACAATTTGTAGATTATTATGGTAATAGGATTTATGAACCTGAATTGGATCCACAGCCATGACTGAGGAATTGTAAAATTACTGTGTAGGTAGTGTGTATAAATGAGGGATTAAGACACACTATTGCTGCAGAGTACATGAAGCTTTGTTGGCTATCTAAGCCAGGCTAGGAATGGTTACTGCTGACTGCTTACAGCTGGTGGCAAAAGGTAAAGATGTTCAATTTGATAAAACTGACATCTCCCACTTTAATAGTCATAAAATCATTTTTAAACAATGTTTTATAACTCCTGCCTTTTTTTGTTCTGCAACCTATACCAAAAAGTAAAATGTGAAAACATTTCTATACGACTTCTATGGTTTATTTGCATACTCTTCATTTCATTTTTGTTTCCTTTCTCCTTCACAATCCATAGAATTAATTATTGCACTTGGCACAATTTGACACATCAGCAACGTTCAAAGCTTGATACAAAGGTGAAGTGTTTAAAAAGACTGAGTTTACAGGTAAATAACTAACTGTTACATAGTCAACGAGTAAACCTTGGAGTTCTCAAGGATTTCCTATTTAAAATAAGATCTTTTAAAAGCAGCAAGACCTCAGTATTTGTAATATAAAGTTCAAAATTACACAACAAGCATCCCAATAAACATTGGCCTGGATCTTCCGAGCAGTGACAATGATGGTCGGATTGCTGCTGCATTCATAAATTCCCCTGACCCAAAGTTGCTCCGCATTTCTTCTGTGACCTTCTGAGCCTGGCTGTCCCAGAAATGTGCAGTGCAGTATCTATTGGGGAACTTCGTCAGGGCAGAGTTAGGGGAGAGCTCCTCTGTGCAAACCTGTGTCTTAAAAAAAAATAAACTTAGACATTGGCAACTACAAATGGTAGACAGTGGCACAGCAGAAACATGGGCTGGGATTTTCTGTGCCTGCCAGCGTCGGGCGTGTTTGGTGGTGTGTGCAGACAATACTGCGAGAAGATCAAAAATCGGTTTCACGACGTCATGAAACCAGTTTGTGATTGTCTGCTCTGCCCGCTGGTGGTGGGCTGTGTTCCCATGTTTCGGATGTGCCGCTGTCTACCATTTGTAGTTGTCAATGTCTAGGTTTATTTCTTTTAAGACATGGATTTGCACAGAGGAGCTCTCCCCTAACTCTGTGTTCCCTGCCATCGGACGTTGGGAACCTCATTGTAATACATCAGCATATCATTATAAGGATCGTCTACCCATGTCGGTGGGAGAACACGCTGGCACATTTCACAACAGCACATACAAGGCGTGAACTTGGTGGGCTGCACTTCTCTCAGGACTTTAAGGTTTGTTTGCCTACCTTGCTTCAGTCAGCACTCACAGTCAACAGTGCCAGGCTTTGCAGACAGCACCACATCACTTTTAGCGGGGGCTCACAGATAGGTCTCTACCTACCAGACCAGCCATATGTGGGTGGCTTTTCAATGGCTGCTGGGCAAGATCTTGCTTGGGGAAGGGGTACAAGTGCCCTCAGCCAATGGAAGAGGCTGCAGGACCGGAGCTGTATTGAAGAAAGGGAGTATCCCAGGGTGTATATGGGGGCACATGTTGATCTGTGCAAGTGGCCTCAAGATGGCGAGGGCTGAGGAGGCAGCTTCCAGAGAAGATGAGGCCAGATAGACATGTGAGCATATGTGTGTGAGAATGGGTGGTGATGTCCCTTGAGCTGGCAGCGAATGAGATGCCAGTGAACGTGTGATCGGCTTGAGTGTGTGAGTTTAGAGCGATAAGATGGTTGACATACCCTGGCTGTATGGATGAGATCATTCATTCTTTGTCTGCCTTGGATAATTAACCTCTCCTGTGCAACATTGGCACTGACCTACATCACCTACCGTGCTGGAGTGGTAATGTAGCTCTTGTGACCAGAGCGGGGGTAGAGGACATTACAGCGGGCTTCCACCGCATCCAAAAGGTATTTGTGGGCTGCAGTCTTTTGGGACCATGTCTTTGCTGCAGTCCTTGGCTGGAAGCACTGATCGTGGCTGGACTTTAAATGCGGTGCCTGGCATGATGAAGGGATGAGGTGACGGTGTGGTGGGTAAACGAGAGCCCGTCCGCCATGGAAGCAGCGTGTTTTCCGGGACTGAGTAATGTGCCGATTTGGGACGATATGGCGTGAAAAGCCGCCATCGCGGCCGGCCGGTAAAACGTTGTTTCACCAGCCCGCTACTGCACTTAGTGCAAATCTAGGATGAGTCTGTCTATGAGTAATGTGGAAGGCTAGCCAAGGCAGGGTGACCAACCATCCTGTAATCCAGCCTTTTGTGCTGCGTCCTGGGTCAAGCCTTCCTGGGATGTGTTTTGTCCCGGATTTCTTGAGTCTCCCTACCCTCCATCCCGCTCTGAAGGTTTTATCAGCATCCCCAAAGGTTTGCCACAGGCTTGCCAATGCCATCGCCCCCGGCTCTCACAGGTTCACCAGCATCACTCTTCTGCCCCCTCTCAAGGCTTCCCACTTGCAAGGTGATATGTTCCTTATTTTTTTCAACCAGAGTTGGTCACCCTGGGACAGGGACTGATATGATGGTTATCGCAGACAAAGAACTCACACCAGCTTGAATTCATCACCATAGAAGGGCAAAGCAACGCAAATGCAGTGTTTCACAAGTTAGTTGTTATGTCTGTTGCAATATCTAAAATGCTGTGTAACCATGGTGACTGAAAGACTATATTAAGATCGAGATCAGAACAAACTCCAGACTCACATTATCCATCCTCCATCAAAATACAAAACCTATTATCTTCCCAATGCAGCCGGAACATTCATTGAAAAAGGCAGAAAATGCATTGATTTAACATCCTATTTAAAGAACGACACTACTGTAAATGCGAAAACTGTTCAGTGCTTCATTAGATTATCAGCCTGAATTATGTTCTTCAGTTCTGGAGCACTATTTAAATCCAAAGCTTCCTGACTCACACAAGGGGTAGGATTTTTACGTCCCACTGGGGACGGGCACGGAGACAGCTGGGCATGCTGGTTTTACATAACCATTTCTGTCAACAGTGATTTTTCTCAGGATGGGGCAAGTTGCCCCCAGAAACACGCCCAATTTGGGAATGAGGCCAATTAATCCTGTTAATGAACCCATTGTCAGCTCATTGTTAGTTCATTCGAATTTTGGTGGTGGTGCACTGGTTGCATACAAACATACGAATTAGGAGCCGGAGTAGGCCATTCAGCCCCTCAACCCTGCTCTGCCATTCAATAAGTTCATGGCTGATCTGATTGTGATTGCCTCAAGTCCACATTTCGCCTATCCCCAGCAGCCTTTGACCCCATTGTTAGTCAAGAATCTATCTACCACTGCCTTAAAAATATTCATTGACCATGCCTCCGCTGCTCTCTGAGGAACAGAGTTCCAAAGGCTCATGACCCTCTGAGAGAAACAATTTTATCTCAACTCAATCTTAAATGGGGGACCCCTTATTTTTAAACTGTGTCCCCTAGTTTTAGCCTCTCCCAAAGGAAAAATATCCTTTCAGCATCCACCCTGTTAAGTCCCCTCAGAATCTTACATGCTTCAATCAGATCACTCTTCAGTTTTCTAAATTTCAATGGATACAGGCCCAGCCTTTCCTCATAAGATTACCTCCCCCACCATCCTAGGCAGAAGTTGAGTGAACATTTTGGTACACTGGATCAGGGGCAGGCCAGGTACATGGAGGCGGCAATGGCCATACCATGATATCAGGTGGGTCCATAAATGGTAGCATGGCTGAGTGGGGCCCCCAGCCATTTGCACAAAGTTACCATTGGGTGTGCTCAGGTTGAAGGGAGAGTGATCTGTATGTGCTCCTTCTGTGCAGAGGGTCATGATCCTCCTGGCATTGTGGGGAATATAAGAGGATGTGGTTAGGTTTTTTTACTCGTTCATGGAATGTGGGCATCACTGGCTAGGTCAGCATTTATTTCACATCCCCAATTGCCTTTGTTCAGAGGGCATTTAAGAGTCAACCACATTGCTGTGGGTCTGGAGTCACTCGTAGGCCAGGCCAGGTAAGGATGGCAGATTTCCTTCTCTAAAGGACATTAGTGAACCAGGTGGGTTTTTACGACAATCAGCAATGGTTTCGTGGTCATCATCAGACTTTTAATTCCAGGTTTTTATTGAACTCAAATTTCACCTTCTGCCATGGTGGGATTCATCCAGGACACATGCAAGCAAGCCATCATGGAATTTTCAAATCATTGTGATGAATTTCTTGGAGCAGCAAAATTTCTCCATTACCTTCCAGAAGTCCTCACGGCTGACTGTGCCAAAGGCCTTGGTCAGGTCATCAAATGTGGTGTAAAGGTCTATGTTCTGTCCTTGGCATTTCTCCTGGAGCTGTCTTAACTGTAAACACCATGCCAATGGTTCCTTGGCCTTTTCTGAAGCCACACTCACTCTCTGGTAGCAGATCCTGATTGAGAAGTGCTAGCCATTCAAAAGGAACCTGGCAAAGATTTTGCTGGTGATGAAGAAGAGTGAGATTCCTAGAACATAAGACCATAAGACATAGAAGCAGAAATTAGGCCATTTGGCCCATCGAGTCTGCTCCATCATTCAATCATGGCTGATAAGTTTCTCAACCCCATTCTCCCGCCTTCTCCCTGTAACCTTTGATCCCCTTACCAATCAAGAACCTATCTATCTCGGTCTTAAATACACTCAATGACCTGGCCTCCACAGCCTTCTGTGGCAATGAATTCCATAGATTCACCAATCTCTGGCTAAAGAAGTTTCTCCTCATCTCTGTTCTAAAAGGTCTCCCCTTTACTCTGAGGCTGTGCTCTCGGGTCCTAGTCTCTCCTACTAATGGAAACATCTTCCCCACATCTACTCTATCCAGGCCTTTCAGTATTCTGGAAGTTTCAATCAGATCCCCCCTCATCCTTCTAAACTCCATCGACTATAGACCCAGAGTCTTCAAACGTTCTTCATGTGATTAGCCCTTCATTCCTGGGATCGTTCTCGTGAACCTCCTCTGGACCCTCTCCAGGGCCAGCACATCCTTCCTGAGATATGGGGCCCAAAATTGCTCACAATATTCTAAATGTGGTCTGACCAGAGCCTTATAAAGCCTCAGCAGCACATCCCCGCTTTCATATTCTAGTCCTCTCGAAATAAATGCCAACATTGCATTTGCCTTCCTAACTACCGACTCAACCTGCAAGTTAACCTTAAGAGAATCCTGGACTAGGACTCCCAAGTCCCTTTGCACTCCAGATTTCTGAATTCTCTCCCCATTTAGAAAATAGTCTATGCCTCTATTCTTCCTACCAAAGTGCATGACCTCACACTTCCCCATGTTGTATTCCATCTGCTACTTCTTTGCCCATTCTCCTAACCTGTCCAAATCCTTCTGCAGCCTCCCCACCTCCTCAATACTACCTGTCCCTCCACCTATCTTTGTATCATCTGAAAACTTAGCCAGAATGCCCTCAGTTCCTTCATCTAGATCATTAATGTATAAAGTGAAAAGTTGTGGTCCCAACACTGAGTCTATATTCCTCTATGACTGTCTCAAGATCGGGGAGTTCCTTTCTGCTAGTACAGGTGGACATTGGAGATATCTTTGTATTTTTGTAGGATGGTTCTTTTCTCCCTGAAAGAGTTCACTGAACTTCTTGACCAGGCATTGACCTCCAGTCTTGTAGTCTTTGATTGCCTTCGTCATTTCTAACAGCATTGAAGGATCAGCAAGAGAGCAGTTGATGGCAACCTGTTGATTGCTTCTTCACTGATGGATGAAGGCTGATTGAGAATGTGATTAAAGTGCTCTGCCCATCTTTCTAGAATTTGGGCTTTTTCTGTGAGTAGTATTAATCAATCAGGATTTAGAATTGGTGATGAACTAGCAGAATGGGGTCTGTAGATAGGTTTCAGAGCATTGCAGCATCTCTTCTAGTCTTTGAAATCTGCATATGGCTGAAGGTTGTGTGCTTTTTGATTCAGTATCTCTATGAACTTGCATTGGACAGTATGGTGGACATTTTGGTGGGCACCATGCTTGGATTGTGATGACCTGTCATTGAGGTAAACCCTGTAGAGGTGATGTTTCTCCTCCAGTAATTTCTGGATTGCCTAATCGTTTTCACCAAACCAGTCTTGATGCTTATGAGGGGTAGGGCCAAGGGCCTCTGCAGCAATGGAGTACACTGTATACTCGAAGGTCACCCAGTCATCCTGAATGTGGTGAGTGTCCATTTTCGCTGTACACAGGCAACTCTCGTGTCTCTCTGAGAGAAATTCCTTCATAACTGCCTGTTTGAGCCTTTAGACATTGAGACACGTCTGGACCTTTGTGTTCTAATACGAACATATGAATCAGGAGCAGGAGTAGGCCATTCTGCCTCTCGAGCCTACTCCACCATTCAATAATATCATGGCTGATCTGATTATAACCTTAAATTCACATTCATGCCTACACCCGATAACATTTCACCCCCTTGCTTATCAAGAGTTTATGTACTTCTGGGGGTGCCTAGGGGGATATATCTTTGCATTTAGCTTTGAAATGATAAGATGGTGGTCAATCCAGCAGTTAGTCCCACACATGGCTTTCATTACATGTACATGCTGCCAGTTCTTCTGCCTGGTGATGACATGATCAATTAGATGCCAATGCATTGAACTGGGTTGGATCCAAGACGTCTTGTTGCAATTAGGGGGCTGGAAAACTGTGCTGGTGATTAAGAGCTCATGCTCAGCACATATCTTCAGCAAGAGGAGACCATTGCTGTTACAACTGCCAACCTCGTTTTTCCGATGATCCCTACTCAAGCCTTGTGATCTGCACTAACTATAGGTTTATTTTGAAAACTAAAAGCATGCCAACAATTAAAAGTTCAGAACAAATGCTATGCCACAGAAAGCTACTTGGGAACGTAAGGTAAGTGTCTAAAATAATTTCAAAAAGCTTAACACACTTAGTTTTATCTTAAAATCACACTAACACACTGAAAAACATATTTTCTAGTGTCTGAAAGGTAACAAGATGAAGCCAAAACGAGAGTTATTTACCTCTGTGATGAGGTCTGCAATTTTCAGACTTCTGTCTGTGAGTGCAAGATCTTTCCCTATGCCTATTGGCATCTGAAAACTGATCAAAGCCAACTTCAACCCCAATGTGCTTACTATCTCCTTAAATCTCTGTTGACAAAGGAGACTGGTTATTAAAAAGTTTCGTCATATTGCAAAGGAAGCAGGCTCCCACTCAAGCACACATTTATAATGCCTGCAAAATTCCCTTAGAAAGTGACAACTGAGGTAGCAGGATGTCTAAGTTAGGTAGATCCATGCCTGTCCCTCTTTACATGCCAAGTCTATTTCTGTGCATCTCATCAATATTTTGCAGGACAACTTAGGATATAATGCACATGAGTGGAAAACAACTTCCTGAAGCATTACTGGTGCATTAAGAGAGGGCCCTCCAGATATGGAGAAGCCAAGGCTCTTGCCTATGGGAGAGGCCAAGGTCACTGGCTTTGGCATGCAGTGAGGTGAGTTGAAGGGACTCTGACTTCAGTGCAGCCAGTCATCCTAACTTCCTAACATTGCATCTATGGGTGGATGTGCTGCACCATTCTATTCTTTATCTTTCTCTCCCACAGGTCCACATGGGTCCAAGAAGCTGATGGGAGAGATGAAGACAAGTGGGAATGAGGAGTAAGAAATTGAGGAAGAAGAGCATTAGCAGGAGGATGAGGAAGCGTTTGATGTGGAGCAGAGAGTAGACCATAGCACCTTTCCATGCTCCCCATCTAATAACAAAAGCTTATTGCCAACTCCTGGCTTTGTTGACACACTGACCTCCCTGGTTACAAACAAGCATGCAGGACCAAGCACCCTGGAGGAACTCGGGCTCGTATGACTGCTCACTGAGTCTGGCAGTTCGGGGGACCAGGAAGAATTGGAAGGATGCACTGGAAGATTGACTCCAGTTCCCACTAAGTCAGGGCTGACGGTGGCTGAGGATTGAGGATGACTTGCCTTCAAAGAATATCATTGTGAATTCTGGAGTCCAGCAACCACGACTTGAATGTGACTTGCTCAATACGCCATAGTGGGTTTGAAATGTTCAGGTAGAAGCTGAGTGGGGATATTGTGATCATGTAGAGACATTGACAGACTTCCTTGCTGTTTATCCTAGTGTTCTGCAAGTGCTCTGTACATTGTCCAAGTGACATGAGACCAGGCTGCTCAGGATAAAACTCCATGGACAATGTCAGCCGCAACTCCACAACAGGAGGCCACTCTCAAGGGTCAAGGAACTCTTCGGCCAATTCCCTTCAGTATACCATTGTAATCCAGCCACCTTGATCCCTGATCCAGGCGACCAATCAGCACCAAACCATGTGGGTGGAAAGGCCAGGGGATAACACAGTGTCTCAAATGAGAAGAGTCTCTACCTACTGGCAGAGTCCTCTTCCTCTTGCTCCTTCTCACCCTCAAGGGTTCCATCTACATCATCCTTAATGTTTTGTTACTATTGGGCATCTGCAGGTTGTGTTCCTCCTGTTCTACAGACATCACATCTCCTAAGTACAGGCTGAATATTTCCTGCAGGTTGAAGTTGTGCAGTGCATTGTACATCAGTACAAGCTTTGCTGCTTGACTGGGTATATACTACATGACCTCCTCACCCTGTCAAGACACTTGAAATAAGTTTTCAGCACCTAAGGTCCACTCCACCACTTGCCAGGTCACCATATGTATGTAGTCATATTCTTGCAATGCTGCATTGTTAGGACTCAGAAAGGTGTCATCAGCCAAGGTTTTAGGAAATGGATCTCATCCCTAAGGATCTATTTGCTTGCTTGTCCCTTTAATTCATAGATGGGGTAATGGTGAAGGAAAAAGTCAACTCCTCTAATGCTCAGAGTTCATACGCAAAGTCCTTTGTTGGACATTACAGACAATGTTCACCATTAGTGAGTGGTACATCTTTATGCTGATAAATGAACAGGCTCCTCAAATGGAGTCTACAGGACTATATGGGTGTGATCAATAGTCCCCTACAGCCAAAAGAAAACCAGCAAGCCTATGAAAGTTGATGGCTTTATCTTGTTCTGCATGAGACATACCATATTTGATGAAATGAAAACAGAATAAGTTGGAAATATGCAACAGGTCAGGCAGCGTTTGTGGAGAGAAACAGAGTTAACATTTCAGGTCGATTACCCTTCAACAGAACAACATCTCTGATGATGCTGGATGCTCAACGGATGAGGGCATCTGTCACCTGTTGAATGCAAGTCTTCACAGTTCCCTAGCAGGATCCATAGCACTGAAGGCAGGGTTTGTCTTCATTTTTATTGATGAGGCTTACTGTAGCATTTCAGAGTTCATCAACTGCTTTCTAGGTGAAGCAGATTCTGCACATCCAACAGCTGCTGGTATGAAATTCATACCCTATACACACTCTGTGGGGTAGTAGTGAGTTTGGTGCAGTCTCCAGCAGTGGTGTCTCATATGACTTATTTCCTGCCTTTGTTACTTCTCCTTGCCATTGCCATGATAATGGAAAATCGGGGCTTGTTCAATGGAAAGCCCATTGTCACCTTTTGACCTTCTGAACATTGAAAGTGATGCAGTCCTGAAAGCATTACCCTTAAACGTTCTTGGGATGCTGGATGTGAAACTGGTAAAACTATAGATCTCAGGAACAGAGAATCACAGAATTATTATATGAACATACAAATTAGGAGCAGGAGTAGGCCACTCATCCCCTCGAGCCTGCTCCACCATTCAATATGATCATGGCTGATCTGATTGTAACCTCAACTCCACATTTCCACCTACCCCCGATAACCTCTCACCCCTTTTCTGATCAAGAATCTATCTACCTCTGCCTTAAAAATATCCAGACTCTGCTTCCACTGCCTTTTGAGGAAGAGAGTTCCAAAGGCCCGTGAGCCTCAGAGAAAAAAATTCTCCTCATCTCTGTCTTAAATGAACGGCAATTTATTTTTAAACAGTGACTCCTAGTTCTAGATTCTCCCACAGGAGGAAACATCCTTTCCACATCCACCCTGTCAAGACCCATCAGGATCTTATATGTTTCAATCAAGTCGCCTCTTTCTCTTCTAAATTCCAGCAGATACCAGCCTAACCTGTCCAACTGTTCCTCATAAGATATCCCTCCCATCCTAGGTATTGATCTAGTAAACCTCTGAACTGCTTCCAGTGCATTTACATCCTTCCTTAAATAAGGTGACTAATACTGTACATGATACTCCAGATGTGGTCTCACCAATGCCCTGTACAACTGAAGCATAACATTGAATACTTTTGTATTCAATTCCCTTTGCAATAAACAATAACATACTATTAGCTTTCCTAATTATTTGCTGTACCTGCATACTAACCTTTTGCGATTCATGCACTAGGACACCCAGATCCCTCTGCATCTCAGAGTTCTCAGAGTTACAATAAAGAAGGAGGCCATTTGACCTGACGTCTGCGGCGGCTCTCCGTAGGAGCAATTTACCTAGTGCCACTCCCCCGCCTTCTCCCCATATTCCTGCGCACTTTTCCTTTTCAGATAACAATTTAAATCCCTCTTGAATGTCTCAGTTGAACCTGCCTCTGCTACACTCTCATGCAATGCATTCCAGATCCTAACCACTCACTGCATGAAGAAGTTTTTCCTCATGTTGCCATTGCTTCTTTAGCCAATTATCTTAACTCCTTCCATCAATGGGAACAGATTTTCCCCATCAACTCTGTTCAAACCCTTCATGATTTTGAGTACCTCTATCAAATCTCCTTTCAACCTTCTCTTCTCCAGGGAAAACAGTCCCAACTTTTCCAATCTATAAGAAGACCACGTGAGAAATTGAATCCAACCAGCAGAGATGAAGCTTTGTGTCTTTTATGCTCCCTTCAAGCTCAGATCACCATAAATCACACTGATGTCAGGTGACAAAAAGCCTATCTGTTTCATTATTTTTCAATCCTAGTGACTAAAATGAAAAGCTAGTTTAAATCCAATTTAAATGCTAGTTTAAATGCAATTGCTATTGACCTGAATGGGGATGGGCGGAGCTATAATTACAGTTTTGGTGAGGCTGACAGCATAACGTGAGTAATGGTGTAACTCACGTTATAACTTTCTGGGATTTTGTGAGCGTAAATGAACACAACAGCATTCATGCACGATTGCAATGGCATGAGTCTGGGTTGACGGTTGCGCGATTCATCCCTGAAACAGGAATCTGATTAAAGTGTATTATTTATAAAACTGAAGGGAAGGGATCAAGATTGTTAACTACCTCACAAAACTGGATTGTTTGTAGCTAGGCATGAATTATTGGATCAAACTAATTAATACCACAGAAGACATTGTGTGAGGGCAAGAGAATTGCAAGGAATATGTTCAGGTGAAGTCTTCCATCAAATGTTCATCTTGTTCATGTAAAATAGCTATTTGGATATTAATTTCAGAATGATGTAGCATGATATTCAGCATGGAACTGAATATTCCAAGAAAATATCATCAAATGAATTAATCAGTAGAGATGGCAGCTGAGGAGCTGTACAGAAACAGATGTTGGTTTCATTGAGCATTTAATGACCTAAGTGGTATGTAATTTATTCAGAGAATGTTTGATCATGGTTGTAACATTACTTCATTTAACATGGATGCAACATAAATATTCAATGCCAATCAAAACAAGATCAAAATATTTTAGAGCAACTGCTGTATATTTCATCTCAGTGCCATTATACACCAAAAAAAAATTGATTGATATAAATTTTAAACACACTAAATCATCCCCCTCAAATCAATGCAAGGCTCAGCATTAATTTGTGTGGCTTATTTATTTCAACTAATAGCTGAATAAATTTTAGCTGATTATTTTTCAGAAGTGTCTCCATGAATAAAGTACAGCCTAATGGTTAACACAATTTGAATGCACGTGCTTGCATTTCCAATTAAAGAAAATAATAAAATGCTCCTTTGATTGAAGAAGTTCAATTGTCTTTGAGTTCACAAATGGATATGTTGCTATAGTAACACTGTGACAGCAAAAATATAATACATGTGCTAGAAGGGTCTAACCAGGGTTGTGACTCACAAAAATCTGACAAGAATTGCAACCAACACAGACTGAGTTTTCTTGGTTCCTTCTTTCATTTTACTTTCTTGCAAAAATATTGAGAAGTAATAATCTACCAGGTAGCAATTTTATAGCCCACTGAATTCTATGTGGTAAATGTTCAATGCGGAACTTGCTATCACAGGGAAAGTTGAAGCGAATAGGACAGATGTGTTTCATGAGAAGCTGGACAGGCATTTGAGGGAGAAGGGAATAGATGGTTATGATGGTAGATTTAGATGAGAAAAGATGGGAGGAGGCATGAGTGGAGCATAAACACTGGCATGGACTGGTGAGACTGAAAGTCCTGTTTCTGTGCCATACATCGTAAGTAATAGAATCACTTCATGGTTCTGGTTTATGGAAAAGGTTTAGCAGTAGCAATAGAATTTTCATCATAGGTGGAATAAAAACACCAATTTTTCAAGCCAATTTGTAGCATCCCTGCCATCACCCCAGTTAATTTTGGCTAATACATAGGTTGACCGTGGGCCCTTCCTGTGTTTCCACCCAGTCAGTCACATACAAAGTGAACCACTAGAGGAACTTACATTGTCAGATGCACACAGCATGCTTGAAAAAGGGAGGTGAAAACTATTGCCTAGTTGCCTTTTCCACAGAGACAGAAAATCACAGTGCGAAGAGTCATCATATTTTTGCCAAATCCAAAACTGGAGGTGGAATAGGATAGGAATTGTTCAGCAGGAATCATGACCAGAATTCTGATGGTTGCTTTGGTGCTGATTAAAAAAAACTTGTTAATGAAGTTCTTGACATAATAAGATCCAAATTTAAGTTAAAAAAAATTAAGAAACAAATTTCTGGGGCTAGATGAGTTCAGGAACCTAACTGGTGGATCATTTCTGGGTCCCAACCCCGTATTCTGTCAGCGTTGGTGACACGACACAATCTTGAAATGCAAAAGGTCAAATTGGCCCAAGAGCACGTTCCAAGCCCAATTAGAGGTGTTGGGAACTGTCTAGAGGTTGGACCCAAAAATGCAGGACCCTTCGAAAAGGTGACCTGCAGCCATTGAGTGAGCTTGACATCCACTGAAGCAATGGAGCATCAGGGACCTCAGAAGGTTAGTGCTGGCATAAGTAGGTGCCCCCAGGTGGCACCATGATTTTTGGATACCTCCTTTGAGGCTTTCGCAGACACAGTCTGACAGGAGGAATGTTTTGCTCCTGGCACCTGAAAGGAGGAATCTACCTAGAGAAGCAAAGTGTCCATGGCAACAGACACTAGCAGCCAAAGAATCACCAGAAGGACATGCATCCAGTGTAGGAAAAGATTCGATGACCTGTTAAGGTCTGGAAAGGTGAGTGGCAAGTGACACGTGGGTGACAGGCCTCTAACTCTGTATGCAGCAGCATGCACACAAGCTGAGTGAATGAGTGCCCATTGTTCCCCTTAACACGGTCAGATCAAGTAGTGAGTTGGATCACTGAGGCATCAGTGACCCTAACATATAGGGTGCCATTGAACCAGGAGCAGCAATGAGAGAAACACTTCATGTGGATGTCATGCTGGAATAGGGGAGGGGAGCCTGCACATAAACCTTCCTCTCTTAATCCTGTAGTAGAAGAGAGCACATTATTCAGGGAAATATCTCGGACAGGTGGTGGTGTGCTGCAGCTCCACACACTGATCCCAATGGAGGAGGCAGCACTAGAGATCGGGAGGGTGTCATCACTTTAGGCTGTGGGCAATAACTAGATGGGAGATCTTGAAGGGCAGAGTCATTTTACAGCCCAATCTATAAATGAAGGGCATGGTGGAGACTCCTGCCTAGTCTGGGCTGTTGCTATACAACCACTGTCATCTATGGGGTTGGTTGTGCTGAGACACCTGCTGAGTAGCCCAAGTTCTCATCACCATTTTCTTGTGTCTATCACAAGGCCTGGAGTGGAGGGAGAACTGAATGTCCCAGCAAGGCTGTTGCCGGCCTCCTCAGTGAGGAGAGATGTTACAGAGCCAGCACGTCACATTGCAGACACACCCAGCTCAGTTGGGCCTTAATCTAGATTAGGACAGCAAGCACTGGATGAACTGTACATTGCAAGTGAGCAGGAGGAGGAGAGTGAGACAGAGCCAGCGGTAGGCAGTGCCCTTTGGAGGGCAGAGCACTGACACAGCCATTCTGTACTGGGTGAAGATGCTGGGCCTCAAGTGTCACAAACAAGGAGGGTCTTTCTGGACTGTCAGAGGCAGTGGGGTTGCCAAATGTCAGAGATCCCTGAGGCATTGTGGAGCCATGGGCAGACAATGGAGGAGTCCATGCAGCACATGTGCTCCATTATGACTCAGGGTTTTGAGCACATGAGCTCCTCCATTGAGAGAGTGGCCAAACTCATGGAGAGCCATATGCAGCACCACTCTGAGTGAGTGCAGAAGCAGCACACTGACATGCACAAAAAGAGTGAGACTCTCTGTAGCATTGACTGCTCAGTGGATGGCAGCTGCACCCTAGCTGGTGGCCTCATCCTACATGCAAGGGCACCGTGAAAAGGCTAAAACAGTCAAAGAGGCTGATGAGGAAGCCACTCCTCAGGCGTCACCAGCATTGGCTTCTCCACCTTAGGATGCTGCAAGGACATGGGACAGAGGCTGCACCTGCAATGACACAGGTGCAGGAGCCTGTGAGGGAGCTCCCATGGGCACCTCTACAATGAAATCAGAAGCCATGGGCATCTCGGTCAGATACAGATACAATGAAGCAGGCTACCTTCGTCTCATCCTCAGCCATGGGGTAGGACATATAGAAGTGAGCATGAACGTCAGATGCCACATTGTTAGTTTCAATTAATAGTTCACCTGAGTAATATTTTCTCTGTTTGTATGGTCCTTAACTTTATCCTAATGCTGGTGGTGGGGGCACGGAGGGCTTGGTCCGTTGGGGGAGACTGTTGCAGTGGAGACCCCAATCTGGGTGACAATGGCATTATTCCAGTGTGTATTTGCTGGATAACTTCTCTCTCTGATGTAAGGTGAGTAACAAAGTCATCTATTAAAGGGGCTAAGAGCTGCTCAGGTATAATCTTGTTGAAACAGCATGGCCCCTATTGCCATACCACCCTGCCAAGTGCCATGAGGCCTGGGATAGCCTCGACAGTCTTCTCCAATGCCTGGGTACAAGTTTCCTCTGCAGTGCCCCCTTTATTCTCCTCTTCCTCTTCTCCCCCTTTCCCATCCTCCTCAGAGTAAGAGTGACATTCCAGGTCTACCTCTTCATTCAGCTCCTTTTCTTATGGTCATGTTGAGCAGCACATAGCAAACAACTACAATTCAAGGTACCCTGACTGATTCATACTGGAGAACACCATCCAATAGGTCAGGCAACAATGCACATCATCAAGATGTCAATAGTCTGTTCAATACAGGTTTGTATTAGGAGGTGGCTTTGGTTGTAGTGCCTTTCTGGCTCCGTGTGTGAGTGCCACCTCTTCAGAGGATAGCCCTTATTCCCCAGCAGCCACCATCATGAAGACATTATTATGACAGCTGCCTGGAGCTCCAACCTGCAAGATGCATTTCCTGTGGTCACAGACCAGCTGGACATTGAGTGAGTGGAAGCCTTTTCTGTTGAGGAATCTGGCTAGCAGGTCTGTTTGGTGTCTTGATGATTACGTGGGTGCAATTGATCACCCCCCCCCCCCACCCGAACACGAGAGAATCCATTGATGGCGGAAAATCCAAAATGGATTAGTAGTCAAGAAAACGTATCCCCCAGTCTTGGATAGGGCATCCATAATCTGCCTGATGGTGTGATGATCTGGCAAATGCGAGATGCAACCCATGTCTGCAGCTGATCCCTGCAAAGACCCAGATGTATAAAAATTTAGGGCGACTGTGACCTTGATGGCTGCAGATCGGGAACTGCAATGGTGGCCGTGAGACATCAGGTCATTATGGACCAGAACGCATATGCCCTTGACAAACTAGCTGGTTTGATGCAGTCTCCTATGGTACTATTCAGGTAGCTGACTCTTGGGCTGGACACTTGGTGTCTTGTGTAGATTCCTTTTCCCCTTGCAGCACCTCTCTGTGCTCCTCTGGCCTCCTTCTGACCAGGAGGATGTATCTACTGAAACTCCTCCCTGCTAGCCTATTAATGTCAGAGTAGCCTGCTCCCATCTCAAATCCCTCAGCTGCCACTAGTTTGTTCACCGTGGCTTTATCTACTAAACTCTGATACCCTAGTGATGCCAGCAGTTTCATGACCCTCCCAAGTGTCCAACCACTTACTGTTCACAAGTGCAAGCTTCTCAGCACCAGTGATGGCAATTTAGTGCCACTAGTTGGGCAGCTGAATACAAATCTCCAATTCTTAAGCGTGTTGACTAGTTTGCCATTAACCTTCATTTCTTCTTGCTGTGTTCATGGCAGCTGTCCCTTGACATGTCCCAGAAATTCTGTTTGTGCTGTGCTTCCCAACTAACCATCTAAAACTGCTGCTCAAAAGCTTGTTAATGAGCTCGACAACAAGCTCAGCAGCCAGTTAATAGGAGGTGTGCATGTTTCAGGCTCTCACCCTGCCCTCCCTTTGATTATCACTGCATTTTGGAGGTGTTGAGATCCAATGACACCTTCTGGGAATGCAATTTTCAATGGACATCAGCACCTAGACTCATGCTCAAAGGTGTTTGATTTATATTTAAAAAAATCTGAGCAGCCACCGAACAACTGAACCAGCCAGTACAGAAATGCTCATTCAGAGAGCCAGTGCAGATATGATGGGCTGAATGGCCTCCTTCTGCACTGTAACAATTCTGTGATTCTGTGCATCAGAAACAGATGGGTAGAGTGGCTATTCTGCCACACTTACTGATAGCATGTCATTGGGAGAGACCAGGGAACAGCTTGACTACCTTCTTGAAGAAACAAACTACAGGAGCAGAAAAGATTGTACTGTCTGCCCAGTCCCTGGAGTGGAAATTGCTTTAGGCATATCCCAACTGAGAGGCCCAAAGGTAGCCCAAAATAATAACCCTATTTGGGTGAGCTCCTGGTGCCAGTCATGTCTTCACAATTAGATTACCTGTCATAAAAAGATGGGCTTGGGAGCTTGCCTCATTTGCAGTGCTCCAATTCCCTATTCAAGTGGAGGTGTTTTGGGGGCGATGGTGTTGCAGGGTGGTTGTTGTGATAATGCTTTAACGGAGTATGTAAATAGTGATTGTGCAGAATCATTGCAGCAAGTGACATACAGCATCATGTGACACAGTAATAGGATTTGTGTTGATTCCTTAGCAAGATGTGCATGTAGAGCTCTACCGTAACTTGTATTTAATAATGTGAATCCTCAATTAAAACAACCCAAAGTATTTGTTATAATTCATCAGTGTGTGATTGGGATGTTTATGTGAAGAACGCAACAGTGGAAATTGGGTTATTGTGGAAGCAGGAAAGCACTCCTGCTTCTTCTGGCTCTACAGGAACATTTCAAAGATGTCCGCTCCCATTCCACTTGCTTTTTCCCTCTGAGTCTGACCACTGTGCCAAGGCTATTTCATTTGGTTGTCCAACCCAGTGTCTGTTCTATCTACTGCATACAAATTAACTCAGTCTGTGGAATTTCTTCTATTTTCTATGTCTTAGTTTGTCTGCAGTAATTAACCACAAAACTCATGCAAGAACAGGTATTCACCCACCCACTCATGCACAAGCTCATAGGGCACATATATTACCAGAGTGCCGCCTTGCTTAGAGTAACTGTGTAACTAGGGTAATTAATGAATTGTGACTTGTGAATTCTTGTGAATCCATAAACCAAGCTTGCTTTACAACATTGGTATCTCATATAAACGTCACATAAAATACAGTAGAAACAAAAATATGCAATTAGTACATTTTCTGGTGGATATTTGTGATCAAGATGACAAATGTTCACACTGGGGAGTCAGACATATTTTCCACTTTTTGCAACCAGAACCATATATGACATGGATCACATGTACAACAAATCTGTAGCAAAATCATGCTTTAACATTAGCTTCTTAAGGGCAATTCTAATATGGGGGTGTAAGTGTACTTCCCTCTTGTGTTAGCCATCTTTCTGTCCTCTCTGCCACTTGCTATATCTTAGCTCCATTTAAACTGAGTTTGTTTCTTAATTTTCTGATCTAACATCCTTTCTCTGTTGAATTTATCTTATCCTTTATCATTAGAGCTATGCCTCCTCCTCTATTTTGACTATTTCTTCTAAAAATTAAGTAATCTGGAATATTTAGTTCCAATCTTGGTCATTTTCATATCTGTAATAGCTATTGGATTACGAGTAATTCATTTAATCCATTGCAGATGCGCTGCACGTTTAGGTATAGTGCTTTTAGCTTTGATTTCTTTTTCTAATTTTCCCTGACAGCTCTAATCACATTTATTATTCTCATTGACCCTTCCAGATCCACTCTTATTTTTACCCCAAACACTGCTCTGCTCTAGATCCTTGACATTCCCTTGCTGCTTTTGAATTTACTCAAATTTACTTACAGAATCCTGCCATCCCTCCCTTTCTTGGTTTCAACCCTGGTCACTGCCCTAGTTATTAGATTCAGCAGGACAATGAGCACTTCTTGGTTTAAACCGAACTATCTCTTTTGCCAGTGCTGATGCCAGTGCCACATGAAATGAAACCCCTGCCTCCTCCACCAGTCCTTCAGCCACACTGTCAACATTCTAAACTGTTTATCCTGATACCAACTGGCACATGGCTCAGGCAACAATCAGAGATTACAACTTTCAAGGTTCTGCTTTTTTAATTTGGACCCTAACTCCTCAAAGTCTCTCCACAGAACACCATTCTTAGTTCTACCTCTGTCATTGGTTCCTATTTGGACAATGACAATTGGATCCTCCCCCTCCCTCTCCAGGTTCTTCTGCAGCTGTGAGGTGATGTCTCTAACCCTGCCATCAGCCAGGCAACAAAACCTTTTGGAACTCCTGATTGTGGCTGCCGAACAATATCTGTCCCCTGACTACTGTATCCTATTACTACCACATCCCTTTTCACACCCCCCACATGAATGGACTCCTGCACCACGGTGCTATGGTCAGCTTGCCCATTTGCCCTCCAGCCCTTACTCTTATCCACACAGGAAACAAATACTTCATGCCTGTTGGTCAAGGTCAATGACTGAGGAATGTCTATACTACGTCCTGGATTCCCATGCTGACTTGCAGTCAAATTCTCCTGTCCCTGACCATTGACCAACTCTAAAGTTGGTCAAGTTCCTAAGAGGTATGACAACCTTCTGGAACAAAGGGCGGAATTTTACGGCCCTTCCTGCCAACGGGATTTTACGGTACTGCTGAAGTCAATGGGCCTCTGAACAGCTCGCTGCATTTTACAGCCCCGCCCCTGCCACAACAGGGGCATAAAATTCTGCCCAAAGTGTCCAGGTAACTCTCTCCCTCCCTGATGTCACCTCCAATGTCTGCAGTTTGGACACCAACTCAACAAATCTGAGCTGAAGCTCCCCGAGCTACAGATATTTGCTGAAGATTTGGTTGCCCGGGATCACAATGGTCTCCACAAACTCCCACATGCTACAGTTACAGCACATCACCTGTCTTGCCAGGTCCATCTAATCTGATTTATTTATGTATTTAATTAAGTAGTTAATTTTTAATTTGAATCAATTGTTTTAATTTTATTAATAAATTGGTTTATCTCGTTTAAGTTATTTATTCAGTAAAGTGAAGCAATAGCAAATTACAGGTTCCAATGTTACAGACAAAAAAAAACACCAGCTACCGGAGGTGAAAAAAAAACAGCACCTCGTTCCCAACAGACTTTACATCCTTCAGTTTGGAACCATTACAGTGCCCCCTTGACAACAATGCTGAAATAAAAGCCACCATAAAACAACCATTCCAAACCAACTTCATCCAACAAACCACCATATATTCCATATAAAAGTCAACTAATCACCATTAGTGCCTAAAACAAAAACAGAATTACCTGGAAAAACTCAGCAGGTCTGGCTGCATCGGTGGAGAAGAAAAGAGTTGACGTTTCGAGTCCTCATGACCCTTCAACAGAACTGATTGAATATTAGGAAAGGGGTGAAATATAAGCTGGTTTAAGGTGGGGGTAGGGGGGGGTGGGTGGAGAGAAGTGGGGTTGGGGAGGCGGTGGTGTGGTTGTAGGGACAAGCAAGCAGTGATAGGAGCAGATAATCAAAAGATGTCACAGACAAAGGAATAAAGAGATGTTGAAGGTGGTGATATTATCTAAATGAATGTGCTAATTAAGAATGGATGGCAGGGCGCTCAAGGTACAGCTCTAGTGGGGGTGGGGTGGAAAGACTAGCAGGGCATACAAGATTTAAAAATAATGGAAATAGGTGGGAAGAGAAAAATCTATATAAATTATTGGAAAAAACAAAAAGGAAGGGGGAAGGAATGGAAAGGGGGTGGGGATGGATGAGGGAGTTCAAGATCTAAAGTTGTTGAATTCATTATTCAGTCTGGAAGGCTTTAAAGTGCCTAGTTGGAAGATGAGGTGCTGTTCCTCCAGTTTGCGTTGGGCTTCACTGGAACAATGCAGCAAGCCAAGGACAGACAAGTGGGCAAGAGAGCAGGGTGGAGTGTTAAAATGGCAAGTGACAGGAAGGTTTGGGTCTTTCTTGCGGACAGACCGCAGGTGTTCTGCAAAGCAGTCGCCCAGTTTACGTTTGGTCTCTCCAATGTAGAGGAGACCACATTGGGATCACGAATGCAGTAGACTAAGTTGGGGGAGATGCAAGTGAAATGCTGCTTCACTTGAAAGGAGCGTTTGGGCCCTTGGACAGTGAGGAGAGAGGAAGTGAAGGGGCAGGTGTTGCATCTTTTGTGTGGGCATGGGGTGGTGCCATAGGTAGGGGTTGAGGAGTAGGGGGTGATGGAGGAATGGACCAGGGTGTCCCGGAGGGAACGATCCCTATGGAATGCCGACAGGGAGGGTGTAGGGAAGATGTGTTTGGTGATGGCATCATGTTGGAGTTGGCGGAAATGGTGGAGGATGATCCTTTGAATGCGGAGGCTGGTGGGGTGATAAGTGAGGACAAGGGGGACCCTATCATGTTTCTGGGAGGGAGGAGAAGGCGTGAGGGCAGATGCGCGGGAGATGGGCCAGATATGGTTGAGGGCCCTGTCAATGACCGTGGGTGGAAAACCTCAGTTAAGGAAGAAGGAGGACATGTCAGAGGAACTATTTTTGGAGGTAGCATCATCAGAACAGATGCGACGGAGGCAAAGGAACTGAGAGAATGGGATGGAGTCCTTACAGGAAGCGGGATGTGAGGAGCTGTAGTTGAGGTAGCTGTGGGAGTCGATAGGCTTGTAATGGATATTGGTGGACAGTCTATCACCAGAAATTGAGACAGAGAGGTCAAGGAAGGGAAGGGAAGTGTCAGAGATGGACCATGTGAAAATGATGGAGGGGTGGAGATTGGAAGCAAAATTAATAAATTTTTCCAAGTCCCGACAAGAGCATGAAGCAGCACCGAAGTAATCATCGATGTACCGGAGAAGGAGTTCTGGGAGGGGGCCGGAGTAGGACTGGAACAAGGAATGTTCCACATACCCCATAAAGAGATAGGCATAGCTGGGGCCCATGCGGGTACCCATAGCCACACCTTTTATTTTGAGGAAGTGAGAGGAGTTGAAGGAGAAATTGTTCAGTGTGAGAACAAGTTCAGCCAGACGGAGGAGAGTAATGGTGGATGGGAATTGTTCGGACCTCTGTTCGAGGAAGAAGCTAAGGGCCCTCAGACCATCCTGGTGAGGGATGGAGGTGTAAAGGGATTGGAAGTCCATGGTGAAGAGGAAGCGGTTGGGGCCAGGGAACTGGAAATTGTTGATGTGACGTAAGGTGTCAGAGGAATCACGGATGTTGGTGGGAAGAGACTGGACAAGGGGAGCGAGAAGGGAGTCAAGATAATGAGAAATGAGTTCCATGGGGCAGGAACAGGCTGACACGATCGGTCTACCGGGACAGTTCTGTTTGTGGATTTTGGGTAGGAGGTCGAAGTGGGTCGTCCGAGGTTCCATGACTATCAGATTGGAAGCTGTGGGAGGAAGATCTCCAGAGGAGATGAGGTCAGTGAAGGTCCTGGAAACAATGGCTTGATGTTCAGTAGTGGGGTCATGGTCCAGGGAGAGGTAGGAGGAAGAGTCTGCGAGTTGACGCTCAGCCTCCGCGAGGTAGAGGTCAGTGCGCCAGACAACAACAGCACCACTCTTGTCAGTGGGTTTGATGACAATGTTGGGGTTGGACCTGAGAGAACCGAATGCAGTAAGTTCAAAAAGAGACAGATTAGAATGGGTGAGAGGAGCAGAGAAATTGAGACGACTAATGTCACGCCGACAGTTCTCAATGAAAAGATCAAGAGAAGGTAAGAATCCAGAGGGAGGGGTCCAGGTGGAGGGAGAATATTGGAGGTGGGTAAAAGGATCCGTTGAACGTGGAGAGGACTCCTTGCCTAAAGAAGTGAGCACGGAGATGAAGACGGCGGAAGATTTCAGCATCGTGCCGAGCCCGAAATTCATTGAGATGTGGGTGTAAGGGTATGAAACTAAGTCTTTTGCTGAGCACTGAACATTCAGTGTCGGAGAGGGGAAGGTCAGTGGGTATAGTGAATACATGGCTGGGGCTGGAATTGGAAGATGTGGTGGGGACGGAGGGACAGGCAGAGGTGGAGGGTCCTAGATGGGTGTTGGTGTCGATGAGTTGTTGGAGTGGTGCCTATTAGTGCCTATTGTCTGTGTGCCTTTAGCTGGCCTAGTGCTTCAACACAATGCCCCCCAGTGGTTTCTGTTGTAGGGTGTTGGTTACAGTTCGTTAGGTCTGAAGAAGTCTTTGAAGTCATACGTAGGTTAACCGTAAGTCTTTATTGACTCTTAGAGCTATTTACAAATATACAGTAAAGTATGCAAGGTAGGAGCTCTCTCCATGCTTGCTGATATACGGCTTTGTCCGACACTCGACTGACCCTCGGTGCTGATCATGTGTTCTTTTACATCACTGTGTGGGCAGTACTGTACACAGTTCCACATTAACCCAATATGTGCCAGACCCTTATATTACACCTTCTCCCAAGTCTTTATCCAATGTATTTTAAGTGATTATAGTTTACCTTATGTCTTACATTGTTATCACTATGGGACATATACATTGTCATTACTACATTATCACTACCCCATCTCATCCCTTCAAGTCCTTGAATTCAAAGGCTCATGTGGTCTGGAGGCCTTATAACCTTTCCATATCTTGTTTGCACTACTGTGGGAGGAGTGGTAGGCTCTGTCACTGCTGGTTCTTTCTGTAGTTTTGGAAGTTGTTCTGGTATCTGGGTATGTTTCCATCCTTTTCTTTCATCCTTTTGTGTTGAACTGCACCTGGTCAGTTCAGCTATTGTGCTGGTCGGTGGTTGTTAGCCTACTTGTTTCTTGTGGGGTGGATGAACATTGTATTAATCTCCTTGTCATTTCTTTCACTTCTTCAATCATTGTGTGGGTAGTGGCATTGTTGTCTGTGATGGAGGATAAGCATTCTTGTGACTAGAATGAAGTTTAGTGGTATGATCATCTCTGCGTTTCACTCTCAGCAATGGACGGCTGTTATCAGGTTCCAGCATCATTTGTGGCTTTGACATGTTGGCTGGGAGTTGCAGTGTTAACCTGCTGTACCATCACCGGAGCTGGAGGTTGAGCCTCATTGGACTGTTGGTTGCTCTCTCTTACATCCTCCCCTGGATGTGTTGTAGTTACCTCCTGGGTGGTTGGCTGGTCTGACTGTTAAAGGTTTTCTGGCATCTATAACAAGAATGGACAAGCCTGCTCTACAAAGAGAGAAGACAGTTCAGAGCTGAAATCCCAGACGGGATACTCTTTTTTGTTTGAGTACTTGGGAACTTGCAGTTCTGTATGATTAGCGATAGTGGTTGTCTTGACATCTTCTGCCATTTTGAGGAGATCCAGGGCTATACAGGCATCTCTGCTCAAGAGAGAGAAAGGCTGTACATCGCTTGAAGGTTTATTTTCCGCCATACCTTAGTTTTTCCAGAATCATGCCTATGACTGGAAGTTGGATTCTTCTGGGCCCATAGAATGGTCTGTCTGTTGTTCGGAGCCAGAGGTCTTTTAGCCACGGTTCTTCATCCGACAGGACTGTAAATGCTGGCTCCTGTGTCCAATTTAAAATGGCAATTGACTGAAATGTCTGCATTCCAAAAGGAGAAATTAAGGTCTTTGACCTCACCCAAGGAGCATGCCTGTGTGTCTTCGGGGTTTGCAGTCTTGACCTCAAGGATAATCTTTGGGCCTGCCATGCATTTCAAAGTTTTTGCCCTGCATAGTATGTCATAGTGTCCAATCCTGTTGCACTGAAAGCATTGAGCTGAAATTGCAGGATATTGATCACACCTGTAGGGGTGCTTTGCTCCACAGTGTTGGCATGGTTGCTCTGCTGGCTGGTTGAGGTATGGCTTTCCCTGGCCTGGAGCATCCCTCTGTCTTTGTTGCTTAACTGGCTGAACTGTGGGTTGGCCTCAGCACTACGGTTTATTTTCTCCCTTTAAAATGGTTCCATGCTGCTCATGGAGTTCTGACTGTCTATCTGGTTTGTCTTTTCCATGGTTAGATCTTCCTATACATCTTCCTTGTATGAGATCAGAGAGTGTGTCATCTGCTACTCCTACCACTGTCCTGTTTCTGATAATTTCAGATTTTAAGTCTCTATATTCACAACATTCTGCCATCCTGTACATATCATTGATTAAGGTATCGGTAGGTTCTCCTGGCTGCTGGACTCGCTTGTTAAATTTAGCTCTTGAGTATTTTATTTCTTCTTAGATTAAAATAAATGTTGAAAGATTTTAGTACTTCTTCAAATTCAGGAGATGATTCATTGATTCACTGTCTTGCAATAATGTCGTCTGCATTGGGCCTACTGAGTAAAGCAATGTGGAACCTGTGCTGTTTCTGACCTCTTGTCTAAACCTGAAGCGATGCTGTATCTTAAGAATATTTTCCTCGATGGTCTCCAGTTATGTGATTGATCTGGGCCTTTGAATAGTCCAAACTGATTTGGAAGTGTGGAATTCTGACCCATGATAAAATTTTTAAAAATGTAGGCTCTGTTTTAAGAGCTTTCTGAATTTCAAGATGGTGTTGCCGTTCACTTGTAGAGCAAGTGATTTCAAGTGCTTGCTGATTTTGGCGGGCTCTGCTAAAATGGCGATTGCGCTGAAAATTTTTTCTCTCAACAATGGCTGCCTGGAATGGCTTCCTGCAGAGTTCTCTTGCTCAGCGTTAATGTTTAAATTTGCAAACTCATTGAACCATAGAACCATGAAAAAGTTACAACACAGAAGGAGGCCATTCAGCCCATCTTGTTCATGCCAGCCCAAGGACACCAGGTACCCTTCCTAATCCCACCTTCCTGCAACCGGCCCATAGCCCTGCAGCTTACAGTACTTAAGGTGCAGATCCAGGTACTTTTTAAAAGAGTTTGAATCCTGGCTTTTGCTTGCCTTTAAATGTGCTTAAAAAGTTGAGATTCTCCCAGAGTAGTTAATTAATTATTTATAATTTTTTTGGAGCCACGTGTTTAGGCACTGACTTGGGGATCAGGTTTTAGCTATGACTTTTAACCTGCACTTCTGACTCTGAAATTTTTAAAGATTTCTCAGGACTTTCTGCAGCCTGTACTTTTAAAAGATTTAATTCACTCTTGCTAGGCTTGCTTACTCTGTGCTCCGGGATTTGAAACTGGATTTCCAAAAGGAGATGCAATGAAGTCCTCTACTGCAGCAAGTAATTTTAAAAATCTGCTTCCAAGTCTTTCTTTGGCATTTTTCCTTTGCAATTTTTCCTCTGTGCCTCTGCTTCTGAAGCTTCTTTACAGATCAGAATACATTGTTAAATTTTTTCTCAGCCTTCCAACATTTTAGTTTTTCTCTGCATTTTTCTGTGAGGTTTTTGGTTTTTCCACAAGCTGTAAGGTGTTGGTTACAGTTCGGTAGGCCTGAAGAAGTCTTCATAGTCATATGTATGTTAACTGTAAGTCTTTGTTGACTGTTAGAACTATTTACAAATTTACATTTTACAAATTTATAGCAAAGGGTGCGAGCTTCGAGCTGTCTCCTTGCTTGCTGGTACACACAGCTCTGTCCAACACTTGACTGGCCCTGGGTGGGGGTTAATCGCTGTTCCTGCACTGATTTTTTGCCTAATCCAATTCTTCCCTCAAAGTGTCTGAAGCATTTGATCAATCCACAACTGGTGATATAAAAATGTCCAATCTATTCTATTTGTTGCACTAAAAGGATATTTGCCTCTTGCTGATTAATTTAAAGAGCAACATTGTGTGAGGAAATTGCAATGTGCTCACTCACTCTCCAAGCTGAAAGAAGATGTCATGATAGATAATAACAGGAGGCTATTTGGTACATCTTAGGTCATATATCCTGATAAAAATAAAGACTTATACTCCCTCTTAGCATCATCAACTATCTGTTAGACAGATTTTTGGTTACTCAAAACAAATGGATATTGGGGTGTGTGGCGGGGGGGTGCCAGAAGATCAGCCATGATCATTCTGAATGGTGAAGCAGGCTCGAGGGGCCATATGGTCTATTACCAATCCTATTCCTCATGCTCTTATATTTTTTTAATGAGTTTCATTACCCCAGCTGGAAGATTATTTCATGTGTTGACCTCTCTTTGAATGAAAAGAAAAATCATCCTGAACTTCCCTTTCATCGGTATTTATCCATGTCATCTTGTTCTACTATTCTGCTGTGTGAGGTTATAGGAGATGGTTATGTTTAAATTGTATCTTTTAATTAAATGGAAAGCAGAATGTTCTGGAGGAGGGTGACAGTGTGAAGTTGGATTGAACTTTGCCCATAACAAGCTAGGTGATGGTTACCATAGCGACAGGGATCCCAGGTTAAGACGTACTGAACCCACATTTGACACTTGAACTCAAAGCAAAAGGAAGCTGTCTTGCCTTAAATGTTTATTCCCACCATCACCAACACACAATGGCAGCAGTGTGTACCATCTAGAAGGTGCACTGCAGTAACTCACCACGATTCCTTTGACAACAACTTCCAAACCTGCAACCTCCATCACCTAGAAGAATAAGGGCAACAGATGCATGGGAACATCGCCACCTGCAAGTTCTCCTCTGAGCCACACACAATCCTGACTTGGAAATATATTGCCGTTCCTTCACTGTCGCTGGGTCATAATCCTGGAACTCCGTCCCTAACAGCACTGTGGGTGTACCTACACCACATGGACTGCAGTGGTTCAAAAAGACAGCTCACCACCACCTTCTCAAGGGCAATAGGAACGGCAATAAATTCTGGCCTAGCCAGCAATGCTCATGTCCCGCAAAAGAATAAATAAGGAAAAAGGATTATCCCTGGTTGAGGAGATGCATCCCATGGCAACCTAAGAGCTCTGAAAGATTTGTGCTGGTGAGGCCAGAAGAAGAAATCACCAGAGGCTACTATTGAATGTTGGTTTGGGAATTCTCAGAGGCCTGAGAAAGAGTATCTTCGACCATCGCTGGACATTATGCCTTGGCAAAATGGACAGACATGAGCCCAATGGAAGCTGGGAGTGGCTGTGGACTGTTCCCTATAAAGACAGTAAACCTGTGAAAACGTGCTGTAGAGTATATGTGATGTGGGGTTGTCAGTTGTGTTAAGACATTAACAAGGGTTATTGTTTCTGTAATTTAAGTATTAGTTGCCGAAGTAATATTTAGTCAATGTTGATTTTGTTACAGTAAAAGTCTTAAAACTTGAAATTGTGTCGCTCAATTCCTTTAAGTTGGTCACTGGGAACTCAAGTGTCTTTTCAAAGTTATCTGTATCTACGGGAATTGTAACACATGTCATCCTTATCAGTGTTCCCTCTAAGCGTGTATGAGAGCATGGCAGCTCTGCGTGGTGCAACAAGCAGACTACGCACAGCAAAGAGAAATTAGAGTCATAGGAATGGACTTAGTATTCCTAACATGGGTCCCCCACTAGTTGGAGAACTGGCAGGAGACATGCGTCACTTCGGTGGGGGAGGCATGACTGAATTATGTGCCATTCAGGCACTTAAGTGGCCAGTGTTGGGCCTTCTGAGGATTTAGAACCCCAGCAACGGAAATCCTCCAAACTATTATCTTGTCTATTAATCTTTTGTGTGACACTTCTCAAATGCCATTTGGAAATACAAGGAAAATGACATTTAATGGGTATTTAAGGGAATTAAACTTGTAGGGTGACAGAGATAGAACTCGGATTGACTGGGTTGTTTTACAGGCACCGCCAAGAGCTGTCGGCCAATCAGAGGCGAGAAGCGCTCCATTTTCCATCAAAGTCACCGGGAGTGGTTGTTGCTGCCGGTAGTGCACACACCAGAGGCTTAGGATTGACGAAGGATCCAGGCCACAGGCGGAGTGAGGGCAGGATATGGATCAAGGAGAGGGGTTTGCCAGCAAATGATATTCAGATACAAAGGCAGGGGGCTGGATCTCAGTGGATATCCCCCTTCCCAGTGCCACGTCCTTTGAACAGTGCCATGTTCCTTTAAAAAAGGAAGCCCCCTTGGAGGCTGCTGATAAACTTGACAGGGTTTGCTGGGTGGCCTTTAGGAGGCATGGGAAATGCATGCAAGTTCAGGAGAAACCCTAAGCCACAACTAAATTCCAGTGAGCTCAGGGATAATGACCTTTAGGTGCCTCCTGAATGAGCACAATTAGCAAATGGGTGGTTTCCCTGCCACTGCTGACTTAATGAGAGTCAGTTTTCCTGCTGGTGGGAATGGGATGCGCAGGGTCCCCTGTGATTATGTAGGCCCATCCTCGACCTAGCCTGCTCTGGCAGGCCCCATTAAATCTAGCCCATAGAATCCTAGAATCACAAGGTCGTTATGGCACAGAGTAGGTTACTTGGCTCATCAAGTCCATACCATTTGTCTGTAAAACAACCCAGTCAATCCAAGCTCTATCTTTGTCACCTTGCAAGTTTAATTCCCTTAAATACCCACTAAATGTCACTTTCCTGGTATTTCCAAATGGCATTTGAGAAGTGTCACACAAAAGATTAATAGACAAGGTAAGGGCTCATGGAATTGGGGGTCATTTATTGGCATGAATAAAAGATTGATTATCGGACAAGAGGCAGAGTGTAGAGATAAACAGGACACTTTAAAGTTGGCAGGCTGTAACTAGTGGAATGCCACATGGATCAGTGCCTGGGGCCTCAGTTAATTACAATTTATATTAATGACTTAGGTGAAGGGACTGAAAGCAATGTAGCTAAGTTTGTTGATGATGCAAAACTAGGTGGGACTATAAGCTGTGAGGTGGGTACAAAGAGGCTACAAAGAGATATGGACAGGTTGAGTGAATGGGCAGCAAGATGGCAGATGGAATATAATGTGGGAAAATGTGAGGTTATTCACTTTGGTTGTAAGAATAAAAAATAGAATTTTTTAAAAAGGCATGAAACTGGTAAATGTTGATGTTCAGAGGAACTTGGATATACTCATACAAGGAGCACAGAAAGATAACATGTAGATATACCAAGCAATTTGGAAGGCATATGGCATGTTTGTCTTAATTGCAAGGGATTGGAGTACAGGAATAAGGACTGTACAGAGCATTGGTGAGATCACACCTGGAATACTGTGTGCAGTTTTGGTCTCCGTATTGTAGGAGAGATTTACTTGCACTGGAGACAATGCAGCGAAAACTTCCAAGATTGGTTCCTGGGATGAAAGTGTTGTCCAAAGATGAGAGGGTGAGTTTAATGCCCACCTAAGGCCACATCTGCCAGCTTTGGTATTCAACCAGCAGTGGGCAGGGGACTAGCCATGAGTGGAACATGAAAAGCAAAACCCTTTTGGGGTTGCTTGTGGTCTCCTGGGTTTGGGGATGTGGGGGTGGGGTTCCCTCTTTCAAAGGCTCACAGTGCCTGATTGAGAGACCCAGTTTTTGGGAAGGGGGGGAAATCACTAAAAGCCACCCCCCCTTCCCCTGCTACCAATCTGCCTCTCCCTCTTCTGTGACCTCCATCACACCTTCCCTTCAATGGGAGATGATAGCATAGTGGTATTGTCACTGACTGGTAATTCAAAGACCCAGATCAATGCTCTGAGGACCCAGGTTTGAATCTTGCCACAGCATATGTGGATTCTGAATTCATAAAAATCTGGAATTAATGATGACCATGAAACCATTGTTGATTGTTGTAAAAAGCCATCTGGTTCACTAATATCCTTTAAGGGAGAAAATCTGCCATCCTTACCTGGTCTGGCCTATATGTGACTCCAGACCCAACGTGGTTGACTCTTAAATGCCCTCTGAACAAGGGCAACTAGGGATGGGCAATAAATGTTGGCCTAGCCAACAATGCCCACATTCCATGAATGAATTTTAAAAATCACCCATGGCTGATCCTGGGCATCCAGTGGATGCATTGTCGACAGCTGCCGGGGTTCTGGATCCCAGGGAAGTCCCGCTGCTCCTAATTGGCACTTAATATGGCAGGCCTTCCCCAAAGGAAGTGGTGTGGGGCTCTCGCAAGTTGCCTGGATTAAATTCTGTCCAGTCTTTCAGGTGATCTTTCATCAGAACGTGCCAAGGGTTATGTAAAGTTATACCAAGCTTGGGTCTTATATGTTGATTTTAGATAGATGGAATGACTAAGGGAATTAAGAAGTTTCACAGTTTTCCAGTCCTTATTAAATATGAATTAGAGTAGCAAGTATTGTAATGATGGCTTAGCACAATAGTTTGAGAGTTTTAGAAACGCGGTCATAGTAAAATTGTGTTTTACATTTCGGCTCTGCACTTTTAAAGCACTACTGAATACGTTGTGCAGACAGCGGGTACATCATTAAAGTTGGCAGCAGAGTAAATAAGTTGCGGAGCAATTATTTTTGTAAAATAATTTTGAGTTCAATTGACTTAGTTGGTAACTGTAACTTCCAATGTTGTTCTGAGCCATATGGAACAGAAAGGTGCGTAAGTTCAAATCCTGGCCTATGCTGAGTTAGTAGATCTGAGCTAGGGTGGAAATAGCAATGCTATAATTCATCTTGAAACCCCTTTTTCCACTCCTTTCAATACTAAAAGCCACTGCAGGTTATGGCCTTGCTGCAGGCCCAGAGACTGGAAAATCACTTTTTTCCCCAACCCCCCCATCCCTTTCCTCCCTCCAAGGCCATGGGAGAAAATTGGTCAATGCGTGAGGGACTTCCAACTTATCCAAGGTAGCACACAAAGGGAAAGAAGTGGGTTGAAAAGAAGGCTCGAAATATCTCAGCTGAAGAAAGCTGGGCTATTTCGCAGATTTTCCCACTTCTAGCTCAGCTTTTAATCCCTTAGAAGAGAAGTTACAACTCCCAATATTTTATTTGACAGTTAAAATCGATGAGTGGGTTATGAACGTGGAAGTGAACAGAGCTGCAGCAAAAAGAAAGTTTACCGAGATAAATTCTGCTGTAGAAGTCAGTTACATTCAAAGGGACCTGTCTAACCAAATGGTGCAAATGATATCCAACATTAAGAACTTGTGTTGACTTCGCATGCACAATCTTTGTATCATTCAGACTATTCCACTCCTCTTCTTATACAGGGGAGACTAGTGATGGGACAAACCAACTGACTGACTCATTAAAACCTTCTCTCAGACACCTAGGAGAATGCAGACTCTTGCTTGTGAGCCCAATATCTATAGATCCCCTCTCAGTTGCCTCCTTTTAAGTATAAAAGGCCTAACTTCTTCATTGTTTCCTCCACTCAATCTTTTGTTCCTAGTTATTGGCCATGTGGCTGTTTTCTGTGCTGTCTCCATGGTCAGGAAGATTAGATGTTGGTAACCAAGATGCAGTCTGACCTAAAGCTCTGCGATTTTAGCATCTAGGATCTTCTGACTTATACACAACTGATTTTGCCATGTAATTCTGTGTTCTGTTTATTTCTTGCTGCTTTAATATGTTAGATGCTGATTCCATTATGAAGGGTTCTCAAAATTCCCACATTTTGCGTATCATCAACAAGGATATGACTTTTAGACTTTTGCCTGAAACCAGACAACGACAGGAGACAGAATACGCATTCTTCCCTTTAAAGCAATCAACCCAGAGAAAGACTTAAACTAAAGCCCATCAAAATCTTGCATAAATAATCACTACTAACTACTAAGGCAAGAAGACAACAATCAATGCAATTATGTGAACCTATCAATACTCCACACATACAATGGTTTTCAGTTCAAAACTAGTTACAGGGGTAGGAAGACAATGATAAACATCATGCAAACCCATTAAAAACATCGAGACAACAAGCACCTGGGGAAGCCCATCAAAATCAAACAAAGAACTAACCTTGATTTGGATTGAGATAAGAAATTCGAAAGAAAAGAGTATAACTGGGCCAGGAGATCTGAAGTGAGCAGTTTTGGGCAGGGACACAGAAGGTTGAGCAGTTTTGAAAGCTGACACAGGGCAGTGAGCAGTTGGGAACAGTTGAAGCCGAGTTTAAGCAGGGAGCTGAGCCAAGCAAGGAGGAGATCCGGAGATTTGCAGGCCCGCAGGCAACATCAAGGTGAAGGGCACAGGGTGGCAGGCTCAACCGAAGACAACAAGGCCGTAACCACAGCCCTCCATGAAGATCGACCACCCACAACCGCGCCCTCCACCCAGCTGAAGAACCTTTGCAGATTCCACATAGCAGGACCATGTGGGGATGGCAGGTCCTAGAGGACACAAAGAGCATACCCCAAAACTGCAACCAGCTTACCTGGCTGGATTTCAAATTGTCAAGGAACCCTGGTTGGTGAGCATGATTCCTGACCTCTCCCAGTTCAATTTAGTTAGGCTTTGGGGGTGGGACAAGGGTAAGGGGATTAGTAGCATGATTTTCCCTTGTTATGCCGTGTGTTCCCCATTCTTAACTAAGTGTACTTTGTAAGTCTGTATAATATCAGTGTAATTCTAATGTTATAAGTTCATTTGTGACTTCAATAAACTCAGTTTTTTTCTTGCACCAAAACCAGTTGTCTGCTGCACTTTGCACAACCCCGGAATAAGTCCAAGGTCTAGAACCCAGGGAGTGGGAGCGATTTGAACTGCTCAGAAGTCAAAGGTGAAGCTGACACATACACCACCACCCCCTACAATTATGACCAGAACTCTTTCCACTTCACCTTCAGCTAGTTCCAGCATCCACAGTAAAGTTGTGACATCCAGTTTTCTTACCAATGTGTAGGATCTTGAGTGTACTTGTAATAAGATTCATCTGCCACTAATTTGCTTATTTTCTAAGTTGTCAAATGCTAAGAGGAGGCACAGTTACAAATCATAATTCTGTCAAAAATAAGTCACTTAGGAGGTAAATACCTTGAACAGCTGAACAGCTTCCACCTCCACTACCTGAGATGAATATTGAGGATCTTCTGGCAGGACAAAGTGATGAATGCACAAGTACACCAGCGTGCAGGGATCCCAGCATGTTTGTCCTCTTGAGTCAGTGGCAACTCCATTGGCTGGGTCACATGAGCCAAATGGGTGATGGCTGCATTCCTAAAGGCATGCTCTATGATGAGCTTGGTATCAGCATGAGACCAACAGGTCATCCACGTCTGTGATACAATAACGTCTACAAATAAGACCTCAGGCTGATTGAAGGAAAAAAAAATCAGTTGAGTTTTGACCAACGCTATTTATCTGTGCCAGCTGAGGAGGGGGTTGCTGCTCAGGAGTTGGCTTCTAAAATCACAACAGACCATGTTCAATCAAGAAGTGACATACAGTCCAGACACAGTCCATCATCCCCCAAGACAGATAGATGTTTACACTAGAGGCAAATAATTGTTGAAAGCAGAGCCTTCTGTTTTATCAGTTTAATACCTTAAAGAAAAAAATATTCTAGTTGGAGCTGGTGTTCAGGTAAGAGAAACATAAGGTAAGAGAATGTGTGGTTTTTGAGGTGCACATTTTCCAACGTTTGAACTTTTAAATTCAGCCACCAGGCCACCACCATGGAGGACTCTCTAGGGAAGAGTGATCATAATATGATGGAATTTCACATTCAGTGGAATGGATGATAAACATAAATAAAAGCAATTGCAAAGGTATGAACTTAGAATTGGCTTAAATAGATTGGGGGAATAGGTTAAAAGGTAAGATAGTAGATAAATAGTGGCAGGCATTTAAGGAGATATTTCATTACTTTCAACAAAGAGATATTTCATTGAGAAAGATGAACCATCTGTGGCTAGCAAAGAAAGTTATGGATGTATCAAATTGAAGGAAAAGGTGCACAATGCTGTGAAGATTAGTAGTACAGGCCAACTCCTTCCCTGCCTCAGGGAAAATGGCCTGGGGTGGGAGGGAAATGGAGCTGGCATATTAATGTACTAGCTCGCAATGCAAATTTTCACGTCTGCCTGCCTCTGCACTCAGCCCCATCGGGACATAAAAATCTCATCCATAAAGTCACTAGTGTGATACACATGTCTGGGAAATGCAGGTTTGGCAGTTGTGCAGTTGCTAATCTGAAGATGCACTGTGGAGTCTTAAACATTTGAAGAATCTCTATTTTTTTTCCTTCAAGCTTTTCTCCTCTTCTGAAGTAAATAACTAATGCTTGAATGTGATTCCAAGGGTATAAGCAGCCTCCTGCTATGTCTCCCAAGTTGATGCTTTTCTCCTGTAAAGTTGGATGATAAGTAGCCACTAGCTATTGAGTTCTGGGGCGGGGGGTTTCATATTTGAACCTGATTCTATCCTCAATTGGTTCACAAATCACTTCATGCACATCAAGAAATGTTCCTAGTGACTGGGCTCTCTGTTTGTCCTACAATAAACCAGATGCTATTCTCATTCATTTAACAGTTTCAGTCCAGTATTATCACACTCTATTACTCAGGAGCTGAGGCCTATCAGCACAAAGCCTCTTAGCAATCTGATTTCTACACCATGTTTAGCTTCTTGAAGGCATCCATAATCTTCTTTTGAGAAATGTAGTACTGTGCTAACATTATATGGATGAAAGTTTCAAACATCTTGTGTAGCTGTCAAGACATTAAGGGATAATGACAAAAGCAGCTTTATTCCCTTTCGCCCAAATAGGATTCACAGCCCTGGGTGGATGCTTGAAGCTGAAGAATCCATGTTGATTTGGGTTTGAGGAAAAAAGGACATAAATAAGGAATGGCAGTGAATGGGGCCAGTTTATTTGCAATGTCATTTAAATGACGGTAGCTGTGGGTGACAAATGGTATAAATCTGATGGCACCATATTTGTTTCTTACAGCTGCATATCATTTCAGTAACTGGGAGCTGCCTCAGTGTAAGGATTTATTCCCCTTAAAATGGTATTGCCTTGGTCTTTCATTGCCCTTGAGAAGCTTGTACTGAACCAACACCTTCTTGAATCATTGCAGTCCATGCCCTTCTATTTTGCTTAGAATCTTGAGATTGAGAGAAGAAAGTGGGACTCAACTCAAAAGGGAAGAACCAAAGAAAATCTTTTCTCTCTCCTACAGTTGATGCAGATGAAATGTGCATATTTAGAGTTAAGGGAAGCTTAAGTGTGAATGTGAATTGAAACTGGAATTGAAGAAAATTCAAAGTCAGATCTCTGAATTATATAATGTAGTGACACAGCTAAAGCTCAGATTTTGTGAAACCAAAATGAAAGTCACTTGTGTACAGGGGAAATCACATCGTATTGACGTAAGCACCTAGGAGGTAGAAATTCCTCTTTAAATCAAAAATGGAAGCATGTCTGTCCAACTTTGTAATTAATGGCATGCTAGGAAAATCATGTTCCTAGAAACTGCAAATTTAAAAGCTCTGCATTCCTGAAATTTTAATAGTGAGTAGCTAAATAAGGAGAAAACTATCATACTTCATTTTTTTGTTAAAACAGCAGCATCTGGTTTTGGCTAATGTGAGTATCCTGCTACCTTCTGACTTAAAGAAAGGGATTGATAGTTTAAAATATGAAGAGTGAATTTTAAAGTAAGATATCCCAATGCAAATGGAGAAGTTTCTTATTCTGCCATCAGAAAAAAACATTTCTTCTGACCTAAATATTGCACAGGTCTACGAACATAACTGGTGATTTCTGGCTTTGATAATCACAATAACAGTGAACTTAATGATGCTTGAGTTGCAGTATGAATTTCAGAAAAGATAGGTTGCTGGCAGGGATGATGCAGATCAATCTTTCTTGGCCATGTTTGGAGAGATATACATTCCTAGCTTGCTGTGCACTAACATTTAAAATTTACTGCAAAATTCCCAATAGCCTTAGTTCATATTCAAAGACTTTCAGAAGTTACCACCAACTTTTGACTTGCAAAATCTTTTTGGAGAACTCTCTACCTGCAAGCAAGTCAGAATATCATGTTAATAGACAAATTCATTGAAATATTACTTGATTCTTCATGGGCAGAAGTTTACCCTTGGTGGGGGTGCTCGGCGGGGGCGGGTGGGAGCAGCTGGGAAGCCGACTGCCGTCTGCGAGTGGCACCGCACCATGATTTTATATGGGCGAGCCAATTAAGGCCCGCCCAGCGTGAGATGTGAGCTACGAATGAGTGTGAAGGGGCGGGAGGGGGCTTAATGTCCACCGGGTCCAATGGCAACTGGGCAGCTGATTCAATCATGGCCTCGGCAGGCCTGGAAGGGTGCCACAGAAGGACGCGGAAGCCCTGTGCATGGAGACAGTAGCGGCTGAACATGGCAGGCGGTAGGTCAGGTCAGCGGGGCAGTGGGCTCCGCATTTCTTAGACGAGTGCCTAGCTGCCCTCCAGGAGGAAATGGCAGTGAGGAGAGAAACACTTCAGGGACAGGAGGAGGAGGCCCCCCACCTCACCAAAAAGGCCTGGGAAGAGGTGGCATCCAGGGTCAGCAGCCAAGATTTGGTGAGGCACACATGGGTGCAGTGCCAGAAGCGCTTCAATGATCTTCTGCGATCATGAAGGGTGAGTACCGTGTTGGCATGGGTCACTATGCAGAGCAGTTAAGAGCGGCCCATCCCTTGTGGACCTCAGAGGTATTACAGTGTGAGGGGCAAATATCAATGAGGCAGGGTCTGGCCAAGGGGGTTGCTTGCGGCTCCACGGTCATGAATCGGCTGAGCCCTGCGAGGTGTTCCACCGGTGGGATTGGCCAGGCTGCAATGGCGCTGCAGATAGAGGGTACACTAATCAATGCTCCTCTATCCTTCAGGACAAAACATCCCATAATAATGCAGAGAGATCACGGACTGACGAGTGACCCCCACACTTCCTAATCCTCAGTCGATACGAACAGAAGGCCCTGGAACTGGAGAGGCACCATGCACCTCAGTAGGGCGGCCATGGTGAGGTTGGGGTGCCAGAGGGAAGTAAGAGTGCAGCGCACTGAGTTGAGAATGTGGCTTTTTGCAACCATTGCAGTGTAGTCTCTATATTGATATGAGTCTCAAATCTGAAATGCCTATTGGTAATGGAAAGATGCAGATCTCTGTCTCATCAGGGGGCCGGACGTGCACACTGACAGTCTAATGACTTAAACTAATGAGATGTCCTTCTTCTCCCTTTTAAGCTCACCAGCAACCCCCCATTGTGAGGAGCCTGAAGACCCACCCCTGACCCCTGAGGACCAGCATGCTGACCATGCACCAGCATCACGCCCTCTCTGTCAAGCAGGCACCAGCGCAGATACCATCACCTTTGTGAGCATAAAGTCGGCATCTTGTATCCTGGTACACACTGGTGATAGCATTTCACACTCGCTTGAGGTGCAGGCGGAGGCAGATAGTCCCCAGGGTGCCAGCAGTCGGAGGACTGCTGGGGACCAAGACAATGCTCAGTCAATGGCTGATGATGAGCCTCTGAGGTTGGCCCTGAGGCAGCAGCTGCTGGATGTCCAGCGGGGTGTGCGGGAGGATCTGGCGGAGATACTTGAGGGAATGCGTGCCATGATGTCCGTTGTGGAGGAGTCCATGCGGAGTATAAGCACTGAGTTTGCCCTCATGGCTGAGCGTAATGCCTCCTCCATGGAGAAAGTGGCAACTCTCATGGAGAGGCTCCTTCAGGTGCTCAGTCAAGTGTTCCTGGGGATGTACTTGCAAGCCCTCACACCAGCAATGACCTCGGGTGGTCAGTGTCAGTATAGGAGATGGATGAGGCACCCAGTATCCCAGCTAGTTGCCCGTCCATCAATGGTGAGCAGGGAGGTCAAAAGTGACATCCGCTGGCGCGCGAACTGCCTGCTGTCTCTGCGGGCTCCTCTCAGGGCGCTCTCGATGATGGCAGCAAATCCTCCACCCCTCTGCCAGTGACTGGGGCAATGCCAGCTGTGGTATGGCTGCTCCCTCCTAATAGGGGCCAGCATAGGCTCAAGGACAAGACAGCAGAGTGAACAAGCTGTCTCCAATGCTGGTGCCGGAAAGGGGGGAGCACTTAGTCATAACACTCGCAATGAAAACTTAAAGCACCTTAAGCACAACATGGCCTGATCACAGGTGATATTTGTTTCCCCCATTTTTCTGTTTTTTTTAATGGTGTGATATAACACACCGGTTAATGTTATTTTCTGCAATGTTTGTCAGTCAGCAGTGAATGAGATTTTTATTGTAACTGGCCTCTGAATGCTTCATTTGTTCTGTAGGTGCCGGATAAGCCGTGGTGTTATGATGACGTGTGATTCCTTAAACTTTATTGCACTGGACATAGTGTGTGTTGTTCACCAAGGAACTGGTTCTGTCAGGGGTCGAGTATGGAGCTAACGGCCCTGGCATGTGGTGGTGGTTCTTATTTGGTAGGCTAACTGAAGAAGTGTTGGATCAAAGTGTCCCAGGTGTCCCTGCCTCCTTGGAGGTTGCCCAGGTCAGCATCTATCCTCTCAGTGTTCTCACCATGCTCATCCTTGGAATCACCACTGGACTCATTGTCTGTTACCTGTGCAGTTGCGTCAAGATCTTCTTCCTCCAGCAAATCCATTAGCAGCATAGATGCACCAACGCCAGTGTTCTCGCTCAGGCCAACATCCCCAGCATCGAAGCATTGACCAGGCTCAATCAGCTCCGCTGGGCAGGCCACAACATCCGCATAGATAAAAACAAAAAAACTGCGGATGCTGGAAATCCAAAACAAAAACAGAATTACCTGGAAAAACTCAGCAGGTCTGGCAGCATCTGTCGAAGGGTCATGAGGACTCGAAACGTCAACCAGTTCTGTCGAAGGGTCATGAGGACTCGAAACGTCAACTCTTTTCTTCTCCGCCAGTTCTGTCGAAGGGTCATGAGGACTCAAAACGTCAACTCTTTTCTTCTCTGCCGATGCTGCCAGACCTGCTGAGTTTTTCCAGGTAATTCTGTTTTTGTTTCACATCATCCGCATGCCTGACATGAGACTCCCGAAACAAGTGCTCTACTCAGAGCTTTGACATGGCAAGCGAGCCCCAGGAGGGCAGAGGAAATGCATCACAGAAACCCTCAAAGCCTCCTTGAAAAAGTACAACATCCCCACCAACATCTGAGAATCCCTGGCCCAAGATTGCCTGAAGTGGAGAGAAAGCATCCGGGAAGGAGTTGAATACCTCAAGTTTCATTGCCAAGGGCTAGCTAAAGCCATATGTCAACAGCGAAAGGAGGGCGTGATGACCCAGGCACCCCATCCACCCTTTACCCCTACCACTGTCTGCTCCAGCTGTGACAGAGACTGTAGGTCACATATTGGACTCTTCAGTCACCAGAGAACTGATTTTTAGTGTGAAAGAAGGTCATTCTTGACCCCGAGGGACAGCGTAAGAAGAAGTAATTCATCAAAATCTGTGATAAGTACATGCTAACATTGCCCTACACAAGTAAATAGGTATAGTAATACATATGATTATATCTCTTTAAAATTAAGTTTTGAGTCCTTGTGATCTTTTAACTTCATTGACATGTACCTGCATTACAGCCTCATGTATCAGTAAGCCAGGCTTGCTTCTAAATTAGATGGCTGTGGCTTCGATCCTTGCTTTAGGACTTGAGCATATAAACTAGGCTGACACTTGAGTGAATTACCGAGAAAGCGCTGGAGGCTAAGATATTAAACCAAGCCCTTGTCTACTTTTTCAGGAAGATATAAAAGATACCTTGGCTGTTTTTTTTAAGAATAATAGTGAGTTCCTGGTGCCTTAAGCATTAATTCCTCAACCATCATCACAAAGACTGAATGGTTATTCATCTCCTTGCTATCTGTGGGATCTTGCCATGTGCAATTTGGCTACAAAGCAGCAATGACTATACTTTATAAGCAATTCATTGGCTATGAATCATTTTAGGATATCCTGAGGACATGTGATATATAAATGCAACTTTCTTCTTCTGAAGTTCTATTCACATTGTCTGTCAGAATATTTTATTGGACAATTAGAAGCATCTTAACAATAACATTTCAGCATGAAAGTAGCCTGGGGGCACAGCAATTGGCCCATTGAAATGCTACCTCAAATTGCTCGGAGACTAGTTAATAGCTGATATTTCCTTAAGTTTCAGAAAACAAGTGGACCACAAAGTGTACATCAATGTTTGATCTCAGAGAGGTAGCCTGTTGGATTGTACCTCCTGCCTAACTGTAGAACAACAGAAGCAAAAGACTGAGAATAGCCAAAGTCATCCAGTCGCTCTGGAAACATCTTGGAGATAAAATCATTAGAAAGTGAGAGTTGTGGTAGGGGCTGGGGAACAAATTGCAGAGAAGAGTTTCACGATGTTATTATAAAAATTATTTAACTGATTAAGATATAAATTATGGTATATTTTAAGGAAGCATCTGTATCTACATCTACCTCACTTAAGTTTTTTCCAACAGCAATATTGAGATGTCAGGACTTTAGCTTATGGAAAATAAACTCAGTAAGGTCACACAAAATGATCAAAGGAGCACTGGAGTAGGCAGAGGAGAATCAATGAGGGCTCTTGCTCACAGTGAATATTCAGTGGCCTCTGGTCAAAGCGCATGACTTCATGAGTGCATATAAGACGAGGATGAGCTCTAGTTTGGCTGCAATGCATCTCTTGGTAAAAAACCAAATGATATAGCATATTAGTGATGAACAAGCAGTTGAATTACCAGAGAGTGATTGCTGCCTGTTGTTCTCTATCCCTACTCGTGAAAGGATCAGAACGGGAGGGCATAGATTTAAAATAATTGGCAAAACAAGCAAAAGCGATATGAGAAAAAACCTTTTCACGCAGCGATTGGTTAACGGCTGGAATGCACTGCCTGAGTGTATGATGGAGGTTCAATAGAGGCAATCAAAAGGGAATTAGACTGTGATCTGAAGAGGAGCAATGTGCAGTGTTATGGGGAGAAGGCAGGAGAATTGCACTAAATGAATTGCTCATTTGGAGAGCCAGTGAAGACACAATGGGCTGAATGGCCTTCTTCTGCACTGTAACGATTCTGTGATTTTGTAGTTCTCTAATTTCACAAGGAATTCAATAAAAGGAAAGAGGAGCCAGCAATAACTCTGTGACTGAAACAAGTTTTGTCTAATGGACTAAAACCATTTCAGCACTGTGTAATTTATTTCCGATTACATGAACCATGTATTAATATGTATTAACAGAGCTTGCGCTGTGGTCTATGGTCTGTGAGACACTGGGTGGTGATACCAGGCAGGTGGCATGAATTCAGGGGTAATAAGAAGAGCTATGTATCAAACCAAGCTGGAAGCTAGACTGAAGAAACTATGGATTGTATGCAACAGTGTCAGGTCCTGTGCTGTGGGGGTCAGTAAAAGTTGGATGAGGATAAAACACAGGTGTCATTAATGAAAAAAATGTATTTAGAAACAATAATGAAAGAGAGGTAAATCATGAATAATCTACCTTTTTAATTAATTGAGTTGTTTAAGAAATGTCTCTTTTGTTATCTTAAGTGATAAAAGCTACAAAATGTGAGGAAGTAAAAAATCTGAGCAAAAATGAAGAAAAGTAAAGTAATAGGAACAGTAGAACTCACATTACAACAAGTACATCAGAACAGCAACATTGCAACAATAAACAACAATCAAACACCAGAAATTCAATAAATCAATGGCAATGTCAACAATTCAAGAACCAAAACATTTGTGTAAAAGCAAAATACTGTGGATGCTAGAAATCTGAAATAGAAACAGAAAATGCTGGAAAATCTCAGCAGGTTTGGCAGCATCTGTGGGGAGAGAAACAGAGTTAACGTTTTGAGTCCATAAAACTTCTTTAGAGCTGAGGAGAGGTGAATTGTGATGGATTTCACACAGTTGAAGAGGGGAAGGTGGAGCAAAATAGAAGGTCAGGGATAGGTGAGAATTCAAGAGAGATTTGATAAAGATGTCATGGACTCAAGACAAAGGGAGTGTTAATGATAGTGTTAAAGACTAAAGAAGGTGCTGATTGTGGGATAAAAGTAAGATAGCAGAACATGTTAGTAGCAGATCAAGGGTCAGTGTTCACAGAACATTGTCCTGTGGGGGATGGAAATCAAAAGAAAATAAGCAGAAAATACTTCAGAGAAAGGAAGTAACATATTTAGGTAGATCAGCATTGGACTCCCTTTCGTTTACCTGTGCAACAAGATGAATAGGAGCATGTACAAAAGGTTAGAATCAGAGGAACAGGGGCAGTACAGAATCTTTAAATGTTATTATTTAATCATTTACAGGAGGTGGGTGTCAGGGGCAAAACCCAGGTTTATTGTTCACCCTAATTCTTGTGAGCAGGAGATCAGCTGCCTTCTTGAACCATTACAATCTGTGTGGTGAAGGTATTACCACATTTCTGTTAGCTGGGGAGCTCTAGGATTTTAATCATTGGTAATATAGTTCCAAATCAGGATGCTGAGTGATGTGGAGGGAAATTTGAAAGTGATGATGTCCCAACATTTTGCTGTCCTTGACCTTCGAGGCAGCAAATGTTGCAGGTTTGGGAAGCATTGCTGAAGAAGTTTTGGCAAATTGCTGTAGTGCAGCAGAGAGAGTCAATGAGAGTGGAGAAACTCAGTTACAGTGGAGAGAGTCAGAGAGGGTGGAGAGAGACAATGAGAGTGGTGAGAGTCAGAAAGAGCTGATAGTCAGAAAGAGCGGAGAGAGTCAGAAAGGGCAGGGAGAGGCAGTGAGAGTGGAGATAGTCAGAGAGAGCAGAGAGAGTCAGAGAGTAACGAGAGTCAGAGAGTGAAGACAGAACCGGAGAGATTGGAGAGATTCAAAAAGCGCAGAGGTTGTCAGAGAGCATAGATAGAGTCAGAGACTACAGAGAGAGTCAGAGAGTGTGGAGAGAGTCAGAGACAGTGCAGAGATTCAGTAAGAGTTGAGAGTCAGAGAGAGTAGAGAGAGTCACAAGGAGTGGAGAGGTTCAGAGGGAGCAGCAAGAGTCAGAGGGAGTGGAGAGTCAGAGAGAGTGGAGTGTAGAGAGAGTGAAAAAGAGCAGAAATTGTCAGGGAGACTGGAGAGATTCAGAGAATGCCGGGAGAGCCAGTGACAGTGGAGAGAGCATGTTGGAGCATTGAGAGTCAGAAAGAGAGACAGTGATTACAGAGAATCCAAGTGAGTGGTGAGTGGCCAGAGTGGAAAGTCAGAGAGCACGGAGACCATCAGAGAGAGTGGAATGCATGAGAGAGAGTTAAAAGAGTCAGGGAGAGTGTGGATATTCAGAGGGAGCGGCAAGTGTCGGAGAGAGTGGAGAATCACAGAGATTGGAGACAGTCAGTGAGAGCAGCAAGAGTCAGAGCGAGATGAGAGAGTCAGAGAGAATAGAGAGAGTCGGGGAGAGTGGAGAGTCAGAGAGATTTGAGAGAGTCAGAGAGAGTAGAGAGAGTCGGGGATTGTGTAGAGTCAGAGAGCGCCGAGAGTCAGAGAGAGTGGAGAGGCTTGATGGGAGGGACAGAGAGTGTGGAGAGAGTCAGAGAGTCAGAGACTGTGGAGAGATTTAGAGAGACTGGAGTGAGTCAGAAAGAGTGGAGAGAGCCAGAGAGAGAGGAGAGGTTAAGAGAGAACAGAGAAAGGCAGGGAGGGTGGACAGTCAGGCAGAGTGGGGAGAGTGGAGAGACTCAGAGAGCGCAGAGAGACAGAGAAAATGGAGAGGCTTGACTGGAGGGACAGAGAGGGGGAAGACAGTCAGAGAGCGTGGAGAGAGCCAGAGTGACTGGAGAGAGTCAGAAAGAGTGGAGAGACTCAGAATCAGTGCAGACATTCAGTAAGAGTACAAAGAGTAAAAGAGAGTAGAGATATTCAGAAAGAGCGGAGAGGGTCAGAGAGAGTGGAGAGAGTGAGAGAGAGTGAAGAGTCAGAGACAGCGGAGATAGTGGAGAGAGTCAGAGAGAGCATAGAGAGCCAGAGAGAGTGGAGGGTCAGAGGGAGTGGAGAGGCTTGACTGGAGAGACAGAGAAGGGCAAGAGAGTCCGAGGGTGTGGAGAGAGCCAGAGGGACTGGAGAGAGTCAGAAAGAGTGGAGAGATTCAGAATCAGTGCAGACATTCAGGAAGAGCAGAAAGAGTAGAGGGAGTGGAGATATTCAGAGAGAGCAGAGAGGGTCAGAAAGAGTGGAGAGAGTCAGGGAGACCGGAGAAAGTGAGAGAAATTGGAGAGTAAGAGAGAGTGGAGAGAGTCAGAGAGAGCAGAGATATTCAGGGAGACTGGTGAGTCAGAGAGAGTCGAGAGTCAGAGAGAGCGGAGAGTCAGAGAGTGGATAGATTCAAGGAGAGTGGTGAGTCAGAGAGAGTTGAGAGTCAGAGAAAGCGGAGAATCAGAAAGAGTGGAGCGGCTTGACTGGAGAGTCAGAGAGTGCGGAGAGAGTCAGAGTATGGAGAGAGTCAGCGAAACTGGCGAGAGTCAGGAAGAGTGGAGGGAGCCAGAGACAGTGCAGACATTCAGTGAGAGCAGAAAGAGTCAGAGGGAGTAGAGATTTTCAGAGAGAGCGGAGGAGGTCAGAAAGAGCGAGAGTGTCAGAGAGAGTGGAGAGAGTCAGAGAGAGATGAGGGAGTAAGAGAGAGCAGAGAGAGGCAGGGAGAGTGGAGAGAGTGCAGAGAGTCAGAGAGAGTGGAGAGAGTCAGAGAGAGTGGAGAGTCAGAGAGAGTGGAGAGAGTGAAGAGAGTCAGAGTGTGGAGAGATTCTGGGAGAGTGGTGTGTCAGAGAGAGCGGAGAGTCAGAGAGTGGATAGATTCAGGGAGAGTGGTGAGTCAGAGAGAATCCAGAGTCAGAAAAAGCGGAGAGTCAGAAAGAGTGGAGCGGCTTGATTGGAGAGTCAGAGAGTGCAGAGAGAGTCAGAGTATGGAGAGAGTCAGCGAAACTGGTGAGAGTGGAGGGAGCCAGAGACAGTGCAGACATTCAGTGAGAGCAGAAAGAGTCAGAGGGAGTAGAGATTTTCAGGGAGAGCGGAGGAAGTCAGAAAGAGCGAGAAAGTGAGGGAGAGTGGAGAGAGTCAGAGAGAGCGGAGAGATTCAGGGAGAGTGGTGAGTCAGAGGGAGCCGAGAGTCAGAGAAAGCGGAGAGTCAGAGTGGAGCGCCTTGACTGGAGAGAGTGCGAGGAGAGTCAGAATGTGGAGAGAGTCAGAGAAACTGGCGAGAGTCAGAAATAGTGGAGGGAGCCAGACACAGTTCAGACATTCAGTGAAAGCAGAAAGAGTCAGAGGGAGTAGAGATTTTCAGAGAGAGCAGAGGAGGTCAGAGTGAATGAGAGAGTGAGGGAGAGTGAAGAGAGTCAGAGAGAGATGAGGGTGTAAGATTGAGCAGAGAGAGGCAGGGAGAGTGGAGAGTCAGAGAGAGTGGAGAGAGTCAGAGAGGGTGGAAAGTCAGACAGATTGAAGAAAGTCAGAGATAGTCAAGTGGCTAGAATGGAGAGCCAGAGATCACAGAGAGAGTCAGAGATTGTGGAAAGAATCAGAAAGTGAGAGGGATTGGAAAGTGTCAGAGAGTGTGGAGAGAGTCAGACAGAGTGGAGAGAGTGGAGTGGCTTGAGTGGAGAGTCCGAGAGTGCGGAGAGAATCAGAGAGAGCAGAGAGAGTACGGAGGAGTAGAGAAAGTTGGGAAGAGTGGAGCATCAGAGAGCATGGAAAGTCAGAGAGAGTGGAAAGGCTTGACTGGAGAATCAGAGAGTGTGGTGAGGAGTCAGAGAAATTGTAGAGAGTCAGAAAGAGCGGAGGGAATCAGAAACAGTGAGGGCATTCAGTGAGAGTAGAAAGAGTCAGAGGGAATAGAGATATTCAGAGAGAGTGGAGGGGGTCGGAGAGAGTAGAGAAAATCAGAGAAAGTGGAGTGTCAGAGAGAGGGGAGAGAGTGAAGAGAGTCAGAGAGAACAGAGAGAGCCAGAGAGACTGGAGAGTCAAAGAGAGCAGAGAGGTTTGACTGGAGAGACAGAGAGGGGAGAAAGAGTCAGAGGATGTTGAGAGGGCCAGAGGGACTGGAGAAAGTCAGAAAGTGTGGAAAGATTCAGAATCAGTGCAGACATTCAGTAAGAGTAGAAAGAGTAAGAGGGTGTAGACATGTTCAGAGAGAGCGGAGTGTCAGACAGAGTGGAGTAAGTCAGTGATAGTTGAGTGGCTAGAGTGGAGAGTCAGAGTTCACAGAGAGAGTCAGAGATTGTGGAAAGAATTAGAAAGCATAGAGTGAGAGGCATTGAAAAGTGTCAGAGAGTGCGGATAGAGTCAGAGACAGTGCAAATATTCAGTGGGAGCAGAGAGACTGAGAGAGCGCGGAGAGAGTCAGCAAGAAAGGAAAGAGTTGGGGAGAGTGGAAAGAGTCAGAGAGAGCGGAGAGAGTTAGAGAGAGTGGAGAGTCAGAGAGAGCAGACAGTCCGAGAGAGTTGGGACAGCAGAGAGAGTGGAATGTCTTGAGTGGAAAGTCCGAGAGTGTGGAGAGAGTCAGAGAGAGCAGAGAGAGTCAGAAGGAGAAGGGAGAGTAGGGGAGAGTGGGGCATCAGAGAGTGGGGAGAGTCAGAGAGTGGAGAGGCTTGACTGGAGAGTCAGAGAGTGCGATGAGAGTCAGAGTGTGGAGAGAGTCAGAGAAACTGGAGAAAGTCAGAAAGAGCGGTGGGGGTCAGAGGCAGTGCAGATATTCAGTGAGAATAGAGAGAGTCAGAGGGAGTAGAGATATTCAGAGAGAGTGGAGGGGGTCAGAGAGAAAGGAAGGAGTTGGGGAGAATGGAAAGAGTCAGAGAGAGTGGAGAGAGCCAAAGAGAGTGGAGAGCGTCAGGGAGAGTGTAGAGAGTCAGAGAGAATGGCAAGAGTTAGAGAGAGAGGAGAGTCAGAGAAAGCGGAAAAGGCCAGAGAGAGTAGAGCGAGACAGTGAGTGGAGAGAATCCGAGAGAGTGGAGGGAGGCTAGATGGAGAGTCAGAGAGTGAAGAGTGAATCAGTGAGAGTGGAGAGATTCAGAGAGCACAGAGGGAGTCAGAGAGAGTGAAGAGTCAGAGAGCGGAGAGTCAGAGAGAGTGAAGGGAGCAGGGAGGGTCAGTGTGAGCGGAGAGGTTCAGAGAGCATTGAGTCAGTGGGAGTAGAGAGAGTCAGAGAGAGTGGAATGGCTTGAGTGGAGAGTCAGAGAGAGAGGAGACAGTCACAGAGTGCAGAGAAAGTCAGAGAGAGAAGGGAGAGACAGTGAGTAGAGAGAATCCGAGTGAGTGGAGAGTGGTTAGATGGAGAGTCACAGAGTGCAGAGTGAGTCAGAGAGAGTGGAGAGATTCAGAGAGCACGGAGAGAGTCAGAGAGAATGGAGAGTCAGAGAGATCGGAGAGTCCGAGAAGTGGTGAGAGCAGAGAGAATGAAATGGCATGAGTGGAGAGTAAGAGAGATCGGAGAGTCCGAGAGAGTGCTGAGAGCAGAGAGAATGAAGTGGCTTGAGTGGAGAGTCAGAGAGTGCGGAGAGAATAAGAGAGATTGAAGAGAGTCAGAGAGAGTGGAGAGAGTCAGGAAGAGAGTTGGGGGAGTCAGAGAGAGCAGCAAGAGTCAAAGAGAGTGGAGTTTCAGAGAGGGCATGAAGAGCCAGAGAAAGAAGAGAGAGAGAGACAATGAGTGGGGAGAATCTGAGTGAGTTGAGAGTGGCTAGGCACAGAGTCAGAGAGGGAAGAGTGAGTCAGAGAGAGTGGACAGAGTCAGAGAGAGTGGAAAGAGTCAGAGAGACTCAGACAGCGGGGAGACAGAGATAGTGGGGAGGCTTGACTGGAGAGACAGAGAAGGGGGAGAGAGTCAGAGAGTGTGGAGAGAGCCACAGAGTCTTGGGAGAATCAGAAACAGTGGAGAGATTCAGAATCAATGCAGACATTCAGTAAAGGTAGAACGAGTAAGAGGGACTAGAGATATTGAGAGAGCGGAGAGGGTCAGAGTGAGTGAGGGAGTCAGAAAGTGTGGAAAGAATGGAAAGAGCCAGAGAGAGGTATGAGTCAGTAAGAGTGGAAAGAGTCAGGGAGAGCAGGGAGAGTCAGAAAAAGTGGAGAGTTAGAGGGAATGGAGAGATTGGAGAAAGTCAGAGAGCAGAGAGAGTCAGGGAGAGTGGAGTGGCTACAGTGGAAAGTCAGAGATCGCAGGGAGAGTCAGAGAGAGTGGAGTGAGTCAGAGTCAGTGCAAATATTCAATGGGAGTGGAGAGAGTGAGAGAGAGCATAGAGAGTCAGAGAGAATGTTGAGAGTTGGGGAGAGCGGAATGAGTCAGAGAGAGCGGAGAGTCAGAGAGAGTGGATAGAGTCAGGGAGAATGCCAAGTCAGAGAGAGCAGGAGGAGTCAGAGAGAGTGGAGAGTCAGAGAGAGTGGAAAGGGCCAGAGAGAGAAGAGAGAGACAGAGAGTGGAGAGAATTCGAATGAGTGGAGAGTGGCTAGATGGAGATTCAGATAGTGCAGAGTGAGTCAGAGGGAGTGGAGAAATTCAGAGAGGGTGGATATAATCAGTGAGAGTGGAGAAAGTCAGAGAGAATGGAGAGATTCAGAGGGCACAGAGAGAGTGGAGAGAGTCAGAGAGGTGGAGAGAATTAGACAAAGTGGAATGGCTAGAGTGGAGATTTAGAGATCGCAGAGAGAGTCAGAGAGTGTGGAGTGGAGAGAGTGAGAAAGAGCAGAGATTGTTAGAGAGAGTGGAGAGATTCAGAGAGCACCAGGAGAGTCAGTGAGTGTGGAGAGGGCCAGTTGGAGCTCCGAGAATCAGTAAGAGAGTCAATGGTTGGAGGGAATCCGAGTGAGTGGTGAGTGGCTAAAGTGAAAAGTCAGAGAGCGTGGAGTGAATCAGAGAGAATGGAATGAGTCAGAGAGAGTTGAGAGAGTCAGGGAGAGTATGGATATTCAGAGGGAGTGACAAGTGTCAGGGAAGGTCGAGAATGACAGAGATTGGAGACAGTCAGTGAGAGCAGCAAGAGTCAGAGAGAGATGAGAGAGTCAGAGAGAGTTGAGAGGGTTAGGGAGGGTGGAGAGATTTAGAGAGACTGGAGAGAGTCAGAAGGAGTGGTGAGAGTCAAAGACAGTGCAGATAATCAGTGAGAGTAGAAAGAGTTAGAGGGAGTAGAGATATTCAGAGAGAGTGGAGAGGGTCAGAGAGAGTGAGAGAGTCAGACAGAGTGGAAAGAGTAGGGAGAATCAGAGAGAATGGAGAGAGCCAGGGAGAGTGAAGATATTCAGAGTGAGTGACAAGTGTCAGAGAGGGCAGAGTGGAGAGCAGAGCGAGTCAGCAAGAGAGGAGACAGTCTGAGAGACCGGAAAGAGGCAGGGAGAGTGGAGAGTCAGAGTGTGTGGAGAGAGTCAGTAAGAGTGGAGAGAATCAGATAACGCAGAGTGAGAGAGATTGGAAAGTGTGAGAGAGTGCATAGAGAGTCAGAGATACTGCAAATATTCAGTGGGAGCGGAGAGAGCGTAGAGAGTCAGGGAGAATGGAGAGAGTGGAGAGAGTAGAGAGAGTGGAGCAGCTGGACTGGAGAGTCAGAGTCCACAGAGAGAGTGAGGGAGTGAGGAGAGACACAGAAAGTGCAGATGAGAGAGGTCAGAAAGAGTCAGAGTGAATGGAGAGAGTCAGAGATAGCACATAGGGAGTCAGGGAGAATGGAGAGATTCAGAGAGCACAGAAAGAGTCAGTGGGAGTGGAAAGAGTGGAGGGAGTCAGAGAGAGTGGAGAGAGTCAGAGAGAGTAGAGAGAGTCAGAGAGATTGGAGAGATTCAGAGAGAGTGGAGGTATTCATTGAGACCAGAGAAAGGCAGAGGGAGTGGAGAATCCGAGAGAGTGGAGCAGCTAGAGTGGAGAGTCAGGGATCACAGAGAGAGTCAGGGAGTAAAGAGTGAGTCAGAAAGTGCAGAGTGACAGAGATTGGAAAGAGTCAGAGTATGTAGCGAGTCAGAGGGAGTGCAGAGAGTCAGAAAGAGCAGGGAGAGTCAGCGAGTGGAGAGAGTCGGAAAGACCAGAGACAGTTGGAGAGCATGGAGAGGGTCAGAGAGAGTGAGAGAGTCAGAGACCGTTGAATGGCAAGAGCGGAGAGTCAGAAATTGCAAAGAGAGAGTGGAAAGAGTGGAGAGACTCAGAGTGGAGGTCGCAGAGTGAATCTGTGTAAGTGGAGAGATTCAGAGAGCGCGGAGAGAGTCAGTGAGAGTGGAGACTCAGAGAGAGTGGAAAGATTCAGAGGGTGGAGAGAGTCAGAGAGAATGGAATAGCTAAAGTGTAGTGTCAGAGAGCATAAAGTCAGAGAGAGTGCAGAAAGTCAGAGAGAGTGGGGAGTCAGAGAAAGTGGAGAGTGTCAGAGATAGCACAGAAAGAGAGTCAGAGAGAATGAAGAAGTTCAGAGGGCACAGAGAGAGCCAGTGAGACTGGAAAGAGTGGAGGGAGTCAGAGAGGGTGGAGACAGTCAGAGAGCAGAGAGAGTCAGAGTGGTGGAGAGAGTCAGGGAGAGTGGAGAGAGTCAGGGAGAGTTGAATGGCAAGAGCGGAGAGTCAGAAATTGCAAAGAGAATCAGAGGGTGTCAGAGACAGTGCAGATATTGAGTGAAAGTGGAGAGTCAGAGAGAGTGGAGTGGCTAGAATGGAGAATTAGAGATCACAGAGAGAGTGAGAGAGTGTGGAGAGAGCCAGAGCCAATGCAGATATTCAGTGAAAGTGGAAAGTCAGAGAGAGTGGAGAGGGTGGAGAGAATCAGAGAGAGTGGATCAGCTTGAGTGGAGAGTCAGAGATCAAAGGGAGAGTCAGGGAGTGAGGAGGGAGTCAGAAAGTGCAGAGTGAGAGAAATTGGAAAGAGTCAGAGACAGTGGAGACGGTCAGAGAGAGTGAGAGAGTCAGAGAAAGGAAAGGGTGGAGAGAATGAAGAGACTCAGACAGAGGAGAGAGCAGAGACAGTCAGTGTGAGTGGGGAGATTCAGAGAGTGCGGAGAAAGTCAGAGAGAGTGGAGTGGTTTGAGTGGAGAGTCAGAGTGTGAAGAGAGTCAGAGAGAGTTGAGAGAATCAGAAAGAGCGGAGAAAGTCAGGGAGTGAAGAGAGTCAGGCCGAGCAGAGACAATCAGATGGATCTGTGAGGGGAAGAGAGAGTGAGAGTGTCAGAGAGAGTGGAAAGAGTGAAGAGACACAGAGACAGTGGACAATGTCAGAGAGATGGAGACAGTCAGAGAGAGTGAAATGGCTAGAGTGAATAGACAGAGATCGCAGAGAGAGTCAGAGAGCATGGAGGGATTCAGAGAGAGTTGAGAGAGTCAGAAAGAGCGGTGAGAGTCAAAGAGTTGAGAGATTCAGACCGAGCAGAGACAATCAGAGAGAGCCGTGAGAGTCAGAGAGAGTGAGAGCGTGAGAGAGAGTGGAAAGAAAGGAAAGAGGCAGAGAGAGAGTGGGGAGAGTGGAGACAGTGGAGAGAGTCAGATAGAGTCGATTAGCTAGTGTGGAGAGTCAGAGACCGCAGAGAGAGTCAGGGAGTAAAGAGCGAGTCAGAAAGTGCAGAGTTATAGAGATCGGAAAGGGTCAGAGACTGTGTAGCGAGCCTGTGAGAGGGGAAAGAGTTAGTGTAAGAGATTCAGACAGTGCAGAGAGAGGGTCAGTGAGAGTGGAGAGAGTCAGAGAGAGTGAAGAGAGTCAGAAAGAGCAGAGGGAATCAGGGATTGGTGAGAGTCAGAAAGACCTGAGACAGTCAGAGAGAGTGGAAAGAGTGCAGAGAATTAGAGTGGAGAGGCTCAGAGAGAGTGGAAAGATTCAGAGAGTGGCGAGAGTCAGAGAGAGTGGAGTGGCTAGGGTGAAACGTCAGAGAGCAGAGAGAGTCAGAGAGAGTGGAGAGAGTCAGAAAGAGCAGAGGGAGTCAGGGAGTGGTGAGAGTCAGAAAGACCTGAGACAGTCAGAGAGAGTGGAAAGAGTGCAGAGAGTTAGAGTGGAGAGGCTCAGAGAGAGTGGAAAGATTCAGAGAGTGGCGAGAGTCAGAGAGAGTGGAGTGGCTAGGGTGAAACGTCAGAGAGCAGAGAGAGTCAGAGAGAGTGGAGAGAGTCAGAGATAGCACAGGGAGAGTCAGGGAGAAGGGAGAGATTCAGAAAACACAGAGAGTCAGTGAGGGTGGAAAACAGTGGAGGGAGTCAGGGAGGGTGGAGAGAGTCAGAGAGGTGGAGTGAGTCAGAGAAACTGGAATGGCTACAGCAGAGAGTCAGAGAGAGTGGAGAGAGTCAGAGAGAGTGGAGAGAGTCAGGGAGTGTGGAGACAGTCAGTGAGATGGAATGCGTCAGAGAGAGTGGAATGGCTAGAGTGGAGAGACAACGATCGCGGAGAGAGTGAGAAAGTGTGGAGAGAGTTAGAGACAGTGCAGATATTCGTGAGAGTGGAGACTTAGAGAGAGTAGAGAGAGTCAGAGAGAGTGGAGAGGATCAGAGAGAGTGGAAAGGTTCAGATGGAGCAGCAAGCGTCAGAGGGAGTGGAGAGTCAGGGAGAGCAGAGAGAGTCAGAGAGACTGGAATGGCTGGAGTGGAGAGTCAGCTCCCATTGACAGCTCCCATTGACAGCCCCCAGTGACTGCTCCCAGTGAAGGCTCCCATTGACAGCTCCCAGTGACATGTCCCAGTGACAGCTCACACTGACGGTTCCCAATGAAAGCTCTACCTCTCTGACTGTCTACACTCTCTCTGACTCCCTGCACTCTCTCTGACTCTCCACTCTCCCTGAGTCTCCACTCTCTCTCACTCTCACCACTGTGTCTCTCCACTCTCTCTAAATCTCTCCAATCTCTCTGACCCTCACCCTTAATCTCACTCCCTCCGCATGTGGAGAGAATCAGAGACAGTGCAGATATTCAGTGAGAGTGGAGAGTCAGAGAGAGTGGAAAGAGTCAGGGAGAATGGAGAGCGTGAAAGAGCAGAGATTTTCAGAGAGAGTGGAGATTTTCATAGAGCGCCGAGAAAGTCAGTGAGAGTGGTGAGGGCCAGTTAGAGTGCCAAGAGTCAGAAATAGAAATGGGGGAGTGAGAGAGAATGGAAAGGGCCATGAGAGAGAAGAGAGAGACAGTGATTGGAGCGAATCCGAGTGAGTGGAGACTGACTAGAGTGGAATATCAGAGAATGTGGAGTGAGTCAGGGAGGGTGGAGTGAGTCAGAGAGTGGGGATATTCAGAGACAGTGGCAAGTGTCATAGGGAGTGGAGAGGGTCAGAGAAAGTTGAGAGAATGGAAAGTGTGAGACAGAGTGGAGTGGTTTTGTAGAGAGTTAGAGATTGCGGGGAGAGCCAGAGAGTGTGGAGAGAGTAAGAAAGTCCAGAGTGAGAGAGATTGGAAAGAACCAGAGAGTGTGTAGAAAGTCAGAGACAGTGCAAATATTCAGTGGGAGCGGAAGGAGTGAGATTAAGGATGAGGGTCAGAGAGATTGGAGAGATTTAGAGAGAGTGGAGAGACAAAGTGGTGAGAGTGAGAGAGAGTGGAGAGTCAGAGAGAGTGTAGACAGTTAGAGAGGTGGAGAGAGTCAGAGAGATTGAAGTGGCTAGAATGGAAAGTCAGAGAAGGAAGAGGGAGTCAGAGAGTGTGGAGAGAGTCAGAGACAGTGCAGATATTCAGTGAGAGTGGAGAGTCAGAGAGAGTGCAGTAGCTAGAATGGAGAGTCAGAGATTGCAGAGAAAGTCAGGGAATGAGGAAAGAGTCAGAAAGTGCAGAGTGTGAGAGATCGGGAAGAGTCAGAGAGTTCATAGACAGTCAGGGAGAGCGGAGAGGGCAGAGAGAGTGAGAGAGTCAGAGAGAGCGGAAAAAGTGGAGAGACAAAGAGAGTGGGGAGAGTGGAGAGAGTCAGAGAGAGTGGATTAGCTAGAGTGGAGAGTCAGAGACTGCAGACAGAGTCAGGGAGAAATGAGCGAGTCAGAAAGTGCAGAGTTAGATTGGAAAGGGTCAGAGAGTGTGTAGCAAGCCTGTGAGAGTGGAGAGAGTCAGTGCGAATAAAAGATTCAGAGAGTGGAGAGAGAGAGGCAGTGGGAGTGGAGCGACTCAGAGAGAGTGGAGAGAGCAGAGTAAGTCTGCAAAAGTGGAGAGATTCAGAGAGTGTGGAGAGACTCAGTGAGAGTGGAGAGTGTCAGAGCGAGTGGAACGAGTGCAGAGAGTTACAGTGGAGAAACTCAGAAGAGTGCAAAGAGTGGGAAGGGTGGAGAGACTCAGAGAGAGAGGAGAGTCAGAGAAAGTGGAAAGATTCAGAGAGTGGCGAGAGTCAGGGAGAATGGAATGGCTAGAGCGGAGTGTCAGAAATCGCAGAGAGAGGCAGAGAGAGTGGACAAGTCACAGAGAGTGGAGAGGTCCAGAGGAAGCCACAAGAGTCAGGGAGATTGGAGAGTCAGAGAGCATGGAGAGGGTCAGAGAGAGTGAGAGAGTCAGAGAGAGTAGAAAGAGTACAGAGACTTAGAATGGAGAGACTCAGAGAGAGCGGAAAGAGCAGAAAGGGTGGAGACACTCAGAGAGAGTGGTGAGTCAGAGTTGAGGAGAGAGTCAGAGAGAGTGGAGAGAGTCAGAAAGAGCAGAGAGAGTCAGAGAGTCGAGAGAGTGAGACCGAACGGAGACAATCAGAGAGAGCAGAGAGGGTCAGAGAGAGTGGAGAGACATAGAAGGAATGGAGAGACATAGAGGGAGTGGAGAGTCAGAGAGAGTGGAAATATTCAGTGAGAGAGAAGAGAGTCAGAGAGAATGGAGCAGCTAGAGTGGAGCATCAGAGAGCGCAGAGAGGTCAGATATTCAGTGAGAATGGAGAGGCAAAGAGAGTGGAACAAGTCAGAGAGAATAGATAGATTCAGGAGGAGCAGCAAGAATCAGAGGGATTGGAGAGTCAGAGAGAGCAGAGAGAGTTTCAGATAGTGGTGAGGTTGAGAGGAAGCAGCAAGAGTCAGAGGGATTGGAAAGTCAGAGAAAGTGGAAATATTCAGAAAGAGTGGAGAGAGTGAAATGGCTAGAGTGGAGCATCAGAGAGCATGGAGGGAATCACAGAGAGTCATAGAGCGTGGAGAGACTCAGAGAGAGTAGAGAGTCAGAGAGAACGGAGAGATTCAGAAACCACAGAGAAAGTCAGTTAGAGTGGAAAGAGTGGAGGGAGTCGGAAGGAATGGAGAGTCAGAGAGAATCAGCGATGTGGAAAGAGTCAGACAGAGTGGAATGGCCAGAGTGGGGAGTCAAAAGATCACAGAGAGAGTCAGAGAGTGTGGAGAGAGTCATAGACAGTGCAGGTATTCAGTGAGAGTGGAGATTCAGAGAAAGTTGAATGTCTAGAGTGGAGAATCAGAGATTGCAGAGAGATTCAGAGAGAGTGGAAAGATTCAGAGAAAGTGGAGAGAGTCAGAGAGATAGGAGTGGTTAGAGTGGAGCATCAGAGAGCATAGAGAGAGTCAGAGAGTGTGGAGAGAGTCAGAAAGTACAGAGTGAGAGAGATTGGAAAGGGTCAGAGAGTGCGTATATTCAGTGGGAGTAGAGAGATTGAGTGAGAGGGAGAGAGTCAGAGAGATTGGAGAGAGTTGGGGAGAGTGGAGAGAGAGAGAGTGGAGAGAGTCAGAGAGAGTGGAGAGAACCAGAGAGAATGGGAAGAGTCAGATAGAGCAGAAATGGCCAGAGGGAGAAGAGAGATGGTGAGTGGAGAGAATCCTAGTGAGTGGAGGGTGGTCAGATGGAGATTCAGAGAGTGCAGAGTGAGTCAGAGAGAATGGAAAGATTCAGAGAGCACAGAGAGAGTCAGAGAGAATGGAAAGATTCAGAGAGCACAGAGAGAGTCAGAGAGAGCACAGAGTCAGAGAGAGACCGCAGAATCAGAGAACCTGGACAGAGTCAGTGAGAGTGGAGAGTGAGAGAGCGCCAAGAGTCAGACAGAGTGGCATGAGTCAGATAGAGCGAAGAGTCAGAGAGAGTGGAGAGTCAGAGAGCACAGAGGGTCAGAGAACATGGAGAGAGTCAGTGAGAGTGGAGAAAGTCAAAGAGTGTGGAATGGCTTGAATGGAGGTTAGGTTGTGAGGAGACTCAGAGAGAGTGAAGAGAGTCAGAAAGACCGGACAGAGTCAGAGAGTCAAGAGGGTCAGACTGAATGGAAATAATCAGAGACAGTGGAGAGGGTCAGAGAGAGTGAGAGAGTCAGGAAGGGTGGAGGGAGGATGGAGAGCCAGAGATAGTGGAAAGATTGAGGGAGAATGGAGAAAGTCAGAGAAGGTGGAGTGGTTAGAGTGGAGTGTTAGGGAGCACAGAGAGAGTCAGAGAGATTGGAAAGTCAGAAAGAATGGAGAGATTCAGAGAGCACAGAGAGAGTCAGTGAGAGTGGGAAGAGTGTGGAGAGTCAGAGAGGTGGAGAGAGGCAGGGAGAGTGGAATGGCTAGAGTGGAGAGTCAGATATCGCAGAGAGAGTCAGAGATTGTGGAGAGAGTCAGAGACAGTGCTGATGTTTAGTGAGAGTGCAAAGTCAGAGAGAGTGGAGGGAGTCTCAGAGCATGGAGAGGTTCAGAGGGAGCAGCAAGAGTCGGAGGGATTGGAGAGTCAGAGGGAGTGGAAAGATTCAGAGAGAGTGGAGTGGCTAGAGTGAAGAGTTAGAGAGCATAGAGAGAATCAGGTAGAGTGGAGAAAGCCAGAGCGAGCACGTAGAGAGTCAAAGATAATGGAGAGATTGAGAGAGCCAGAAAGAGTGGCATGAGTCAGAGAGAGTGAAGAGTGAGAGAGAGTGGGGAGAGTCAGAGAGAGTGGAAGGATTCAGAATGAAAGGGAAGAGTCAGAGAGAGTGGAAATGGCCAGAGAGAGAAGAGAGAGACAGTGAGTGGAGAGAATCTGAGTGAGTGGAGAGTGGCTAGATGGAGAGTCAGAGAGTGCAGGGTGAGTCAGAGAGAGTGGAGGGATTCAGAAAGCACAGAGAGTGTCAGATAGTGTGCTGAGTCAGAGAATGTGGAGAGAGTCAGTGAGAGTGGAGAGATAGTCAGAGAGAGTGGCATGAGTCAGACGGATTGAAGAGTCAGAGAGCGTGGAAAGAGTGCAGAGAGTTAGAGTGGACTGAAACATAGAGTGTAGAAAAAGTGGAAAGGGTGAAGAGAATCAGAGAGAGTGGTGGGTCAGAGAGAGTGGAAAGATTCAGAGAGAGTGGGCAGAGTCAGAGAGTGGAGTGGCTAGAGTGGAGAGTTAGAGTGCTTAGAGAGGGTCAGATAGAGTGGAGAAAATCAGAGACAGCACAGAGGGTCAGAGATAATAGAGATATTCAGAGAGCAAAGAGAGAGTCAGTGAGAGTGGAAAGAGTGGAGAGGGTCTGAGTGAGTGGAGAATCAGAGAGGGTGGAGAGAGTCGGAGAGAGTGGAGAGAGTCAGAGAGTGGGGTGGCTAGAGTTGAAAGCACAGGTAGAGTTAGAGAGTGTGGAGCATGTAAGAGAATATGGAGAGAGTCAGAGAGAGTGGGATGGCTTGAGTGGAGAGTCAGAGTGCGAAGAGAGCCAGAGATAGTGGAGAGAGTCAGACAGAGTGGAGAAAATCAGAGAGAGCTGTGAGGGTCAGAGCGAGTTAGAGAGTTAGAGAGAGTGGAAAGAGTGGAGACACACAGAGAGGGTGGAGGTTCAGAGAGAGTGGAGTGGCTAGAGTGGAGGTTCAGAAGGCACAGAGAGAGTCAGAGAGTGGAGAGAGTATGGGAAGAGTGGAGGGAGTCAGAGAGAATGCAGAGTGTCAGAGAGAGTGGAGATATTCAGAGAGAATGGAATGGCAAGAGTGGAGAGTCAGAGATCACAGAGAGAGTCAGAGAGTGTGGAGAAGGTCAGAGATAGTGCAGATATTCAGTGAGAGTGCAGAGTCAGAGAATGGAGTGAGTCAGAGAAAGTGGAGAAAGGTGGAGAGAATGGAGAAATTCAGAGAGGTGGAGAGAGTCAGAGACAGTGCAAATATTCAGTGAGAGTGGAGAATCAGAGGGAGTGGAGAGAGTAAGGGAGGGTGGAGAGAGTATGAGAGAGTGGAGAGAGTCAGATTGGAGGAGAGAGATAGAGTGGAACAGCTAGAACGGAGAGCCTGAGATCGCAGAGAGAGTCAGAGAGGGTGATGTGAGTCAGAGAGAGTGGAGAGTGTCAGAGTGGTGGAGAGTGTCAAAGAGAGTGGAATGACTAGAGTGGAGAGTCAGAGATTGCAGAGAGAGTCCAAGAATGTGGAGAGAGTCAGATACAGTGCAGATATTCAGAGAGAGTGGAGAGTCAGAGAGTGGAGAGAGTCAGAGAGAGTGGTGAGAGTCAGAGTGGTGGAGACCGTCACAGTGAGTGGAATAGCTAGTGGAGAGTCAGAGGTCGCAGAGAGTGCGTTGAGAGTCAGAGAGAGTGGAGAGGTTCAGAGGGAGCAGCAAGAGTCAGAGGGAATGGAGAATCATAGAGAGTGAAGAGATTCAGAGAATGCCAGGAGAATCAGTGAAAGTGCAGAGAGCCAGTTAGAATGATGAGAGTCAGAAAGAGAGATGGGGGAGTGAGAGAGAGTGGAAAGGGCCAGAGAGAGAGGAGAGAGACAGTGATTGGAGGGAATCCGTGTGAGTGGAGAGTGGCTAGAGTGGAAAATCGGAGAGTGCGGTGTGAATCAGAGAGTGAAGAGTTTCAGAGAGCACAGAGAGAGTCAGAGAGAGAAGAGAGTCAGAGAGAGCGGAAAGTCAGAGAACATGGAGAGAGTCTGTGAGCATGGAGAGATCAGAGAAAGTGGAATGGCTTGAGTGGAGAGTCAGAGTGCGAGGAGAGTCAGAGAGAGTGGAGCAAGTCAGGAAGAATGGAGTCAGAGAATCGAGAGAGTCAGACCGAACGGAGATAATCAGAGAGAGTGGAAACATTGGAGGGACACAGAGAGGGTGGAGAGTCAGAGAGCATGGAAAGATTCAGAAATAGTGGAGAAAGTCAGAGAGAGTAGAGTGGCTCGAGTGGAGCGTCAGGGAGCACAGAGAGAGTCAGAGGGAGTGGAGACAGTCAGACAGCATGGAGAGAGCCAGAGAGGGTGGAGAGTCAGAGAGATTGGAGAGATTGAGAGGGCACAGGGAGACTCAGTGAGTGTGGAAAGAGCGGAGGGAGTCAGAGAGATGGAGAGAGTCAGAGAGAGTTGAGAGAGTGGAGAGAGTGAGATAGAGTGGAGTGGCTAGAGTGGAGAGTCAGAGATTGCAGAGAGAGTCAGTGAGTGAAGAGAGAGTCAGAAAGTGCAGAGTGAGAGAGATTGGAAAGAGTCAGAGAGGGCATAGAGAGTCAGAAACAGTGCAAATATTCAGTGGGAGCGGAGAGAGTGAGGGGGAGGGAGAGATTCAGAGAAATTGGAGAGAGCTGGGGAGAGTAGAGAGAGAGAGTGGAGAGAGTCAGCAAGGTGGAGAGAGTCAGAGAGATTGGAGAGACTCAGAGAGGTGGAGAGAGTCAAGAGAGTGGAATGGCTAGAGCGGTGAGTCAGAGATTGCATGGAGAGTCAGAGAGTGTGGAGGGACTCAGAGACAGTGCAGATATTCAGTGGGAGTGGAGAGTCAGAGAGAGTGGAGAGAGTCAGAGAGAGTGGAATGGCTAGACTGGAGAGTCAGAGATCACAGGGAGAGTCAGAGAGTGTGGAGGGACTCAGAGACAGTGCAGATATTCAGTGGGAGTGGAGAGTCAGAGAGAGTGGAATGGCTAGACTGAAGATTCAGAGATCGCAGGGAGAGTCAGAGAGTGTTTAGAGAGTCAGAGAGGGTGGAAATATTCAGAGGGAGCGGCAAGAGTCAGAGAGAGTTGGGAGAGTGAAAAAGATTATCAAAGAGAGTGGAGAGATTCATATTGCACAGAGAGAGTCAGAGAGATTGGAGAGATCCAATTTGAGTGCCAAGGGTCAGAAAGAGAGATTGCAGGGGTTGGGGGCATGGTCAGGGAGACTGGAGAAAATCAGAAAGAGTGGAGAGAGTCAGAGACAGTGCAGACATTCAGTGAAAGTAGAAAGAGTCAGAGGGATTAGAAATAATCAGAGAGAGCGGAGAGGGTCAGAGAGAGTGAGAGAGTCAGGGCGGGTAGGGATATTCAGAGGAAGTGGCATGTGTCAGAGAGAGTGGAGACTCACAGAGATTGGAGAGATTCAGAGAGATTTGAGAAAGTCAGAGAGAGTAGAGACACTCAGAGAGAGTGGAGAGAGTCAGAGAGTCGAGACGGTCAGAGAGAGTGGACAGTCAGAGAGCGCGGAGAGTCAGAGAGAGTGGAGAGGATAGACTGGAGAGTCAGAGAGTATGGCAAGTGTCAGAGAGTGTGGAGAGATTCAGAGAGACTGGAGAGAGTCAGAAAGTGCGGAGAGAGTCAGGGACAGTGCAGACATTCAGTGAGAGTAGAAAAAGTCAGAGGGAGTAGAGATATTCAGAGAGAGCAGAGAGGTTCGAAGAAAGTGAGAGAGTCAGGGAGATTGGAAGAGTGGAGAGAGCCAGAGAGAGTAGAAAGTCAGAGAGAATGGAGAGATTGGAGAGTGCCAGAAAGAGTGGAATGGCTAGAGTGAAGAACCAGATGTCACAGAGGGAGTCAGAGAGTGTGGAGAGAGTCAGAAAGAGCGGGGTGAGAGGTATTGGAGAGAATCAGAGAGTGGAAAGAGTCAGAGAGAGTGGCAAGAGTCAGAGAGAGTGGAGAGTCAGAGACAGTGGAGATTCAGAGAGTGCGGAGAGAGTCTGAGAGTGCAGAGAGAATGGAGACAGTTCGAGAGAATGGGGAGAGTCAGAGAGAGCAGGGTGATTCAGAGGGAGTGGAGAGACTGAGAGAGCGGATAAAGTCTGAAAGAGCCCAGAGAGTCAGAGAGAGTGAAGAGAGTCTGAGACTGGAGAGAGTTAGAGAGAATGGGGAGAGTCAGAGATAGCAGGGAGATTCAGTGAGAGTGGAAGGGCAGCAAGAGCAAAGAAATTCAGAGTGCGGAGAGACTCCGAGAGGTTGGCATGAGTCAGAGAGAGTGGAGAGTTGCAGGGAGAGTGGAAAGAGTCAGACAGTGTTGTTATGACTACAGCAGGCGTTAATTGCTATGCAAATCAAATCCCAGAGTGAAACTTGGTTTACGGGTCGCAACCATTTTTTTTGTATTCTAATAATGAGAAAAAGACATACCAATCTCAGCAGTAAGTGTTTTAAATAAAATAAAACTTTTTTCACAAGAAAAGAAAGCTCAAGCGCACAAGAGTAGAGTTGCATAATTAAGATTAGTCATACAAAATAACCCACAAAACTCTCTACTTGGTCAAACCCATAAGTAAACACCTTGCAGGCAACACTCCCTTATAGATATTTAAACATGGCATCCAATAATGTCACTCAAGACAGACTGCTGTAGCTTCCGTAAAGGTGTACCACACGACTTGTACCCTCTTCCATTTTGCTATGGATTCACTTTGGAATCAAACTGCTTGCTGCAGCTCAAGACTTCTCAACAGCTCAAATAACTCCAACTATCTCCAGCCATCTCCAGCTTAACATCTCGACAGCTATCCAGGTTAAAAGCTATCGCCAGCTCTCTCTGCCTCAAAGGCTATCCACAGTAACTCTAATATACCTTTTCCCCTTTTCCTCTCAATCCCATTTTTCGCACACCCCTTTGAAACTCAAACACTTCCAAATATAAGATCTTTCGTGTTTCCATCTTGTCTTTTGGCTCAATAAAAATCTAATATCCACACTGCTATTTACCTACGGACTCCTGCAAGATGCAAATATTTTCCTTGTTACCGCTGATTCCCCTTTGAAATTCAAACAACCTTTCAACTTATCTAAAAATGCAAATGTTAGTTTTAATCTATTTACTTGTACCTCAAACTAACACCTTTAACCCTTTTCATGTTTCCAAACACCCAGACAGCCTCACTCCAATTAACCTCTTGCCCAGTTTAATTAAATAATGCACACACACAGACTTCTTTGCAGAATAATACAATATTCCCCAAAATATTTATAAAACACTCATTCTCACAGCTCCCTCCTTAACAAAAAAGTGAACCATTACAATTCCAAAAATATGGTTTCATTTTTCAACCTATTTCTTATTTCTTACTACATTTAACTATACAAACAAAACTATTACACTATAGTGTACATGCATTAACCATGAAAATATGTACATAAACATTTTATAAAAATAGAGTTCATTCCAGTCCATTCTCCATTTGCCAATATCCTAGTTCTTTTGAATTTTAATTTTTTGACAATGCATCTGCAATCAAAGTTTCTCATCCAGCCACATGTATGATTCATTAATTGAATGGTTGCAATAATAAACTCCACCAAAACAGTCTTGTGTTTTTGCTTTGAAACTTGTCCAGAAAGTTCAATAGATTGTGATCAGTATACAAAACTGTCTCTGAAGAATTGTTTGCAAGAAGCACTTCAAAATGCTGCAAAGCCAGCACCAAACTTAAAGTCTCTTTCTCTATAGTTGAATATTTCTTCTGGGTGCATTCAACTTCCGTGAGCAATATTCTACCGGCTTCTTAATTCCTAGTCCATCTTCCTGTAGCAATATGGCACCAATACCCATATCACTGGCATCAATAGCCAACTTCACCTGCTTTGGAAAATCAGGTGCTGATAGAACAGGTATAGTTGTTAGTACAGCTTTCAAGCTGTCAAGTGCATTCTGACACTCCTGTGTCCATTACAATTTTCTGTTCTTTTGTATTAATTCAGTCAGCGGAGCAACTACACTGCTGAAGTTTGGCTCGAGTTTCTGATAAAATCCCCTCACGCCTAGAAATCTCAAAACTTCCCGTTTCGTTTCAGGCATTGGGAATTCCACAATAGGTTTTAATTTTGCATTTAGTGGGGCTACTTTACCATGTTCAACAGTATGGCCTAAATATGTAACTTGTGCTCTTGCAAATTCACTTATAGGTAAATTCACGACAAAATTGGCTTCCTGTAGTTGATCAAACAGTTCCCTTAAATGTTGTAAATGTTCCTCCTATGTTTGTCTGAAAATTATTAAGTCATCAATATAAATAACACAGCTGCTCAGACCCTCAGTCATTTTGTTAGTCTCTGAAATATTGCTGGTGTTTTTTTCAAATCAAAAAGGCATAACTTTACATTGTTTTAGACCATCCGATGTCACGAAAGCTGATATCTCTTTCTCCCTTTCCGATAAGGGTGCTTGCCAATATCCTCACAGCAAGTCAATTTTTGTGATAACTATTGACTGTCACACTTTCTTGATACAATCCTCCAATCGTGTAACAGGATATGAATCTGCTTTTGTGACTGCATACTTTTTGGTAATCAATACCCAGTTTTTGGGTAGGATTTTCCCCATCCACCTGCCGCCGCAATCTTCTGGCCCCGCTGCAAGTCAATGGGCTTCTGGCTGGGGTGCTGCCTAGCTCGTGGCAGGTCCCATCCATGACAGGGCCGGAAAATCCCGGCCTTTGTGATCCATCCAGTTTCGGCACTATTACAATAGGCGAACTCCAATTACGTGACTGGGCTCTCTGATGTAATTTTGAAGCATGGATTCAATTTTTTTTTGCATGAGCTAACTTTACTGGATCTAATCTATTTAGCTGTTGCCTTATCAACTCTGAGTTTCTCACATCAACATCATGTACAGCTAAATCTGTTTCCCCAGTTTATTTCCAAAAATTGCATTGTGTGACTGTAATAGCTCTTTTAAATCACTCTGACAATTTTCTAGAAGGCAATGCAATATTATATCTAAATTCTTAAACACTCCCTCATTGTCCAATTTAATCAGAGGAAGATCACTTTCAGAATCCTTAATTCCTACCTCCGTTTCTCTACTGAGAACTACCAGTAACTCCGCCTGTCTATTCTCTCTGCCAAAATATTTTTCGAGCATACTTACATGGCACACTCGCTGCTCTTTCCTTCCATCTGGGGTACCTACTATGTAGTTTACTTTACTCAGTCTCTTTTCAACCTGGTAAAGTCCACTAAAACTTGCCTTCAATGGTTCACTGGACACTGGCAACAATACTAACACTTTTCTCCAGCCAAAAAAACCACGAGCCTTTGCCCTCTTGTCTGCCTTTGCCTGCATCACTTGTTGAGATATCATTAAATATTTTCTAGCTAAGTCACACACCTTACTCAATTTCTCTCTGAATTCTATCACATAATCCAAGAGATTTGTTTCAGAACTCTGATTCACTAAGTTCTTCTGAATCAGCTAGAGTGATCCCCTCACTTCATAACCATAAATTAACTTGAAAGGACTAATCCTGTTGACTAATTAGGGATGTTCCTAATATCAAACAACAAGAATGGAATCCCTCAATGCCAATCACATGGACAGTGCTGATTATCTGCGCTAATCAGTCCTCAGAGTCCGAGAGAGAGTGGAGAGAGTCAGAGAGAGGGGAGAGAGTCAGGGAGAACTGGGAGAGTCAGAGAGAGAGGTGGAGGGAGTCAGAGAAAGGGTGAAGAGAGTCAGAGGGAGTGGAGAGAGCCAGAGAGAGTAGACAGAGCCAGAGAGAGAGGTGGAGAGATTCAGAGAGAGTGGAGAGAGTCAGAGGGAGAGTGGAGAGACTCAGGGAGAGTGGAGAATCAGAGAAAGTGGAGAGTCAGAAAGAGTGGCAAGTCAGAGAGAGTGGAGAAACTTGACTGGAGAGTCAGAAAGTTCGGAGACAGTCATAGTGTGCAGAGAGTCAGAGAGACTGGAGAGATTCAGAAACAGCGGAGACATTCAGTGAGAGTAGAAAGAGTTAGAAGGAGTAGAGATATCCAGAGAGAATGGAGAGGGTCAGAGGTAGTGAGAAAGTCAGAGAGAGCAGAAAGAGTGGAGAGAGCCAAAGAGAGTGAAGAGCCAGTGAGAGTGGAAAGAGTCATACAGAGCGTGGAGAAAGGCAGAGAATGGAGAGCCAGAGTGAGTCAGAGAGAGCGGAGAGAATCAGAGAGCGTGGAGAGAGTCAGAGACAGTGGAGAGAATCAGAGAGAGTGGGTAGAGTCAGGGAGTGCAGAGGGAGTCAGAGAGAGTGGCATGAGTCAGAGAAGATGGAGAGTTGCAGAGTGAGTGGAAAGAGTCAGAGAGTGTTGTCATGACCATAGCAGGTGTTAATTGCTATGCAAATCAAATCCCAGAGCAAAACATGGCTTACGGGTCACAATCTATTTTTTGATGTATTCTAATAATGAGAAAAAGACATACCAATCTCAGCAGTAAGTGTTTTAAAAAAACAAAAATGAAAGTTTTATTCATAAAAAAAAGAAAGCTTGAGCACACAAATTTAGAGTTGCACAATTAAGATTAGTCCTACCAAACAAGCCATAAACTCTCTACATGGTCAAACCCACAAGTAAACACCTTGCAGGCAACACTCCACTATAGATATTTAAACATGGCATCCAATAATGTCACTCAAGACAGACTGCTGTAGCTTCCGTAAAGGTGTACCACAAGACTTGTACCCTCTTCTACTTTGCTATGGATTCACTTTGGAATCAAACTGCTTTCTGCAGCTCAAGACTTCTCAACAGCTCAAATGACTCCAACTATCTCCAGCCTTCTCCAGCTTAACAGCTCGACAGCTATCCAGGTCAAAAGCTATCGCCAGCTCTCTCTGCCTCAAAGGCTATCTGCAGTAACTCTAATATTCCTTTCCCCCTTTCACCTCAATCCCACTGTTCGCACACCCCTTTGAAATTCAAACACTTCCAAATATAAGATCGTTCATGTTTCCATCTTGTCTTTGCTTTTGGGTCAATAAAAATCTAATATCCACACTGCTATTTACCTACAGACTCCTGCAAGATGCAAATATTTTCTTTGTTACCGCTGATTCCCCTTTGAAATTCAAACAACCTTTCAACTTATCTAAAAATGCAAACCTTTTCATGTTTCCAAACACCCAGACAGCCTCTTGCCCAGTTTAATTAAATAATGCACACACACAGACTTCTTTGCAGAATAATACAATATTCCCCAAAATATTTATAAAACACTCATTCTCACATCTCCCACCTTAACAAAAAAGTGAACCATTACAATTCCAAAAATATGGTTTCATTTTTCAACCTATTTCTTATTTCTTACTACATTTAACTATACAAACAAAACTATTACACTATAGTGTACATGCATTAACCATGAAAATATGTACATAAACATTTTGTAAAAATAGAGTTCATTCCAGTCCATTCTCCATTTGCCAATATCCTAGTTCTTTTGAATTTTAATTTTTTGACAATGCATCTGCAATCAAAGTTTCTCATCCAGCCACATGTATAATTCATTAATTGAATGGTTGCAATAATAAACTCCACTAAAACAGTCTTGTGTTTCTGCTTTGAAACTTGTCCAGAACGTTCAATAGATTGTGATCAGTATACAAAACTGTCTCTGAAGAATTGTTTGCAAGAAGCACTTCAAAATGCTGCAAAGCCAGCACCAAACTTAAAGTCTCTTTCTCTATAGTTGAATATTTCTTCTGGGTGCATTCAACTTCCGTGAGCAATATCCTACCGGCTTCTTAATTCCTAGTCCATCTTCCTGTAGCAATATGGTACCAATACCCATGTCACTGGCATCAATAGCCAACTTAACCTGCTTTGGAAAATCAGGTGCTGATAGAACAGGTATAGTTTCAAGCTGTCAAGTGCATTCTGACACTCCTGTGTCCATTACAATTTTCTGTTCTTTTGTATTAATTCATTCAACGGAGCAGCTACACTGCATGAATTTTCGATAAAATCCCCTCATGCCTAGAAATCTCAAAATTTCACATTTCTTTTCAGGCATTAGGAATTCCACAATAGGTTTTAATTTTGCATTTAGTGGGCCTCTTACCATGTTCAACAGAATGGCCTAAAAAATAACTTGTGCTCTTGCAAATTCACTTTTAGCTAAATTCACAACAAAATTGGCTTCCTGTAGTTGATCAAACAGTTCCCTTAAATGTTGTAAATGTTCCTCCCATGTTTGTCTGAATATTATTAAGTCATCAATATAAATAACACAGTTGCTCAGACCCTCAGTCATTTTGTTTGTTAACTTCTGAAATGTTGCTGGTGCACTTTTCGTACCAAAAGGCATAACTTTACATTGTTTTAGACCATCCGGTATCATGAAAGCTGATATTTCTTTCACCCTTTCCGATAAGGGTGCTTGCCAATATCCTCACAGCAAGTCAATTTTTGTGATAAATTTTGACTGTCACACTTTCTTGATACAATCCTCCAATCATGGAATAGGATATGAGACTTCTTTTGTTACTGTATACTTCTTGGTAATCAATACACAGTCTTTGTGATCCATCCAGTTTCGGCACCATTACAATAGGCGAACTCCAATTACTGTGACTGGGTTCTATGATGTAATTTTGATGGATGAATTCAATTTCTTTTTGCACAAGCTAATTTTACTGGATTTAATCTATCTGGGTGTTGCCTTAACGACTCTGAATTACCCATATCAACATCATGTACAGCTAAATCTGTTTCCCCAGTTCATTTCCATAAATTGCATTGTTAGACTTTTAAATCACTCTGATGCTTTTCTGGAAGGCAATGCAATGTTACAGCTAAATTCTTAAGCACTCCCTCATTGTCCAATTTAATCAGAGGAAGATCACTTTCAGAATGCTTAGCCTCCGTTTCTCTACTTACAACCATCTGTAACTCCTCCTGTCTATGTTCTCTGTCAAAGTACTTTTTGAGCATTTTACATGGCACATTCGGCACTTCTTCCTTCTTTTTGGGTACTTACTATGTAGTTTACTTTACTCAGTCTCTTTTCAACCTGGTAAGGTCCACTAAAACTTGCCTTCAATGGTTCACCTGACACTGGCAACAATACTAACACTTTTCCCCAGACAAAAAAACCACAAGCCTTTAAATGTTTTCTATCTAAGCCACACACTTTACTCAATTTCTCTCTGAATTCTGTCACATAATCCAAGAGATTTGTTTTAGAACTCTGATTCACTAAGGTCTTCTGAATCAGCTAGAATGGTCCCCTCACTTCATAGCCATATATTAACTCGAAAGGACTGAACCCTGTTGACTCATTAGGGGTTTCCCTAATATAAAACAACATGAAAGGAATCCCTCAATCCCAATCACATGGACAGTCTTGACTATATGCGCTAATCATTGTCTTCAGAGTCTGAGAGAGAGTGGAGGGCGTCAGAGAGAGCTGAGAGAGTCAGAGAGAGGTGGATAGATTCAGAGAGAGCTGAGAGAGTCAGAGAGAGAGTGGAGAGAGTCATAGAGAGGTGGAGAAATTCAGAGAGAGCTGAGAGAGTCAGAGAGAGTGGAGAGAGTCAGAGAGAAAGAGAGTGAAGTGAGTCAGAGACAGTGGAAAGAATCAGCAAGAGTGTAGAGAGTCAGAGAGAGAAAGTGAAGAGAGTCAGAGGGAAAGCAGAGAGAATCAGAGAAAGCAGAGAGAGTCAGAGAGAGAGTGGAGATAGTCAGAGATAATGTAGAGAGTCAGAGAGCACAGATGATCAAAGAGAGCGGAAAGAGTCAGACAGAGCAGTGCTGGAATCCTTCAAGCCAGCAGTGACACCTGACATGATAATAGTTGATTATACAGTGGACTCCAGTATTAAAGAATATATAGTACTCTGTACTTGATATGAGGTCACCTGATCTGGGAATTGAAGGTCAGATAGCACATATTCGAGCTTATCTTGGTAGAATTTAGTTACTGCAGATATGTGTTTATATTAGAAAATGTGCTATCAATAAAGTTAGCTCAGCTACAACGTCGATGGCCTGTGTGCATCACTGAAACAAAAAAACAAGACATGGTGTCAGAAGTAAACTAAATGCAACAATGAGGTTCGGAAACCACCAACAGAGCTCAGTTTGGAGGAAAATTCCGCCAAAAACTGGAGGAGGCTCTGGCAGCGATTCGAGCTGTACCTCACAGTGATGGGCAGTGATAAAAAAGACCCTCAGTTACCGTCTTCCATCTTTCTTCATGTAGCAGGGAAAGCAGCCCTAGAAGTCTGTAACACATTCAGGTTTGAAAGTGATGAGAAACGAAATGACTTGAAAGAAATAATGGGAAAATTTGAATACTACTGCAATCCTAAGAAAAATATCACTATAGTAATTATGGTTTTATTTAGCGTGTAATGTACCTAATAGAACAATGCTTGTTAAGGGAGATCACATGATCGGAGAGTAGCGCAGGCTACATCAGGAGTCAGTGTGGAGATAGAGTTGGAGTTGAAGGCACATGTGTAGTTGCTGCTGAGTACTTTGTAAATAAACAATGTTTTCACCCAAGAAGTGTCTACAAGTCAACTCTATCAATAGCAGCAACTTGGCCACCCTCACAACAAACTGGCAACGAGGATAAAACAGGGTTGAACAGAAGGAATCAAGTTAAAAAGAAATCAACACTGTACCTCACTCAATAATTTAAGTAGCAATCTCTGTTAGAATTGAAGAAGCTATCCTCTCTCAAAATGCCACAATTTGTGAGAATTGATCCTTTTGAACCAGCCAGAGATGAGTGGTCTCATTAAATAGAATGACTCACGTTCTTTTTTCAAGTGAATGAGATTATGGGGGAAGAGAAGAGATGAGCAGTCCTCTTAAGTATTTGTGGGAGCAAAACCTACAGTTTGATTTGAAGTTTGGCGGCACCCAGTGCCCCAGATTCGAAAAATTTCAATGAATTGGTGGACCTCGTGAAAGGTCATTTCCAACCAAAGCCCTCAGTCATGATGTAGAGGTTCAGGATTAGTTTGCAAAATATATCCCCAGGTGAGACAATTGCACGCTATGTGGCAAATTTGAAGCAGCTAACAGAACATTGCGAGCATGGTACGACTGTGAACAACTTGTTCAGAGATCGTTTAGTGAGTGGTGTGAGTAAGGACACTATTCAGAAAAGATTGTCGTTCGAAGTGAATTTGGATTTCAAGAAGGCGCTAGAGATAGTGCTGGCCATGGAAAGTGCTATAAGAGATTCAAAAGCAATATAGAATGTGCAAATGGTGCCGTCATCCACATCTGGTGGGAAACCCCAGCCGAAAAGAGCACGAAAATGCAAGATTCTGCCGAGAAGAGGGAAACAGCCCCCACTAGCTAAAGAATAAAGAAAAATAACTTAGCCGTGAAATCGAAGAATAATTTCAATAGAGATGGAGACAAGCAGCCTTTTAGCAATTGGCAATTTAAAAAAATGCTACTATTGTCACAGAAATGGACATATAATGAGGCAGTGTAAGGAAAGGTTCAAGCAGACTTATAAGTAAAAGAAGAAGCCCAATGAAATCTATAATGTAGAAGACCCTGAAACAACAAATTCAGACATTTACTTGTTGTTTAATCTGAAAGTTGAAAAGACAGAACCAATATTTGTCATAGTGAAAGTAAATGGCAAACCTGTTAGAACGGAAGGGGACACAGGAGCTTCCACTACAGTAAGTGGGGAAGATACTTTCAGATATCTGAATAATGGCAAACATCAGTTAAGTTTAGAAGAAACAGATGCCATACTCAAAACATATACGGGTGAAGACATTCAAGTAAAAGGCATAAGCAGAGTAACTGCCCATTCTGGAAGCCAATTGGCAAAGCTACCATTGTTGGTATTGAGAGGCAGAGGACGAAGCCTTTTAGGGCCAAGTTGGGTAGGGGAAATCAATCGTGGCTACTGGGATTCCAAAAGGAAGCTGGAAGTGTTCCTGTTTTGAAAAAAGAATGTGTAAGGACTCAACAATTTGAAGAAATGCAGGCTGTCTTAAGCCAAAACCTAGAAGAACAGCAGAAGAAACTCAAAGAGACCCTGCTTGATGATAGAGTTTGAGACGAGGTGAGCAACCTTCGAAGGGAAAAAGAAAACCTGCTGAAAGACCTACAAGATTCTCTCAGGTCAAAGTTTGTACCAGTGGATAAATATGAAAAGAAACAGAAAACTGTTCTGAATAAACACTTCTCTGAATAAACTGAAGAGTGAGTTGACAGAGAAGACACAACAGTGCTAAATTTTCCAGGAGGCAGCAAACAAATACAATAAAGATAGAAGAGCTAAAGAACCAGCCAAATGAAGCCAAAGAGGCTTTGGAAGCAAAAGTCGCAGAATTTTCAAAGAAGCAGACATATAATGAAATTTTGGGAGACTCAGCCACTGAGTTCAGACAAGTTGAGCTTGCATGTGAGAGAAGTCTGCCTAATAATGAAGTCAAAATAAAGCTGAGATTAAAGTCTGCGCTAGAAAGAAGAAAGCACATTGAAAGAAGATACAGAAATACTAACAGGGCCTTAATTCTGGCAGCATACAAATACGCTTTTATGCATAGGCCTGGCAATCAAATCACAAATGCCGATGCTCTTAGCTAATTGCCTTTACAAGAAAATGATGATTACTTCCTATTTCCACAGGAACTTGTTTTACTATTAAATTTCTTAGATTCCTCACCAGCATGCGCTCGACAAATCAGAGACTGGACAAGCCGGGACCCAGTCCTATTTCAAGCGTGAGAACAAGTGCTATACGGTTGGTCACAGGAGCCCGTATCTGATGAAATGCAACCGTATTTCAACAGAAGACATGAAATAACCAGCCAGGATGGCATCTTATTGTGGGGAGCATGAGTGATAGTTTCTTCAAAGGGAAGGGAACCTTTTACACAGCACACATCCAAGAACTTCCTGAATGAAGACCATAGCACGCAATTATCTATGGTGGCCTGGGATGGATGGTGAAATAGCGAGTTTGATGAAGCATTGTGTGCAATGTCAGCAACTGCAAAACTTGTCAGCGACTGCTCTGTTACACACTTGGGAGTGGCTAGATAGACCCTGGGTGTGGTTACACATTGCCTACATTGGACCTTTCCTGGGAACAATGTTTCTTGTTCATTGTCAATACCCATTCAAAATGGTTGGACGTATATGAAGTGAAGTCACCAACGCTGGCCGCTACAATTGAGAGATGGTGTATGTGAAGAACTTCGGAGAAGGACCAAAATGGTTACCAGGTGAAATAAGTGCGGTGACTGGATCTCTATCTTACCACATGGAGGTGGAAGGCTGGATCATCCGTAAACATGTGGACCATTTAAGGAAGGGAAAGACAAATCACCAAGATTTGGTTCCACCAGTGATCATGACTGGGTCTGTGTTTCCTGTTGAGGATACTCAACCCAGGATAGACATGGCTGATGTTCCCGTAAGAGTTGAGGATACAGAACTGCAAGTGCCCACTGAAGCACCTAATGTTCAGGCAATTCCAGAAAAGGAGGTTCCTAACAAAGAATCTGAAGCTGTGGAGCTGCGATGTTCCACACGTACCAGGAAACCACCTGAAAGACTGAACTTGTAAATTCCTTATTCAGTGTAAATATTATGTTATCTTGAAAAAAAAGTGTACTTGTAAATATATGTATAGCTGAGTTAAAGGGGGAGGGATGTAGTAATTATGGTTTTATTTAGTGTGTAATGTACCTTTAAAAATAATGCTTGTTATGGAAGATTAAATGATCTGTAGTAACCAATTGGAGAGTAGCGCAGGAGTCATGAAGAGATAGAGTTGGATTTGAAAGCACACGTATAGTTGCTGATGAATACTTTGCAAATAAATTTAATGTTTCCACCCAAGAAGTGTCTGCAGATCAACTCTAACAATATTAGCAACTTGACCACCCTCACAGCAACCACGTACGAAAGATACCGATCTTTTACATGCAAGCAAAGGCAATGACAACACTAGTCAGTACGTAACTGAATTGAGAAATCAAGTTAAATCATGTGAGGTTGGAGAGTTGAAGAATCACTCATCCAAGATAGAATAATTTGCAGAATCGCAAATGACTCTATAAGAGAATAGTTTTTAAGAGAAGTTGATCTCATGCTGGAGAAAGCAATAAATATCTGCAGAATGGCAGAGGCAACGAAATGCCAGATTAAAGAGATAACAGAAGATGATAAGCTGAACAACGGTCAAGCAGTTAGATGCAGTTAAACAGAAACAGCCTCGGGAAAGAACAAATGGTCTGAACATAAAAAGAACAGAACTGCTATTAAAGCATTTAAATGCAGCCAATGAGGAACACAGCATTTACCATGTAGTTGTTCAGCCTATGGAAAGCAGTGCAAGAACAGTGATAAACTAAATCACTTTGCTATGATGTGTAAACCGAAGAAAATGTACACGATTGACACTGACACTGAAACTGAACTTTTCGTTGGTACAGTAACAGATTCCAAAGAAGACGAATGGAAGGTTGATTTAAAAATTGAAAAACATGATGGTGAGTTTCAAGTTTGACACAGGTGCACAAGCAAATGTCATTCCCATAAGCCTGTACTGTAAGATAAGCAACGCCAAACAGATAACTAAAAAATAAATGAAGATGACTATTTATACAGGTGAAAAAATCGCTGTAGAAAGCAAGCGCACACTTAAAGTGAACTACAAAAAATGGCCTCAAGCACTTCCATTCATAGTGGTGAAATCTGAAGCAAACCCCATCCTTGGAATCAAAGCTTGTGAAAGTCTGAAGGTAATCAAGAGAATAATGACTGTCATCACCAACGACATCCTGAGCGAGTATAAATATGTGTTCCAGGGGATTGGCTGCCTAAAAGGAGAATGCACCATCAAGACTGACGAAACTGTGACACTCAAAATATACTCACACAGGCAAATACCAGTAATGCTGAGAGACCGACTGAAAGCAGAGTTGGACAGAAAGGAGAAACTTCACATCATCAAGAAAATTGAAGAACTGACAATCCAATTGTAATTGTAGAAAAATCAGATGGGAATCTGTGAGTTTGTCTGGATCCCAAAGATCTAAACCAGGAAGTACAAAGAGAACATAACTAGTTGCCCACAGTAGAAGTGATCATGTGTAAGTTAGCTGATGCTAAATACTATTCAGTCTTGGATGCAGGTTCAGGTTTCTGGCAGGTCAAGCTGGATGAACACAGAACCACAGAATCACAGTGCAGAACAGGCCCTTTGGCCCATCAAGTATGCACCTGATCTATCTACCTAATCCCATTTACCAGCACTTGGCCCGTAGCCTTGAATGTTATGACGTGCCAAGTGCTCATCCAGGTACTTTTTAAAGGATGTGAGGCAACCCGCCTCCACCACCCTCCCAGGCAGCGCATTCCAGACTGTCACCCCCCCACCCCTCCACCAACTGGGTAAAAAAGTTTTTCCTCACATCCCCCCTAAACCTCCTGCCCCTCACCTTGAACTTATGACACCTTGTGACTGACCCTTCAACTAAGGGGAACAGCTGCTCCCTATCCACCCTGTCTATGCCCCTCATAATCTTGTACATCTCGATCAGGTCGCCCCTCAGTCTTCTCTGCTCCAATGAAAACAACCCAAGTCTATCCAACCTCTCTTCATAACTTAAATGTTTCATCCCAGGCAACATCCTGAGAATCTCCTCTGCACGCCCTCCAGTGCAATCACATCCTTCCTATACAGCTCCTATCTCTGTACCTTCAATGTACCATTTGAATGATACAGATTTCTATGCTTACCTTTTCATATTAATTCAGTGAAGATGCTGTTTGAAGGGTTAGTGGTTGTGGAAAGCTATGTTGACAACGTGCTGGTCTGGGGATCCTCATGAGATGAATATGACCACAGACCGAGGCAGGTGCTGGCCAGAGCTAGAGAAAGGACCCTCATGTTGAAGAAAGAAAAGTGCAAAATAGGTCTTCATGAAATCAAGTACTTAGGACATGTGCTAACAAGTGAGGGACTAAAGCCAGACCTGAGCAAAATTGAAGTAGTCGTGAACGTGCCATCCCCAGAATGTTAGAAAGACCTGGAGACGTTTTTGGAAATGGTGACCTATCTTGGGAAATTCATTCCAAACATGTCAGACCTGACAACACTTCCCAGAGAACTTCTACAAAATGATGTGGAATGGCACTGGGAACAAGGACATTAGGAAGCTTTGACCAGTCTGAAGGGAACACTGAAGGCACCAGTGTTAAAGTATTAATGGTGTCAGTCAACCATTCAAGATCTCAGTGGATGTTTCAAAGATTGGCCTGGGAGCTCCTCTTGCAAAATGAGGTACCAGTGGCATACACTTCAAAGACAACGACTGAAACACAGCAGCAGTATTCCCAAAACAAAAACAGAATTACCTGGAAAAACTCAGCAGGTCTGGCAGCATCGGCGGAGAAGGAAAGAGTTGACGTTTCCAGTCCTCATGACCCTGTTTTTGTTTAGGATTTCCAGCATCCGCAGTTTTTTGTTTTTATAGCAGTATTCCCAAATAGAGAAAGAAATGCTAGCAATTGTGTTTGGCCTAGAAATTTTCCACCAGTCTGTCAATGGCAAAGACATGGAGGTAGATTCTGATCATAAGCCTTTGGAAGCTATGCTTAAAAGGCCCCTGAACTATGCACCACTGGGAATCCGAAGATTACTAATGCGTCTGCAGAAGTATCAGGTTAGAGTGAAATACAAACCAGGAAGAAAATATACATCTCAGACACTCTGTCACATGCACACCTACCCATCATGGAGGAAGAGGATAAAGAAACAGAAGCACAGGTTCACATGCTGACAAAGAACTTACCTGTGGCTATAAACAAACTGAATGAGATCAGGGAAGTG